>NW_027206102.1:6980000-8180000 GCF_024711535.1 Dipodomys merriami
AAAACCAGCTTTACAATGTCGTGTGGGGGGGAGAGGGGGGTATGATTGGGTGGGGGGGAGGGGGAAGGCTGGGAAGGGAGGTGAAGGGTAAACAAAGGAGGAGGCAGCAATGCTTGGTAAGAAATGTATGCATTATCCTGCCCATGTAATTGTAACCCCTCTGTACAGTATGTTCTCAAATAAAATAAAATAAAATTTAAAAAAAAAAGAAATTACATAACCATACATAACCTAACAGTTCACTGGACAGATACTGCTGATACATACATACATATATATATATATATATATATATATATATATATATATATATATCACATGTATGCATTTATACATTTAGTGACATGTAAATAAAAATAAAAAATGTAATGAATAAATTAAGTGAACGGATAAATTTCCTAAACCATTACTTTACCTGAACCAGTTCATGTCTTAAAGTCTCTAATGCTATATCACACTTGCATGGTTGCTGATCCCCTTCAGCTTTTTTATGATATTGTTTTTTCTTTGTTTTTCAGGTGAGAAGCCTGCCAATATGTATACTTTCATGACATTCCTTTCTTTAGAAAATGAATAGTACATTGTGTGATCTGGCTCTTTATGTATCATCAAAATATTTTTTTTTATAATTTCAAGTACATATTGTCTTAGATCTCACTCATTCTCTTCCAATAGTACCTATGGGAAGGAGAAAATGAAGGATAATTCTGTTACTTTGGGAGTTTGTTATTAATAACTGCAATAAATATGAAAATTAAACTCTGAAATTATTTAGAGAGGTAACTTGAATTTTACCTTTCTACACACTCATGTTACTCCCTCAAGTAAATCACAGAACCTAAAATAAGTAACATTTTTAGCTGGGTGTCAGTGGCTCATGCCTGTAATCCTAGCTACCCAGGAGCTGAGATCTGAGGATAGTAGTTCAAAGTTAGTCTTGGAAGGAAATCCATGACACTCTTACTTCCAATTAACCACCAGAAAACCAGAAGTGGCACTGTGTCTCAAGTAGTAATGTGCTAGCCTTAATCTGAAGAGCCCAGGGACAGCGGCCAGACCCAGAATTCAAGCTCCTTGACCAAGAAAATTAAAAAGGAAAAAAGGGGGAAAAAGTAATATTTTAAAGCTAATGTGCATATATACACAAAATTTGTCTTGAAATAAAACTATAACAGCCCCTGGACTGGCAAAAAAAGAGATTAACGTGAAATTGCCTTCAATAATCATTTAGACAATCTATACTGAGGACAGACTACTGGAACTCACATCACTAATTGAAGAGGTAGAATTTGAGAGGATCAAAGATCAGAACCAGTTTTCAAGGAAAGTAATAAGAGTCTCATATCCTCCTAAAGGTTCGCATGTTGGAATGCATTTGTGATCCCCGCTACTTGGCAGACAGAGGTGAGGAAATTAGCCCTCAGCAAAATGGATAACCTATGAACAAAGTAAATAAATCGAAAAAGGATTATTCTAGTGGTAGAATACTTTTTCAGCAAATAAAATATCTAAATTTATACTCATTTCCTAAAAGAGGAAAAAAAGGGAAGAAAGAAAGAAGGAAAGAAAGAAAGAAAGAAAGAAAGAAAGAAAGAAAGAAAGAAAGAAAGAAAGAAAGAAAGAAAGAAAGAAAGAAAGAAAGAAAGAAAGAAAGAAAGGAAAGAAAGAAAGAAAGAAAGAAAGAAAGAAAGAAAGAAAAAAGAAAGAAAGAAAGAAAAAAAAAGAAAGAAAAAAAGAAAAAAAGAGAAAGAAAGAAAGAGAAAGAAAGAAAGACAGAAAGGAAGAAAGTAAAAGAAAGAAAGAAAGAAAGTAAAAGAAAAGAAAGAAAGGGAGGAACAAAGAAAGGGAAATGTAGAGGTATAAATAAAAACATCAGCATGCCTTAGATGTTAACAATGACACTAAATCATTTGAGCTATAAAGGCCATCATTTAATTCTGGGCAGGGATATTTTGTATCAAGCCTGAAAAAACCATAGCATACCACATACAAACCTTGGGTTAAATACAGGTCTGCCTTACACTGTTGGACCAATAGGAATGTATGTCTAGTGCTGTTGCAGGTATGTTAAGGTGTGTGGGAGTTTATCATCCTGATGATCTTGCAATGATGAAATTGACTAACTGCACAACTACCTTGGCAGATCCCTACTGAAACCTTTATTAAGTCACAGGTTAACAAAGAACAATATATACAACGAAATATATTGAACTACCAGGCATTGTGACCAAAATTATTTTTACCTGATTCAATGTATTTTTACATTCTATATCACATGTACAAGTTCATCATTCCCTTCTGTCTTATTATGTTGTTTTCCTTGGTTTTGTTTTGTTTTCAGAACCATGGTATAAGAGAGCATTTCATATATTTTTGTCTTCTAGTCTTCAGAAAGTCTGCAGTTAAATATGCTTAAGTTCCTTTCATTAGAAAATTTAAACCACAGTGGGTAGGGTCTTCATCATGATTTTGTTATGATCTCAAATATGTTTATATTTCTGGCATTCTACCTGTATAATCTCACTTTAATCTGTTCCAAAGGGCACTTTAGTGGAAGGAGGAAATTCAAAGTGGATTCTGGTAGAGAATTTCTGTTACTAAAAACTCTGGTACATAGTAAAGAAAGCAAGTCCAAAATTATTCATTAGAAAAATGATTTGAAAGTCATCTTATTACATCTTAATACTCTTTCCTCAACCAAACCAGAGGATTTAAAATGACTAATATTTTTAAGTTAATGGACACAAATGTGCATGAAAATTCTAGAAATAATAAAAATGATCACTCATGAAACCTTACCGATACTTCACAGAATGCTTTCCAGTTAGAGGAATCATCTTCACACATTTTCACACAATGTGTATCTGCCTGGTAACAGAACCCCAAACTAGACTAAGGCATCTAATAGCTATCTAATTTTTGTTGTCTATTGGCAATACTGCTTCTTATCATTTTGATTAGTATGAATTCTGTAACCATTATAAAATCACATTTGTAATAAAAGTTCCTAGGTGGAACTTCAAGGATGAGGTGGTCTGGGGTTTCTGGTGGTGCCTTGTCTAGTTCAAGGGAGGAGTTGGTATTGGCACAGCCTCTGTGGTAGAGCAGGATGGGGCTTTGAGCGTGAAAGCCAGTCTGTGTAGGGCTTTGAGACAGCAGAGAGGGGACAGGAAAGACTAGGCTTATTAGGAGCAGGGTCTCTTGTGGAGTAGGTGGGACTTTAGGATGGAGACTGGCAGGTGGATGGGGTTTCAGTGGAAGAAGGCAGGGTCACTGGGGAAGAGGCTGTTTGGGGCAGAGCTTTGAAAAGGAAGAACAAGGCTACAAAGGAGGAGTTTACTTAGAGGAGGGTTGTGGTGTAGAACTGTGAACTCTGGTGGGATATGTAGGGTAAGGTTTCCCATAAGGCAGGGAAGAGAATGAAGGCAAGAGGCTGACAGAAGATGGGGATTCTGGTGCAAGAATGCGGAGCTATGAGGGAGAGGTTTTCAGGGTCTGTGAGAGGGCAGAGCGGTGCTAGAAAGAAGTGGGCTAGTAAGGTGAGGGGTTTCTGGTGGAGAATGGTAGGCCTTTGGGAAGTGTGTTAGGGTGGAGGTGGGGTTTCTGGCTGAGCAGGATGTAATAACAATGTATGGAGGAATTTTTCAGTACCAGAGCTTTGTGAGAAAAGGGATAGGATCCAGTGGACTAGACTAGTTAGGACAGGGTTTCTGGTGTAGCCAGTCACCAATTGGAAAAGAGGAGTAAGGGTGGGTGGGGATTTCAGTGTTGCAAGGCAGGACATTAGACTTTGGACAGGGTTTCCAGTGGGGCAAGGCAACCTTCAAAAAGGGAGTATGAAGGGACAGGGATTTACAGTTGAGCCTGGTGAGGCTTCCATGAGGGAAGCGAACAGATGCAGTGGTTTGAAGTGGAACAATGTGCGTGTCGAGAGATGGGATAGTGTGGTGGGGGTTGTCTAGTGGGGGTTTTCTAGAGCAGATCAGGGCTTTGAGCCATGGGGTTCATTGGAAGAGGGACTTTGAAAAGGAGTGGAAAGTCTACAAAGGTGTAGGGTAATTATGGGCAGGGTAACTGGTTGAGTAGGATGTGGATCTGTGGGAGGATCCAATAAGGGGAGGATTCATCTCTGGAACAATGCAGCCACCATTGAGTGAGTCGATATGGGAGGTAGAGAAGCCTGTGGTGGAGCAGGGCTGGCCTTCCAGGCAGGAGATGGTCTGTGTGAGAAGCTTCTGGTCAACCAAGGCGGGCTACAAGGGCAGTTATAGAGAGGTGGTGGGTTTTTGGTGTAGCATGAAGGGCTTTGTGGGAAGAGGTAGGTTCAGGGCTGGGTTTGAGACGTTAGGACACTTAGAAGTAGACTACATATGGATGGAGTTTCTGATGAAACAAGGAGGGGTCGAGGGAGAAGTCTGGTTGGGAGTGGGGTATGAAAGGGACAAGAGGAGCTTGGAAGTAATAGAATATGGGAGCAATGGGACTATGAGTGAATAAAATAGTTAGGGATGGGGTATCTGGTGGATGAAGTTAGGATTAGAGGGAGGAGCCTGATGTAGGCGGGGTTCTTGGTGCATCAAGGCCGATCATAGGAGGAGATATGGATGTGGCCTGGTTTCTGGTGGTGCAGAGCATGGATTCCAGGAAGGGGTGGAGTGGAAGAAGGCTTTCCCTATAGCAGAGGAGGACTTTCAGGAAGGATTCTGGTTGTAGTCAGGACTTTGAAAGTTTATAGCAAGACTACCAGGGGGTAGGTTAGTTAAGGTTGGGTTCTTTAAGAACGAGGCTGACTGGAAGAGGGTTTCCAGTGGATCCAGTGAAGTTTTATGGGAAGGGGAGATAGAAAAGGGACAAGACTTAGTGAAGAGTGGGGTTACAAAAAATAAACAATTACTCTAATAGGAACAACATATTCAGTCAGTGTAGAATTATACTACTTTCATGTTTGCGAGAGATATTGGAGAAAGTAAGCAATTAATAATTCCTTTCTAGTGAAATTTTTCTTTATTCCAGTTGAGTGAAAATGAAAGCACAGGTTACATCAGGCTCATAGGCTGCCAGTAGTCTAAGACACATAAAGCACTGGGCTTGATTCCCCAGCACAACCTTTAAGGACTACACATAAAAATTTTAAAATACCTCACTTGGTCATAATGGACACTCTATTATCTTAAATTTGTGAATGAATAGAACTTTTACTCTGACCGATTTAGAAATCCTAAAACTAAGTAAGTGATAATGTTTTAACTTTATATAATATTGGGAAATATACTAAAATAATTAGGAAAATATAAAATTGTACACAGAATGTTTGTTGTCCAGCATCAATTTTAATCTAAAAGAATTCAAAACCAGAAAATTGCCATATAGTGAGATTGCAGCATGTTTCTTTTCAGTCATCAAAATGGTGACTTAAGGAATGTGTCTTCATCATTGATGCATCGATGTTAAAACATATCTAAAAATGTGAAGCACTAGACAGACACTGAAGAAGATCAGAAGAATCTGTGAAATGAAGTTAGAATAAAATTAATGACTAATTGATGTAGGAATTGATCTTAATTAGTCCCATAAATATTTTCCAGAAGAAAAGACTATATTGAAAAATAAACAAAACAGTGAAAAGGAAGCAGGCAGGCAGACCTTGAAGTAAACATTATTCAATGAACAACATCTATTGAAGCATGATTGCAAGAATCTTTTACCTAAGTTATAGTATTGATCTATGTTCTTTTATGACAAATAACAAAGCTATGAAAATGCTGTAATAATTTTCAAGACATTAGACTTTACAGAAGGAATTCAATGAATGTATTTCTAGAAAGTAAAGATAAATGTCAGAGATAAAGAGTAAAGCTAATATACCCAATTTTTATCCCTTCAAGGTGAGAGGGGTACAAACCGAAGCACAAGGAGAATGGACAGAAGTACAGTAATATATACCAGTAGTTCCCAAGATGCAACGATGAATGCAACAGGGGAGAAAATCGACATGACCATCACAGGATTTAGCACTGGAGAGTAGAGAGAAGAACAGTGAAAATCCATGGAGAATTACAAAGGATGCCCTTGCATATTTGGCAGAAGTGTGCATTGCATGGCATTGAGGTCTAAAATATGAGGAGGCATTATAGGAAAATATTTGTGCCCATATGGTGCCTCAAGAAATAATAAACTTATGATTTACAAGATATTGAATAATTATAAAGGTCTTGCCTCAGTATTTCCGAGTTAAACTTTGATAAATTCTGTTTTTAAACACGTAACACCCTATAAAACCAAGACAAGAAGTTTCAAATTATATATAAGTGACTTGACTGCAAAAATAGAGTTCGAAAAATCAAATCGCATAATGTGCATGCAAAAGGATTACATTATTAAGGTAATCTTTAAACAACACACATTTTATGTGACTAGTCCTGATCATAAATGATTTGTTTTCCATAAAGATTTTGGATGCAAAAAAGCAACGAAAACAAAACAAAACAAAGCAAATGACACTTGGCAATAGAGCTAGATGCCAGTATCTCATCTCATGAGGCTGAGATTGGAAGACCATGGTTCACAGATGGCTGGGGTAGCAATCCATGAGACATTTATGTTCAATTATTCAATCAAACACAAAGTGAAACCTTGGTTAAAATAGTACAGATCCAGCCAGTCATGAGTGAAAAAAAAAAAAAAAAACAAGCAAGATTTTGAGGCTCCGAGACAAGTTTCCTTACTGCACACACACACACACAAACACACACACACACACACACACACACACACACACACACGGAATGGGAATGGGAGAGGAGGATGGAGAGAAAAAAGCGAATATGAAGAGTGTAAAAAATGAACCTATCTGCCAGGACTATACTAAGCATATATTAATCAATATGAATGGATCAAGAAAATGCGGTATATATACACAATGGAATTCTATGCCTCCATCAGAAAGAATGACATTACCCCATTTGTTAGGAAATGGAAAAACTTGGAAAAAATTATATTAAGTGAAGTAAGCCAGGCCCAAAGAAACATAGGTCCCATGGTTTCCCTTATTTGTAATATCTATTATATGTATGAGTCAAGCAGAAAAGGTCAGATAATGTGATGTCAGGAAAATGAACCCTTAGATGTGTATTTTAATGTTTTTTTTCTTTCATGCATGTGTTTCTAACGCATTTATGAGATTATCTCTTTGTTGCTTTGTATATCTTTCCACCACAGTATAACCCCTGCTTTCACTATATTTGATGTCAGTATAACTTGTGGAGGAGATGGGGAAAAACCAGTTGTTTAAGGATACAGGTGGACCTGTTGCAACACTGAGAAGTACAAGTTGTCATGTCCAAAACTAGCTTTACAACGTAGGTGCGGGGGGGGGGGGGAAGAGGGGGAAGGAGAAGGATTGGGATTGGGGGGGAGGGGGGAGGCTGGGAAGGGATGTGAAGGGCAAACAAAGGAGGAGGCTGCAATGCTTGGTAAGAAATGTACGCATTATCCTGCCCACGTAATTGTAACTCCTCTGTACAGTATGTTCACAAATAAAATTAAATTAAATTAAAAAAAATAAATAAAAATTAGGGAAACCAAAAAGCCTATGTTTCTTTGATTCTGGCTTCCTTCACATAATGATTTTTTTCCAAGTAATTCCATTTTCTTAAAAAAGGTGCTGTGTCATTCTTTTTGATAGAAGCATGAAATTCCATTGTGTATATATACGATATTTTCCTGATCCATTCATCTATTGAGGGGCATGTGGATTGGTTCCATATCTTAGATATGGTAATAATGCTGCAAAAAAACATACTTGTGCTGGTAGTTTTAGTGTTTTATTTTTGGAGTCTGGTCGTGGGGCATGAACTCTGGGCCTGGGCGCTGTCCCTCAGCTTGTCAGCTAAAGTTTAGTGCTCTACCATTTGAGCCACAGCGCCACTTCCGGCTTTTTTCTTTTTGCTTAAGAATTATTTTTACTTAAGAATTGAACCCAGTGCCTCTTGCATGCAAAGCAAACACTACCACTGAGCCACCTTCCCAGCCCAAGAGAAGATATTTTACCTTATTTTCTACAAGTAAATTAATATTAGGCAAAGCTAATGAAAATAATTAATTATTTACTTTTCAGAGAATGAGAATAGTACTCTTGGATATCTTGGAGGAAAAGACTTCAGACTCATTACAACTGATGCCTTGCATTGAAATTACAGGCTAAACTTTCTTCTTCATGAAACAAAAGCTTCAGTTCTTTCATATTAGAATTATAAAATCATAATACAACATTTTGATTTGTTTTCCTCTGCTATTTTCAATTCCATTCTTCATCCATTAGCAAACTAGAGATGATTTCGACAAATGCCCTTATGTCTTTCTTCCAAATTTTTCCACACTGGTGCTCACATTGCTACACTTATGTCATAACTTTTCTTTTCCTCTTCCCTTTAATAATGCCCCCAATTTTATCATTCTTTTTCATATTCATGGTCATGGATATTTTGATGATATCTAAACAGATCAATCTTTGCATCTGTTTAATATAAACTTTAGAACTATCAGAGAGTTTTTTCCCCTAAATCCATCATTTTCACCTGTAATCCTTATCACCACCAAGAATATCACTAACACATTTGCCTGGCCCTAGATGTAGAATCCTTTAGATTTCTTCTTACCCTTCTACTCCCACCCATTATATAAGATGAATGATCAAGATGTTTTTAGTTTCTGTTACTAATTTGATTTCTTTTTTGTTTGTTTGTTTGTTTTTGTTGGTAGTGGGGCTGGAACTCTGGGCGTTTGTGCTGTCACTGTGCTCTACAGCTTAGGGCGAGCACTCTACCTCTTGAGCTACAGCACCACTTTCAGGGTTTCTAGTGGTTTACATTGGAGATCAGAGTCTCATGTACTTTTCTGCCCGGGCTGGCTTTGAAATGTGATCCTCAGATCTCAGCCTCCTTTGTAGATAGGATTACAGGCATGAGCCACTGGCGCGCAGCACTAATTTGATTTCTATGTACTCCTTTTTATGCCCCTGACACCAGTCTGTTTCAGGTACTCATCACTGGTCACCTAGTCTTAAACAACTTTTTATAAAATAAGTTTTTTTCCCCATAGTCTTTTCATATTGGTCCTCTCCATCAACAAATTACTGCTCCTTGTAAGTATTCAGAGGGAAGAGCTCAGACACAAATTCTAGTATCATTATTTACTCACTACATTGACTGTTGGCCTTACATTTCTCATTTGTAAATGGATGTAATCTACCAGAAATATTGAAGAATACATTTGCTTACTCCTAGAGCAAGAAAAAAGAAAAGTGAAGAGTCCTTACATTTTCCACCTTAGCTTACAAATAAGGAAAGAGTCAAATCCAGTTTGTTGGTATAAAGTCACAAATTGTTTCATGCAGAAATAAAAATAAAGTTTACTTCCTGGCTCTAAGGGTTGTGTCTTTTTAAGGCAACTACAGATATGTAAGTGGTATTATGTAAATTGGGTCATGTATCTACATTTGTATTGAAGAACATACTCAACATATCATTGGAAAACATTGGTTATTGAATAGTATCTATATAAGAATGTTACTTGAACTAATCACACTAATTTGAAAATTAATCTTAGTCCATCGAAATTTTCTTATTGCTTTATGTGTTGCCAAGTGTTCTTCATAAATTTATACATAGATTTTCTTCAGTGAACTGGATAGAAACTAAAACTGACCAAGGATTTCTTCCTAATGAGTGAAGCATGCTGGAGGCATGTGTTGTTACCTTCTAGGGATATATAACTAAGCCACTGGCTATGTGGGTGGTGAAAGGCTTTCTCCTAAGTTCCCAAGGCTTGAACAAACAAGATCATTTGATAACAAAGCACTCAGCTTATTATATTTTATCTATGTGGGATAATAACCATGTGAAAATAAACCATTTTATTTATAAGCAAACAATACCACCCAGAAAAGTGAGTATACATTAGAGAGACTGTAAGAATAACATTAGGGATTTACTGTCTCACCTGATTATGTGATTGTATTTCTTGATATTGAAACTCTCCTCTTGTTATTCTTATTGTATATAATACAACACTGTTTATTATTATGTATTCAATGTGGGAAATCTAGCTTCAAATATGTCTAAAAATTTTTCCTTTTCAATCATAACATTGTCATTATCAGCGTCACTCTGGTCATCATCATCTTCAACAAAATTATTGTTAGCATCATAAGTGCTAATTATTGAAAGTCTGGTATGTGTCTATGATTTTGTATTATTTTTATTTCAATTAATAATTTTAATATTACCACTTGGCATGCATCCATGTTAAATTGTTTAATAAATAAATAAACAAAAAACTAAACCATAACAGGTAGTTTGATTATGTGATTATAACAAATTATTGAACAGATTTTGAAGCATTGCACATTTCTAACCAGTATGAATTAACTTCCTCTCTCCCTGTCATTACACACAAATATTTAAAGGTTTGAACAGAATTTTTTCAAGTAATATACTATAAATATTACTACAACATCATGTGTATATCTAAAATTACCTTGAAAATAATATATTCTATTTTCTTTTGAAATATTAGTCATTTTAGTCTAGGAAACTTTTGGAAAAACAGAATATATATCATTGAAATGTAAAGGGTAAAAATAGTAGCATAAAAGTTTTAGAGAGAGTGTATGTATTCAGAAATGTGTGTGTGTGTGTGTGCGTGTGTGTGTGTGTGTGTGTGTGTGAATAAATGTCATGTGTAGAAAATCATACATTTTTAGAGGGAATTGGTAATCATATATATGTATTTATTTATTTATGTATAGAATTATGTGCATTAAAGTGAAACAAACATCCTAAACATTATTAAAATTTAAAATTTCATCAAACCAAGTGCAGGTAACTCACGCCTATGATTCTAGCTCCTCTGGCAGCTGAGATCTAACAATTGTTTTCACATCTAGCCCCGACAGAATAGTACATGTTAGATTCTTATCTCCAATTAACCATTCAAAACCAGAAATAAGCCCTGTGCTTCAAGTTGTGCAGTGCTGGCTTTGAGCGCAAAAAAAGCTTAGGGACAATGCCCAGGACTTGCAAACAACAACAACAAAATCAACATGTCTCACAATTTCACAAAAGCATTTTTTAACTGCTGTGAACATTTCTTAGAAACATGAATGCATGCCCTTGAAAATTTTATGTAAAAAGGATAGAATATTTATATCTATGTTAAAGACATGACTATTTAGTTTGTTTAAGGTATTTAGGTAATGATTAGGAATTAAGAATTATGCTAGGTAGGTAATAATTGGGACTGGTCGTTTATTCTGTTGTATGATAGTTATAAAATGATACCTGTAATGATTATATAAAATTACTCTAGCTTGGTATTTGAATTATAATAGGTGATAAACATTTTTGAAGCTTTTTGTGAAAATACTGTACCAAGGGGTTACAATTATATGGGCAAGGTAATGAGTATATTTCTTTTCAAACATTGTTGCTTTCTCCTTCGTTTCCTATTCCCATCCCTTTCACCTCCCCCCACACTGATCCCCACTGCCTCCCTCCCACATTCCCTGGCCAAAGTTGTAAAGTTCATTTTTCGACATAATAAAAAATAACTCCAGATTTCACTGTATTTGTTATTGGTATAATTTGTAGAGGGGAACGGAAAAAACAAATTGTTTGAATACGAATACAGGTGGAACCACTGCAGCAGTGAAATGTACATGTCGTTATGTTGAAAAATGAACTTTACAACTTTGGTGGGGGGGAGAGAATTGGGTAAGCGGAGTCTAGGAAGTGATGGGATGGGGAAACAAAGGAGGAGGCAACAATCTTTGATAAGAAATGTACTCATTATCTTGTTCATGTAATTGTAAACAATCTGTATGGCATTTTCACAATAAAAAAATACCTCTCAGTCCTATCTCTCAACATTACCGGATTTAACTCTCCAATTAAGAGACATACACTGTCTAGTTGTATTAAAAAGCAAAATTCTTCTATCTGCTGCCTTCAGGAGTCACACCCGGCCCATAAAAACAAACATATTTTGAAAGTGAAAGACTGGAACAAAATCTACCAAGCAAATGACCGCCATAAACAGCTGGGATTTGTAATCCCAATATCAGATAAAATAGACTTCAAATTAAAATTAGTGAGAAGAGAAAAAGAGGGTCGCTACATACTAATTAAGGGATTGCTCATTCAGGATGATATTACAATTCTAAATATCTATTTACCAAACAATAGAGCACGTAAATTTACCCAAGAAACACTACTTTCCCTCAAAGCTCACATAGATCCAAAGACATTAATTGTTGGGGACTTTAACACATCACTATGCCCACTAGATATATCAACTCGGCAAAAACTCAATAAACTGCAGATCTAAACAACTACAAGGATCAACTAGATTTAACAGATATCTAACGAATATTTCACCCAGCAGTATCAGAATACACGTTTGTCTCAGCAGCACATAGAACATTTTCAAAAACTGACCACATTTTAGGTCATAAAACAAAAGTCCAAATTCAGAAACATTGAAGTTATACCTTGCATTCTCTCAGACCACAGGAAATAAAATTTGATTCCAATGCCAAAAGCCAAAGTCCTGTAACACATGGAGGCTGAACAACATACTGTTGAATCACGAGTAAGTCATGTAAGAGATTAGAAAAGAAACTCAATTGTTCATGATATTCAACAAAAACGAACACCCAAATTACCAGCTCCTCTGGGACACAGAAAAGGAAGTACTTAGAGGCAAGTTGGAGATATATGAAACCAACAATTTAATGACACATCTGAACCTCCTTGAAAAAGAGCAGCAAGATAAACCCCAAGCCAGTAGATGGAAAGAAATAATTAAAATTAAATAAGAATTAAATGAATTAGATTCCCTCCCCAAAAAAACATAGAAAGAATCAAAAAAGCAAAGAGTTGGTTCTTCGCAAACATTAAAAAAATTGACAGACCCTTAACAAATCTTATCAGAAAAAGAAGAAAACTCACCCAAATAAATGAACTCAGAGTTCAGAATGAACATCACCGAAGAATCAACCAAGATTCAGAACATTATAAGGAAATACTTCTCAAAACTATGCTAATAAGTTTGAGAACTTGGCAGAAATGGACCTTTTAATAGCAAATATCAACATGCCGAAACTATACCAAGATGAGTTAAACTATTTTAACAGGCCCATATCAAGCATTAAGATAGAAACAGCAATAAGAGAAGCCCTATATAAAAAAAAATCCCAAGACCAGACAGATTTACATCAGAATTCTACAAGGCTTTCAAAGCAGAGCTCACACCAATACTACTCCAACTCTTCAATGAAATTGAAAGAGAAAGTTCACTACAGAACTTATTCAATGAGGCCATCAACACCCTCATCCCCAAACCAGGCAGGGATTCATCAAAAAAGAGAAGTTTAAACAAATTTCTTTGATGAACATTGATGGAAAACTTCTAAACAAAATTTTGGTCAATTGTCTTCAACACTTCATCCAAAAAATAATACACCACGATCAAACAGGATTAATTTCAGGGATGCAAAGTTGGGTCAATATATGCAAATCAATTAATATAATACATCACAACAACAAGAGCAAGGACAAGAATCACATGGTTATCTTAATTGTTTGAGAAAAAGCATTTGACAATATCCAACAATCCCTTTATGATGAAGGCTCTGGAAAAATTAGGAAACCAGGGAACATTCCTCAATAGAATAAAGGCTGAATATGACATACCTACAGCCAGCATTATACTTAATCGTGAAAAACTAAAGCTATTTCCTCTTAAATCAAGAAAGGGACAACGGATTTCTGGGTCAGAGGGAAGCTCTATGTCGAGTCTTTGAGGAACCTCCATATTACTTTCCAAAGTGGTTGAACAAATTTACACTTCCACCAACAATGTAATAAGGTTCCCTTCTGTCCACATCCCCTCATGCATCTGTTGTTATTAGAGTTCTTCATTTTAGCCATTCTAACTAGAGTGAGGTGATATCTCAATGTTCTTTTGTATTTTTTTATGGCTAGGGAGGCATTTTTCATGTGTGTATTGACCATCCTTCTTTCCTCTTCAGAGAAGTTTCTCTTTAAGGCTTTAGCCCACTTATTTATTGGGCACTTGTTTCTTTGAAGATTTGTGGTTTGGGGATTTAATTTTTTGAGTTCCAGGTATATTTTAGATTTGAGACCCTGGTCCGTTGTATGGCTAGGGAAGATTTTCTCCCAATCTGTGGGCTTTCTATTGATCTTGCTAGCTATGAACTTTGCCATGCAGAAGCTCTGCATTTTCATGCAATCCCATTTTTCCAACCTGTCTTTGATTTGTTGTGTTTCTGTATCTCTTTTAAGAAAATTTCAGTCTATGCGGTATTTACCCAAATGTTCACAAACAAGACCAAACTAAAGTTACCAGCATGTATATGTTTATTGTAGCATTATTTACTATAGGTAAGATATGGAACCAACCAGATGCTCCTCAGTAGATGAATGGGTCAAAAAAATTTGGTATATATAAACAAAGGAATTCAATGCCTCCATCACAAAGAATGACATTGCCCAGTTGGTTGGGAAATGGAAAGGCTTGGAAAAGATTATATTAAGAGAAGTAAGCCAGGCCCAAAGAAACATAGGTCCTATGGTTTCCTTTATTAGCAATATCTAGTATATGTCTGAGTCAAGCAGAAAAGGTCAGATAATTTGATGTTAGGGAAATGAACCCTAAGATATGTATAAAAAATGTTATTTTTTCTTTCATGTGATTGTTTCTAACACATTTGCAAGATTATTTCTTTGTTGCTTTGTTCCCTCCCCCACAGTATAACCCCTGCTTTCACTGTATTTGATGTCGGTATAATTGTGGAGGGGAAGGGGTAAAACAGATCATTTAGATAGGGATACACTTGGACCCATTGCAACAATGAGATTACAAGTCGTGATGTCAAAAATGAACTTTACAACTTTGGTGTGGGGTGCGGGGGGGGCGAGAATTGGGTGGGGTGGGGGAGAATGGGAAGGGATGGGAAGGGGAAACAAAGGAGGATAGTACAAGCTTGATAAGAAAGTATGTTCTCAAATAAAATAAAATACAATTTAAAAAAAAAAAAAGAAATGTATTCATTATCTTGCACATGTAATTGTAACCCCTCCGTATAATAAAAGAAGGGACAAGGATGTCCAATCTCTCCAGTTTTTTTTTCAATTTAGTATTAGAATGCCAAGCTACAACATTAAGACAAGGTGCAAACATACAATGGATCCAAATAGGCAAAGATGAAGTAAAATTCTCCCTCTTTGTAGATGACATGATGTTGTATTTAAAGAATCCCATGGAATCCACTCCCAAATTACACATAGTGATTCAAAACTTAGGCAAAATAGCCGGTTAATTTTATGACCGGCGTTTCTCTAATCCAACAATGAGAAAAGTATGGCGGAAAACAATTCCATCTATAATAGCCCCGCCAAAATAAAACACCTAGGAATTAACCAAAAAGTGACGGACCTTTATGATGGAAACTTTTTTTATTTTGTCAGTCATGGGTCTTGAACTCTGGGCCTGGGTGCTCTCCCACAGGTATTCAGCTCAAGGGGAGAGCTCTATCACTTGAGCACAGAACCACTTCCGGTTTTCTAGTGGTTTACTGGAGATAAGAGTCTCACGGACTTTCCTCCCTGCCTAGGTTTGAGCCATGATCCTCAGATCTCAGCCTCCTGAGTAGCTAGGATTACAGGGTGAGCCATCAGTGCCCAGCTGATGAAAACTTTAAAAACCTGAAACAGAAAATCAAAACACTATTTAGAAAGTGGAAAAAGCTCCCATGCTCCTGGATTGGAAAGATCCACATCATGAAAATGGCAATACTTGCCAAGGCTATCTACAAATTCAATGTGATACCTATCAATATTCCAACCTCATTGTTCATGGAGGTAGAAGAGGCAACCCAAAAATTCATATGGAACAATAAAAGACCCCGAATAGCAAAAATGACCAAAAACAGAAAGAAAAGTGATAGAAGAATATCAATACCAAATTTCAAACTCTACTACAACACCACTGTAATCAAAACAGCTTATTACTGACACAAGAACAGACTTCAGGACCAATGGAATATAACTGAAAATCCAAAAATGAACCTACAGACCTAGAGCCATCTAATCTTCGATAAGGGAACTAAAAATTGGAATGGAAGAAAGACAGCCTCTTCAGTAAATGGTGCTGGCAAAATTGGTTAATCACTTGTAGAAAACTAAAACTAGATCCTTATATATCATCATGCAAAAGAATCAACTCCAAAAGATCAAAACATGGAGTCAAAGCGGACATTCTGAAAATATTACAGGATGGAATTGGAGAAACTATAAGGCTCCTTGTTACAGGCCGAAATTTTCTTAAAAGAGACCCAGAAACACAATAAATCAAAGAAAGTTTGGACAAATGGAATTGCATGAAAATGCAGTTTCTTCATGGCACAGGATGAAGCTAGCAAGATCAGTAGAAAGCCCACGATTTGGGAGATCTTCACTAGCCATACAACAGACAAGGTTCTCATATCTAAAATATACCTGGAACTCAAAAAATTAAATCCCCTATCAATAAATCTTCACAGAAACAACTGCCCAATAAATAAGTGGGCTAAAACCTTAAAGAAAAACTTCTCTAAAAAGGAAAGAAGGATGGCTAGAAGACACATGATGTAATGCTCAACTTCCCTAGCTACAAAATAAATGCAAATCCAAACAACATTAAGATTCCATCTCACCCCAATTATGGCTATAATCAAGAACTCTAACAACAGATTCTGGATGGTATTTGGACAGAAGGGAACCCTACTGCATTGTTGTTGGGCATGTAAAGTTGTTCAACCACTTTGGAAAGTAGTATGGAGATTTCTCAAAAGACTCCACATAGACCTTCCCTATTTCCCAGCAATCACACTTCTGAACATTTATCCAAATGATACAAACATGATTATTTTAAAGCTACCAGCACGACTGTGTTTATTGCAGCATTATTTACCATAGGTAAGATATGAAACCAACCCAGCTGCCCCTCAGTAGATGAATGGATCAAGAAAATATGATATATATACAAAATGGAATTCTATGCCTCTATCAGAAAGAGTGACATTGCCCCATTTCTTAAGAAATTAAACAACTTGGAAAAAATTCAATTAAGTGTGGTAAGCCAGGCCCAATTATACATAGGTCCCATGGTTTCCCTTATTTGCAATAATGTATATTTGTGAGACAAGCAGAAACCGTTAGATAAGTTGATATTAGGTGAAATGAACCACAATATAAGTATTCAAATGTTTTTTTTTTCTTTCTTGTGATTGTTTCTAACATTTATAAGATGATTTCTTTGTTGCTTTGCATGTCCCTCCCCCACAGTATAACCCCTGTTTTCACTGTATTTGATGTTGGTATAATTTGTGGAGGGGAAGGGAAAAAACAAATCGTTTAAATAGGGATACAGATGGACCCATTGCAACAATGAGCAATACAAGTCATTATGTTGAAAATGAACTTTACAACTTTGGCCTGGGGGGGGGGGTAGAGGAACACATGGTGGGGGGATGAGAATGGATGTGAAAGGGAAACTGGAGAGGAGGCTACAATGCTTGATAAGAAATGTACTCGTTACTTTGCTCATGTAATTGTAAGCTCTCTGTACAGTATTTTCACAATTAAAAAACATATGCTATTCAGAAAAAAATATATACAATTAGGGGCTAGGAAGGTGGCTTAATTGCAGAGCACTTGCCTTGCATTCTTGAGGACCTGGGTTCGATTCCTCGGCATCACATATGCAAAAAGAAAAAATCAGCAAGTGGCACTGTGGCTCAAGTGGTAGAGCACTAGCCTTGAGCTAAAGAGCTGAGAGACATCACCCAGGCACAGAGTTCAAGCCCAATGACTGGACTCCCCAAATAATATAGAGAGATAATTATAAGATATAAAATACTTAAGACTTGGATCATTGTAGCATTAACAAATGTGTGCCCTGTATCAGTTGGATATATTTTCACTTCTGTTATAGTGTCCTTTGAATTATGAAAGGTTATCATTTGATGTTATCTGGTTCATTCTTGCTTTTCTTTAACTACTAATGAGCATCCTGAGCATCTAGGATAACAGGCATGACATATTAGTGCATGTTTGCCTTTCACTATTTGAAGGGTTTTCCTCTTTCGTTTGAATTCAAACATTGTCCTGTCAGTAAATCTGCACATTCTCAGACTGTTGTTCTCAAAGATGATAAGCATCTGTTTGATGGGTAATTGTCCTGTTCATTGTGTTTGACATAGTTTTCATTGTTTCTATTGATTTGCCCTTCCTAATTATTTCATATGATGATTAAAATATTTAATATATAGACTTCAGGTTTGCCTCTACGGAGATTGTAGTAGTCATGTCAAAAGAATGTTTTAAAAGATCCTTATAGAGACAGCATTGTGAACTTTATACATAAAAACGAAAAATTTTTAGTTGGACAAACAACTCTTGAATCCATTTTGACATCAAAGTCAGGCAATTCACATGGAAAATACCATTGAATCCATGAATTTTTAAATTAAGATATTGCTGTTATTTTGTATTATGAAAATATTTTGTAGGGACAAAAAGGATGGACTGGCACATTTGAAATGTAAGAAACTTAACCAAACCATTACTACGTAGGAGAACAAATAGTACAGCCTTCCACAACTTCAAAGAGGTAGTGATTCATACTTATCCTTTTGGCAATATCAAATGCAGTTTCTTCCAATTTGTTCCTCAGACCCGGTTTAATACTATGGTTCAACAGAAGGAGATACAGCGTATCTTGTCTATTTCTATTCCCAGCAGCAACAGGCAAGGGGGGTGGTGGTCAAGAGGCCTTTAGTTTGGGGATTGGTATCTCCATCATTATGAAGTAAGAAAGAATCCATTCTGGTATTATTCAACATATAAGCACTGTGCAGGAGTGCCAAGCCATTCAAAGTTATTGCATGAATATCTGCCTTGAGCTACCAACTCATGGACAATGTCTAAATGTCCACTCTAGGCTTCCTAATGAAGAGGGGTATACTTACCTCATCCTAGTATACATATGCATGGCCTTTTGGCAAAGTAGTCTCAGCACTGTAGTAAGCTGATTAATTTTGGCATCCCACAGAAGAAATTTGCATGGAATCTTCTCCATTATTTTCTTGCAATTGATACATTCCTCACGTTTTCATCTTATTCCTTGTCTTTATCAGAATTGCCTAACCAGAAACTTTTATACCAGTGGGAATGAGGTGTCCATGTATTTCCCCAATAATTAACATTGGTTGAAATGTTCAGAAAAATCCGGTGAATTTTCTGCATATGTTTTTTTCACCATGATTTATTTTCTTTTTCCATTTTTACTATTTTAAATTATTCTAACTGGAGAGTAGGGAATTGACATAGAGCAGAGGAAAGATTTTCCTCCGTATTCAAATGCACAGACTGAAAATGAGGACCAGTGGTGTCTTCATGTGTAGCTTATTCTAGATATGAGAAAATAGGAAACAATGCCTTCTATGTAAATGTTTTGGGAAATACCATGATATAGTATAAGAGAACTTACTATTCAATATATGAGCTTTAAGAGCTTTCTAATAGATCCATTATTTATTGGTACCCAACATTAGAAAAAAATGTATAATTCAGTAGTAAAATAGAAGTCCTTTGTGTGACTACTTAAATTCCTTGTTTTTTTACAGACACTTGTTTTCATCTAAAAAAGTAGGCCTATCTATTGTCTTCAGGTGATTTTGATGATTGAAGATGCTTAATGAGGAGTCAACATGTATTAGTAGTCCTTTGATATCAATTAAATTTCATTTTTTCTTCTTGGATAATATAATGATCAAAGCAATAGTTCAGAATCAGCAAACAATAGTTCAGCATCATACTTCCAATGCAAATGGATCACCAGTAAGTAATCCTCGATACCATTTTCCATAAAGTTTTGTCACAGATACAATCTGCCTGTCTTTTCTAGCTGCTTTCCTAGACTGGACCTTTTTTTTCATTGTGCAGGAAAAGTGTGATTCAACTGATTTCAGTCAGATCTGTTCCTAGAATTATAAAGGATTTAGATTCATTTTTAAAAAATTAAGTTTGCGGCCTGGACTCTGGGCTTAGGCACCGTCCTTGAGCTCTTCAAATCAAGGCAAATGCTCTACCACTTGAGCCACAAAATCACTTCTGTGGTTCTGTTTATGTGGTGCTGATTTGGGAAATGGCAGAGCAGAAAGTGAAATGATGCAACCAAAAATATAAAAACAAAATAAATTAGGATAATTATGGAGCAACCATATAGTCTATAAGAATCATGAAAGAGAGAGAGGAAGAGAGATACAGATGTGCAATGACCTAGCTAGCCACAAACTCCATGCTTCTGATCAATTTACAAAGCAAACAATTTTATTTTTTATTTGTTAAAAAAGATGGAAGTAGAATTTATGTATTTACTGGAATTAAGTAAATATATTTTTAGTGGCCTACATAAAGAGACATAGCTTTGACCAAATTACAGACAAGAATCTTAATCCTTGGGTTGGTAAGGTGGCTCAGTGGTAGAGTGCTTTTCTTGCAGTTTACTACAGTGTGGAGACTACTTTGCAAACAGGCCCCTCATATGAATACTAGGGATGAGGGTGAGTATACCTCTCTTCATTGGGAAACCTAGAGTGGACACTTAGACATTGTCAATGAGTTGGTATCTCAAGGCAGATATTCATGACATAACTGTGAATGGCTGGACACCCCTGCACAGTGCTTCCATGTGAAACATATTGCAACAGCACACAGACACACACAAACACACACACACACACACACACACACACACACACACACACACATCATATTTCTACTTAAGTATTTTTTGTGTATGGTCTTAAGAAGAAATTTACATTAGTAACTTGAATTTCTGACAGAACAATATAATCATTATACAACTTGCTTATATACTCTCAATATTAAAATTGCTATCTAAGTATGTGCAATAGATAAGCATAGGAAAAAGTAGGAGCCACACTGGTGGCTTATGTCTTTATTCCTAGCTAATCAGAAAGACGAAACCTGATGATTGTGGTTTGAAACCAGAGCAAGAAAAAAAGTCCATTAGATTCTGGTTTGAAAGAAACCAGCAAAAGCTAGCAGTGGAGCTGTGGTACAAGCAGTAAAATGCTAGCCTTGAGTAAGCTAAAACAAAAAAATAACAAATTCTGAGACAGAGCTAGGCCCTGAGTTCAAGCTCTAGTATTAGTATTTAACTAATGAAGGAATGAATTAGTTAATTAATTACCTAAAATAAATTAAGTGGTCACATGTGGAGGGGCAGGTAAAATGTAACAACCATGGTGTCTGGATTATGTATTATTTTGTAATGAGGCAAATTATCATTTTTCCCAATCACTAATATTTTATTTGAACTTTTTTGTACAATAAACCCTGAATTTGGCATGCGTGTATATGTGTGTACATGTGCACACATGTGTGTTTATGTGTGTGTGTGTGTGTGTGTGTGTGTGTGCTGTTGCAATGTTGCTTGCCAATATGAACAGGGTGAGGCTGAAAAGAGGTGTGTTGCAATTTTTTTTTAATTTATCAGTGTTGTGTCCTGTCATTTCAGTGGAACCACCCTTCTGTACATTTTATTTGTTTATAACATCATCATAATCAAAGCATTTACAACAATATGTTAGATAAAAGAGATCATTTTCAGCTCTTAGTATATGTTAGGTAAAATGATACACATATAATTAGGCAGTAAGTTATTGCTGTAAGATGACTGTCAGTACAAAATATTTATTTGACCTCTTAAATTGGTTATATTTTTAAGAAATACTCATGGAGTGATTTTGAACTCAAGGTGGATAAACTCTTTCCGGATTTCTGTTGAAAATAACTTTCTTTGTAAGATCGTATCTATTCACACTAAGATAATAAACCCAGTATTTTTAAGGTTGGAATATCCCATCATAATGACTGAAAATCAGTATTGTGGCTATGCTTGTTAGATATATATTTCAAATAAAACCAAAAACATGTGTCACCTCCAGATTGTGGATGCATTTGAAGTTGTTTTGTACATACAAAGATTTCTTCATTAATAGTTCTTTTGTGGGAGTAACTATCACAACTTTAACAAATAAGGCTTTTTGAATATCTTTTACAATATAAATAACATCCCAGAGTGAGTCTTGCAATTTCTGAAAACCATTAAACTATTTTAGTATTATGTTAGTTCATTGACTATACAACTAAAGACATTTCTGAAATAAATATTATTAAGATCTGAAAATGTAAGTGGGTATATAGGCTTTTTATGCATCATTTTATGAAAAGCCAGTTTTTATGAAACTAAAAGAAATAGAATAAAAGAATGTAAGTGTATTGGGTAACCTAATTATTGGTATAATTTTGCTTTCTATTAACACAGTCCTTTGAATGTAGATTATGCAGTTAAATTATTTTTTGTGTCACTGTGCTTTAGTTATTTTTAGAATCTTTGTTGTTATAAGAGTGAATTTGTAGTATAAATAAAGGCCTTTTAAAATGATTAGGATTAATCTTGTGTTTTGTGTTCTACTCCCATGAAAATGAGTTATTTTCAAGTGTTAATAGTTTATAATTGAATCTTCAGTATCATAAGAAATTTTGAAATAATTTGATAGTATTGATGTCTTTTTTTAGGGGACGGGTCCAGTAGTGGTGCCTGAACTCTGGGTGCTGTCCCTCAGCTTTTCAGCTCAAGTCTAGCGCTCTATCACTTGAGCCACAGCGTCAGTTCTAGCTTTTTTCTTTTTGCTTGGGTGGTGCTGAGGAATTGAACCCAGGGCCTCCTGCATGCAAGGCAAGCGCTCTACCGCTAAACCACCTTCCCAAACCTTCATGTCTTTTTAAACCAATAGTAGTTCACAAGTTGGAGAGTCTTTAATTCATACTTCGGTCTTGGTGTCTATGATTTTTAACCTCTCATTCCTAACATTAATGATAGGTCAGAGTGCATTTTTGGGTATAGGAAAGGAAAAATATTTATCTATGGTCAAAGTTGATTTTTATATCAGTCTTGCTTTAATAGCATTTCTCTCAAAATGTTGGGTATAAAAACCAATCAAAATACTTCTAATGATAAACAACTTAGTTGAGCTACAATGTGGAAATGATTGGTCCATAAGACCTGCAGAATGTTTCCATCAGGAATTGGGGAGGTCATTCTTTCAGTAAGACAGTGTTAAACAGAGATAGGTTCCCCAGGCCGTGCAGTGTTGAGTGAAGGGATAAAATATGATTTCTACTATTTTGAGCTAGATATCAAGAATGTTATACTATAGCAGTTCCTTTCACCAGGTAGGTATGCATTGATTATGAATTTTGAGTTTTCATATTTCAGTTCCCTATTTTCTAACAAAGATAAAGTGAAATATTATGAGTGTACAGAATAATTATGGGAAATTTTCCTAGAAATTAGTAGACTAAGTGCTGGTATTTTAGTCATAAAATAGTATGAGGTTAATTGATACAGTGGGAGATGAAACACAGGCTAACACTTACCATGTGTACAATGTTGTACTAGTAATTCTAAATCTGAAGACTTCAATATTATCATCTGAGAATTAAAAATGTATAGAGCTCCACTTTATGCAATTATTGTGAGGATTAAATTATATACCATAAGGAAATTACTTGGAAAAACAATCAATTAGCATTTGGCAAATTCTACCTGTTATTTTGTCATGTGATGAATTCTAACATTTTTACTGTGATTTTATATGTGCAATGTGATGTATTGATATTCATTGCATTGATCACTTTTCTGTCACTATGAGGAAAATACCTGCAAAGAAAATTTCTGAGGAGAAAACTATTATATTGACTCATGGTTTAAGAGAACACAGTTTAAGATCAAATATCTCCATTATTTTCAATTATATTTTTATTATCTTAACTAGGTGTACATGGGAATTTCCATTGAAAAAGTGAGTTTTTTAAGTATAATGGATCTTTATATAACTTTTCCCTACCCTTGCAAACCTAACCGAACTTTAATTTTTTCTAGTTTCATATTATTTGCATTGAATATAATGTCTTCACTCTTACTCCATAACTCTCTTTATTCTTTCCCTTTGACTTCCCCTCACATCTTCCAAGTGATAGTTTTCTTGTACTCACTTTGTTGGATTAAAAGTTAAATTTTATAAGAAATTACACCTTTTAAATACTGCTGTGAAAATTGAAAGCTTTGGTTAATCCTGTTGTTTAACTTGCATAAAATTCTGGCTTCCAAGTACGCGACAGAACATGGGTCCTTTCTGTGTCTGGTTCTGACTTTGTTTCCTTAACATATTTTTAGATCTATCCATTTCTTTGCAAATAATGTAACAGTCCTCATAATGGATAGGTGCAATCCAATTGTGTATATATCACACACTTACTCCAACCATCCCTTCGCCAAAGGGCATCTTGGCTGTTTCCATAACTTGGCTATGGTGAATAGCGCAGTAATGATCAAGGTTGTGAAAGTGATTTCACTGTAACCTTTTGGAAGAATTCATCACTATCTTTCTGGGAGCAATTCTCTATCCAGTTTTCCAGAATAAACACATCCTTCCCTTCATCTCCATGACAACGTATTGCAAGTCCTCAAAAACACAGTAACCCATACAGATCTCAATAAGCTAAGACCACACTGTGCCCATATTCTTTCAATACATTTTTAATAATTACATAAATTTAGTGAGAACCTTCTATGTACTTTCCTAATGTGGGAATGAGAGACATAAAAACAGAATAAAAATAAGAAATATGCAATTAATTAGCTAATATCATATTTAAAATCTTTTTCAGCTCTAACTCATAGACTCATTTACTATTATTTTAATCTTTATTTGATTACTTCATCTATCCCCTAAATTATAACAGACGAGTTAAATACAGACAAAAAGTGTGGCTTGATTTTGACACTCATGTGTGAGGATGCACAACATGGGCAAATAGATTGATTAGAATTAATAGCAATTACCCATTTTGTTAAAGTAGAGATGGTTTTCCCAAATTGATTCATATTTCATTCAACAAAAAAAACCTGTAACTATTCCCTTTGTTTTGTTCCTCATTAACTTTTGTTTCCATTTAATTTTATAATGAAAGATTATTTCATATATGTACTGTAGATACAAAAATATGTTAAACTATTTCTATATGTATGTATTGATATATACATACATACATATATTACACAGGTTACAATGATAATTTATAACTTCTGTAACTATACAATTTACTAAATTATTAAAAACATCGGCGGCTCATGCCTGGAATTCTGGTTACTCGAGAGGCTGAGATCTGATGAACATGGTTTAAAGCCATCCTGGGCAGGAAAGTCCATGAGCCTCTTATCTCCAAACAACCAACAGAAAATCAGAATTGGAACTGTGGCTCAAAGAAATAGAGGGGTTGCCTTGAGAAAAAAGCTCAGGGACATCACCCAGGCTCTTAGTTCAAGAACTACAGTCTACCCAAAGAAATCTATTTAATTTACACCTGTGAAAGTAGAGTATTTCCATCACCCAAATGCACATCCATGCTCATTTGCAAGGTAACTCTGTTTTGTCTGAAGTACCACTAAACAACATCAGTTAAGTAGAAAGCATTGGAACGTGGATTCATTCTATATCTTTCATGGATTTTTCTCAACTCAAATAATCAATTGTTACACTCATTCCAATTATTTAAAATCATAGCTTTTTTTCTTTAATACACCTAATATTACAGTTTGAATTCAGTGTCTTGTGCCCCCTAAATGGGTGTTCTTACCACTTTGTCATGTGCCAGCCCTAAATTGTCCTGATTATTTTTCAGATAGAAACTGGCTTCCTACTTGTGTATGATCTTGGCCTCAGTCCACTTTATGTTATTCATCCTGGAATTTAGAATAACAAGTGCATGGTATTCTGTACAGTTTTTTCTGTCTAATCTAGGCTTTAGCGACTTTTCTCACATCAGTGCACTCCCATGTTGTCAGGATTTTCATAAGCTTGTCATAGCTGATTGTTTTTAAATATTTGCATTTCCTGCAGGTTCTTGAATACTGAATTATTTTGTGTTTTCTTGTGTTGTTTTGTTTCATTTGAATGTATGCGTTGAGTTGTTCCTCACTTTTCCTTTTGTTTCTTTCCCTGAAGTTCTTACCTAAAGTGCTGAGAAACCAATTCTTCTTTCTCAAGATAGTCAGGATGAACATTATTTATTCCAAACAATTTCAGTTACATTTAAACGCCTTCATATCCATGAATGATATAAAAATGCTAAGCGCTGAGAAGGTTGTTTTTACTTTCATGGTAGTCTTTGTAATACACAGATCATGAAATATATGAAGATAATATAAGTAAAGATGGATGTCAGGAGGAGAAGAACCTATTATTAATTGTTTGACAGAGGCTTCCTTTCTAGTGAGAAAAATATATTGCTTGATGCAGTATTTCACAAAATCATATTGCTAGGAAGAACCTAAGCAACCATCTAATACTATAGACTTGAGAGTGAAGAATTGACTTCCTGAATAATTTACTTTTGGGTCAAATAAAAGCAGGCTTCCAAAAAGAGAGTAGATTTTAGAGAAACATGTTGAATTTTATGTAAATAGGTCCTTAGACGATTTTGTTAATTTGTGAACTAATACAGGGAATTAAAGTACAGCAAGGTAAAAAATTAAAGAACTTCACATTGAAATACTCATTTGTGTGTGTGTTGATGCGCATGCGAGTATGAAAATGCACATGTGCATGTGCTTATGCATGCATTCATCATTCTTGAGGCTTGATAGTCCCTGGCAACTATTCCTCAGCTTCTGTGCCCAACGATAGTCGGCTACCACTTCAGCCACTTCTGTTTTTTTTTTTTTTTTAGATAATCACTTGTATATTAATGATTGGATTGGCTTTGAACACTGGTCATCAGATCTCAGACTACTGAGTAGCTAGCTAAGCTTATTCAGACTCTGAGTAGCTAATCAAAATTCTGCCTGTCCTCTATGCTTCACTGCTCTTTTATTCATTTCCTGAGGTAATCACAAGCCTAAGTCTTATATATGTCCAATTACTTTAAAAATACTGTTACTGCTTGGCACCAGGGGTTGCCATTTATACTCTTAACTACTTAGGAGGCTTGAGAACAGAACCCCTGCCAAAAGTTTAGTGGAATTCCTTCTCAATCTATAGCTGGGTGCATTGGATCATTTCCACCATCCTTCACAATCTAGTTACTATAATTGGAAGGACTGGGGATCCAGGCCACTCAAGGTAGCAGGCTAGACAAGTTGGTGTTCATCTCAGATGCCATTGATGATGGGAAGGCTAAAAGGACAGATCAGGTGCAAGTTCTTGTGGAAAGGAAACACCTATTCTAAAATTATCCAATGATATGACGCCAACCTAGCTAGAAAAATAAACCCAGAGTTGAAATACCCACAATGTCCCACAACCAAAATAAGTATATATGTGAATATTCAAAACTTAGTACATTAAAATACATATCTAAGGGTTCATTCTCTTAACATTACATTATCTGACCTTTTCCGCTTGACTCACACATATACTAGATATTGCAAATAAGGGAAACCATAGGACCTATATTTCTTTGGGCCTGGCTTACTTCACTTAATATAATTTTTTCCAAGTTTTTCCATTTCCCAACAATTTTTTTTCTTTCATGCATGTGTTTCTAACACATTTATAAGATTATTTTTTTGTTGCTTTGTATGTCCCTCCCCCACTGTATAACCCCTGCTTTCCCTATATTTGATGTCAGTATAACTTGTGGAGGAGATGGGGAAAAACAAGTCGTTTAAGGATACAGGTGGACCTGTTGCAACAATGAGAAGTACAAGTTGTCATGTCCAAAACGAGCTTTACAACGTCGGTGCGGGGGAGGGGGGAGGGAGGGGAAGGATTGGGATTGGGATTGGGAGGGGGAGGCTGGGAAGGGATGTGAAGGGTAAACAAAGGAGGAGTCTGCAGTGCTTGGTAAGAAATGTATACATTATCCTGCCCATGTATTTGTAACCCCTCTGTACAGTATGTTCACAAATAAAATTAAATCAAATTAAAAAAAATTAGTACAATCTGTTCTTTGCTCTAATATCAGCTTTATCTGATTGTCATATGATGTGAAAGAATAGTTTCTTCATTAAACTTATGATAATTTAAAAAGACCTAGAAAATCTTTCTCACTTATTAAGTGCAAATGAATGGCAAATTGCCTCATTTCTTACATATTTGACTACCACTATAAATTCATCTTATGATTATTATTAATAGTAATATATTCTCATTTATTACTTTACTTTTTAACAGTTTTTAAACTTTTTGCTTTTCTGCTGAAGTTGAAGTATATAAATAGTATCATCAAAGTATATTCCTTGGGTATTTAGGGCAGTTTTTTACAAAGTTTTTAACCAATGGCTTCTAAGAATTCTTAATTGGTATATCATTTGGTTTATTTTTCATTTTAATTTAATTTTATTTTAATGGTTATGTACACAGGGGTTACAGGTACATGAATAAGGTAAGGTAATGAGTACATTTCTTAGGGAAGGAACTATGTTATCTCTTCCATTGATTTTTTAGTACACTCAAAACAAGAACTAGTTATGCTTTTGCTGTTGCTAGTGATCCATGGGTACTTTTGCTTTCTTTGTTAATGCATTTTTATTATAAAATTGATATACAGAGGATTTACACTTAATTAAGTCAACTTAAGAGTACACTTCATTTTATTTTCTAAATTTCAAATTTTGGGCTTACATGTTTTCTTTTCTCTCTTTAGGGTAATTCATTTTTTTCAGAGTTGTAGGATTAGTTAATTAATTTTTGCATGATTTTTACACATGTAAATTATTCACACACATATATTTTGCTTTTATAATATTTAACATGTGACTATTTAAAAATTCTTTTCTTCATTTTTATATGGTTAATGATTTGAAATAAATTTATTTTCTTATAGTTATAAACATATTTGTCCAGGTAACAAATACTGTATTTTCAAGAAGCACATAATGTATTAAGAAAGGCTTCATTGGGCTGGGATGGTGGCTCAGTGGTAGAGCGCTTGCCTCGCATGCATGAGGCCCTGGCTTCGATTCCTCAGCACCACATAAGCAAACAATAAAAAGTGAGAAGTGTCGCTGTGGCTCAAGTGGTAGAGTGCTAGCCTTGAGCTGAAGAGCTGAGAGACAGCCCCCAGGCCCAGAGTTCAGGCTCCACGACTGGATCCCCCCCCCAAAAAAAAAGAAAGGCTTCATTACTTGGTCACTTTTTGGAAGTATTTTTACTTGAGTTACAAAAAAAAAACTTTGAGCTCAGCATGGTGATTTGTGACATCAATTTTCTAGCTATGGTGGGAAGTGTAAATAGGGTTTGTAATTCAGGAGACACTGGGAAACTCTGTCACCTTATTATAAAACTATTCAGAGTGAATTGATTAGAGATATAGCCATCGCTAGTGTTATATAGAGCACCTCGCTATCATATTCTAAATCTTGCGTTAAAACACCAGTAACATCAATCTTTTGTCAAAATAAAAGGACACATGTTTCGAAATGTTAATTATTTAAACTTAATTCCAAATATTCTCTTTTCTTCTATTAATTTTCAATTTACCTAATCTATTCAAATCCAAGTATATTGTGATTATTTTTTTTCTACTAAACTTTTAAATAGTATGAGCAATATTATGATTTCATATATTAACATACTTTTATTATTTGTTATAATTTCCACCATTTAATATGATAATATCAATATTCCAAATGTGTGTATGTGGTGTGTATGTGCGTGTTTATGTGGTTTTTGTGTGTGTGTGCTTTGTGTGTACTTTGTAATTCTTGGGAGATCACACCATTGCTTCACATATGCAAAGCCAATGGTTTACCACTGAGCAATTCTGCCTAGTTATAATCCAAATAGTGTTTTAACCATGAGTTTCAAGCTTTCATTCCTAGTATGTTTTTTCAAAATCAGATATGATAAAGTGTGATCCATATTCTATCCATGCTAGCAATTTTTATTGTTACAAGAATATTCCCACTGCCTTTCCACTTCCAAACTCTTGTGTTTGTTATTGATAAAGGTTTTACTTTGCTTCTTTTCTCTCTTCATTGTTTTTCCCTTTAGAGTTTAGCTAATCTTTCTCTTATTTCTTTGCGAATTAATTATCATATTCCTATTACAATTTCCTTACATTGTAACAGCTATATACAATGCTTTATTTTCTATTTTATTTTTTCCCATTTTCACTGACTTTTGGTCCAGACTATTTGATGGATTAAAAAGAAACTTGACTCAGGACACTTTACTTTTCTCCTTATCTTCTCTGAATTCTTTCTGTTTTTTGAAACACAATAGCAATGACATATAGCTCCTACATGGTCCATTATTCGTTCCCCTCTCACTCTCCTCTGTTGTACAGCTCAAGTTGTTATCATTCAGATTTATTATGCTACAGCATTATCTAAATCTTAACTCATTCCTAAATTAATTTTAGTTGTTTCAAGTATCCTCTAAAGACATTTTTCTATATATAATATCTGGGGTCTTGTGTTTTTCCAAGGTACAAAATACGAGTGACTATCAAACATTTAGATATTCTGTAGAATATTGGTCCACCTGCTCAATAAACTCATATGTAAATTCAAGGAATGCAGGTCAGTCAGAACAATCTTGTAAAATTGTGTAGCTTCAGGCTTCATACTAGCTTTGAATCTTTTTACCATGTTCAGTAGTGAAGACAGCATAGTTCTACTACAAGAACAGACACATAGAAGAATGTAAGATTTGTCAAAAATAAATTCTTAGTTTTATGGTCAATAGATTTTGAAAACTATTCTATGATTTTATGAAATAAAAGGAGAATCTTAAATGGGTATATTGGCACTATTGTCTCTCGAGATTTAAAGAATGATCTTAGACTACTACCTCAATCCATTTTTGTTTTGTTTTGTTTTTTGTCATTCATAGGGCTTGAACTCTGGGCTTAGGCACTGTCCGTGTGCTCTTCCGCTCAACGGGAGTGCCCTACCGCTTGAGTCACAGCACCAGATCTGGTTTTTATAGTGGTTTATTGGATATAAGAGTCTCATGTACGTTCCTGCCTAGGCTGGCTTTAAACCGTGATCCTCATATCTGAGGATTTACTGATAATGAGCCTCAGGCACCCGACCTACCTCCGGCGTTATACAAATATTTAAAATAAAAAATGATTATCAAACTAAATGTGAGATGTGAAAACCTATAAAACATAAATGTAAAATTTCATGACATTGCATCAGTAATGGTTTCTAAAAATTTGACATGGAAAGCATTAATGGCTAAAGAAATGCAACAATAAACTGGATTATATTAAGCGATAGCCGTTCATAATTCAAAGGAGACTATAACTGAAGTGAAAACATATCCAACAGATACAGGGAACATATTTGTTTATGCTACACTGTTAATGCTACAATGATTCTGAATAGTAAGTATTTTTATATCTTCTAATGCTATATAAATTTTTTCCTGAATAGGATATTTCTTTGAAGAACATATGTAAATTAATAGTCAATAGGAGCAGCATATGAAATAAATTCCTCTCTATTATCTAAGAAAAAAGACAAAGAAAACTCACTAGTATTACCTTAATATAAAAATATGCACAAAATATAGTAATGCATTTGTGGAGAAAATGATAAACTCTACATAGGAGAATGATTTGTATAATACTGCGATCATTTTAGCAAGCAAGATTTCAAGTCTTCAAAAGGTCAAAGAGAATTGTATATGATAGAGCCATTACACTTCTATGTATGTATTAAAGAGAAGTAAAAAACTTTTTTGGACAGGGAATGTAGTTCATTGACAGTGCACTTGAATAATATGTGTGAGATCCTGGAAATAATTCTCAAAAACAAATTTGAAAAGACACACTATAGAGGATGTATGCTGGACAAATTCCTGTAAGTGAATTTTATATCTATTTTAATGTCTGTTCTAAAATTTACAGCATTTCTATTTGAGGAAATGCAAGTTTGTGAAAATTAGGCTTGGAAAGTTATTATTGTACAATTTACTTCCAAAGCAACTAAACTGTATACAATAAAAGGAGATTATATATTGCATGTGAATTTCATGGCAGGAAAAAAAGAAAACTATTGTTAAAAATATCTCACACAAATTGCAGAATACCTAAAAAGATGTTTTCAGTGTTGGCTAAAAATTCGTTGTAAACTACAGCGTTTAAAACAAAGATGTGATTTCTGTGTATTTTGAGTTTTTTGGTCCGTTTTTTTTTTTTTTGAGTTTATACAGAGATACCTCAATCATAAAGTGTATGTGATAACTGTAATATCTAGGAATTATGCATCACTTATAATTAATTGATAACCTTTTCTGGAAGAAACTTTTAGCAAATGACAGAAGACCCAAATCTATGCATCTGCATTCTATGAAAGTCATATGTTACTTCCTCAATCTAATTGCTTTTCTCTACTTTGCTAAGAAAAAAAATTATTCTCAAGGTAAGAGCCAATAGCAGTGAAAAGAAACAAAATACATAATCATCTTGATTTATTTGTGAAAATAACTAATTAAATGAAACAATTCCACTTAATCGACTCCAATATTAGTACCTATGAAGATGTTCCTGTGGCTAAGTGGTTTAGTGAGACCTTTGCACAGAATAAGCTGACAAAAGGCCTCAGGCCTGAGTTGAAGACCTGTGGGTGTAGACACCCACCCACCCACCACACACACACACACACACACACACACACACACACACACACACACACACACACACACACACACACACACACACACACACACACACACACACTCATTTCCCAGTTAGAGCAAGTAGAATGTCTGTTTTCCCAGTAACATGTCTGCGTTTCTGAGTTACTGTCCTATGTGTTTGTATGTATCATCAACTTACCTAATTTAAATAAATGACACCCTGTTCATTATTATTTAATACTGGTTACAAGACACATTTTCATGCAGAAAATTGAGTTTGTTCTCAAAATCATGACTGTCTTGATTTGTAAGAATGAAATAATTGTGCCTTTAATTCATTAGTTCATTAATTATAAAATTAACCCTAACCCTAGAACTGATTGCCTTTGGATTCAAAAAGCCACACAAATACATTAGATTTTTTTCCTCCTATCTTTGTTTCAACTCAACCTTCTTAAAATAGTTTGTAGTTTTACTCAATATCTTGCCATTTTTCTTACCTGAACCCTAACTGGAACATATAGGCTAACCATCACATTATTCATACCCTAATCCTAATATTATTAACAGTTTCTTTTTTCATATTCATCCTAATTCTAACTTGACTTGTTATTCGAAGAGTTACTTCCAGTTTGACCCTAAATTTTCCATTTGCCTAATGTTAAAACTAAGCCTAGCTGGAACTGTAACATAACTTTCCACCTATTGAGAGTCCAATATTAATGTTTAAGAAAAATACTCCAGTTTTTATTCATTCTATCAAAAACTCCAATTTGCACTCTGGAAATGAGTTTCAATTCTCCTTAATTCCGAAAAATTTCCTAACTCTACTTCTAAAGTTTTCTTGTTTCCTAACCTGAACCATTATTTTACTTGTTATCAAATTCTATTATCATTAAAAATACTGTATTATCCATTGATCTACCTTTCCTAAACCACTGTATCCTAAAACAGTTTCAGATTTACTTACCACCTAGTCCATTACTTAAACCTTACTCTCAACTTAAACCTGGCTGGAAAACTCTCGTTAATCATTACAATAATGATCACTAGGAAATAAATATAATGATAATGCTCTAGTTACTATTCAGCCTGACATTTTTGCTTCTTTTTGTTAGTGAAAACTAAATTTCATAAAAAAATTCCTATTCATAACACTAATCATAATCAGAACAAAATACTGACCCTGATCTTAATCCCAATTATATGTAAATACTAACACTCACACAAGTACACTAGTTTTTTACTCATCCTTACTTGATTCAAATAAGCCTTCCAAACATAGGTTACAATTTTTTTCCAAAATCTTAGTCATTTTCTAACCCTAACTTTATCTTAACTGGAAAACTGAGAATAAACATAAGCCTAATTGCAAGTAAATTCTAATATGAGTAGCAATACTCTAGCTGACATTCACTCTAATTCGTACCAGGCTTATTCTAAAATTTACCTTCAATTTGAGCCCCATTTTTGTTCCTCCTTCACTCTAACCCTAACCATGGCTGGAATCCTAACCATAACCTTGACACTAATGCTATCCCAATTCTAAAATTTATGAAAAATGCTCATTTTGTGTGCTCCTAACTGAAATTCCACTTGTAATTCTCGAAATTAATTGCAGGTTTTCCTGAACCCAACAGATTTTCTCATTCTTATCTCTGAACCTATCTTATTCCATAAGAGGAATCATTGTACCCATTGATCTCAAATCCTAATATAATGAAATACATTGTACTTCCATTATCCCAGCATTTCCTGAATTCCTAGAACCTAAAATAAGTTCAAATTTACCTAACATTTTTCCCATTTTTTTTATCTTTTTGTTGGTCATGGAGCTTCATCTCTGGGCTTAGATCCTATCCCTGAGTTCTAGGCATGGGGACGATCTCTGGGTTCTTCAGCTCAAGGTGTGCACTTTGCCACTTGAGCCACATCACCACTTTCTGGTTTCTGGTGCTTAATTGGAGATAAAATATCACAGGCTTTCCTGCTAAGCTGGCTTTGAACTCTGATCCTCAGAAATCAGCTTCCTGAGTAGCTAGGATAATAGGCATGAGCCACCACTTTAATCCTTTTCTTTACTCTATCCTCAAACCCTTTAAGCAGAAAAGTAATGCTAATCACAATCTGAATTAAAACCGAATGATTAATGTAAGGAAAATTGTCTATATTTAATCAATCACACATTTTTTTGCTTCTACTTCTTAGTCTAAAACTAAATTTTACCCTAAAGCTTGTCCTTCCCTAACCCTAACCAGAACTAAAACAGTAACTCACACTTCAAACCAAATTATATCTGAATGTTTAAAGTAAGACCGACACTGGTTTTCATTCATTGTAACTTTGATGTTATTCATTCTTCTTAAAATATGCTGCAGTTTAACACAATATCTTACATCTTAACCCCAACTCTAACTGCAACACCTTGCCTAATCCTAAACCTACATATAACCGAATTATAATGTTAATAGCAAGCTTCTATTTCACATTTATCCTATCTCTTGCTCAGAGTGTAGGTCTAAAATTTAATTGCATTTTGAACCTAAATAACAACGATAACAATAATAATACATAAAAATAAATAAAATAAAATAAATAATAATAATTGTTATTATTATTATTTTAATTGTGAAAATACCGTACAGAAGGGTTACAATTACATGGGCAAGGTAATGAGTACACAAGCATTTTTGCCTCCTCCTTTGTTTCCCCTTCCCAACCCTTCCCATCTCCACCCCCCAGCCAAAGTTTTACAGTACACTTTTCGACATAACGTCTTGTACATCATTGTTGCAATGGGTCCACCTGTATCCCTAAAATTATGCAGCAAAATATCTCTAAGACATATATTTTACAATAAGATGTTTCAATCCTTAGAAAAAGTTCATTTTACTTTGATATAAAGTTATCTCCAAAAATAAATTCTGCAACTAACCAATGTATGTTTTCTTGCACAAAATGCTGTGACTTCTTGTCTTGTTATGTGATTTTAATTATATTTTACATTTGTGACATAATCCCTACTTACATTTGTTACAAACTTCTGTAATTATACAAATCATGCCTGTACACACTAATTTGAATACTTTAATATTCAAACAAAATTATATTTTTTCATGTCTCCCACAGGGAAGGATGAGGTGCTGAAGTACATGGAATGGAAATTTGCAACTTGAAGATGGGATCATGAGCACTTTTTACTTGGCTGAATAAGAATTCTTGTTTCTACTGTACATTCTTACCATTTAATCACACAGGGAAAGCGACAAAATTTGAAGTTCATATGAAGGAATTACATTCCCAAAAGATGTGGCAACCCTGCTCAAAAGTTCAATCTTATCACTAGTTCTTTGTGCTTGCTGGCTGATCTATTTCTTTATCATATGTTTCATATTGTTAAGTATATTTGTAATTCAGCTGTCAGTACAAGGCAGGAGACTCCTGAAATCACAACTATTGCTGTGTAATATTGAGAAGAAAGGAAAAAAATTATATTGATCTCCAGTTCCTACCTTTGGCCTTCAATATACTAATTAATAGTCAAAACAATCACCTAAGATGTTAGTTTATTTTCCCTTTTTAATTAGATATTAAGCAAGTGTTTATCACAATAAAAAGTGATAGTGCTATCAGAGCTCTGATATGAGCACCTTCTCCCTATATGGACTGTAAATATGGAAGCCACAATAAAATTCTCTGTCTCTGTCTCTCTGTCTCTCTGTCTCTCTGTCTCTCTGTCTCTCTGTCTCTCTTTCTCTCTTTCTCTCTGTCTCTCTGTCTCTCTCTCTCTCTCTCTCTCTCTCTCTCTCTCTCTCTCTCTCTCTCTGTCTCTCCCACACACACACACACAGCTGCCACCCAGACAAATGAGACATCAGTTCAATTCTTTTGTAATTATAGTTGATTGATGTTTCCTCCATAGGTTTTTCTTTGCTTAAGCATCTTGCCTGGACCTGTATCTTTCCCTGAAATCAAGTACATTCAAGTCAAACTCCATGAATTCATTATACTACTCGAAAATACTAAGATCTATTGGATCTCGAGACCTATAAAAACACCCAACTTGTTATTTTAGTAGAAATTGACATCATGAAAGTAGAGGAATATTGATCAAGTACAAAGGTAAGAGAACAGGAGTATGTGGGAAAATGTATGTTAGAGATACAGAATCAACTTCTGTAGGCTCATGTATTGAAAACTTGTCATCCTATATTGAAAGCTCAATTTACACATACAGTTTTCCAGTTACTTTGCTTATCTATCACTTCTGATCACAAATCCTCTTATGAATGTTCATAGTGTCTTCAAATAAATCACACAATTTGCATATACTTATAATCTTAAGCAGTCTGCTACTACGTGTTTCATTCTATGTGACCAACCCTTATTTTTTGTTTCTCTATTTGCTGAATAAATGTATTCCTGGAAACAGGATATTGACAGTAAATCTGGGTATAATTTTCATTTTGTAAATTTCAAAAATAATATAAACTTTGTATTGACTAGTCATTTTCTTAAAATGAGTGATATTTATGAACACAATATTTTGGTGCCTTTAAGTAAATTGAGAATTGATGTGGTAGTTCTTGTGTCTAATTTACTTATCCACTAGATTGTTTGTGTATGAACATGTGCATTGGACATTTTTATTTTTACATATAAAGTAGTCCTCAAGGGTTTACTTTAAACTGATAATGGGGTGGAGTCTTCCTATTCCAAACTTTATATTTACTTCAGTAAATGTACTAGAAACACATGATGTTTACCTGAGCAATATAAAATGTGAGAACATATTTCTAAAGAGATTGGATTTATTGATTAAAACATAGAAAAGAGTAAAATAGGTTCCTTGCTTGAGACTGCATAAATTTCATATGAATGTAGCTCAAGATGAGAATCAGATAAATTCATATTAATATTACTGAGATTTACATCACAATATAAGCAATATAGATATTTTTAAGGAATTGGTCATTCAAAGCCCTAGGTAACTCATGGATGAAGAATTGAATTGAAAATAGCAGAGGAAAACAATTCAACATGCAGCTAGTATGATTTTATAATGCTAATATGAAAGAAATGGAGCTTTTGCTTTTCTGAAGAAGAAAGTTTAGACAGTAATTTCAATGTAAGGCATCAGTCATAATGAGTCTAATGTCTTTTCCTCCAAGATATCCAAGAGTACTATACTCATCCTCTAAAATGTAAATAAATAATAATTTTAATTAGCTTTTGTTAATATTAATTTAATTGTGTAGCAAAAAGGTAAAATGTTTGCTCTCTTTCCTTCAATATAATAACATACATTTCATACTTTACTGTCTCTTCATACAAGCCTGAAATCACTACTTCAAAGTAACACACACAGAAAAACAAAAATAACCTGATACAACAATCACAAATCCTAAATTATGTGAAAAAATTCCACAACAAAAATAGATAAATCTGGGGTGGGAAGGTGGCTCAGTAATAAAGCGCTTGTCTTGCATGCCTGAAGCCCTGGGTTCAATTCCTCAGCACCACATAAGCAAAAAGAAAAAAAATGGAAGTGTCACTGTGGCTCAAGTTGTAGAGTGCTAGCCTTGAGCTGAAAAGCTGAGGGACAGCATACTGGCCCAGCATTCAGGCCCCATGTCTGGATCCCCCCCAAAATAATATTAAATAAATAAATAAATAAATAAATATATAAATATGAGGAAGAAGAAAAACAATGACAGAAGATTACCCTAGCTCTCTCTAATGAAACAGAGATTTAGAGTCCTAGCAGGTACTCCAGTTCTAGAGGGTCACACTAAGTCAGGTATAATTACATATAGATATACATTTCGAAAGAAGAGTTTGTACTGTCTTCAGAAGAAAACAGAAATCTATGAAAAGTTACCCAGCCAGGTAGGTGATTGTTGTGACTGTGTTGGCCAACATATTCAAAAGCACATCTGCAGTGTGGAAATAGGGCAACATTGAAAAAAGCAGGAACAGAAATGTGCATTACAGAAAGCCACATCCATATACAGAGACAATTCACCATACCACTGGACAGTGTGAACTGTGGCTGGAACCACAAGTATTAACATCACAAAATCTCACCAAAGCTAGTTTCTACTCCTACACTTCATGGTATAGACAAAAACCTAATTCCAGAAAAGCAAATCACAACAGAAAACCAACACCTGGCAAATCAAACAAGAAAACAGAGAGTCATGTATTAAGATCATAGATCCCCCAAAAGAAAATCTCCAAATGGACAGAATAAATCAGAAAAATACAAGAAAAATGATGTCAAGGTAGTATAAATCACATATTAAATAACCAGACATTGGAACAGACAATCAAGGACCTTGAAGATAGTTATCAAAATACATTACAAATACTGCTGAAAATGTGATTAAAAGAAAGATAGAAAACCTCTACAAGGAAATTTGTGAACAAGTTGAGACCAACCAACGTTTAGCAAAATAATTCATGGAGACTACAAACAGAAAGATAAAAAAAACTGAGAAGGCAAGGGAGTCCAAGAAAAAATAGATGCCTAGTGAAAAGATATGAGAGATGACACAGCTAAGAAAACAACCCTTGCTACTCCCCACCCAAAGAAAATACGTACAAAAAGTCCATACAGGACCTAAAACAAAGCTTTAATAAAGCGATAGAACCACTAAAAATGACCAAAATTAGAAGACGGGGAAATTCAAAACAAAGTAGAAAGTCTCCACAGCAAATAGATGACCTAGTAGATAATCTCATGGTCAAAGACAGAATAGGTCTAATAAGAAAGAGGAGATAATCATTTAGATCAAATCCAAGAAATAAGAAAAGATTTTGCCTGAACTTCAAGACTCAGAAGATCAAATTTCAGGGAGATAGGTATCAAGAAAGAGAAGAGCAGGAAACTAAATTGATGGGAAACATATTACATAATTCTAGCAGAGAACATGACAAACATCCAAAGAGATAGACTCATTTAGAGCAGAGAAGCCTTTAGAACACAAAACAGAATTCTAGAAATGAAAAATGCACCACCACATCATAATCAATTAGAGGATCATTAAAGATCAAGGAACGGATTCTTAAAGTTGCCAGCGCGAAAAGACTGATTATTTATAAAGAATATACAGTCAGAATAAATACAGATTTCTTAGCTGATATGGTAAAAAGGAGAGCCTGGCATGATATAAGACAAACATTAAGGGTAAACAACTAACAATCACGAATATGGTCCCAAGCCATATGCTTCTTTACATTTAACGGATATATAAAAATATTTCATGACAAAGAAAACTTGAAAAAATGTATCTCCACCAAATCAGCAGGATAATAGTTAATCAAATATATCCAACATAAGAATAGGAACTGGTTTTATAAAATTCTCCCTACCAAAGAACAAGGTAAATATATTAACAGTAGATGAGGCACAGCTTCTAACAGCAGGGGTATAACATAGTAGGACTTATCAGATATTTCTCAGTCTTAACTCTCAATATCAATGGATTTAAATTTCCAAATAGAAGACATAGATTAGATAGTAGTATCAAAAATAAGACACATCCATCTAGTATATTCAAGAGACACATTTTATTAACAAAAACAAACACGTACTCAAACTAAAAGGATAGAAGTAAAATTTTCAAGCAAATGGACACCATAAACAGGCCACAGTAGAATTACTAAGATAAGATAAAATAGAATTCAAATTAAAATTAGTAGGAAGAGACATTACATATTGATAAAGGCAACTCTCAATTAGGAGATATAGCCAGTCTAAATATCAATGACCTGAATCCTGGAGCATCCCACTTAATCAACCAAATTCTACTTAACCAAAAAAGACATCTCAACACATCATTCCCATCTATGGATTGGTTATCCAGGAAAAACTCAACCAAGAAACTGCAGACCTAAATAACTTCATTGACCACCTAGGCCTAACAGACATCTACAGAATATATATTCAGCGTCAGAATATACATTCTTCACAGCAGCTCATGGAAGATTCTCCAAAACAGAACATATCCTAAGTCACACAGAAATTCTGTCCAAATTGAAAGAAAAATTATTTGAATACCCATATCTTGTCAGATCATAACAGAATAATCTTAGAATTAAACATTTAAAGCAAAAAAAATTTGTCAAACTCATGAAGAGTGAACAAAAAGTTGCTGAATGACCTGTGCAACACTGAAGGGATTAGAATGGAAATCTGAACTTTTCTAGAATTTAACAAAAATTAACACACAAAATACCAGCTCCTCTGGTATTTGCAGTAATTACAGGAAGATTTATAGCTCAGAGTGCCTACATCAATAATTGGGGAAATATCAAATGAATATTTTAATTATGTATCTCAAGCTCCTTGAAAACGGGAAGAAGCCCCAAACCCAAAGCAGTAGCCAGAAACAAAAAATTTAAATGAGAAATAACTAAATATAGTCAAAATAAAACGTAGAAAGAATCAATAAATCAGAGTTGGTTTTTTAAATAAATGAACAGACTTGGCAGACCCATACCAAATCTGACTAAGAAGAGAATTTATATAGATAGATAGATAAAAAGCATGAAGATTGGGTGAAGAACTTTAGTTGCTCTGCAACACACAATTGCCTCATATCTCAAATATATTTAGAGCCCCCAAAATTAACCCATCAAAAAAAATTCTCAAAGAAACAACAACTCTCTTAATAAATGGGCTAAAGATTTAAAGAGAGACCTCTCTGAAGAAGAAATATGCATGGCCAATAGACACATGATGAAATATGCAAAATTTCTAGCCATAAAAGAAATGCAAATCAAAGCAACATTGACATTCCACCTCACCACAGTTAGAATGACCATTATGAAGAAAATTAACAATAACAGATGCTGGACTGGTGGAGATGTGGCCAAAAAGGAAAATCACTACACTATTGGTCAAAATGTAAAGTTGTTCAAATACTCTGTAATGAAGTATAGAATTTCCTCAATAGAGCTCCCCTATCACCCAGCAATCATGGATCAAGAAAATGTCATATATATTCACAACAAAACTCTATGCTTCTTTCAGAATGAATGACATTGACCCATTAGTAAGAAAATAGAGTCACTTGGAAAACATAGTAAGTCAAACAAGCCAGACCCAAAGAATCATAAGCTAGAGATTTGCACTCATTTGGAAAAACTAGAATATGTCTATGATATTCATAATAGCTCAACAACAACGTGCATATCACCATATAAAATGATGCTTATCGAAATGAGCTCCAAGAAATGGACAAGATGATTGTATAGTGAACAGTTTTTAGTTATTTCTATTTAGTTTTTACCCTTTGGTTTATTCCCTGTAGTCATTTTTTTTTTTTATTTCAGTACCCTTTGTCTTATACCTAAATTAATGTGATTTGGGGAAGGGAAGGGAAATCACAGAAATGGTGGGACAAAGATTAACCAAAGCAACAGTAATATACACTACACACTATGTTAGAAATAAACTTCATAACTTTGGGGTGTAGGATGTCAGGGTTGGGGGAAGGAGGAAAAAATGAGGAAGGGGTAACTTTGTTAAAAATTGTAGTTATTACTTATGTAACAGTAACCCACCCCTAAGTATATCACATTCATGATATAAAATCCAAAAACATAAGAGAACTCACCCAAATAGAGAAAATTAGAGACCAAAATGAGACAACACAGCAGATACAAGCAAAATTGAAAATGTTATAAGAGAGTACTTTGAAAACCTTATGCCAATCACCTAGAGAATCCTGGAGAGATTGATGCTTTCCTATACTCGATCTGAACCAAGAAGTAACACATAAGAAGTAATGAAAATGAAATGTCAATAAACCATATCCTATTCCAGAAAAATCTAGGACTCAATGAATTTATCATGAAATTAAGGCCTGCAAAGAACTTACAATACTCAGATCTAACTCTGCAATGGAATGGAAAGGGAAATGGAATTTTCAAAACACATTCTTTGAGGCTAGAAATTAGACTCTTCCCCAAATCACATAAGAACTCACCAAAAAAGAGAACTATAAACCCAAATCTTTGATAAGCATTGATGCAGAACTTATTAATAAAATTCTCACCAAGCAATTTAAGGAACTAACAAAAAATCATATGTTATGATCAAATAGGATTCATTATTCATACAATTGGATTCAATGTGCTTGTCAATAAATATAATAAAAACCATCAGCAGAAGCAGGGACAAGAAACACATGAACCTCTATAGTGGTGTAGAAATAGCTTTTAACAAGCTCGAATTCCACTTTATGGTTCAAAGGTGAGAAGCTAGGAATGCAAGGAACATTACTCGATATAATACATAGTATGTATATAACAGAGATAATTAGCCTTTGCCTAACAGTGGAAGCATAAAGACATTAACATCAGGAATGAGACAAAAATGTCCTCTCTCTCTACTACTCTTCAATATGTTAGTGGACTTTCTAGCAAGAGCAATATACAAGAGAAAAACATAAAGCTGATACAAACAGGGAAGAACTAAAACTATCCCTTTTTACAGATGAAATGACCTTGTATTTAAAGGACCCTATATTTTCCTCCCTCAAGTTAGTAAAGCTGATGCTAACCTTCAGCAAAACCCATAAGAATCAGTAGTTTTTCTGACCAAAAATGGGAAACTCCAGGCTGAAATCCAAAAAACAACCTCATATGTATTAACCTCAAATCAAATCAAATCTAAACAAAACCAAACAACAACAACTAAACTAGGAATTAATTTAATTAAAAATGTGAAGGACCTCTACTTTAAAACTTTAAAAATCTGAAAAGGGAAATTGAAGGAGATTCAAGGAAATGGAAAATCTATCAATGCTCAATGTTGGAAGAATTAACATTTTGAAAACTGAAATACTGCCCCTAAACAATTGGCAATGCAATACTCATCAAAATCCCAACAATATTCTTCAATGCATTTGAGAAAGCCATTCAAATTTAATATGGAATTACAAAATTACACATGAAACAGAAGGCTTAGAAATGAGCCTATAGTCATGGGCCTATAGTCATCTTACACACACACACACACACACACACACACACACAGACTCTCTCTCTCTCTCTCTCTCTCTCTCTCTCTCTCTCTCTCTCTCTCTCTCTCTCTCTCTCTCTCTCTCTCTCTCTCTCTCTCTCACATACACACACACACACACACACACACAATGTAATTCTATTCACCCATCAGAAAGGATAACTTTTCACCAGTCTTAAGGAAAATGAAAGGTTTGGGAAAATTATAATATGAGAAAAGAGAAAGGAATGCAGACGCAGGGCAATATAGGTTTCATGGATTCATTCATTTATGGTAGCTAGAAAGTGCCCACAAATCGACAAGATTATCTCTTTGTTGCTTTGTTTGTCCCTCCCCCACAGTATAACCCCTGCTTTCACTATATTTGATGTCAGTATAACATGTGGAGGAGATGGGGAAAAACCAATTGTTTAAGGATACAGGTGGACCAGTTTCAACAATGAGAAGTACAAGTTGTCATGTCCAAAACGAGCTTTACAACGTCGGTGCGGGGGGGGGGGGATGGGGGAAAGGAGAAGGATTGTGATTGGGGGGAAGGGGGGAGGCTGGGAAGGGATGTGAAGGGTAAACCAAAGCAGGAGGGTGCAATGCTTGGTAAAAAATGTACGAATTATCCTGCCCATGTAATTGTAACCCCTCTGTACAGTATGTTCACAAATAAAATTAAATTAAATTAAAAAAATCTACAAGTAAACAATACATATTCTACCTCATCCCAGTTAGAATGGTCATTATCAAGAAAACTAACAATAGCAATTGCTGGCATGGATGTAGCCAATTGGAAACTCAATTATTCTGTTGGTGGGAAATTAAACTTGTTCAACCACTGTTTAAAGCAATACCCAGTTTCCTAAAAAGATTTAATATAGATCTTCGTTAAGACCCAGTAATTCCCCTCATGGGTAGTAATCCAATAACTAACAATCTCACATGAAAGGCTACCAGTTTAACCATGTTCAATGCCCAGGCCCAGAGTTCAAGGACTGGAAAAAATGTTACCACTGCTGATATTTGTTCCCGCAAATAAGAACTGTTCGACATAAGATACCAAATCATTCTATTTGCAGTAGCTATCATAGAACTTAAAGGTAGTGGGTGATAAAATGGCTTCTTTGTTGAATATTAGGAAAAGATGCAGGCAGTCCAAGAAAAGAGAGATTTGTTGTTGCTGTTGTTGGTCCAGGGGCTTGAATTCCTGGCTTGGGCACTGGCCATGAGCTCTTCAACTCAAGGTGAGTGCTGTATCTCTTGAGCCACAGTTCCACTTCTGGTTTTCTGGTGGTTAAATGGAGAAAAGACTCTCAGGGACTTTCCTGCCAAGGCTGTCTTTGAACCACAGTCCTCAGATCTCTACTTCCTGAGTAGCTAGGCTTACAGCTGTGAGCCACAGGCACTAGGCTAATTATGGGGGATTTTTAGAAAAGAAAATGCACCTCTTCACTTGTGTCTAGTCCTCAGATATCACAATTAGAACACTTCACCTTCAACTCCTTTCATCAGACATTTATAATTTTTTTTCTTTTTGTTCATGTAGGAATACTGCAGTCAATATAAACTCAGCTTTGTGCCTGGATCAATTGTAGGGAAATTGCTAACACCTACATCAAGAACTGTTACATCAAAACAAGTGAGACTCTCTTTTGGAATAATTGTTTTCTCTTTTTATTACAAATTTTTGCTTGATTACTTACTAATGTGATATTGGTCCTCCTAACAGAGTGATGACATTTTCATTCTCTTCAGCTTTCTCCCACATGTGGTCAAATATTTAAGAATTCAAAGATGTCCATTGAAAATTCATTAAGCTGATTTCTTAGGAAATGTGCATTTCTGGATTTTGGTCTGTTGTCTTGTTCTTACATGTTCTTACACAGGCTTTCTTTGATGTATTGCTTCTACAAGGAATTCTACTTTCTAATCTTTGTGTGATCAATTTTAGTCTCTCTGATCCATCTTTCTGACCTTCTCTCTGGAGCCAAATTTCAGTCTGCCTCATAAAAACTATATTATTTATCAACAAAATGACTCTCAGCTCTGTTTTTTTGCCTGACTTCATGTAGGCTGTGATAGCAGCCCTGACTGGCTATGCTTACTGGAGTTTTTGTTTGTTTGTTTTGTGTGGGGTTTTTTTTTTTTGTTTTAGAGTTCTAGGATTACTATTCAAGATAGTAGATTCTCAGGGTCCCAGTGATCCCCTGACCTAGATTCAATGGCTTTTTCTCCTAAAGATAGAAAGACCAGCTGACTAAATTCCTGCTTTAATTTTCTCAAAATGAGGCAATCTGACATCCTTGCAAAGCCATCAATAATCCTCTGTAACAACTTACAGAAATATTCTATCAAGATGGTTTTTCAAGGTTGACTATGAAAAAATTTCATTTCCAAGTCACCACCATAAAGCAGATCACATTCCTCGGAACAGACTTTTGGAAGGAAGGTTCTCCTTCCTTCCTTCTCTTATGATACAACAAACCATAATATTCTACAGTTGTGACCAGCCTGCAGCACATTTTCTCAAGAATAGTTTGTAGTGTAAAGAAGACCAACTATCAAAATAAAGGTAAAAATACTTGTCTACTACAGACTGGTTTATCTTGCTTATATCTGTTGTTATTTTCATTACTTCAAACACAGGGATATTATATTGGAATTAGACAAATGGGAAAGGATTAATGGAATAGACATTCAGTTTGCTTTCATATATCCAATATAATACACTTAACCCCTTAAGGAAAATTAAATCCAACTGTAGAAACAATGTCAGAATTATAAAATAAGCCTCAATATGAATAATATGGTACACATACACCATCATCTACTAAGAAATTCAGTCTCTCTATAAATATTTATTTGGTACAAGATAGTAAAAATTTAATTAATGAATATGACTTCTAAGTATCATCTGAAATACCCCTCGTGTATATAATTGTATATACTTTTTAGATGTCACCTAAACAGGAATTTAACATGCATGTAGAAATCAAATTTCCACAACTTAAGTGAGATTAGAGGAGTCATACACTCCTGTATTGTGTGGTGTGAATTTCACTAAAAGTGCTGAAACTTTCCACGTAATACCAAGAGCCATGTGCAATAATTTATTATTGGATGTTAAGATGAGTGCTGAGTGTAGGATACACTTTGAATTAATACATTAATTTACACAAATGAAACAATGATGATATATTGTTTGTTTAAATTCTAATGCTTCTCAATTTTAGAAATCATGAAATATATTATTAAAATTAGATTCCCTTTTTCTTTCTAGAGATGCAGAAATTAAAATCATCTATTTAACATTCACTATTAAGAAATAAGTAATAAATATATTAATATCAAAATGATATACTATTAAACTGTGATTTGAATTATAGTTCTAACAAATTGTAATGTAAACAACATTTAATAGAATTATGGGTAATACTTTTTAAACTTACCAGCTTGTTATTGTCTCCTAATTGTGTCATTTGTTATTCTTGGTCCAAGTCATCTATTCACCTTAATTGTTTAGTTTTCTATTTTATCTCTATTGGTTTGCTGATTATGCATTTTGTTTTTCCTTTATAGTGACTTACACGAGGATGAAAATCTGTATCCTAGTTTATTACTTCCTATGTTAAAGTCAAATTGCTGCTCTCCACAGCTGTTCTACACTTCTTGTATAGTACAGAATTTCCCCTAGTCCCATCGACTGTATTGATGCTCTCATATATTTTCTTTTATTTTTATTTAAATTTTATTGTCAAGGTAATGTACAGAGGGATTATAATTACATAAGTAAGGTAATGAATTCATTTCTTTTCTAACTTGTTACCCCTTCACCCATTTTTCTCCCTATTCCCTCCCAACGCAACTCCCAAGATTATATCCAACATATTGTTTTGTATCACTGTTGCATAGGTTCTCCCTTTGTCGTTTGTCTCACCATTTTGTTTTTTTTTCATTTCCCTTCTCAGGTTCAGATCAACATATTTACAATACCCAGGGTATCAAAATCAAATACAGTGACTACAGGGGATAAACCATAGGTGGGGAAAACACAAAATGATAAAAATAAATCACCTAGTACATCAAGAACAACAACAACAAAGAACATGTCTTGGAGTTCATTTCACTTAGAATCACCTTATACAGTCATATTTACATAGCTATTCTGCTCATCTACTAAGATTATCCTTGATGTACACAATAATGCTCCACTATTACTCAGTAATCCCACTTTTGGGCATTTAACCAGGTGACCACAAACAAGGCCACACTAAAGCTGCCAGCACAATTATGTTTATCACAGTAATATTTACCATAGCTAAGATATGGCATCTAATTTGAATTACCCTTTCTTTATCAGAGGGTAATCAACTTGAATGAGAACCAACTATACAATATTTTCACAATATACTTGTCATTATTTTGAAAAACACATATTTTATTATTGTCTCATAGTAAAACAGAAAACAGTTTAATTCAATTGAAAGTTCTAACTTTCAAAACTGAATAATTGTTAACAGGACAGAATATATGTATTCTTCAAAATTCCTGTAACTACTAACTATTCATTTTCAAATTCTGAACATTTCTTTCCAGAGACATTAAAAACAGTACCTGTTGGCATGTTATTTAATTCTGCAATAGATGCAGTTTCCAATGGTGTGTTACATATTGATAAGTCAACAGAAAATATAGCCACATTTTAGTAGAGGATAAAACTATGAAGTATTTGTAAAAATTAATTCCTCAAAAGTAAACATTTTTTCATCAGATTAAGCTATTATTTCTATGACCATCAATCCCAAGCTTTTATTTCATAAAGTCATCCCACCCCAACAGTTTCCAACTTGTAAGGTGTACCTTAAAATTCCCTTAATTCACATCATGAATAGCTTATGACTATTGAGAAAAAATTCTACACTTCTACTAATATGATGCCTTCCTATTGTGGAAAGAATACTACACTAAACTTTGCTGCAACATTCCCCCCTTGCCCCCCCACCAGTGTTATTCTTGAAATCAAAACACTTGCAAATATTATTTATAGTTATAATTTTTAAACTATCATAGATATTCAGGAGGCTAAGATCTGAAGATTATGGTGAAAGACCCCAGATTCCTGGGATACTTTCGTCAATGGGAGGGCGCCCCAGAAACTCAGACTCCAGGCCGGGAGATGCAATAAGCAAGAGGAGTTTATTTGACATTTGTGCAAACGGACTCCCTGCCCCGGGAGGTCAGGGAGCCCTGAGCAGCGGTTACAAGCATTCTTTTAAAGGCAAAAACCACAAGATTAATGCATAACACAAAGCATCCCATGATTGGTTCATTTAAAGGTCACCATATACACCAACAATCACTTTGCCACGGGGGAAATTTTGTAACAATCTTTGTAAAATGACTGGCCCATGGTTGGTTTAAGGGGGGTTTACATGGTTACAGGCCTATGATTGGTTGACATTTGGCTTAGCTTGTGGTCTTGCCAGGTGGTCGTTATCTCAAGGTCCTGTCTGGGAATTTCTAAATGGGAACTGAGGAACACGTACTGTCTGTTCTTTATCTACGACCACTGACCTTGTCCTGGGGCTGGCATCTGATCCCTGAAACTTCTTAACTCATTTCTGGGAAGGGAAGGGTCAATGCTAGCGTAAGCAAGTTTACAGAAGCAGAATCAGCAGTTAGCAAGTTAGTAATGGTAATGGTCAATTTTTTTAATCTTTCAATGCTTCAAAGCCCACCGAGGCAGGAAGGTTCCTTAGATTCTTATCTCCAATAAACTTCTCAGGAAAAGACAGACTCGTGGCTCTGAGGTTGAAGTGGTATATAGCACGAGCCTTGAGCACAAACAGGCTCAGAGAGAGTGGCCAGACACAGAGTTCAAGCTCTAGGACAACATAAATAAAATAAAATAAAACAAGCCCCAACTCTAGCATTTTTCTCATTGTATACAGAGGCAAATAATTAAAGAAATTGCTTAATGTGTTAGGAGTAGATAGAAGGACTAAGATGTCACACATTTACTCTCTTCATAACATGTTACACCAAAGCCTCAAAAAATTGCTTTTTCTAAATCCATAAATTAATATCATCCATTTTTGGCAACTCTGTCTAGAATATTCACATTATTTTATACATGAATTCTTGGAATTATCTATTAACTAAATTCTAATTATACCTTGCTTGAAAGAATATTTTAGGCAAATAGAATGTCAGAATCATTTGTGAATTTGTCAATTAAACCCTCTACTTAAAAAGAATTTTGTAGTATCCTATACAATATGAAATTACAAACAAATATAAATTCTAGCTTAGCAAGCACTACAAAATCCTACATTAGATGAACTTTGCAATTACTCCAGGCTTAAACTGTTGCAATCTGTCATCATTTCTTTGGAATCCAACAGAATGATCCTTATTTTTTAAAATTTTTGGTTGGAATCATGAGCCATTATCCATCTAGGAATGTTATGTAATGAAGAGAGATTAAAAACACAACTGAGTATTATTTTTAAGAATTTTTATTTTTTTGTTTTTCATGTCTCCTTTCTATCCGTCCCCTTCTATCATCCTATTCTTTTCTTCTCTCAATATCATCTTTCAACTTACATAATTTTCATGGGTTTCACTTTTTAAATTTAAATTTTTGTTTTTCCATTTTCCTTGTTTTTTTTAAAATCTCTCTCCTATTATTCTGTCCAATCAATTTCCCTTTCTGAGATTAGGACTTGGTTAAATTCCCTCTTCTTTTTACCTCCCCAAATCCCTCTACTCATATTTTCCCCTCATTTTTCCCTAAACCTAATAATTTCTGGTTTGCCAAATTCTTTGCTCTTCTCATCCAATTAATCCATAGTTGTTTGATGTTGAACGGATTGTATGTATTGAATTAGATTGTATAGGCAGCAACTATAGGACTTTGGTTGATCCTTGCCTCAAAACAGAGTTCTAGCACAAGACTGGTGACTTGCATTTCAATAGGAAACTTGACTCCTAAAAAGATAATGACAAAATTAGCCCAAACATCCAACCTTGTATACCTTTCTTGTTGTTTGGTATGTTTCAATGAGACAAAATTATACTACCTGGTCCAGGGAAGGTATCACTACTTAATTCCACTCTCTAACTTCCTGTCTTAGTCTGAATGCTAGAATTCCAGACTTTTATCACATTGCCCTGCCATAATTTGTTGGTTTATTTAATCCAGAAAGAGACTAGCAATTTTGAATTTCTCCAATGATCTTATCCAATAGACTGACTGCTCAGACTGTTTATGTACAATTTTCAAAGATTTTCTTACATTTGGCACAGGATATGAACATTTTCAGATGCACCTGCAGGGGTCTCTGATTCATTCCTCCATGGATCTGATCCATTTAATCATGATTGCATAATTCTCTTACTATCTCTGTTCCCTACCTATGTAAAAGTCAAACTTTTTTGAGGAATGTTCACTTGAGGACTTTTTAATATTAGAAAATGTCATTTAATCTAGTCTTACTCAGGACATATTTTCTATTGTTTTCTAACTTTTCTACATATTCTGAGAGTTGTTTCATTTGAGTATTTGTGTGTGCACATATAAGTGCCTCTGTTTGTATGTATATGTTTGAATGTATGTATGCAAAAGCCTCAAGCTCTTATTGAGCAATCTCAATCATGACTGATATTCCATCTCTTGAACCATTCTTCCAATGCAGCTTTGGCTGGCTAATTATAGATAGTGTCTCAAACACTGTTTTTCCCAGGCTGGACAAACTGAACTTCCCAGACTCTTTTACCTCCTTAGGTTTTATTTTTCCAGCAATATCAACTTTAAAACTAGAAATATTCTTGTGAGTGTGAACTCAAAACTCTAGCCCAGATTTTTAACTTAAGAATTCATATAAACATAGGTGAACAAACACATTACATTTCCTGAGTATATACTGTTAGATATGTGAGCTTAAGCCATGTGCCGTTGTCTCATGCCAATAATCCTAGCTACTCAGGAGGCTGTGATCTGAGGATTCCAGTTCAAATCCAGCACGAGTAGGAAAGATTCTGAGGCATTTATCTCCAATTAACCACCAGAAAACTGGAAGTGGTGCTGTGGCTAAAGTGGTAGATCATTAGCCTTGAGCTGAACAGCGGAAAGACATCGCCCAGGCCCAGAATTCAAGCCCCCCTATTTGCATTAACATAGAACAGAAAGAAAAAAACAAAGAAAAAGAAATGGCCTATTTTTCCAGTTAAGTCCATGATCTCTAACTTGCTTTGAAACCAGAATTATTCTTCCATTCTATGTTTAAAAATTTGATTCATTAACTACCATGATTTGGAGCTAAAAGATGAAAGAGAATGGACTCATCCTTCATGTTGCATGTAGTAGTAGTGCTGTCTCTGTATCACCCCGTAGTTCTACATACTGGCCTTGGCTTTATTGTTTCAAAGTTGTCTTCTATAGTATATTGAACCATTATATTTAAACACAGAACCATTCTTTCTCCTATTATTCCTATTGTTTCTTCTACTGTTGACTTATGTACACTTGGGAAATAATGCACAACACACACTAGCAAAAAAAAACAAACAAAAAAGCGAACAAACAACAACAAAAATAAACGTTTCTGAGAAACATATTCCCACTAAAAATTGGCCTTCATTTATGGAGTACTTATGAAATTTGAACTTAATATACTCCTGTATAAACGTTTTATCATATTTTATTATAAAAATAGTGTACAGAGGGGTTAATGTTACATAAGTAAAGTAATGAGAACATTTCCTATCGAGCATTCTTACCTCTTCTTTTGTTTTTCCTCTGCTATCCCTTCCTTCCCCATCTCCCCAACTCTCCCCTCCACTCCCGAACATGTAAAGTCCGTTTTCTACATAGTGTCTTTTTCATCTCACTGTTACAATGGGTCATACTGTATCCTTGTTTCAGCATTTTGTTTTTTCCCTTCCCCTCCCCACATTAGAAAAATGTATATACAAGATGCAGGGCACTGACATCAAATCCAGTGAAAACAGGGATTATATCATGGGGGAAGAGCATAGAAGAAAAACAAAAAATCACATAGTACATTTTAGATACATTGAAAACAATAGCAAGAAAGAAAACAATGTATGTTGTGTAACTATCTTTTGGTTCATTTCACTTAACATCATCTTATATGCCATATGTGAATGGATAAAGATTTTGTATACCATTTAAATTCCATATTTTGTCTTTACTAAATTGTCTCTGAAATATGTGTTACTTGTCCAAAGATGTCTTTGTGCTATTTCAATGAAGCCAGAAAACATTCATTTTACCTCGAGCAGCACCACAGATTGTTAATGGAAGTTAAGTGGAAGGAACTGTTATTTCAAGTGGAAACTGATCCCAAGAGAGGAATTGAACATAGAGAAATGAGAAAGTTTCAGTTAATTTGTGCTGTCCTTTTTACTGTACAAGAAAATATTCTAAGGATTGAAGGAAACTCTGTCCCTGAATTGTTCGAGTGGTTTATTTACCCATATAAAACTGTACCATGAAGCCACATTCCTAGAGCCCTATGTAACTTTCTTAAGATGGCATTACTTTTTCATTCTGTTACTATGTATTATAATTCAGGCCATGTGGTAGAAAGAAGCGGAACACAATACTAAGTCCAGGAAGGCTGACATTCCTATCGCATCAATAAGGAAATATAGTGTTAAGACCTGCAGGACTCATAGGGCTGTTACATGTGAAATTATTACATAAAACATCATTAACAGTCATCTCTGACACCCATAATATTCTGCATCCATTTACAATCTGAAGAGCCAAATATCTAAGCCTTTGTATTGATTGGGTATGTTTCCTAGGAAGGAAGAAGGAGGACGTGGAAGGTGATGGTGGAATAATACATATATTGGCTCCCTGTCCACATTTTCTGCATTTTTTAAAAGTGCTACTGATAAACTCTCATTTACATCTAATTGACTATGAAATCTGCACAAGATGCAGACATATGAAGGCATTTATTCTGGTGGATAGTCACAATGTTTAACAAATTTCAAAAATGATACTAGGTAAGAAAGTATAAAGTATTGTCGATAAAATGCTTTCTTCTCCTAGCAGAACAAAATGTAATATTGAAATAATTACTCCATGATTCTTTGAGATTTTATGTTGTCTCAGTATCAAAATGTTCTCTAATTTTTTGTCCTTGGAAAATTTTTTAAACCAGTTTTTTAATAAATAGAAATTTTTAAATTTTTAAAAAATAATTTTAAATAAATAGTGATTTGTTGTTTGTTTTTGGCAGGCATAAGACTGCATTAACATTGTGTGAATTGAGAGGCTAAATTTTTATCAGAATCTAGACATAATGAAAAATAGATGATTTTAAAGCAAATAGCTTATATGTTGTTCAAATTTAATGACAGGATAGCAGATTATAGTGGAAAGAATGCTAAACAGCAAAATACCTTCCCAATATATTTATCATCCCCAAATATATAATTCCTCAAACGTAGATGTACATATATATATATATATATGTAAAATAATCACCTTCCATCACCCAAGGAATGCCAATTTGAATAATTATCAGATGGGAGAAAAATACTTAAATAGGTACTTAAAAGTCCCACCTGTATTTCGAAAGGGACATGATAAGGTAAGAACCAGCACAAAGATGTAAAGAAGCTACATCAGAAGATAAAGGTAAAGACAACAATCCAGATTCTGAAGTTTCTGGAAAGTGGAAGGGGAAGTAAATGCCTTTCCACTAAAATCATCTGAAAGTATTTCAGCTCTGTCAGTGGTTCGATTTTAATCTAGTGAGACTTCTTTTAGATTTCTGTCCTTTAGAACTGTAAAATTATAAATACAGATGGTACAATCCACTTAACTTGTAGAAATTTGTTACAGCACAGTTAGTTTAGTAAACTAACTCAACTACTGCCTTTTCCTGATGCAAATACAGGGACAACATATGTCCTTGTTTCTGAGAATAAGAAAAAGTTGCCACTGGTGATGTACACATGTATGATGTACATACTACTAAGGGTCTTGCATTAATGAAGTCTGGAAATACTAAACAATATCTAAATAAGAAGCTCCCTATCTTTATTTGCACATTTGTGCATCACTAAGTACCAAAGTTATGTAGAAGTCTAGGGTAAGACTATGGAAATGAAATCTGTCTCCTAATATTATAAAAATAATTTATGTCATTTTGAGCTACACTTTCTAAAGTAATTTAAAAAAATAAGGTAAAAAAGAAACAGGAACTCAATTTTCCATTTTTCCTAACATTCCAACAGAAATTAGAGAATCCAGTAATGATATAGCAATCCCAGGATGGTATAGGATGTTATAGAATCACTGGATGGTGAAAAAGCAGATAACAAAAATGAATTTCCTGATACAATGGGAAACAAAATCTGAAACTTCAGATTGTGATATAGCTAGAAAGTAGTTTCCATAGCTGTCTTTGATATTTTGGGTTTGTTTACACAGCAACATTCCTCTCAGGAAATGATTTTATTAATACTCAAGGGTTTGCAGCTTATAAACCAGTAACAAATTATGCTTCTAAATGTAAACAAATACCAAGGCTACTTCCATTGCTATAGCTGATAAATAAGAATGATCTGGGGAATACTCAGTCTTGAACTTTTTCATACCTTTCTTCTTCTCCAACATGAGAAGTCCAAGACAAGATATGTAATACATTATCAGACGATTTTTAAGTGTTTTATTGTTCAAACTAAAGGAAGTACATTTTCACACATTGGGGGCCTGACTTTCAAAGAGACAGACCCTCACAATTATTTTATAGACAAAAGTATAATGCTTTGGATTAGATGTTTTGTAGCCTTTCGGTTTTGCTCTCTATTATTTTGGCAACTACATTGAAAAACATGATAAATCTATCATGTGTATGTTGGATTGTTCAAAGTCAAGCCATCTCCAAACAAAGTGAAAATACATCTCCAAAGTGAAAGTACAAAGGGGTTACATTTACATGGGCAAGGTAATGAGTACATTTATAATCAAGCATTGTAGCCTATGCATTTGTTTCCCCTTCCCACCCCTTCCGATCTTCACCCCCACCCACAAAATCCTCCCCCCCAACCCACACCAAAATTGTAAAGTTCGTTTTCGACATAATGACTTGTACATCTCATTATTTCTTTTCCTTCTAATTGGTCAGCTTTGATGGCTTAAAATTCTTTGTTGAAGCTTTGTTTTAGATCTTGTATGAACTTCTTTACTTCCTTAATTTGGTGTTCAGTGTTTATTCTCAAATCACTTAGTTGATTGGTTATGGTTTCCTTGAACACCCATTCCTTCTGTTGGGTTCCATTCAGCATTCCCTTTGTCGTCTCCCTGACTTACTTCAGCTCTTTGGTAATGGATTCCATGAATGCCTTTAGTGATTTGGTGTATTCTCATCCTGCTCTCTCAGTTCCTGTGTTACTCTTTGAATAGCTTCCTCACCTTCACACAATTCTTGTAGTTCTCTTTGAGTGTTCTCAGCCTGCTCACGTCATTCCTGCCTTTCTCTTTGAGTGTTCTCAAGCTGCTCACACAATTCCTGTATCAGTTTTTGAGTAGCTTCCTCATGCTCATGATATTTCTGGATTAACCTTTGGTTTGCCTCCTCTCTCTCCCTATCACGCTCATGCAGAGTTCTTTGTGAGTTTTCAGTCTTTTCATTTACCATGTTTACCAGCAATGTTTGTAGAGCTATTTGGGAAATCTCCTCTGGATTATTCATTATCTGTTCTGTCCCTTGATTATCAAGAGTGGGAGTTGAGATACCGGGACTTGCCATTTTTCTGGCGTACTCTGCCCATTTGGGATTAAAGTAACAGCAGTTTTGTGCTAGAACACTATATTAAGTCAAGCATCAACCAAAGTCTGTAGTTGCACAATCAAAAGTCCACAGATACAATCTAGTTCAACATGAAACAACTATATATTAATGGGCTACGAACTGCAAAGAAGAATTAGGCAAACCAGAAATTATTAGTTTTAGGGAGAGATGTGGGTAAAAATAGGAATAGAGGGATGTGGGAAGGCACAGGGAGAGTTAACTTAACTATGTCCTAATCTCAAAGCCAGAAATAGGTTGGATAGAATGAAAGTTGAGAGAGAGGAAAAAAGAAGAAAGAGAAAGAGAAAAAAGAGACAAGAAAAAATAGAAAAGAAAAAAAATTAAAAATTAAAATGTGCCATGCTTAAAAATTATGCAAATTAAAACAAAATGTTCTGAGAGGAACGTGGATAAAATGAGAGAATGGGGGAATATAAAGGAGACGTGAAAAACTTACAAAAAATGCTTAAAATATTATATAGGTATAAAGATTTAGTACTGCTATTAAGGAATTTAAGTCTAAGAGGTTTGAATTGAGTCATAAATTTCTGGATTAAGTGTGTACACAATGGGAGATAAGGTCTAATAATCGACTATGGGTACATCTGAGGATGTGCAGAACATCAATTAAGTCACACAAAGAATAACGAAAGAGAAGAAAGGGTGAAAAGAATGAGAAAGAAAGAAAAAAAGATCAAAAGTTCAGTAGAGCTAAACAAAAAACAAAAAAAATAAAATTTTTTAAAAGAATAAAAAAAAAGAAAAATGCACACGCACATATACCCCTAAAATAAAAATTGTAAGAGGAAGCAAAAAAAGTTACTAGAAAATAATTTTTTTAACTTAAAAATTAAAAATTAAAAAAAGTTTTAGAAAAAAATTTTATACAATGTACCAAAATAAAGTTCTTGACTTTTTTTTGGGGGGGGGGATGGGAAGATCCTGTATCTTCCGTTTGTCCATAACCAATCTCTTGTTGGAGTGTCTGGTCTGCTTGTGGTGTTTGATTTTCTTGTGACTTGGTTGGTTTCTTAAGTCAGACTGTTTGAGCAGACCTAGAAATGCTTTGCTTTACCCAGGATTTTGTGTTCTTCCATCCAGGCTAGTTCAGTGGGAGATCTGTTTATGTATCAAAAAAGAGGGAGATGGCTGTTTGCTCTAGTTTGGAGATGCTGTGATGAGGCTAGGTTCTGGGTAGAGTTGAGGCCTTTCAGCAAACAGTAGCATTTCCCAGAGGGTCTAGCTTGTGAGAGACTCACAGAGTCCAGCCTGGAGCCATACTCAAGGTTTATGTTTACTGACTTTCCATTGATTGACAAGGCTGCTATAGGGAGGTGAAGCCCCTGGCTCTGTTTACCCAGTGAAGAAAGCCACTCCTTGGGCTGGTGGCACCGGCTGGGTGACTTTTCCCTGGGTGGAGCTGAGTGTGGCAGGTCAGGTTATGTTCTTGTAACCTGCTAAATGACTCTACTTTTCTTCCAAGGCCTGAGTTGGAGCTAGCAGTTCAGCTGGGCTTTTGTCAGTATCAAAGATGGAGATCTCCAGTAGTGTGGGGGGAGGGGTGGCTTTCCCTCCTCTGCTCCCTGAGAAGGAGTGAGGATTTGAGACTTCTACTCACACCAATTCTTGGTTCCTGTGTCCTCTCTGGTCTGCGAACTGCAGGATGAAGATGTCTGCTCCTTTTCGGTTCTTGCTGGTATTGAGTAGAATCCGTTCGCCCGCTGTGTCTGGCTCCTTCATTTGGGGCTCTCTGTCCTGCAGGTATGGCGGCTATGGCCACCCTCACTGCAGCTCCAGCCGCAGCTGCGGCTGCTGGCAAGTGCTCAGATCTATCTCCTTGCCTGGATTTTCCCTCTCTGGCCTAACACTCTGTACTGTGATGGCAGACTGGGTATGATTCTCCGGCTTAGGATTGTTCACTGGAACACTAAAACTGCTTTCTATGCAAGAACTTGTTTAGCCTCCAGCTTCTCCTCTGCTATCTTCCTGGAACTCTTCCAAACAAAGATTTCTGTTCCCTTCTTCACTGCTAACTAAAGTTGAATTATTGCTCTTTAAATGATGACAAAACGTGTTACTTTAACGAATATTCTCATTGCATCAGGTGAAGACAGGTGTGTCTGTGATTGCTTTTTAAATTGTTTCCAAGTATTTTCCTACAATATTTTAATTATTGCCTTTGTTCTGGTCTTCTAATCAGGAACACAGAGTTACACAAAAAGATCTTCTAAAGATATAGGATGTTAGGCAGAAAAAAATATATGTATAATTAAAGATTTTCATCTCTTAAGATACTGAAAAGCTCAGAAGACATCTTGCTGTTACTGGCATGGTTATGATGACTTGAATGTTTTGGTTCTTAAATTAAGTGAAATGCATGTAAAATGTTACAGTTGTTCCAAACAATGATTAAGGCTTATACTTTTCTGCTCCAATGAGACGAAACCTCTGTCAAGGTTGGAGGGCATATCGATTTTCTGGTAGAAGTGTTAATGTTAGAAAGCCAAGGGAGATTCCTAAAACAGCACTGCCTATCACGAATCAGTTCATTATACTTATGGCATATAAGTATATAAACATACAAATATGAATTGAGTGAGAAATGTCTGATTTACACAATTGATTCAGTGTCAAGTAAAAGCAGAAAACACTTCTTGACATTTATATAAACGAGTATATCTAGTGAGGATTTAAAAAATTTTAGAATATATATTTTAAAGTTTATGTCAAATTATTTGTTTATTTTTCACTGTTTATTTTTAATTGTTGTCAGTCGTGGGGCTTCAAATCGGTGCCTGGATATTGTCCCTCAGCTCTTCATCTCAAGACTAGTGCTCTACCACTTGAACCACTGCTAGTTTTCTGGTGGCTCATTGGTGATAAGAGTCTAACAGACTTTCCTGCCTAGGTTGGCTTTGAACCAAGATTCTCAGTTCTCAGACTCCTTAGCAGATAGGGTTGCAAACATGAACCACTGGCTCCTCGCTACACTATTATTATTTACACATTTATGAAGAATGGAGAGGTAATCACATTCATTTATATGTTGTGTCATGACCAAGCTATATCATAATCATTAATTTCTGTATGTAACATTCCTTTTTAGTGAGACTTCTAAAAATCTTATCTTTTGGCAGTGATGAAATATCTCTTCTTAAGTATAATCACTATGCTTCTTGTGCTATACAATTAATATATTTACTTTTAGACTTGGAAGTCTGTTAATTAAACTTATATAAAACAAGAAATTAATATGAAAGAAATTCATGGTTCTATTACTTGCTTTAGGAAAAAACAATTATGCCTGTTGTTTTCAATTATATTTCTATGGGAATGTGTAAAATTCATTGATTTAACTATTAAAATCAATAACAGTTACATTATATCAAGTTGATTCAAACTTGAATGTGAAAAATTGCACACTTAACCCAAATACACCTCCACTTTCTTCTACCACATATTAAAATACCAGTAAAGCAAAGCTTGGTGTTAGCAGCTCATGTGTAGAATCCTAGAAACTCAGGATCCTAAGACCTGAAGATTTTGGTTCAATGTCAGTCTAAGGAGACAAAAATGTGAAAACTTATCTCCAATTGTCCAGCAAGAAGGAGAAGTTGAGTATATGGCTCAAGGAATAGAATGTCATCAGCCATGAGCAAAAAATGCAAGGGAGACTATTAAAAATTGAGTTCAAACCTTAAAAATGGCATATACACACAAAACAACAAAAAAGTAGTATGAACATGAATAATGATGTCAAAATAGTAGAAAAGATCATGAGAAATACTGTGTAAACATCTGGAAGACAGAAATCATTTGACAGGGTTCTAATTCACGAGAGGGAAAAATCGCAGTCTCATTTGTACAATCTCATTGTACTGATTTTGTTGAAACCTGGCTAATGGGTAACCCGTGAAAGAGTAGATTGGATGACTTGACATAGCAGACATTGCCAGTAATTATGCACCATGTCACTCTGGTGAAATCTAAAATTGTGCTTGTTAATTTAAATAAAACCTCATGAAAGAGAGTGTTTGGTTCACATATATAAGGATCTTTATTTTGAGGCTTCAGACCAGTGCTTTTGTTTATCACCACTCCTGCTTTCTTTCACTCCCTTGTACATCTAAACCTTACTAAACTGCACCAAGCCAAGGCTTTGAACTAAAGCCCCCTTCCTTAATCCCTCCTTTCTCCTGCTACAACACATTTCACATGCTATCTCTGTCTTAGCATTAGTTGCTGTCATTCTAATCCCCACCAGAAAACACTTTTATTCATGCAAACCTACAATAAATAACCTAGTTAGAAAAAGGAGTAAGGATTTAGCATTGGCTGAGGCTCTCGTCTGTAGGTTTCTTCCCTAATAAATCTGTGCTATACTATCACTTTTGTCTCCATGGCTTTTGAGTCAGACAAGTGATTGATTTGTTTTGATGTAATCCAATTTATCCAGACTTACTTTGGAAGATTTGACCTGTGCCAAGGAGCCCTTGTGTTTCCCCTAACTCTTCCTGTAACATTCTCAAGTATCTGGACATTGAGGTCTTCGATCCATTTGGAATCGATTCTGGTGCAGGAGGATATATAAGGAACTAAATTCATTTTTCTGTGTACAGCCAATTCTACCAGCACACTTTTTTGAAGAGGCTGTTTTTCTACCTTCCTGTGATTCTGGCTTCCTTATCAAAGATTATGTTCCCATAGGCGTGGATTCATTTCTGGGCCTTCAATTCTGTTGCATTGATGGAATTCTGTGCTTTCATTGAAAGAATGGCATTACACCATTCCGGAGGAAATGGAAAGACTGAAAATTAGCTAGATTTAAATAAATATATGTTGCATGGTTTTCCTCATTTTTAATAACTATATATGTCTATAAATCTACAAATTATCCAATAGATAGTAAAGGACAAATAATTACAATTGGACATGATTAACCTACAGCTCTGTAAGCATTCACATGGCAAGAACAAGGGAAGCTATTCTTAGGAGAGAATCAAAATGGCTCAATAGCTATGTGCATATGACCATATAAAGTGATGATTATTGCAATGAACTCTAAGAATCAATAATACATGTGAAATACATATATCTGTATATAATTTTAATAGATGTCATAAAATTAAACGACTTCTCTGTAATCTCAAAAGCAAAATTTTAAGTTCAGAAGATAAAATTGAGGAAAGTTTTCAACACATATACTAAAACACATAAGGGAAAATGTAAGAGAGAAAAGATAAGATGAAAATTAGAGTAGCTATCTATTGAAGAATTCATAAACATTTTCCAAAAGTATACAAGAGAGTTGGGGTACAGCTCAGTCGTAGGACTAGACTAATATATACAAAGACATGGATTCAATATCCAAGAAGGCCAAATAATAAGTTAATAAATAGCAACAATAAAATAATTCTTTGAAATAAATACTTTCATATTAGAGAGGCCTGAATCCTACCAGTAAGAAAAAAATACTTTCAATTCTTGTATCCAATGACATGAAACTACAAGAATGAAGAGGAAATGGTTTTCCTTTTCTATCCTTTCCTTTCCTTTTCTGCTTTCTTCTTTTCTTTTTTCCTTTGGCAATACTGGTGCATGAAGCTAAAGCTCTGACACTTTGGATTATTTTTCAGAGGATGTCTTGCTTTTGGCCAAGCCTCCCTTGAGCAATAATCTCTTAACTATGGCTTCCACAAACGTAAGATAACAGGGAAATTACACTATATCTAGCTTTCTTTGTTTTTGTTGTCTCTCACGAATTTATTATAAGATATGGCCCTCGATATCAGTCATCTAAAATTCTGCCTTCTAATTAGCAAGGTATATTTCATCTCAGGTTGGACTCAGACAATTTTTCAATGTAAACATTCAATATTGACTTCTATTTTCTAGATATCATTAAATTTAATCGAGGTTAGGATAGATCTTTATGATGTTATAAGAACACAGAGAAAAAATACAATCCTCAACAGAAAGAACAGTGCTGGAAGAATACCAGTACCAAATTTCAAACTTTACCATAAAGCCATAGTAAAAAAAACAGCTTGGCTACTGGCACAAGAACAGACCTCAGGACCAATGGAATAGAATTGAAAACCCAGGAATGAACCTACAGACCTATAGCCATATAATCTTCCATAAGGGAGCTAAAAAATAGAATGGAAGAAAGACAGCCTCTTCAGTGCATGATGCTGGAAAAATTGGTTAACTACTTGTAGAAAACTAATGTTAGATCCTTTTATATCACCCTGCACCAGAATCAACTCCAAATGCATCAAAGTCCTCGGAGTCAAAGGAAACACTCTGAAAACATTTCAGGATGGAATAGGAGAAAACCTAGGACTCCTTGGCTCAGGCCGAAATTTTCTTAATAGAGACTCAGAAACACAAGAAATCAAAGAAAGAAAGGTTGGACAAATGGGATTGCACGAAATTGCAGAGCTTCTGCATGGCAAAGGACATAGCTAGCAAGATCATTAGAAAGCCCACAGATTGGAAGAAGATCTTCACTAGCCATACAACGGACAAGGGTCTCATATCTAAAATATACCTGGAACTCAAAAAATTAAATCCCCCAACAACAAATCTTCAAAGAAACAACTGCCCAATAAATAAGTGGGCTAAAGACGTGAAGAGAAACTTCTCTGAAGAGGAAAGAAGGATGGCCAATAGACACATGAAGAAAAGCTCAACCTCTCTAGCCATAAAAGAAATGCAAATCAATACAACATTGAGATAACAACTCATCTCAGTTATAATGGCTATAATCAAGAACTCTAATAACAACAGACAGTGGAGAGGATGTGGACAGAAGGGAAACTTACTGCATTGTTGGTGGGAGTATAAATTTGTTCAACCACTTTCGAAAGTAGTATGGAGGTTCCATAAATGACTCCACATAGAGCTGCCCTATGACCCAGCAATCCCACTTTGGGGCATTTACCCAAATGTTCACAAAAAATACCACACTAAACCTACCAGCACGACTGTTTATTGAAGCCTTATTTACCATAGCTGAGATATGGAACCAACCCAGATGCCTCTCAGTAGATGAATGGATCAAGAAAATGTGGATCAAGAAAATTTGGTATCCCAAATAAAAGAACACAGAGAAATCCCTTGAATATTTTCCAGTTTACTTATATATTTCTAGTATGACATGACAAGTAGTACACTAATACTTCTCAAGTACCTTATACAGACTTCAGTTATTTAAATTATTTTGTGCAAATATTAAGTCTATCATAGTTTTATCAACTCTATATGAATATACCATATTTACAGGTACGTTTCTTACCAAAAATAAGTCTGTCTCATTCTTCACTTTTTTTTTGAGGTTTTTTTTGGATTTAATTTTATTTTATTTGTGAACATACTGTACAGAGGAGTTACAATTACATGGGCAGGATAATGCGTACATTTCTTACCAAGCATTGCAGCCTCCTCCTTTGTTTACCCTTCACATCCCTTCCCAGCCTCCCCCCCTCCAATCCCAATCCCAATCCTTCTCCTTCCCCCTCCTTCCCCCCCACACCGAGTTTATATACACAAAGGAATTCTATGCCTCCATCAGAAAGGATGACATTGCCCCATTTGTTAGGAAATGGAAAAACTTGGAAAAAAATTATATTAAGTGAAGTAAGCCAGGCCCAAAGAAACATAGGTCCCATGGTTTCCCTTATTTGTAATATCTAGTAGATGTATGAGTCAAGTGGAAAAGGTCAGATAATGTGATGTCAGGAAAATGAACCCTTAGATATGTATTTTAATGTTTTTTTCTTTCATGCATGTGTTTCTAACGCATTTATAAGATTATCTCTTTGTTGCTCTGTATGTCCCTCCCCCACAGTATAACCCCTGCTTTCACTATATTTGATGTCAGTATAACTTGTGGAGGAGATGGGGAAAAACCAGTTGTTTAAGGATACAGGTGGACCTGTTGCAACAATGAGAAGTACAAGTTGTCATGTCCAAAATGAGCTTTACAATCGTTCTTCACTTTTATAATTAAACACACTATTTCTCTTTGTTCCAACCGAAACCTGTTTTATCCTGGCAACCAACGCATATTTTCCTCTGATTTCTCCATCAAGCAATAAATAAGCTTTTAGGATTGCCTTCTTATCTTTGGTAGATTATTCCCAGGTATTGGATGCCTTAATATTGTATTGTGTTCACTCGAGTTGCTTTTTGGTTCTGTCATTATAAAATTTAGCATAATCTGTTTCCCATTCACCTGAAGAGAGCCTGAATTGATTTCCATTTTTTTGACTAAAGGAAATAATGCTGCTATAAACCTCTGTGTTTTGACCTTTGGGTGAACCTTACATTTTATTTCTATGAGACAATGCGTGAAGGGATCAATTCCTGTGCTATACTGTGAGTGGTTGCATATTTTATATTCTAGGAACCTGACAAAATTTGTTCAGAAGTGGCTTTCCTATTTGACATCCTGCCAGTTTCCAGTTTCTCTGCTTCTTGATAGCATTTAGTATGGTCATTATTGTATTATGGGAAGTTATTCTCATACATGTTTTATGATGTAATTTTAGTTTCAATTTACATTTATTTGATGACTGATGATGTTTCTCTTGTGCTTATTTTCCACAAGATGTATTGTTTTGGTTTGTATTTGATGTTCTCTTTTAACATTAGGTTTTGAGAGTTCTAGGCAGAGTCTAGGCTTCAGTCATTCTTCAGGTATAATATTTGCAAATATTTTATCCTTGACTACGGGTACCCTTCATCATCATTATATTCATCATCATCATCTACATCATCATCACTGTTAGTACTACTATTATTATTTTTGTACATGTACGTATCCTCTTGGGGTTTGAACTCAGGGTCCTTGAGATTTCTTGCAATTTGTTAACAATTTACCATTTGACTCATGCCAAACTTCTGCCTTTTTTTGCCATTAATCAGAGGTACGATTCTCAGGGACTTCATTTTGTGGGCTGCCTTCAAATAGTAATACTCAAATCACAGTCTCCCAAGTAGCTAGGATGAGATACATGAGCCCCCTACTCCCAACTTCTATTCACTACTTGCATATGAGCTTTCACAGACTAAACTATTTTACACTTTTATTGATTTCTACTACATCAAGCTCTCTTTTCCTATAATTTTAATGCCAAATTTAAGAATTCTTCATTTGAAAAATTGTCAACACATCTTTCTGTGCTTTACATTTACATCACTATCTCTGTTTGATATACCTCGTTTTAATCCTGATTGAAGTTAATATTTGAATAAATCATGTTTAAATCAATGTTCACTTTTTAATTCTCCCCAATACTCTCTACCCTATCCCCACTTATTAAGGAGAATGTCATTCCACAAATGTTTGGTTTTACACTCATTAAATTTACCTTGATAATATGTATGTGGCTCTACTGGTGCCCTACAGACCCATTGAGTTGTATAATCTTTCCTCTACAATTTGTGTAACAATTTTACACTAACAGTGTTAATATTGTACAGAGATATATATTCCAGTTTATTTTTCTTTGTCAATGAGTCAAAAAGTGCTGATCAAGTGTTTTCAAAATTGTCATAAAATTATAAATAAAACTGTGAAACTGGGTACTGGTGGCTCATGCTTATAATCCTGTCTGCATAGGAGGCTGAGATCAGAAAATTACTGTTCAAAGCCAGCTGGAACGGGAATGTGTGTGTGAATCTGATCTCCAATTAACCACCAGAAAACCAGAAGTGACACAGTTGCTCAATGGGTAGAGGCGCCTCACTTTGAGCTGAAGAGCTGAGGGACAGTACCCAGGCCAGATTTCAAGCCCTATGAATGACCAAAAATAGCGGTGTGGGGGACAATTAATATCTTTGTTCAATTATATCCTCCAATCCACGAAAACTATATGTCTCCATTTATTTAGATTTTTGCTTTTATATTCAGCATTGTATAATTTTCAATGACAGTGGGTGAATAGCACTGAAATACATTTTGACGGTGTGTGAAGCTAGCACAAAGATATTCTAAGAAAACAGTTGAAAATTAAGGGGCAATGGTAATGGAGAAAGACAGAAAAGGTTAATAAGGCCCTTAATCAATATGTTAGTGTAAAATATTTCAGTAAGATTACTTCTTACAAATAATATACACCAACTAATAAATATCTTCCAAAGGCATTGGTATTCAAGTATGACAAAAAATGATATAAACAGATTTTGTGTTGAAATGAAAGAAAGATAGATGAGAAACGTAGCAATTGTGTAAATTAAGAAATTTGGTCAATATTTTGAGGGCCCATGGCTCACTGGATTAAAAGTCTGTTGGTATCTAAGATAATACTTAAATGTTAGACATGAGCCTATCTTTAGACTGCTTAAATCTATTGTTTTTGAGTCAGTATTCTTTTTGCTGTTGTTGTTTACATGGACTTACTTTGGAAACACTAATATTACATGGGAGAAATTTGTAAAATAGAGTACATTATCTAATTATATGAGGTTTTTAAATTGGCCCATCTGTAGATGTAGAATATGAAATAATTGCTGCTCAAGTGGAGGGTAAGTTGAAATTATGACAGGAAATGACTACTAATATATATTAGAGTATTTTGAGAGGGTAGTGATGATAAAATGTTCTAGAACTGAAGGTGATATTCATAGTCCAACTCTTTGACTTTCTAAGAATTGTACTTTATTGAAGAAATACAGATTGCATTTGCTTTAACCTTAGGAAAAATTTTAGATTAGTAGTGGCTGAATATAAGTGATAATTTAGAATTTAATATCACACAATTTTCAAAGGTATAGGTTTAGTATGTTGATGAATAAGACTATCAATAAAATATGATGTGATATATCCTCTGAGTGACTACATATGACATGGTGAATCAGTGAATATTCTACAAAATTATGTAAATTGCGGGATGAAATAGAATTGAGATGGATGAGAGATAATGATCATCAAGATGCAGTATATTGGAGTGGGAATGTGGCTTAATGTAGACTTAGTGGTATTGTTTTATATGCATGTGTATACTTGTGTAATACCCTCAATGGGCATGTCAATATGTTATTATATGTTATTGTAAAAGGTTTTGCTATGTATATTACTGTACATGTGTCTCATGGGACATATGTTGAAATATATTTTGTATATATATTTATGATTCAAAATGTTGTATCATAGCGGCAACTTTATGTGTAATATCTAAAAGATTGCCTCTATGTTTAACAAACTGACAATATCACTTTAAGTGCGAAGAACCAATGTATAAGGATTCCAATTTCTACATAGTGGTTGTGCAGTGCTCTCTTATTGTTTCTTTTTCCACTAATCACTATATGTATGCAATGTCTAGGTATGTTATGACCTTTCAATATGTTCTTTGGTTGTTTGTATATTAGTATAGAGATACTTATTTGGATTTTTTGCTATATGTTACTTCCCCAGCCCTCGGCCCCTTTATAGAAGATTGGTAAGGGTCCGGGTCTTGCAGATTCCTCTTGCAGGTCCCATACGGCACCTTACCTCCCCCCAATAAGGGGAGTAGGGTGTGGGCCTAGGACTCTCAAGGGCACCCAAGTCATAGGGGGTAACATTCACCCTCATTTTGACTTCTACTGTACATGTCTTGCTGCGTTCTTGGTGGAATTTGATCCATTCCTTTTCTTTCATACTTCCCAAGTCCTCCTTTACTCCCTCTAGGCCTAATGCTGCCTCCTCCTCCTTCTTCTGTGAAATAACATTACCCTTACTAAGGGTTTCACTTACCTTGATAGAGCGTTTAGCTTCAGCCAGTAACTTTTCCTTTCAAGCCCCACATTGGGAGCCAGGTGTCGGGTCTTTGTCTGTTCCATGAAAGACTTATGGGGTCCAAGGAAAGGTTAGTGTGGCCGCTCGCCTGTTCCCCAGCCTCCCTTAGCCCAAGAGACAATCAGACACACCAGGAATTCAAGTCAAGCAAGGACTCGTTTATTAACACAGATCAAGCCCTTTCTAAAGAAAAAGACTGCATGGGAGGGGAGGAAATGGAACCAACCAATCACTGTAAAGGTCACACCTTATCATGCACTTAAGCTTCAACAAGCTGTTTACACACTGAACTTAAACAAATCAGGCTCTCCCACTCAACTTCCCCTCAGGGCAATATTTGATGCCTGTGTGCCCACACTGTCCTCATAAGTCTTGTGTTGTTCCCTTTATGAACTCATAATCTGTTTTAAACCTTGTAATATTTCAGTTATAATATATGATATCAGAAATCCACTGTGACATCTTGACCATTTTGACATCATACTGACAGACATCATGAACACTGTGATATCATAATCCTCCTAGGACTTCAACAAATTTGCAAGGACACCTGCCTTTGTAGATACCACAATCCATTCGTGAACTCATATTCTCTGTGATTTCATGACAAATGAGACCCTTTATGCCATTTGGATATCACCAACCAATTGTGACATCATAGACCTACTGTGACCCATTACCTGTATGGCATCACCAATTAATTATGACATCAAAACTTTTGTGATGTCACAATGTGACATGATGATCATGACATCGGTCAGTGTGATGTCACAGTTGTCATGATGTCAGTGGATTTCTGGTATTTCATGTTACATGAAATATGAGGTTGAAATATAATGAGGGCAGAAAGGTCTAAGATATCACAATGTTAACATAACACAAAAGTTATGAGGACAGATTTTAGTGATATCACATTGTGTTAGTGATATCACAATGGCAGTGTGATATCTCAATGTGATTATGACTTCAAAATGGTTATGTAGGTTATGTAGGCACAAAAATGTGTTTCTGATATCAACTCTCATGTCACATTTGAAATACAATGAAATCACAGAATAAGCATTCACAATGTGTCTATGATGTCACAATGAGAATTGTTGTCATAATGGGATTATGTCATTGAGTTTGGTGATATCACAACGAGTTGATGCTCTCATAATGAAAATGTGATGTCACACTGTTGAGAATGTCTCAAACACTTTTTGATGTTATAATGGCATGTCTGCTCTCAATTGTCAGTTAACAACAAGGATATGGGTACACAAAGGGACTGTGCTGTTGAAAAGGGCATGGATTTTTCAAAGGAGCTAAGAGGTCATAACAGATTTGAGATGTCACAATGGAATCATGATGTCACAATGACAATATTGTCACAATGGGTTTGTGATGTTGTGCTGATGATGATGTCAAAATGGGTTTGTGATGTCACAATGAGTTTGTAATATCAAAATCAAATTTCCAATTTCAATAGCTACTAGTTCACAAGGAGGATACTGTAATAATCAGCAGGGCCCCAATAATCTATAGGGTCCCATAATCAGCCAGGCACCATCTCATGGTCAGCTGGAAAGGACAAAGTATGCCACCAAAGAAGGTGGGGCATTCTGTGGGAGGGGCTGGTGCATTAATCAACAGGTGTTTAGCTGTTAAGTGATTGGGCTGTAGGCAGTTTGGGATGTGACAGTTGAAAGCTGTTAGGCAGTTGGAGTAGAGAAGGGTTACAGACTTTATATAAGATACTTGTTCAGAGAAATAGAAGGAAAGAGAAAAAAGGAAAAGTCCTGGAAGGAAGGAAGTGGTGTGATAGCAGAAGGGGAAAGAACCTTGGAGGAGAGGAAGTTGAGGGGGGGCAGGAGGTGAAGGATGGCAACTGATGACCCAGGCAAAGCAGTTCAGACATGTGGAGAGTGGACAGGCCTGAAGAGAAGAAGGAACTGGTAGAAGGGAAAAATGGAAAGACAACGAAGGATGTATAGTTCTGTAGCCAAGGAGAGACAAAGGGAAGGGGGAAAAAGGCTTGCCCTCCCCTTTGTTTGGAGCCTTGGCTATCATAATTTTGGGGGTTGGTGGTTTGGAAAACATTTATTATGTTAAACGTGTCTCGATGGATTCTCTTGAACTACAGAGTTCCTAATTTTCAGAAACCCCATTGAGATAATCCATTTGGAAAGCATCAGGCCTTGTCCCAAGGGAAAAATCCTCTTAGGTGAAAGTGTCAACCCTCAGCGTTAAGAGTCTACCTTGAGTGTTTGTCTCCAGAGGACCAACATTGACAAAAGTCACTTAGGTTCCTTTAGCGGTGTGTCTAGGACAACTTGCCAGCCTGTTTTGGAGACCCCCTCTGGAGGTCATTTGCCGCTTCTGGGAACTCCTTGAGAGGTCATGTAGGGCTTCCTTGGGAAGCAATCTGGAACCTCATCAAGAGTATATCTGCGACTTCCTTGAGAAGCCATCTGAAACCTACCCTGGAGGTCGTCTGGGACCTTCTCCAGGGGCCATCTTGGACTTTCTCCAGAGGTCATCTGGGGCTTCCTCGGGAGGCAACCCAAGAACTCTTCAAAAATAGGTCTTAGGACTTCCTTAAGAGGCAATCTAGGACCACCTCCTGAGGTCATCTGGGACTTCTTTGGGAGGTCAGCTTGGGTTACCTTGATGAGAAATGTATGACCGTCTTCAGACATCATCTGGGACATCCTTGAGAAGCCATATAAGACCTTCTCTGGAGGTCATGTGTGGCTTTCTCAAGAGGGTTATCTGGACCTTCCTCTGGGGTTCACATATAGCTCTTTGAGTGGCCATCTGGGAGCTTTTGGAGAGGTAATCTCAGCCTCATTGAGAGGACATCTTGGACCTCCTTTGGAGGTCATCTGACACTTCCTTGGGGAGCTATTTGGAACCTCCATGAGAGATTATCTAGGGCCTCCTAGGGACGACATATGTAACATTTTCCAGGGGTCATCTGCGGCCTCCTCAAGAGGCAATCTGGGACATTCTCTCTGTCATCTGGGACCTCTTGTAGTGGTCAACATTGAGACGTATGGGACATGTAAGTTAAGCGTCTGTGGCTATTGGTCTGTTTGTTTATGCTGATAGTTTTACCTGTGTCCTGTATGCATCTCTGTTTACTCCTTTCCTCAGGATTGGAGAACAAGGCCATATCCAAGTTGCCATATCCGAAAAATATTCTCCCCCAGGGTTATAGAGTCCCTCACAGGAAGATGCATTGATGTACTCTCTCCTATTCTTTGCCATCAGCACCTGTCATGTTAAGTCCTCCTATACCAAACGTGGTTACTTTTATCAGCCTGAGGTGGTAAAATGTGGTATGTTACCATTATTACCCTTGAAAGAGGAACATGGAGGAGATGGGGGGGCAGGCCCCCATTTGAATATATGGTCCCTTTAAAACTAGTGACCTCTATAACTGGAAACAGCAAAGTCCATCCTTTTCAGAAAAAAAAAAAAAACAGTGACTCATTATTTCATTAGAGGCAGTAATTTTCACACACAAGCACATCCAGAATGAGTGTCAGCAAATTTAACAGGTGCTTTTCACCTGGTAGAAAAGGGAATGAATCCTGCTTGGTGATTTGAAAGTAGTACTTGGACCAGACAGTAGCCCAAATATTGAACCAGACCATTTGAATCAAGTCTTTCCACAGACTTAGCCAAGCTGAGAGTAACAGTGATCGAGGTATGGAAGTGCTTACCTATTATTGCTAGGTTTGATTAGCAGGGATACCGCAGTGGCTAGAAAGCCAACTCATCAAACTAAGGTGAGTGAGATGGTACAGTTCCCCAGTGAGTACCCTAATGCTTTTCTGGAACTTCTCCCAGAAGACTATAGGACATATAGGCCTATAGAACTTGAAGCCCTGGAGAATCAAAGAGCCCTAAATATGGGCTTTATTACCCAGTCAGCCCCAGATATTAGAAGAAAGCTTCAAAAGTTAGAAAGTTCTGAGAGAAAGGTGTATTCTAAGTTGGAAGTGGTTACCCAGTAGGTGTTTGATAACAGAGATACCCTGGATAAAAAAGACTCTAAGATTTGGGCATTTACCCAAATGTTTACAAACAACACCACACAAAATCTACCAGCACAACCATGTTTACTGCAGCATTATTTACCATAGCTAAGATATGGAACCAACCCAGATGCCCTTCAGTAAATGAATGGTTCAAGAAAATGTGGTATATAAACACAATGGAATTCTATGCCCCCATCAAAAAGAATGACATTGCCCCATTTGTTAGGAAATGGAAAAACTTGGAAAAAATTATATTAAGTGAAGTAAGCCAGGCCCAAAGAAACATAGGTCCCACGGTTTCCCTTATTAGCAATATCTACTATATGTATGAGTCAAGCGGAAAAGGTCAGATATTGTGATGTTAGGAAAATGAACTCTTAGATATATATTTTAATGTTTTTTCTTCATGCATGTGTTTCTAACGCATTTATAAGATTATTTCTTTGTTGCTTTGTATGACCCTCCCCCACAGTATAACCCCTGCTTTCACTATATTTGATGTCAGTATAACTTGTGGAGGAGATGGGGAAAAATAAGTCGTTTAAGGATACAGGTGGACCTGTTGCAGCAATGAGAAGTACAAGTTTTCATGTCGAAAACGAGCTTTACAACATCGTGCGGGCCGGGGGGGGTGGAATGATTAGGTGGGGGGGAGGGGGGAGGCTGGGAAGGGATGTGAAGGGTAAACAAAGGAGGAGGCTGCAATGCTTGGTAAGAAATCTATGCATTATCCTGCCCATGTAATTGTAACCCCTCTGTACAGTATGTTCACAAATAAAGTAAAATAAAATAAATGTTTAAAAAAGACTTTAAGAAAGGGGGTTGAGTTTTGATAGGAGCACCAGAATAGGGATCAAGAAATCCTGGGCAAATACAGTACATTCATTTGCAAATGGTACTAGTGAACCTCTAGGACTAGATCAGTGAGCTTATTACAAGCAAAATGGATATTGGGAAAAGGAATGTCCCAGGAGGAGAAAGATAGAATACGACAGGTTATGTAATCACATTAAACACCTGGAAAATGTGTTCATAGCTCTGGAGTAACATGCAAAGGAGCTTGGGGCTCGGAATTCCAACTGTGTTCAATTTAAAAAGCTGCCCTCTGAACTTAACAAGAAATGTGGCAAAGAAAAATTCACACACTTCTATCTCAAAACACAGGCTTATAAAAGACTGAATCTCCAATATGTGCCAGTCAAAAGCAACCGAGAGGTTAAAAGCACATAGAAGAGCACATTGGAAAAAACAGAGAATTATTTGACGTGAAGAAAATGTTTGAAGATATAAACTTGTGAGAGTCAACAATGAGATGAAAATCATCAAAAGGAACCTAGAAAGCACTCAGAATCAAATGAAATTCAAGTTCAATAGTCTGGATGAGTATGAGGCAAATTAGGGGATCACAGGCCAACAGAAGCACAAGACAGCAATACTGCCATTCTTGCTAACCACAAGAGAGGCAAAGAAGAGATCCTGATGCTGCATTAAGAAATCGTGGACATGAAAAAGGAGCTGGGCCTGATATAAGAATGTATTAGGCTGAAGTACATGTGAGTTATAAGCTTTGAAGAGTCTCACCAGAATTTCAAAGCATTAGAGAAAGAAGGAAAGAATAGTTAGCAGAGAAGACGGGGAAGTGCTGTGTCATAGAAGATGAGGCCAAGAAAAGTAAACAGGAAAATATCAGGCTCAAGAAAGAGATTGTTACTCTTCAGAAAGAGTTAAAGACCACATGCTCTGATAGGGAATGCTGGCGAAAGGAAAAGAGCATTAGGAAGAAAAACAGAAAAGCTAAACAAACAGTTGAAAGATCTGTCACAAAAATACACTGAAGTGGAAAACTAGAAAGAGAAACTAGTAGAGTAAAATCTCCAAAAGACTGCTGAGATCTTCATTATAAATGTAATGCAGAAGCATCGTGTCCCAATGAAACAGGTGGAAGTGGGAAAAAAATACCTCACAATAGCAACTTTGCGAACTTAATGGAGGAGCTAAAGAGCAAGCAAAGGTGTTGTGAGAAGGAGCAGCAACCAAGAGGTTAAAAGCACAGTCAAAGGAACTCTCCTGTGACCCTGCCAAAACAGTTAGAGGTTAAGGAGCACATTGATAAGGAGAGTGGGATCTTGAAATCAAGTTTGAGAGAAAAGGAGGAGAATAAAATGGAAGAAGTCTCCAAGGTTCAGAGTACTGTACAGGAGGTAAAGAAACTAGAGACCCTAAGATACAGGGAAACATCTGAGCTGATCAGGTAACTTGGGAGATCACTCTAAAACCAGTGGGGACTCTAGAGCTATTAGTCGTTAAAATTAAAGTAACAAGCAAAAACAGTTTTATAAGTATGCAAGTGTTGACAATGAACTTGTAAAAAATTCATACAGGCTCAAGCTTTCTGTCAGTTTACATGTAGATATTTGCACCCTGGTAAATTTTCCGAGGCTACTACCTAAAACTATTCTGAAAACCAGTGGGGCATTAGCCTGACAATACTTTGTAAGGTTTGTAGGTAATTTCCAACAGGTAAATGCTGAAAAGCTGGTACCTATGGAAAGAATTCATACGTGAGGATCCTCAGATGGTGAATTTGGGACAGTGGACTTCTATTTTTTTTTTTTTTTTGTCGGCCGTGGGGCTTGAACTCTGGGCCTAGGTGCTGTCCCTCAGCTCTTTAGCTCAAGGCAAGTGCTCTACCACTTGAGCTACAGCGCCACTGGGAAAGTGGACTTCACAGAGGTAAAGCCTGGAAGTATGGCTATTGTTATCTATTAGTAATAGCGGCCACACTTTTCCCCACCTGGCCACACTTCTTCCTTTCTCTAGCCTAGATAAGTCCTTTCCCAGAGGTGGGTTGCCTCCCTTCCTTTTAAGCCATGCTTCTCCACTATACATGGTGTAGGAAGCAGTTCAGTAAATAACTTTTTTTCTGCCTGAAAAATAAGAAAAACAAATTGCCCAAACAGAACCAAGAAGAAAGAAATCAATTGAACATGTCAATTACCTACAATGCTATAGTAGACATAATCAGAAATCTTCCAACAAGAAAACCCCAAGACCTGATGGATTCACTACAGAATTCTATAAGACCTCAAGCTCTTCAGAGAAATAGAAACAGAGGGAGTAATCCCAAACTCATTCTCTGAAGCCAATATAACATTCATCCCCAAACCAGGCAAAGACCCAACAAAAAAGAACTACACACCAATCTGTTTGATTAAGACAGATACAAAGCTCCTCAATAAAATTTCAGCTAAAGGAATCCAGAAACATTTCAAAAAAATCATCTATTATGACCAAGTGGGTTTCATTCCAGAGATGCAGGGATAGATTAACATATGTAAGTCCATAAATCTAATCCATCACATCAACAGATCCAAGGTCAAGAACCACATGATTATCTCCATTGATGCAGAAAAGGCTTTTGATAAAATTCAGCACTCATTTCTGTTAAACGCTATGGAAAAAATAGGAATAGAAGGAACATTTCATAAGATAATAAAAGCCTTACATGGCACATCAAAGGCCAATATTCTACTTAATAGGGAAAAAATTCAACCAATTCCCCTAAAAACAGGAACAAGGCAAGGATGCCCACTCTATCTACACTTCTTCAATATAGTTCTGGAATTCTTAGCCAGATCAATAAGGCAAGAAAAAGACATTAAAGGATCCACATAGGACAGGAAGAAGATAAAGTATCTCTTTTTGCAGATGGCATTATTTTATAAATTACCGTTCCCTAAAGCTCCATCCCCAAACTCTTAGAACTTATAAACCAATCTGGCAAAAAAGCAGGATACAAAATTAACCCACAGAAATCAAGGGCCTTTCTGTATAGTAACAATGTACAAATAGAAAGGGAAATCAAAGAAACAACCCCATTCACAATAACCTCAAAATAAAAAGTATCTAGGAATTAACCTAACTAAAGATATAGAGGGCCTGTTTCATGAAAACTACCAAAGCCTTAAAAAAAAGGAATCATTGACATTACCAGGAAATGGGAAGAAATGGGAAAAAATATTTACCAGGAATATAACAGACAAGTGTGTAATATCCATTGTATTATAATATCCATTATATTATATATGGTGAAGTCAAGAAACTAACTCTTCACAAACCACAAACCAATATTGAAATGGTCAAGGAAGCTAAAGAAAGACTTATCAGAAGAAGAGATAAAAACGGCAAAGGAATACATGAGGAAATGTTCATCATCCCTGGCTGTAAGGGAAATGCAAATAAAAACAACTCTGAGATACCACGTTGGCCCACATCCTAAATTCAGCCAATGACAAATGCTGGAAGGGATTCAAAGAAAGACACATTACTACATTGCTAGTGGGAATGTATACTAATACCACCACTTTGGAAGGCGGTCTGGAGGTACCTAACAAAGCTAAATATCGACCTTATTATGATCTGGCCATACCACTCCTAGATATCTACTCTGAACAACAGGAACCAGTATACAAAGGCGCACACACACACACACACACACACACACACACACACACACGTCTATGATTATTGCAGCACTGTTCACAATAGCCAAGATTTGGAAACAACCCAGATGAGCCATAAGTGATAAGTGGACCCAAAAATTGTGGGGCCTAAATACAATAGAATAACATGTAGCCTTTAGAAAGGACAAAATGATGGTATTTGCAGGGAAATAGATGGAACTAGAACAAATTATTTGAGTGAGGTAAGCCAAGAACAATGAGACAAATGGCATATGATCTACCAGATACGTGGATGCTAAAGCCAAAATGCAAGAAGGTATGACAAAGTAAACAGAACTCGAGAAACAACGGACAGCCACTCATTTTGTTTTATCACCATTAATGACTACATGTTCTTGACTATGTAGACGGTAGAAATATTCACCCAATGGAGGGAAGCCAGGAGGAAAAACACAATAAGTGGAAAATGGAACAACATACAACAAAGGGGCCCATCAGCTGCACTGGACATAGAAGAAAAATAACTAAGCAACCCAAACACAGTAATGGGAAGAGATGAATGAGAGGGAAAGAAGGCAAGAGGGAATAGCCTACATTAAGCAAAAGGAAAAAAATGTAAATATCACCTGAGGTGGGAAAAATAATTTGGATTGTTAAAGCTCATAGAATTAACAAACTTTGGACCATGATAACAATAATTTGCCTTGTCAAGGTTAAAATATGTTTGTGACTTTAACTAAGTATCACAATTCCATAATACTGTGAAATATGTGAAATATATGTAATCACCTACCTCAATTTTTACAAAAATGTGTGAGAATGGAAGGTTTAGGAGGGATGAGTGACAATGTTGTCAGACACCTTGTATTTGTGTACTGTTTTGTAGAATGGGAACTTCTTTGTACAACTACTTAAAGATAATAATAATAACAAGTATTAAAAAATAAACATTAGGATGAAAATAAAAATTTCAAATATAAAATAAGAAATTAAATCCAGTTGGAAGGAAAATTTCTTTGAGGAGATTAGTTTAGTTTATTCTATAGCAAATCTCACTTCAGAAATAAGTTAAAAAACTAGACCCCAGGTAAGTGAAATAAACTAAGAAATGGAATTGAAAAAATAAAATAGGAAACTCCACCCACTGTTTCTTGCCTGGACAGCTGGTGTGGGTAAAAATTCATCACGCTCCTGAATTGAAACCGAAGGGGCTAGGACCTTAAATGGTGGTGCTAACTTCACAGTCGCCTATTGAATTAGCACGAAAACAGCATTGGATCCATCAGTCTCAAGTGGAATAGCTAGTGGACCAGTATACAGAGAAGGCTGCAAGATGGACTGTTAAGGATTTGACTTACTAAGTGTTAATTAGTGCTAACTAGTATGTTTCTATAATTTACTTGTTTTCTATTAAATTTACCTTTTTAGCCTGTTCATTGGGTGGAGAGAAGGGAATTTTTAGGATTTGGTAAGAAGGAATCAAGGATTTGATTAGACATGAAAAAACAGAGGGGGATATATAAAGCAGCATGGTCCTAATATTGAGCAGGGCCGACTAAACAATGTTGCCTCATGACTTGGCCCACTGGAGTGCATGTGGCATGCCACACAAGTGAGCATTGCATGCTGCTAGAGGGGGTAGGATGTCATCCTCACATGATGAGCTGTGAAGAATTGATTAGGGAACAGGAAGTTTGTGAAGTGATGGTTGAAAACTGTTAGGTAGGAGACCCACTGGAGTGATGGAGGGGTTCAACCTATATATAGGCTATATGGTCAGAGCAATGGAATTGGAGAAAATCAAGGAATGACCTGCAAGGAAGGAAGTGGTGAGACAGCAGGAGGCGAAAGACCTGGGAGAAGTGGAATTTGAGGGAGAACAGGAGGGGAAGGAAGCCAATTGGCCACCTGTCCAGAGAAGTGTAGTTGAGAGGCCTAAAGAGAAGAAAGAAGAGATGGAAGGGAAAAAGGGAAATGCAGGAAAAGTCTATAAAGAAGGAGGGAATAAGGGAAAAGGATAAAGCCTTACCTATTGAAGTTTGGAGGGTAGAAATTATAATTTGGGGGGTTGGTGTTTTGCAAACCAATTAACTATGCCTATTGGAGGTCTGATGTTTGGTGGTTGGGGATAGGCTGTCACTGAGTGTACAGCCCAGGACAAGGTAAATGCAGGCCCATTTCTAGTGTAAATAAAGTTATCTTCAATGTGCCTCATTGGATTGTCTTGTGTTTTATGCATCATAAGTGTGCAAGTTCACAAGTTAATAGGCTCAAAGGCCACGAATTTTGTAATTTGTTATGAGGTAATAATGGGTTTGAAAAACCTAAAGGAACAGTGATATCACAATGGCAACATGATGTCACAATATCGAGTGATAATAATATTTTGATGTTATACTTAGATGGTGATGCTATAATGGGGATGAGGTCACAATAGGTTTACGATGTTACAATATTCACAATAGGTTTTTTTTTAATTGTGAAAATACTGTACAGAGGGGTTACAATTACAGGGAAACTATAATGAGTGCGTTTCTTATCAAGCATTGTAGCCTCCTCCTTTCTTTCCAATTCCCATCCATTCCCATACTTACCTGGCAGGGGAAATATCACGATCACACAACAGGCTTATGAAGACAGTTATGATGTCAGTTATGATGTCAGTTCCACCCAGGAGAAAGTCACCCAGCCCAGGCAGTAAAAACTCCGCCCACAGAAGAGTGACTTTTTCACCAGGTAAACACAGCTAGAGACTGCCTCTCCCTACAACAGCCTAGACAAACAATTGAAATTCAGTAAACATAAAGCCCGAGAAAAGTTCCAAGCTGGGCTCTCTGCGTGTCTCTGGAGTTAGCGACTCAGGGTAAAGCTACTGTTTTCTGAAAGACCTCAACCATACCCAGAACCTAGGTGCATCACAGCATCACCAAAATAGAGGAAACAGCCATCTCCCTGTTTTGTGATCCTCTAAGCAGATCTCCCTCCCACTGAAGTAGCCTGGGAAGAGGATCAAAAAACATGCCTAACACAAAGCAGTATCTGCCTGCCCAAACAGACAAGAAACCAATCAAGCCATAGGAAAACCAAACACTACAAGCAGACCCGAGACTCTCCCAAGAGACTCGTTATGGACACAGGGAAGTTAGGGGGTCTTCCCATTCACCCCCGAACAAAACAAAAAATCAAGGAAAATTTTTTGGAAACTTGTCTTAAATTTTTATTTTATTTATTTATTTTATTATTTTTATTTATATTTATTTTATTTTATTTGTGAACATACTGTACAGAGTGGTTACAATTACATGGGCAGGATAATGCATACATTTCTTACCAAGCATTGCAGCCTCCTCCTTTGTTTACCCTTCACATCCCTTCCCAGCCTCCCCCCTCCCGCCCACTCAATCATTCTCCCACACACACATAGATGTTGTAAAGCTCGTTTTCAACAGGACAACTTGTACTTCTCATTGTAGCAACAGGTCCACCTGTATCCTTAAACGACTTGTTTTTCCCCATCTCCTCCACAAGTTATACTGACATCAAATATAGTAAAAGCGGTGGTTATACTGTGGGGGAGGGACATAAAAAGCAACAAAGAAATAATGTTATAAATGCATGACAAACAAATGCATGAAAGAAAAAACCTATAAAATAAATATCTAAGGGTTCATTTTCCTAACATCACATTATCTGACCTTTTCTGCTTGACTCATATATATACTAGATATTGCAAATAAGGGAAACCATGGGACCTATGTTTCTTTTTTTTTTTTTATGTCGGTAGTGGCGCTTCAACTCTGGGCCAGGGTGCTGTCCCTCAGCTCTTCAGCTCAAGGCGAGCACTCTACCACTTGAGCTACAGGGCCACTTCCCGTTTTCTGGTGGTTTATTGGAGATAGGAGTCTCCTGGTCTCTTCTGCCCGGGCTGGGTTTGAACCGCGACCCTCAGATCTCAGCCTCCTGAGTAGTTGGAACAGGTCCACCTGTATCCTTAAAAGACCTGTTTTTCCTCATCTCCACCACTAGTTATACTGACATCAAATATACTGAAAGCAGGGGTTACACTGTGGGGGAGGGACATACAAAGCAACAAAGAAATAATCTTATAAATGCGTTAGAAACACGTGCATGAAAGAAAAAAAAACATCAAAATATATATCTAAGAGTTCATTTTCCTAATATCACAATATCTGACCTTTTCCGCTTGACTCATACATATACTAGATATTGCTAATAAGGGAAACTATGGGACCTATGTTTCTTTGGGCCTGGCTTACTTCACTTAATATAATATTTTCCAAGTTTTTCCATTTCCTAACAAGTTGGGCAATGTCATTCTTTTTGATTGAGGCATAGCATTCCATTGTGTATACATACCACATTTTCTTGATCCATTCATCTACTGAAGGGCATCTGGGTTGGTTCCATATCTTAGCTATGATAAATAATGCTTCAATAAACATAATTGTGCTGGTAGCTTTAGTGTGGTCTTGTTTGTAAACATTTGGGTAAATGCCCAAAAGTGGTTTTGCTGGGTCATAGGGGAGCTCTATGTGAAGTCTTTTGAGGAACCTCCATACTGCTTTCCAAAGTGGTTGAACAAGTTTACATTCCCACCAACAATGAAGTAAGGTTCCCTACTGTCCACAACCCCTCCAGCATCTGTTCTTGTATAGAGTTCTTGATTTTTGCCATTCTAACTGGAGTGAGGTGGTATTTCAATGTTGTTTTGATTTGCATTTCTTTTATGGCTAGGGAGATTGAGCATTACTTAATGTGTCTATTGGCCATCCTTCTTTCTTCTTCAGAGAAGTTTCTCTTTAAGTCTTTCGCCCACTTATTTAATGGGCAGTTGTTTCTTTGAGGATTTGTTGTTGGGGGATTTAATATTTTGAGTTCCAAGTATATTTTAGATATGAGACCCTTAAGAGTTCCGGGAAGATGGCGGAGGAGAAGCTGGAATCTGAACAAGCTCTCGCATAGAAAGTAGTTTTAGAATTCCAGTGAACAGTCCTAAGCCAGAGAATCACACCAAGTGTTCCATCACAGGACAGAGAGTTAGACAAGAGAGGGGAAGCCAAGGAAACGCATCAACTGCCGCTCCGGCGGCGGGGTCGCGGCGGCGACCACCGCCGCGGAGTCATACCTGAGACACAGAGAGTCGGGGACGAAGGAGCCAGACGCAGCAGACGAGCGGATTCTACTCAACACCAACAAGAACCGACAAGGAGCGAACATCTTCATCCTGCTGTTTGCAGACCAGAGACGACCCAGGATCCAAGACTCGGCGTGAGTACAAGCCCGACATCCTCACTCCTCAGGGAGCAGAGGAGGGAAGGCCACCCCTCCCCCACCAGCACCGGTGATCTCCACCTTGGATACCGACAAAGCTTGGAGGAGCTGCTAGCTCCAACTCAGGCCTTGGAATAAAATGAGTCATTTAGCAGGTCACAAGAACTTAACGGCAAAGTGACCTGCCAGACTCAGCTTCATCCAGGGAAAAGTCACCCAGCTCAGGCGCCAGCCATCGGAGTGGCTTGTCTCACTGGGTAACCAGAGCCAGAGGCTGCCCCTCCCTCTAGCAGCCACCACAATCAATTGAAAAACAGAAACCCTGAGAATGGCTCCAGGCTGGGCGCTGTGAGCTTTATCACAAAATAGCCCCAGGGAAAAGCTACTGTTTGTTGAAAGGCCTCAACTCTACCCAGAACCTAGCCTCACCACCACATCCCCCTCTTTTGTGATTCTCAAAGCAGATCACCCTCCCAGAAAACTAACCTGGGAGGGGGATCTCAAAATCTTGGGTAAAGCAGAGCATTTTTCTGCCTCTTCCAACCAACCGACTTAAGAAACCAATCAAGCCACAGGACCTCAAGCTGACCAGAGACTCCAACAAGAGACTGGTTGCAGACAAAAGGGAGATACAGGATTCTTCCCACTCCTCCCCCCCCCCAAATAAAAATCAAAAGACTTTTTTTTCTTTTTTTCTTTTTTCTTCTTCTTCTTCTTCTTCTTCTTCTTCTTCTTCTTTTCTTTTTTTTTGCTTGTTTTTTGTTTTTTTGTTACCTTATATATATATATAAATTTTTTTCCCTTCTAAAACTTTTATTAATCTTTAATTTTTTCTCTTCTGAAAAAATAATTGTTTTCCAGTAACTTTTTTTTCTCATCTTATAATTTTTATTTTAGGAATACGTGAATGAGAGTTTTCCTTTCTTTTCTTGTCTTCTTTCTCTTTTTCTTTCTTTCTTAATTATCTTTTTCTTTTTTATCTAGGTCTACTGAACTTCTGATCTTTTCTTCTCCCTTTCCCATCCTTAAAGATTTTCACATCTCCTCTATGTCCCTCCCCTTCTCTGAACATATTCACATTCCTCTCTAAATAGACGGTCTTTTAACCTCTATAATAACATTAATTTTTATGTTTCTATTCTTTTTCTGGTCTCTCTTTATTCCCCTTTCCGTCTCTTCTTTTTCTCTCTCTCTCTACTTGCATCCTACCCAACCCATTTCCTGCACTGTGATTAGGACATAGTTAACTCTCCCTGTGCCTCCCCACACCAATCTATTCCCATCTTTTACCCACATCTCTCCCTAATCCTAATAATTTCTGGTTTTCCAAATTCTTTTCTGCGGTTCGAAGTCCTTTAACATATAGTCGTTTGATGTTGAATAGATGTATCTGTTGAACTAGATTGTATCTGTAGACTATTGACTGTACAAATGCAATCATTGGTTGATGGTTGCCTTAAGATAGTGTTCTAGCACAAAACTGGTGCAATCTTTATCTGAAATGGGTTGAGTAAGCCGGAAAAACACAAGAAAAATGGTAAATTCGGGTATCTCAATTCCCAACCTTGATAATCAGGGATTAGAACAGATAAAGAATAATCCAGAGGAGAGTTCCCAAATAGCTCTACAAACACTAATAGCAAACATGATAAATGAGAAGTTTGACAATGTACAAAGGACTCTGTATGAGCTTGATAGGGAGAGAGAGGAGGCATCCCAGAAGTTTATACAGGAATATCATAAGCGTGAGGAAGCTTCTCAAAAACTGATACAGGATTTGCGTGTACAACTTGAGAATACTCAAAGAGAAAGGGAGGAATGGCGTGAGCAGGCAGAGAACAATCAAAAAGAACTGCAGGAATCCCACAGAAGGGAGGAAACTAATCAAAGAGTAATTCACGAATTAAGAGACCTGGTAGAGAATACACAAAGATCACTAAAGGCATTCATGGAATCCATTAACAAAGAGCTGAAGGAAGTCAGGGAGACCACAAAGGGAATGCTGAATGGAACCCAAGAGAAGGAATGGGAGTCCAAAGAAACCATAACCAATCAATTAAGTGATTTGATAACAAACACTGAACACCAAATTAAGGAAGTAAAGAAATTCATACAAGACCTAAAACAGAGCTTCAACAAAGAACTTGAAGCCATCAAAGCTGACCAATTAGAAGGAAAAGAGATAAAAAACAAAGTAGAGAGTCTTGACAGCAGGTTAGACCATGCAGAAGATCGAATCTCAGGGATTGAAGACAGCCTAGATATTATAGAGAAAGAACATACAACCATCCAAGACAAGTCCAAGAAATACGATAGGTATATCCAAAACCTGGAAGACACCAACAGAAGGCCCAATCTAAGGATAATGGGTATAGAGGAGCACCTAGAAACAGAAGTTAATGGTCTAGGAAATTTGTTTAACAGGATCCTAGCAGAGAACTTCCCAAACATACAAAAAGATAGGCCTATTCAGATACAAGAAGCTTTTAGAACCCCAAATAGACCAGACCAGAATAGGACATCCCACAGTCACATTATAATCCACACAGGATCAACCCAGACCAAGGAAAAGATCCTTAAAGCTGTGAAGGAGAAAAGGTTAATCACCTATAAAGGGAAACCAATTAGAATTACCTCAGATTTCTCAGCAGAGACAATCAAAGCAAGAAGAGCCTGGAATGACGTATGCCATGCCCTAAAAACAAACAACTATCAACCAAGAATACTGTACCCAGCTAAACTCTCCTTCATAACTGAAGGCCAAATAAAAACCTTCCATAGCAAAGAAAAATTGAAACAATATATCTCCACCAAACCAGCCCTACAAAATATTCTTAAAGAGGTCCTACACATAGAAAACCAACAAGAACGCAACAAAGGCCAAGAAACTGCACCCAAACTGAGAATCCAAGAACCTTAGGAAGAACCCAGCTTTCACAGCCCCCAAGAAGGTGGATAACATGGCAGGAACTCCCAAATACCTCTCAGTCCTATCTCTTAACGTTAACGGACTGAACTCTCCAATTAAGGACATAGACTGTCTAGTTGGATTAAAAAACAAGACCCTTCTATCTCTGCCTGCAGGAGTCACATCTTGCCCGTAAAAACAAACATATTTTCAAGGTTAAAGGCTGGAACAAAATCTACCAAGCAAACGGCCCTCATAAACAGGCGGGAGTTGCAATCCTAATATCAGATAAAATAGACTTCAAATTAAAATTCGTGAGAAGAGATAAAGAAGGTCGCTACATACTAATTAAAGGATCTCTCCTTCAGGAGGATATTACAATTCTAAATATCTATTCGCCAAACAATGGAGCACCCAAATTTATCAAAGAAACACTACTTTCCCTCAAATCCCATATAGATCCAAAGACATTAATTGTTGGGGATTTTAACACACCACTCTCCCCACTAGATAGATCAACTCGGCAAAAACTCAACAGAGAAACCGCAGATCTAAACAGCTGCATAGATCAACTAGATTTAACAGACATTTACCGAATATTTCACCCAGCAGCATCAGAATACACGTTCTTCTCAGCAGCACATGGAACGTTTTCTAAAATAGATCACATTTTAGGCCGCAAAGCAAACTTGTCTAAATTCAGAAACATTGAAGTTATACCTTGCATTCTCTCTGACCACAAGGGAATAAAATTAGAACTCAACACCAAAAGCCACCAAAGAAAGTCCGGTATCACATGGAGGCTGAACAACACACTGCTGAATCATGAGTGGGTCATGGAAGAGATTAGAAAGGACATTCAAATATTCATGCTATTCAACAAAAATGAACACACAAATTACCAGCTCCTCTGGGACACAGCAAAGGCAGTACTCAGAGGCAAGTTTATAGCTCTGAGCTCCTACATCAACAAATTGGAGAGAACGGAAACTAGCAATTTAATGACACATATAAACCTCCTTGAAAAAGAGCAGCAAGATAAACCCCAATCCAGTAGACGGAAAGAAATAATCAAAATTAAATCAGAATTAAATGAATTAGAATCCAAAAAAACTATAGAAAGAATCAACAAAACAAAGAGTTGGTTCTTCGAAAAACTTGACAAAATTGACAGACCCTTAGCAAACTTTATCAGAAAAAGGAGAGAACACACCCAAATTAATAAACTCAGAGATGAGAATGGAAACATCACCACGGAAACAACCAAGATTCAGAACATTATAAGGGAATACTTCTCAAAACTTTATGCTAATAAGTTTGAGAACTTGACAGAAATGGACCTTTTCCTAGCAAATATTGACATGCCAAAACTAAACCAAGATGAGTTAAACCAGCTTAAGAGGCCCATATCAAGCATTGAAATAGAAACAGCAATAAGAGACCTCCCAGCTAAGAAAAGTCCAGGACCAGATGGTTTGACAGCGGAATTTTACAAGGCCTTCAAAGCAGAGCTCACACCAATACTCCTCCAACTCTTCAATGAAATTGAAAGAGAAAGCTCACTACCGAACACATTCTATGAAGCCATCATAACCCTCATCCCAAAACCAGGCAGGGACTCATCAAAGAAAGAGAACTATAGACCCATTTCTTTGATGAACATTGATGCAAAACTTCTCAACAAAATTTTGGCCAATCGACTTCAACAATTCATCCAAAAAATCATACACCATGATCAAACAGGATTCATTTCAGGGATGCAAAGCTGGTTCAATATACGCAAATCAATTAATATTATTCATCACATCAACAGGATCTAGAACAAGAACCACATGGTTATCTCAATAGATGCAGAAAAAGCATTTGACAAGATCCAACACCCCTTTATGATGAAGGTTCTGGAAAAATTAGGAATCCATGGAACATTCCTCAATACAATAAAGGCTGTATATGACAAACCTACAGCCAGCATTATACTCAATGGTGAAAAACTAAAGCCATTTCCTCTTAACTCACGAACAAGACAAGGATGCCCACTCTCTCCACTTCTCTTCAATCTAGTATTAGAATGCCTAGCTACAGCAATAAGACAAGATGCAGACATAAAGGGGATCCAAATAGGGAAAGAAGAAATAAAACTCTCCCTCTTTGCAGATGACATGATCTTGTATTTAAAGAATCCCATAGACTCCACTCCCAAATTACTCAAGCTGATTCAAAACTTTGGCAAAGTAGCAGGTTATAAAATTAACCCCCCAAAATAAATGGCTTTTCTATATGCAAACAATGAGAAAAGTGTGGCTGAAATTAGGAAAGCAACTCCATTTTTAATAGCCCCACAAAAAATAAAATACCTAGGAATTAACTTAACCAAAGTAGTGAAGGACCTCTATGATGAAAACTTTAAAATCTTGAAAAAGGAAATCAACACAGAACTTAAAAAATGGCAAAACCTCCCATGCTCCTGGATTGGCAAGATTAACATCGTGAAAATGGCAATACTTCCCAAGGCTATCTACAAATTCAACGCGATACCTATCAAAATTCCACCCTCATTCTTCAAGGAAATAGAGGAGGCAATCCAAAAATTCATATGGAACAATAAAAGACCCCAAATAGCAAAAACGCTCCTCAACGGAAAGAACACTGCTGGAGGAATATCAATACCAAATTTCAAACTCTACTATAAAGCCATAGTAATCAAAACAGCTTGGTATTGGCATAAGAACAGACCTCAGGACCAATGGAATAGAATAGAAAACCCAGAAATGAACCTACAGACCTATAGCCATCTAATCTTCGATAAGGAAGCTAAAACAATAGAATGGAAGAAAGACAGCCTCTTCAGTAAATGGTGCTGGCAAAATTGGTTAACTACATGTAGAAAACTAAAGCTAGATCCTTATATATCACCCTGCACCAGAATCAACACCAAATGGATCAAAGACCTTGAACTCAAAGCAGACACTCTGAAAACATTACAGGATGGAATAGGAGAAACCCTAGGTCTCATTGGCTCAGGCCGAAATTTTCTGAATAGAGACCCGGAAGCACAACAAATCAAAGAACGTTTGGACAAATGGGATTGCATAAGATTGCCCAGCTTCTGCAGGGCAAATGACATAGCTAGCAAGATCAATGGAAAGCCCACCGATTGGGAGAAGATCTTTACTAGCCATAAAACGGACAAGGGTATCATATCTAAAATATACTTGGAACTCAAAAAATTAAACCACCCAACAACAAATCCTCAAAGAAACAACTGCCCAATAAATAAGTGGGCGAAAGACTTAAAGAGAAGCTTCTCTGAAGAAGAAAGAAGGATGCCCAATAGACACATGAAGAAATGTTCAACATCCCTAGCCATAAAAGAAATGCAAATCAAAACAACATTGAGATATCTCCTCACTCCTGTTACAACAGCAAAAATCAAGAACTCTAACAACAACAGATGCTGGAGGGCATGTGGACAGAAAGGAACCTTACTTCATTGTTGGTGGGAATGTAAACTTGTTCAACCACTTTGGAAAGCAGTATGGAGGTTCCTCAAAAGACTTCACATAGAACTCCCCTATGATCCAGCAATCCCACTTTTGGGCATTTACCCAAATGTTTACAAACAATACCACACTAAAGTTACCAGCACAACTATGTTTATTGCAGCATTACTTACCATAGCTAAGACATGGAACCAACCCAGATGCCCCTCAGTAGATGAATGGATCAAGAAAATGTGGTGTGTATACACAATGGAATTCTTTGCCTCCATCAGAAATAATGACATTCCCCCATTTGTTAGGAAATGGAAAGGTTTGGAAAAAATTATATTAAGTGAAGTAAGCCAGGCCCAAAGAAGCATAGGTCCCATGGTTTCCCTTATTTGCAATATCTAGTATAGGTACGAGTCACGCAGAAAAGGTCAGATAATGTGATGTTAGGAAAATGAACCCTTAAATATGTATTTTAATGTTTTCGTTTCTTTCATACATGTGTTTCTAACGCATTTATAAGATTATTTCTTTGTTGCTTTGTATGTCCCTCCCCCACAGTGTAACCCCCGCTTTCACTATATTTGATGTCAGTATAACATGTGGAGGAGATGGGGACAAACAAGTCGTTTAAGGATTCAGGTGGACCTGTTGCAACAATGAGAAGTACAAAATGTCATGTCAAAACCAGCTTTACAATGTCGGTGTGTGTGGGGGAGGGGTTTATAATTGGGTTGGGGGAGGGGGAGGCTGGGAAGGGAGGTGAAGGGTAATCAAAGGAGGAGGCTGCAAAGTTTGGTAAGAAGTGTATGCATTATCCTGCCCATGTAATTGTAGCCCCTCTGTACAGTATGTTCTCAAATAAAATAAAATTAAATTAAAAAAAATAATAATAAAAATAAAAAAAGAAAAGAGACCAGAAAAAATAGAAAAGTAAAAATTAATAAAATACTGTAGACCAATAACAATCTATTAAGAGAAGAAAGTGAATATATTGAGAGAAGGGGAGGGATATAAAGGAGATGTGAAAAACTTAAAAATAAAAATGCTTCAAATATTACATAGGTATAAAGAGGTAGTACTGCTATTAAGGAATTTAAGTCTTAACGGTTTTGAATTCAGTGATAAATTTGTGGATTGAGTGTGTACACAATGGGGGATAGGGTCTAATAGTCATTTAAGGGTTTATCTGAGGATGTGCAGGACAAGAATTAAGTCACATAAAGAAGAACAAAAGAGAGGAGAAGGTGAAAAGGATAAAAAAGGAAGAAAAAAAGATGAAAAGTTCAATAGAGGTAAACAAAAAACAAAAAGATAATTAAAAAAGAATAAAAAAAAGAGAAAGAAAACAAAAAAAGAAAGAATAATGCACAATCACGTATCCCTAAAATAAAAATTATAAGAGGAAAAAAAGTTACTGGAAAACATTCTTTTTCAAAAAAGGCAAAAATTAAAGATTAAGAAAAGTTTTAGAAAAGAAAAAAAATTATATAAGGTACCAAAAAAATTAAAAAAAAGAAGAAGAAGAAGAAAAAAAGTTTTTTAATTTGTTTGGGGAGGGTTGAGAAAAATCCTGTATCTCCCTTGGGTATGTAACCAGCCTCTTGTTGGAATCTCTGGTCTGCTTGTGGTCCTGTGGCTTGGTTGGTTTCTTAAGTCAGTTTGTTCAAACAGGCAGAAAAATGCTCTGCTTTACCCAGGATTTGGCGATCATCCTCCCTGGCTAGTTCATTGGGAGGCAGATCTGCTTTGAGTATTGCAAAAGAGGGGATGCAGTGATGTGGCTAGGTTCTTGGTAGAGTTGAGGCCTTTCAACAGAGGGTAGCTTTTCCTGGGGCCTAGTTTGTGAAAAACTCACAGAGCCTATCCTGGAGCCATTCTCAGGATTTCTGTTTACTGATTTTCAATTGATTGTCGAGGCTGCTAGAGGGAGGGGCAGCTTCTGGCTCTGATTACCCAGTGAATAAAGCCACTCCTAGGGCTGGTGCCCTAACTGGATGACTTTTCCCTCGGTGGAGGGGAACCAGCACATCAGACAATTCAAAGTTCTTTATCCCACATGGAAGACGTGAAGTTTATTTTACCAAATGACATACAAGTTGACAGACAGTAAAAGTAAGTCCTTACTCCTGGTCAAGATGTGTTATTAATGTGAAACAAAATTACTTAGCAAAATATCTCACTACTGTGATTATACTTTCAAACTTACCTTACACTTTAATATCAAATCACCTATATTAGCCAATGATTCATTCAAATTACCTGTAATCATTTATGTCTATCCTATCTTCTAGAATTAGGGAGAACTAGAGCTCACACAATTAACTAAAGTGGTAGAATTTGAAAGGATCACAGTTCTGAATCAGTCTAGGAAGGAAAGTATCACCCATATCAACCTACTAGGTAGGGATATTGGAATGCAATCATGATCCCTGCTTTTTGGGATGGGTGCAAAAATTGCTACCCTATAAGTAAAGTAACTTAAACTAGAAAGGATTGGTGGAGTGACTCCAGTGATGGAATACTTGTCTGGCAAACACAACATCAAAACTCAAATCTACTTCCTAAAGATTAAATAAGAAAAGGAAAGAAAGAACAACTCATACTGAGCATGTGTTCAATGTAACGATTTACACTAAATTATTGTAGTTATAAATGCCATCATTTATTTCTAGGTGCACACACATTTTCTGTCAAGACTAAATAAAAAAATAACACCATATGTATAAAGCTTTGGTAAAACACAGGTCTAGCTTACAATGGTGAACACTTAAGTTTGCGTGTGCAGTGGTGTTGCAGGTTTATTAAGTTTTATGGAAGTCCTTCTTTTTGATGAACTTGACATGATGAAATTACCTAACCATACATAACCACACAGTTCACTGGACAGATGCTGCTGATATATATATATATGTATATATATATATATATATGTATATATATGTATATATATATATATATATATAGCGCAAACATGGATGCATTTATATTTTAAGTGACATGTAAATAAAAATAAAAAAATTATAATGAATAAATTTAGTCTACAGATAACTTTTCAAAAGTATTACTTTGCCTGAACCAGTTCATGTCTTAAAGTCTCCAATGCTATATCACACTTATATGGTTGCTGATCCCCTTCAGCTTTTTTATGATATTGTTTTTTCTTTGTTTTTCAGGTGAAAAGCCTACCAATAAATATACTTTCATGACATTCCTTTCTTTAGAAAATGAGAAGCATGTTGTGATATCTGGCTCGTTATGTATCATCAAAATATATTTTTTTTATAATTTCAAGTACCTATTGTCTTAGATCTCACTCATTCTCTTCCAATAGTACCTATGGGAAGGAGAAAATGAAGGATAATTCTGTTACTTTGGGAGTTTCTGTTATTAATAACTGCAATAAATATGAAAATTAAACTCTGAAATTATTTAGAGAGGTAACTTGAATTTTACCATTCTACACACTCATGTTACTCCCCCAACTAAATCACAGAACTTAAAATAAGTAACATTTTTAGCTGGGTGCCAGTGGCTCATGCCTGTAATCCTAGCTACTTAGGAGCTGAGATCTGAGGACAATAGTTCAAAGCTAGCCCTGGCAGAAAATCCATGACACTCTTACTTCAAATTAACCACCAGAAAACCAGAAGTGGCATTGTGGCTCAAGTGTTAATGTGCTAGCCTTGATCTGAAGAGCCCAGGGACAGCGCACAGTCCCAGAATTCAAGCCTCTTGACCAAGAAAATTAAAAAGAAAAAAAGGGGGAAAAAGTAATATTTTAAAGCTAATGTGCATATATACACAAAATTTGTCTCGAAATAAAACTATAACAGCCCCTGGACTGGCAAAAAATAGAGATTAAAATGAAATTGCCTTCAATAATTCATTTAGATTACCTATACTGAGGGCAGGCTACTGGAACTCACATCACTAATTACATACACAAATATGTAAAACATGACAAATGAAGAAAAACAGTAATAAATATGTAATGCAGACTTATATGGTTAGGTATTTTTAATGTTTAAGGGCTATGAAGTGATTGTGTGATGACCTAAAATTTAAGAAATTGGTAAGGTCAACTAAACTTTGGGTCAACCATAGCTGATAGTTTAAGTAAAACGGGGCCACAATAGTGTGTCCTGTTTTACCAAAGTGAAAATAGGCCAATATTTGGAAAGCCACTTTTTGGACATGTGGTTGGAGTGGCAATTACTGCAGTTTGTTCAACTGTCAATAGAAAACTACAGGTTTAGCGCAATGATAGAAATCTTTCAGGGATCTGGTAGATTTTCCCTCTGTCTTTCTGTCTTCAATTTCCCTTTTATTCTGAGAGCTAAAATATCATTACTGGAAGCCTGTCTAAATTGTGCCTTTGGCAATTAACAGATAGTCAGTCTATCAAATGCCCAAATAAAAGAGAATGGGAACAGGTCTACATTGAGCACTCACAGTAGACGGATCTCTGGACTTTCTCAGGAAGAGCCTTATGCCATTGTAGGATGCATAGGGCTGAATAATATGCAAAATAGACACCATAGATTGAAAGTATTCTGCTAAGTTGACACTTGAGATATCAGATGTTTTAACTGCATTGTATTGATTTTTATGAATCAGTTAATCAGATTCTTCATACCATACGATGTTACTAGACTGTAAAATGCATGCTTATTGCATTTCCTTTGTATAACATATAGTATGTTTTGAAATTTGGTATAAAATATTCGTCTTTTCATTTATTTATTTTTAATATGGATTACTTTAGTTCTCAAGTGTAGGGAAATGCCCTGGAACTTTGTAATTTGATGTCTTATATAATTTATTTTTTTAATTCTTATTTATTGTCTATTGCAGCACCGGCTATATGTAATTTAAACTGTAGTTTTCTTCAAGTGTATCATCCTACACTGAAGTTTTTTCTTACAAGCTTTCTAATAAATATATAATCTATTCAATTTTGAAAAGTACTGCTGTACCTCCCACTTATTTGTGGCATTTCTGAAATCCAAGTTCCTCTATGTTTCAGGGTGGACACTTTTGCCTGTAACAGTTTTGTTATTAAATACATAGCATCTGGCTACTTAGGGAACAAAGGATGTGAAGCTGCAGTATACGAATAAAGAACGTCCAGGTCAATTCAAGGGCAACTCATATACTCCCTGTGTTAGTGAATAGGAGCAAGAAAAGAAATTCTTATACATGAAGGTGAATGGGAGGGTGTGCACATAAGTATTCACTTATTTATCTGTTGTTATAGTTTTACATATTCACTATTATTATACTATATGTTATATATATTTAAATATATATATGATCTATTTCATATATATATATATATGTATATATATATATATATATATATATATATATATATATATATATATATATATATATATATATATGATCACAATTTCCAAAATCCAGAGAACCACAACCATGGGCATTGCTTTCCTATGTTGTTCTCTGGGTAATAAGAAGGAAACCTGGTATTGTACTGTGGTAGAGAAATAACTCAGAGATTCAATCATTTTTCTTTCAATATGTTGCCTGTTCCTACATCTAAAATTAGGAAGTCTGATAATACATAATACATGTTATAATACATTTAATATATAATACAATATATAATATATTCTATATTATAATATATTATATAATAACTGACAGTATTATATATTTATAAGAAAAATATAACAAACGTATCAATGTCCATACTTTCCTAGCCATGGTTAGGTTCAGTAGAGTTAGAGGCATTATATCTCAACAGGAAAAGTCTACTGAAGTTCTAATGACCTTGAGCTAGATAAGGAGAATTTATGTAAAAGGAGCCTCTCTTCAATTATGAGAAAAGATAAGTTTGGAAGTTTTTTCTTTTGTTTTATTTTTTTGTTTTTATTTAGGCCGGACAATGCGCCTGAACTCTGGGCCTGAGCACTGTCGCTCACCTCTTAAATTCAAGGCTAGTTCTCTACCATTCGAGCCATAGCAGCATTTCTGGCTTTTTCTGCTTATGTGGCACTGAAAAATCGAACCCACGGTCTCATGCATGCAAGGCAAGCACTCTACCTCTGAACCACATTCCCAGCCCAAGTTTAGAAATTTTTGAGAAGAGGAATTTGGCATTTGCTTTGCATCCTTGATTAGTAAAAAATAGGTATCATTTTGCTCCAAATTTTGTCTCCTTTTATGATCGCTAAACAGTTACACATGATCATCATTCCATCACATATCTTTAAGTCCTTTGATGTCTTTTATCATTATTGTTTCTTGTTGTTTTGCTGATCCTAAAGCTTGCACTCAGGGCCTAGGCATTGTCCCTGAGCTCAAGGCTCATGCTCTACCACTTGAACCACAGCACCACTTCTGGCTTTTTCTTCCTGGGCTTGCTTTGAATCATAATATTCAGATCTCAGCCTCCCGGGTAGCTAGGATTACTGGTGGGAGCCACAAGTGCCCAGAAAGTCACTCTCTTTTAGATATTATTCTAAAAGCCTCCTATCCAAGGTTACTCCTAAGATAGTAAATGGATCTATGCCAATAGTTCCTTCATACTCTCATCTACTGTTATGGCTATGGTGTATCTTTCCATTGTATCCTGAACCTACTTCACTGTTCTCTTCCTAATCCGTGATTCTAGATGTATTACTAATAATTACCTAATTTTGTGGCTATAAACCCTAAATTACTTACCTATTAATTTAATTTAATTTTTTCAATATGTTTGTTGTTCTGTACAAATCTGAGCTTATATTCACCTCTTGAATCTATCTCTTGGCATGACCATAGCCTGGGCCTATTCTACCTTAAATGCAAGAGGTTAGCCAAAGAACAGCCTACAGTATTCCTGCGTAGGAGTCAGGACAGGTAGCTGTGTGCCTGAAAGAAGCAATGCATTCCTGACATGAGAAGGGGTGAGAGAGACAACAGCCTAGAGAGCAAACTGGCAGTCACAATATTTAACAACTTCTCCTTTGGGGAAACTGACCTCCTGCAAAGTGGCAGTGAGATAACTTACCTAGTGAATTTTTTTTATGAAGGAAGTTTTCATGTCTCACTACATAACTCCCTTGTAATCAAAGAGAGGGTCAATCTTTTGTTTACTCCTTAGGCCCAGTCTCAGTTTATCTCCATCTTAGACTTTGCTCAGACTCTATTCCTAACAGAAGGTCCTTGATGAGGAGGAAAGTGTGATCTCTTGGTTTCTGATTGGCCCTTTGGGACCTGAGGCCACTTTTAGTTTTCAACCTGTTCCTTCTGACAATGGGAAAGCTGATTCTCTGAATTGTGCCCTAGTATCAAATCTCTTCAGAGAAAGTCAAGGAATGACAGATTCTCTCTGAGGGAGTGAGTTTCTCCATTTCCAAAGAGGTCAATTAATATCAGATTCTGAGACCCAGGTGGAAGTTCTTTACCAGATCCTCCAAACTGGTGGACGTTAGCTCAGACTCCAAGCCATCCTCATATTCTCCAGCTCTTTCTCATGAACCAAAAGGTTACAGGAGTTTAGTTCAGAAACAAGGAGAAATGAGAGTAACAAAAGAACCATTGGCAGTGTGAGGAATTAGAAACTTTTGGTGAAAAAAAGGGCTCAGAAAATCTAGAATCAGGGAGCTGGGAAGGTGGGTGAGTGGTAGAGATCTTGCCTTGCATGCCTGAGGCCCTGGGTTTGATTCCTGAACACCACATAAGCAAAAAGAAAAAAGGTGGAAATGGCGCTGTGGCTCAAATGTTAGAGCACTAGCCTTGAGCTGAAGAGCTGAGGGACAGCGCCCAGACCCAGAGTTCAGGCCCCACAACCGGACACCCCCCCCCAAAAAAAGAAAATCTAGTATCACTCACATCATTTGGGAATCACATCATAAGATTAGGGAATAAAAGTAATAAATTACTACCTAAATTACTAACTCCACTACTCTACATTACAAGTGTTCTGTCAAAAGTTAGCTGTCCTAGCTCTATTTTGATCAGGAAAACGGAGCACAGTCTTTCCTCACAAAGTTCTACTGAGTATCTTTATCCATACCCCAGGTTGTTCTTACTCTCTACTTCTCTGTTACTTTCCTTTGCTGGATTCAATCAATGACACTTGAAAGTGTTAGCATCTTCAGACATATAATTACACTTTCTTCTAATCCATTTGTTATAAAGTAAAACAAATTATGGGGAAACGTATATCTATGGTACATTTTCTTCCATGGCATATTTATTTGATGTTATTAAGTATTATTTTAATAGTTTCATTGTTAAAACTTGAGAAAAATGTTTTACTATTAGCAGTAATTAGTTTCACATGTTTTTGTATTTTTCCATGTCTGTGAATTTGTTAAGCTTCTAAAAGCGTCGTTTTCCCCAACTGTTGCCTTCTTAAAATTGGTTCAAATTATAAACTATATATGATGGTCCTCTATGTGTTCACTGATATATTTAAATTTTGATCTAATATCCACATATTATAGGATATCTTCACCCTATTGTAACTGGTCTGAAAATCAATATGGACATTCCTCATTAAAGCAAAAACACAATGCCACAAAACGTAGTGAAAGTAGGATTAGGAATATATTCAAAATATTTAGCAATGATACAGTAGAAACATTCATTCTCATATACCAGAACATGTTCACAGCTATGAATAGCACATTTTCTTCATTCCCTCTTTCTGGTGCATCTAGGTTGATTACACAGCTTGGTTGCTGTGAATATTGCTGCCATGAACATGGATCTTCATGTTGATTTATATTCCTTCAATATGTATCCAAATGCGATAAAGGACATCAACATATCTGTCTTTTTGATATTGTGTAAACTTCCATTAAGATATCCCTATGGTTTGCACTAGTATACAATGCCACAAAACCAAATATAGTTCCTGATTTATTTCAGCCTCTCCAGCATTTTATTTATTTGAGTGGTGATAGCTATTCTGGTGTGTAAGATAGGATCTCAGTGACTTTCCTCTTTATTTTCCTTCTTATTTTCTTTTTGGATATGAATCTCAAACATTTCATTTATTTATTAAACACTACATTTTCCCTTCATTCCTGATTAGTGTCTTTCTTTTTCTTTTGGTATTTGATCGATTTTTAAGATTTATAACATTTTATTTTTTCCCATTACAAATACTCATTTTAGTATAAAGATTTTTTTTCATTACAATTGTGCACAATTAACTAAAAACAACAGATTGTACATTTTTATCACTGGATTTTTTTTTGTATTTACAGCCAGGAAATTGTTTCAATTAAGATGCTGAACTTCTTTCACTGATATACTGACAAGTATAGTATCTCATATTGGCCTAAACTGATCTCAGAATTAACAGGCACAGCCTGGGCCACCACAGTCTGGGCTAAGTAAAACCACTAACACAGCACAAACTGCATTTAAAGAGAGCAAAGTGCTTCATAAATGTTAGAAGAAAGACTTCACCTTCATGAAGCAAATGTTGAAGTTCATAAGCAGACCTTAGGAATCTGAATATCAAGAAGATCAAAGGATAAAAGTATTTAGAAGGACAACTTTAGAACTCAAAATTGGGGAGGTGGGACTAACAATAGATACCAAAACTCAATGCTGAAGGGCAAGAGTATTTACCCCAAACCTCAGCTGTGTCTGACTCTCTCACATAACACACACACACACACACACACACACACACACACACACACACACACACACACACACACACACACACACACACACACATACACACACACGCCTAGTGAGAAGTTTTTGCCAAAGTACAGGCAATCTAGACTTAAACTCCAAATACTCTGAAAGTATCCATTGTGAAGACCTTTACTGAAAGTACCCGTTGTAAGTAGACTTTTACTGAAAGTTAGAACTCAGGTTCCTGGAAAAAACGTGAAATATCACAATAACGTTCTGCCCATAACTCCCCTAGCAATAGCCATCAGCGGATGACAGGAAGTACCTAAAGCTACAGATTTTTTTTTAATTTTTAATTTTTTTTTTACTTTTTTATTGTGAAAACATTGTACAGAGGGGTTACAATTACATGGGAAAGATAATGAGTACATTTCTTATCAAGCATTGTAGCCTCCTCCTTTGTTTCAACCTCCCATCCCTTCCCATCCTCCTCCCTGCCCCCTCATGGAATCGTCCTCCCCCCTTCCCCTCCAACAAAGTTGTAAAGTTCGTTTTTCTCCATAAGAACTTCTACATCTCATTGTTGCAATGGGTCCACCTGTATCCCTATTTAATCGTTTTGTTTTTTTTCCTTCTCCTCCACAAATTATTGTTTATTGCTTAGCCTGCACTGGATAGCTAATAAGATTGTTATAAGATTACCCAGTTAACTGAAGGGTCAGGGCTCTCAACTCTGACCCACTGCAATGGTGACAGTTGTGAGTCCAGGCTCGAGCTTGCAATAAATGTCTCCAATGTGGTCACATGAGACTGGCTTCGTGGTGGTCTTTGGGGATCGTTATCTATGCACAAAACTAGTGTACACAGAGAACCCCAGGGGCAGCTGTATCTGGGACAATGAAGCTTTTTTCCTCTTCTTTTTAGATAATCAATCAAGATGTTGCAGTTGGCTCCAAAGCTGCTCCACACCTGAGCAGGAGAGCTTTGTGTACCCCTGGATTTCTGTGTAAGAATGCAGTTTGTGGTCCTCTAGGCAGGGATCGCCAAGCTGAAATGGGGGTATGCTTTGCCTGGAAGATGGCACCCTGTGAGCTCTGCATTCATGGTGAAGCAGCCTGGAAAGTCCTGTGAACATCTCCGGGATGGCCTCTCATTGGCTTGGAGACATTGACTCCTGTAGTTGGACATGGCAGGAGGCAGGAGGAGAGCAGGAATCCAGAAGATGGGAGAGGCACAGAAGCAAATGTACCTCTCCATTGAGACTCCTCGGCTATTCTAAGGAGGTTCACAACCCACACGTGGCAGCCACTGTACAGGTCTGCAAAGGCCCTAATTGTCTGGAGCAGTTCCTGATCATGATCCAGAGCTGGAACTTCCCAAGTGGCCCTGAGCTTGGCTGGGCTGGAGCAGAGCCTACCAGCCATACTACCTCTGCCCTTCTGTGTATAGCCTCCTAGCAACTGCCCAGGCTACAGCACCCACAACAGGCCACCTCCTTGGGGCAGGCTGAGGCTGTGCTGACAATTCCTGGTGCCTGCTTCAAGGCAAGAGCCAGGCCTAGCCCACAGCAGAGCTGGCCCTCACTTCCAAGCGCATCAAGGGAGGCATGACAACCACAGGCCCAACCTTGCTGTCCTCACTGCCCCTAGAGGTTACCTATAAGTCCCTGCCTTTGTTCTTGAAATTCTTCATGCATTGGTTGTCTCATTTTTCATTATCTGTTTGGCTGGGACTGGAGACTTCTTCCTCTCCTCACCAAACAAACAAGCCCTAGCAAATTCACCCCAAATTCAACACCTCACAGACACTCCCCAGAACCTATCTGCCTTTAGGGCTGCTGCTGCATGAGCTCTTACCCAACTGCCTCTTCCTCCCTTCACAACCTCTGTCAGGGCCTCCCCACCATCCTCTCCCCACCGCCCTTAGCCCCAACCAAAGCTTGGCCTCCCCTGTGACCTCCTCCCTCTCCACACAGACCCCATTCCCAAGCCCAGCAGGGCCCCTGCTCTAGGGAAAAGAACTTTGGGCCTGGCACAGCAGAATCAAAGCTGTCACAGTGTGAAGCCTGCTGAGAATTGGAGGCAGCATAGGTCTCTGATAACTGTCTTTCACTTACACATGTATTAATGTATTAATTTGGTATTTAATATTGGCTCTCATAACTTCTTATTAAGCCTTTGCAAAATAGCTAGTAGAAGTATAGTCCCAAATTCGTATTGTCTCTTGTTTAATTCTTCCGAGATTCAGAGATATTTTAAGTAGATATAAGCATCAGAAATTCTCATTTACATAACAGAGTGTTATTCAGAAAATATTTGCTTATGCATCTGTTATCAATTATTTCCAAGACTAGAAACTTTTAAAGTTCCAAATATTATAGGAAGATCTTTGATTCATGTTGAATGGATTTGAGTAGGTTGAGCTGTTGCATACATTCATGTGTATGTGTATGTGTCTGTGTGTGTGTGTGTGTGTGTGCGCGCGTGCGTGCGTGCGTGTATGGGGGGTTATATGTATCATTGAAATCAAGGACAAGGAACTTTTTTCCTTTTTGTGAGATATGCATTATGGTGTTTCTATGTTGGTGGTAAGCTCTGATTTCTTGCTTTTGCCTGATGTGCACATTCCAGCTCAATTTTTCAATTAAACCTTCTTATTTAATTTTGAGCATATGGTGATCTGATATTGCTTTGTCTTTAATTTGTCATCTAGGATCTTCTTTTCCTCTTTAACTATTAACATTCAATATAAATTTTACCTCCTGACTGTTTTTCCCCTTTAATTTGCATCTTGAAATAAGAATTATAAGACCTTTGATCTCTGTATTCATGAAAAAAAACATTTTGAATTTTCTGTTTCATGTAATAACACCTGGACACATTTGTTAGCAACAAGATCTTAAAATTTATTTTGTAGTTTTAGTTTAAAAACCCTCCTCCATGTTTTTAGTATAGGGAAACAAACACTTCCTAGTATCAATGATAAGAGTTTTATTCAATAAAATATCAGATAATTCATAATTTTGAATATGTCTAGTGGCAATTGAATACATTTGCTCAATAGATTTGCTTGATAGACCTGTGCACAAATGTACCACTCATAAGAGCTGAGAAGGTGGATCAGTTGTAGACAGCTTACCTTGAATGCACAAGACCCTGGGTTTGATTCCTCAGCACCACCCAAGCAGAAAAAGGTAGAAGTGGTTCTGTGGCTCAAGTGGTAGAGCACTAGACTTGAGCTGAAGAGCTGAGGGATGGCAACCAGGCCCAGAGTTCAGCACCACCCACAAATTAAATCAATAAATAAAACAAATACTCAAGTACATTAATTTCAAAGATTAATTACCATTTTAGTTAGGGGCAGGTTGCCAAGATATAGCAGACCTTTGTCACAAAGCTTTAAGAATGATTCAATACCTGACAAGTACTAAAAACAAAAAGTAAAAATTTAGATCTGACAACATATAGTATCGCCACACAAAGAGAAAGAGATACTAAGAATGAAATACTTTTTATAACATTTCTTAAGAGATTCTGGTTCTACATTAATTATCATATAATGTGACCTTCAAAAACTCCAGGTGAACCTAAGTCTTAAGGACCTCTACAAAAACTGGAATAGAGAATTATCAACCTGGATTTTCAAATGGTTTTTGTTAAGGTAGTGTATATACAGATCACCATTTTATAAGTCGCTAATGAGTTCACTTCTTGTTTGACAATCTCATCACTTTGTTCTCTCTCTGGTTTTCCATCCTGTCCCTGTCCACAAGTTTAGCTCATTGTGAATATAATATGTACAGAGTACAACTGCTGCATTGGTTTGCCTTTTCTCCTTGAATTTCTGTGGCTCCTTCAATGTCCATAAAAGGATAAACAAGAACAGAAAAACCTCTCTTGTTTCCAATTCATGGAATTCATTTCAATATAAATACTAGTAGTTTTATGAGAGTGTCAGACTCAGTCCACTCATCCTGAACACTTATACTTCCTGCACCTAGTCATAACTCCCACTGGATTCATAGGTCCACAAAGTAATTCTTTTCACTTTCCACACAGGAAGAACCTGAGTGTCAGAAAGATTAAGTAACTTACTGGAAATAATGGGCTGAGCATATTGGCTCAGATCTGAAGATCATAGTTTGAAACTAACTCAGGTTGACATATCCATTACATGTTTATCTCCAGTTTGAGGCAACCTGGACATCAAAGTAACCCATCCTAGCTACAAGAGTCTGGATATCCAGAGCCACAGAGAGAAGTTGGAAGAGCATCAGCAAATGCTCTTGCCCTATTCTAGGGAGTGGCTTGGTGCCAGCTTAGGGTATAGTTTCACCAGTGAAGGGGAGTAAAACAGGAGTGGTTATTTAAAAAAGCACTGGTCTGAAGCCACAAAATAAGGACCCCAGTCTGTGTGGACCAAAAAGTCTCTACCATGAGGTTCTTTTGAAATTAACAGGCACGATTTTAGATTTTTGCAGAGTGGGATGGTGTATAGTTTCAGGCAATGTCTACTATGTCAGGAAATCCAGTCTGCTCTTTCACATGTTACCCAATAGCCAGGTTTCAACATAAATGACTTCAATGAGATTGTTAAAATTATACTGTGACTTTTACCTCTAATGAATCAAAATTCGAGCAAATGATTTCTGACTTCCAGATGTTCACACAACATTTCTCATGATCTTTTCTACTAGTTTTGTCTTTATTATTGATGTTTATACTACTTTTTTGTTGTTGTCTTTTGTGTGTATATTCCATTTTTAGGGCTTGAACTCAATGTTTAATTGTCTCTGTTGTATTTTGTGCTCATGGCTTATGACACGCCATTCCTTGAGCCACATCTTCACCTTCTGCTTCCTGCTAGATAATTGGAGATAAGTTTTCACATTTTTGTCTGTTTGGACTGGTATTGAACTAAAATATTCAGGACTTAGCATCCTCAGTTTGTATGATTCTACACATGAACAGCTAACACCAAACTTTCCTATACTGTTATTTTAATTATGTGTTAGAAGAAAGTGGAAGTATATTTGTGCTGTGTGCAATTTTCAAATACAAGTTTGAATCAATTTGATATAATATAATTGTTACCAATTTTAAGTGAAATCAAAGAATATTACACATTCCAAAGAAATATAATTGAAAAAGTGCATAATCATTTTCTTTAAACATGTAATGGAACTATGAATTTCTTTCACTTTACAATTCATGTTTGATATAACATTAATTAGCAGACTTCCATGACTAAAAGTAAATATATTAATTTTATACTACAAGAAGCAAAGTTATTATAGTTAAGAATAGATATATCACCATAGCCAGAAGAAAAGTTTTTGAGCATTCTCACTATAAAGAAGTGTTACATGCAAAAATTAATGGATATGATGTAGCTTGATCATTAAACAACATATAAATGAATGGGATTACCACTCCATACTTCATAAATGTGTAAAAATTAATTATATAGCTAGGCGCCAGTGGCTCATGCTTGTAACCCTAGCTACTAAGGAGGCTGACAAGTGAGAATCATATTTATTTTTTATTTTTTATTTTTTATTGTGAACATACTGTACAGAGGGCTTACAATTACATGGGCAAGATAATGAGTACATTTCTTATCAAGCATTGCAGCCTCCTCCTTCGTTTACCCTTCACATCCCTTCCCAGCCTCCCCCGCCTGAACAACCAATCCTCCCCCCCACACCAAAGTGGTAAAGTTCGTTTTCGACATGACAACTTGTACTTATTGTTGTAATGGGTCCACCTGTATCCTTAAACGACTTGTTTTTCCCCTTCTCCTCCACAAATTATACCGACATCAAATATAGTGAAAGCAGGGGTTATACAGTGGTGGAGGGACATACAAAGCAACAAAGAAATAATCTTATAAATGTGTTAGAAACAAATGCATAAAAGAAAAAAACATTTACAATACATATCTTGTAATACTTGTTTGGTCAAGTTGGTCAAAATCACTCCATGAGTATTTCTTAAAAATATATCCAATTTAAGAGGTCAAATACATATTTTGTCCTGACAGTCATCTTACAGCAATAACTTACTACATAATTATATGTGTATCTTCTTAACTAACATATACTAAGAGCTGAAAGTGATCTCTTTTATCTAACTTAATGATGTAAATGCTTTGATTATGATGATGTTATTATTTGACAAATAAAATGTACAGAAGGGTGGTTCCACTGAAATGACAGGACGGAACATTGATAAATAACAACATTGCAACACAGCTCTTTTTAGCCTCACTCTGTCTACATTGGCAAGCAACATTGCAACAGCACACACACACACACACACACACACACACACACACATACACCCACATGTGTGCACATGTACACACACATATACATGCATGCCAAATTCAGGGCTCATTGTACAAAAAAGTTCAAATAAAATATTAGTGATTAGGAAAAATGATAATTTAACTTATTACAAAATAATACATAATCCAGTCACCACGGTTGTTACATTTTACCTGTCTCTCCACATGTGACCACTTAATTTATTTTTAGTTCATTCATTCATTCATTCATTCTTTCATTCATTAGTTTGGAGGTAATGCTAGAGCTTGAACTCAGGGCCTGGCTCTGTCCCAGAATTTGTTATTTTTTTTGTTTTAGTTTTCTCAAGGCTAGCATTTTACTGCTTATACTGCAGCGCCATTTCTAGATTTTGTTGGTTACTTTCAAATGAGAATGTAATGGACGTTTTTTGTCTGGTTTCAAAGCACAATCATCAGATTTCATCTTTCTTATTAGGTAGGATTAAAGACCTGAGCCACCCGTGTGGCTCCTACTTTTTCCTGTACTTATGTAAGGCACATACTTAGATATTAATTTAAAACTGAGAATATAGAAGCAAGATGTACAGTGATGATATTATCCTGTCAGAAATTCAAGTTAGTAATGTAAATTTCTTCTTAAGATCATACACAAAAATACTTAAGAAGAAATCTGATGATGATGATGATGATGATGATGTGTGTGTGTGTGTGTGTGTGTGTGTGTGTGTGTGTGTGTGTGTGTGTGTGTGTGTGTGTGGGCGTGTGTGTGCTGTTGCAATATGTTCCACAAATAAGCACTGTGCAGGGGTGTCCAGCCATTCACAGTTATGTCATGAATATCTGCCTTGAGATACCAACTCATTGACAATGTCTAGGTGTCCACTCTAGGCTTCCAGATGAAGAGGGGTATACTCATCCTCATCCCTAGTATTCATATGAGTGGCCTTTTTGGAAAGTTGTCTCTGCACTGTAGTAAGCTGCAAGACAAGCACTCTACCACTGAGCCACCTTCCCAGCCCAAGGATTAAGATTATTCTCTTTATGTAGGCGACTAAAATGTATTTACTAATTTCTATATATAAATATTATTTCCGTCTCTTTTAAAAAATTAAAAAATTGTTTGCTCTGTAAATTGATTAGAAGAATGGTTTTTGTGGCTAGTTCGGTCATTGCACATCTATATCTCTTCCTCTTTCTCTTTCATGGTTCTTATAGACAATATGGTTGCTCCATAATTATCCTAATTTATTTTGCTTTTATATTTTTGGTTGCATCATTTCACCTTCTGCTCTGCCATTTCCCAAAACAGCACCACACAAATAGAAAAATCCAGAAGTGGTTCTATGGCTCAAGTGGTAGAGCGCTTGCCTTGATTTGAAGAGCTAAAGGACAGTGCCCAGGCCCAGAGTTCAGGCCCCACAACTAAGTTAATAAAAAAAAAATCTAAATACTTGATAATTCTACTAACAGATCTGACTGAAATCAGGTGAATTACACTTTTCCTGTACAATGAAGGAATATGTCCAGGCTAGGAAATCAACTAGAGAAGGCAGGCAGATTGTATCTGTGACAAAACTATGTGGAAAATGGAATCGCGGATTACTTACTGGTGATTCACTTGCAGTTGAACCATGATTCTGAACTATTGCTTGCTGATTGTGAACTATTGCTTTGATCATTATATTCTCCAAGAAGAAAAAGTGAAATTTAATTGATAGCAAAGGACTACTAATACATTTTGACTTCTCATTAAGCATCTTCAATCATCAAAATCACCTGAAGACAATAGACAGGACTATTTGTAGATGAAAACAAGTGTATTAAAAAAAAAAAAAAAAAAAAAAAAAAACAAGAATTGGGAGTTCCGGGAAGATGGCGGAGGAAAAGCTGGAGTCTAAGTAAGCTCTCCAATAAAAAGCAGATTTAGAGTTCCAGTGAACAGTCCTAAGCCAGAGAATTACAAGAAGTGTGCCATCACAGGATAGAGAGCTAGGCCAGAGAGGGGAAACCCAGGCAAGTAGACACTTTTGAGCTCTTGCCAGCAGCCGCCGCGGGGGTGGCAGCAATGGCGATGGTGGGCAAGCGCAGGAGCCTACCTGAGTCACAGAGAGTTCCAGGACGAAGGAGCCAGACACTGCAGGTGAGCAGATTCTACTCAACACAAGCAAGAACCGACAAAGAGCGGACATCTTCATCCTGCAGTTTGCAGAACAGAGACGATCCAGGAACCAAGACTCAGTGTGAGTAGAAGCCTGACATCCTCACTCCTTCTCAGGGAGCAGAGGAGGGAAGGCCACCCCCCCCAGCACCGGAGATCTCCATCTTGGATACCGACAAAGCTCGGAGGAGCTGCTAGCTCTAACTCAGGCCTTCGAATAAAATTAGTCATTTAGCAGGTAACAAGAACTTAATGGCAGCATGACCTGCCAGACTCAGCTCCACCCAGGGAAAAGTCACCCAGCTCCGGCGCCAGCCCTTGGAGTGGCTTTCTCCACTGGGTAATCAGAGCCAGAGGCTGCCCCTAACTCTAGCAGCCTGGGCAATCAATTGAAATTCAGTAAACAGAAACCATGAGAATGGCTCCAGGCTGGGCTCTGTGAGTTTTCACAAACTAGCCCCCGGGAAAATCTAGTGTTTGTTGAAAGGCCTCAATTCTAACCAGAACCTAGCCTCATCACTGCTTCCCCCTCTTTTCTGACACTCAAAGCAGATTTGCCTCCCAATGAACCAGCCTGGGAAGAGGATCGCCAAATCCTGGGTAAAGCAGAGCATTTTTCTGCCTGTTCGAACAAACTGACTTAAGAAACCAACCAAGGCACAGGACCACATGCAGACCAGAGACTCCAACAAGAGGCTGGTTACAGACCCAAGGGAGATACAAGACTTTTCCCACTCCTCCAAAAATAATTAAAGAACTTTTTTTTTTCTTTCGTCTTCTTCTTTTTTTTTCATTTTTTATTTTTGGTACCTTCTATAAATTTTTTTTCTAAAACTTTTTTTTTTAATCTTCAATCTTTGCCTTTTTTGAAAAAAAATTGTTTTCCAGAAACTTTTTTTTCCCTCATATAATTTTTATTTTACGAATAAGTGAGTGTGCGTTTTTCTTTCTTTTTTGGTTTTCTTTCTCTTTTTTTTGTCTTTTTAAATTATCTTTTTGTTTTTTGCTTAGCTCTACTGAAATTCTCATCTTTCTCTTCTTCCTTTCTTATCTTTTTCACCTTCTCCTCTCTTTCGTTCTTCTTTATGTGACTTAATTCTTGTACTGCACATCCTCAGATAAACCCTTAGATGACTATTAGACCCTACCCACATTGGGTAGACACTTAATCCACAAATTTATCACTGAATTCAAAACCGTTAAGACTTAAATTCCTAAATAGCAGTACTACCTCTTTATACCTATATAATATTTTAAGCATTTTTATTTTTAAGTTTTTCACATCTCCTTTATATCCCTCCCCTTATCTCAATAAATTCACCTTCTTATCTAAATAGATTGTTATCGCATCTACATAATGTTATTAATTTTTACCTTTCTATTTTTTCTGGTCTTTTATTTTCCCGTTCCCTTTCTTCTTTTATTCACTCTCTCTACTTTCATCCTACCCAACCTATTTCCTGCTTTGAGATTAGGACTTAGTTAACTCTCCCTGAGCCTCCCCACATCAATCTATTCCTATTTTTTATCCACATCTCTCCCTAACCCTAATCATTACAGGTCTTCCAAATTCTTCTTTGCGGTTCGTAGCCCATTAATGTATTTTTGTTTGATGTTGAATAGATGGATCTATCGAACTAAATTGTATCTGTAGACTGACTGTGCAAATTCAGATTTGGGTTGATGCTTGCCTTAGGATAGTGTTCTAGCACAAAACTGGTGCTATTTTTACCTCAAATGGGCAGAGTAAGCCGGAAAAACACAAGAAAAATTGCAAATCCGGTTATCTAAATTCCCAACTTTGATAATCAGGGGACAGAACAGATAATGAATAATCCAAAGGAAAATTCACAAATAGCTCTACAGACACTGCTGGCAACATGAGAAATGAAAAGATTGAAAGCATACAAAGGACTCTGTATTGTAGAGAGCTGCGAGAGGCCGCACCTGGAAGATGGCGCCGGCTTCCGCCCTCCACCTTCCCGATGGCGAGTGCTCTCGTGGTAAACAACTCCTTATATGGCTAAGGCAAAGAATCTGGCTTGCTTCCATGCACTTGAACCTATTGGTGGTTCCCACGTGGTGTATCAGGGTTGGCTACCCAGTGGGTACTTAAGGCTGTGGGGAATTCTCCCCGGGGTTGGGGTCAGAAGATTACTCAAAGGTCCTGAATAAACTGCAGAGAGAAGAGTCCGGTGTCGCGTCTTCCTTGCTGGTCAAGGCGGTAGCGACACTGTATGAACGTGTAGGGAGAGCCAGGAGGCAATCCAAAAGTTCATACAGGAATATCATAAGCGTGAGGAAGCTACTCAAAAACTGATACATGATTTGCATAAGCAGCTTGAGAATACTCAAATAGAAAGGCAGGAACGGCATTAGCAGGCTGAGAACACTCAAAGAGAACTACAGGAAAAGCACAAACGGGAGGAAGCTAATCAAAGAGTAATACAGAAATTGAGACAGCCGGAAGAGAATACACAAGATCACTAAAGGCATACATGGAATCCATTAACAAAGAGCTGAAGAAAGTCAGGGATACCACAAAGGGAATGATGAATGGAACCCAACAGAAGGAATGGGAATCCAAGGAAACCATAACCAAACAACCAAGTGATCTGAGAATAAACACTGAACATCAAATTAAGGAAGTAAAGAAGATTGAATCTCAGGGCTTGAAGATAGCCTAGATATTATAGAGAAAGAACATACAACCATCCAAGACAAGTCCAAGAAATATGATAGATCTATCCAACACTTGGAAGACACCATCAGAAGGCCTAATCTAAGGGTAATGGGTGTAGAAGAGCACCTAGAAACAAGAGTTAATGGCCTAAGAAAATTGTTTAACAGGATCCTAGCAGAGAAATTTCCAAACATGCAAAGAGATAGACCTATTCAGATACACGAAGGTTTTAGAACTCCAAACAGACCAGACCAGAATAGGACATCACACCATGACATCACGATCCACAGGATCAACATAGACCAAGGAAAAGATCCTTAAAGCTGTCAAGGAGAAAAGATTGATCACCTATAAAGGTGAACCAATTAGAATCACCTCAGATTTCTCAGCAGAGACAATCAAAGCCAGAAGAGCCTGGAATGTTGTATGCCACGCCCTAAAAACAAACAACTATCAACCAAGAATATTGTACCCAGCTAAACTCTCCTTCATAAATGAAGGCCAAATAAAAACCTTCCATAACAAAGAAAAATTGAAACAATACATCTCCACCAAACCAGCCCTACAAAAGGTTCTTAAAAATGTCCTACACATAGAAAACCAAGGAGACCACAATAAATGCCAAGAAACTGCACCCAAACTGAGAATCCAAGAACCATAGGAAGAACCCAGTTTTTGCAGCCCCCAAGAAGGTAGATAACATGGCAGGAACTCCCAAATACCTCTCAGACCTTTCTCTTAACGTTAACGGACTGAACTCTCCAATTAAGCGACATAGACTGTCTAGTTGGAATAAAAAACAAGATCCTTCTATCTACTGCCTCTAGGAGTCACATCTTGCCTGTAAAAACAAACACATTTTCAATGTTAAAGGTTGGAACATAATCTACTAAGCAAACGGCCCCCATAAATAGGCGGGAGTTGCAATCCTAATATCGGATAAAATAGACTCAAATTAAAATTCGTGAGAAGGGATAAAGAAGGATGCTAAATATTAATTAAGGGATCTCTACTTCAAGATGATATTAAATTCTAAATATCTACTCATGAAACAATGGAGCACTCACATTTATCCAAGAAACACTACTTTCCCTCAAATCCCATATAAATCAAAAGACATTAATTGTTGGGGATTTTAACACACCACGCTCTCCACTAGATAGATAAACTCGGCAAAAACTCAACAGAGAAAACACAGACCTAAACAGCTGCATATATCAACTAGATTTAACAGATATCTACTGAATATTTCACCCAGCGGCAACAGAATACATGTTTTTCTCAGCAGCACAAGAAACATTTTCCAAAATAGACCACATTTTAGTCCACAAAGCAGACTTGTCTAAATTCAGAAACATTGAAGTTATACCTTGCATTCTCTCTGACCACAAGGGAATAAAATTAGAACTCAACACCAAAAGCCACAAAGAAAGTCTGGTTATCACATGGAGACTGAACAACTCACTGCTGAATCACGAGTGGGTCATGGAAGAGATTAGGAAGGAAATTCAAATGTTCATGCTATTCAACAAAAATGAGCACACAAATAACCAGCTCCTCTGGGACACAGCAGTACACAGAGGCTATTTTATAGCTCTGAGCTCCTACAACATCAAATTGGAGAGATCTGAAACCAACAAAGTAGTGACACATCTAAACCTCCATGAAAAATAGCAGCAAGATAAACCCCAATCCAGTAGACGGAAAGAAATAATTAAAATTAAATCAGAATTAAATGAATTAGAATCCAAAAAAACTTTAGAAAGAATCAACGAAACAAAGAGTTGGTTCTTCAAAAAAAATTAACAAAATTGACAGACCCTTAGCAAATCTATCAGAAAAAGAAAAGAATACACCCAAATAAATAAACTCAGAGATGAGAATGGAAACATCACCATAGAAACAACCAAGATTCAGAACATTACAGGAGAATACTTCTCAAAACTTTATGCTAATAAGTTTGAGAACTTGACAGAAATGGACCTTGTCTTAGAAAATATTGACATCCCAAAACTAAACCAAGATGAATTCAACCAGCTTAACAGGCCCATATCAAGCATTGAAGTAGAAAAAGCAATAAGAGACCTTCCAGCTAAGAAAAGTCCAGGACCAGATGGTTTTACAGCGGAATTCTACCAGTCCTTCAAAGCAGAGCTCACACCAATACTCCTCCAACTCTTCAATGAAATTGAAAGAGAAAGTTCACTACCAAGCACATTCTATGAAGCCAGCATAACCCTCATCCCAAAACCAGGCAGGGACTCATCAAATAAAGAGAACTATAGATCCATTTCCTTGATGAACATTGTTGCAAAATTTATCAACAAAATTTTGGCCAACCGACTTCAACAATTCATCCAAAAAATCATACACCACGATCTAACAGGATTCATTTCAGGGATGCAAAGCTGGTTCAATATACGCAAATCAATTAATATTATTCATCACATCAACAGGGGCAAGAGTAAGTACCACATGGTTATCTCAATAGATGCAGAAAAAGCATTTGACAAGATCCAACACCCCTTTATGATGAAGGTTTTGGAAAAATTAGGAATCGATGGAACATTCCTCAACAGAATAAAGACTGTATATGACAAACCTAAAGCCAGCATTATACATAATGGTGAAAAATTAAAGCCATTTCTTCTTAATTCAGAAACAAGACAAGGATGTCCACTCTCTCCACTTCTCTTCAATCTAGTATTAGAATGTCTAGCTACAGCAGTAAGACAAGATGCAGACATAAAGTGTATCCAAATAGGGAAAGAAGAAATAAAACTCTCCCTCTTTGCAGACAACATGATCTTGTATTTAAAGAATCACATAGACTCCACACCAAAATTACTCAAACTGATTCAAAACTTTGGCAAAGTAGAAAGGTATAAAATTAATCCCCCAAAATCAATGGCTTTCCTGTATGCCAGCAATGAGGAAAGTGTGGCTGAAATTAGGAAAATAACTCCATTTGTAATAGCCCCACAAAAAGTAAAATACCTAGGAATTAACTTTACCAAAGAAGTGAAGGACCTCTATGATGAAAACTTCAAAATCTTGAAAGGAAATCAAAACAGAACTTAAAAAATGGCAAAATCTCCCATGCTCCTGGATTGGAATGATTAACATCATGAAAATGGCAATACTTCCCAAGGTTATCTACAAATTCAACACGATACTTATCAAAATTCCAACCTCATTCTTCAAGGAAATAGAAGAGGCAATCCAAAAATTCATATGGAACAATAAAAGACCCCAAATAGCAAAAACGCTCATCAACGGAAAGAACACTGCTGGAGGAATATCAATACCAAATTTCAAACTCTACTATAAAGCCATAGTAATCAAAACAGCTTGGTATTAAGAACAGATTTCAGGACCAATGGAATAGAATTGAAAACCCAGAAATGAACCTACAGACCTATAGCCATCTAATCTTCGATAAGGGAGCTAAAAATTAGAATGGAAGAAGGACAGCCCCTTCAGTAAATGGTGTGGCAAAATTAGTTAACTACTTGTAGAAAACTAAAGCTAGATCCTTATATATCACCCTGCACCAGAATCAACTCCAAATGGATCAAAGACCTCAAAGTCAATGCAGACACTCTGAAAACATTACAGAATGAAATAGGAGAAACCTTAGGTCTCCTTGGCTCAGGCCGAATTTTTCTTAATAGAGACCTGGAAACACAACAAATCAAAGAAAGGATGGACAAATGGGATTGCATGAAGTTGCAGAGCTTCTGCATGGCAAAGGACATAGCTAGCAAGATCAACAGAAAGCCCACGGATTGGGAGAAGATCTTCACTAGCCATACAACAGACAAGGGTCTCATATCTAAAATATACTTGGAACTCAAAAAATTAAACCCCCCAACAACAAATCCTCAAAGAAACAACTGCCTATTAAATAAGTGGGCGAAAGACTTAAAGAGAAACTTCTCTGAAATAGAAAGAAGGATGGCCAATAGACAAATGAAGAAATGCTCAACATCCCTGGCCATAAAATAAGTGCAAATCAAAAGAACATTGAGATAACACCTCACTCCAGTTAGAACGGCAAAAATCAAGAACTCTAACAACAACAGATGCTGGAGGGGATGTGGACAGAAGGGAACATTAATTCATTGTTGGTGGGAATGTAAACTATGGAGGTTCCTCAAAAGACTTCACATAGAGCTTTCCTATGACCCAGCAATCCCACTTTTGGGCATTTACCCAAATGTTTACAAACAAGACCACATTAAATCTACCAGCACAACTATGTTTATTGCAGCATTATTTATCATAGCTAAGATATGGAACCAACCCAGATGCCCCTCAGTATATGAATGGATCAAGAAAAGGTTTGTATATATACACAATGGAATTCTATGCCTCCATCAGAAAGAATGACATTTCCCCATTTGTTAGGAAATGGAAAGACTTGGAAATATTTATATTAAGTGAAGTAAGCCAAGCCCAAATAAGCATAGGTCCGATGGTTTCCCTTATTTTCAATTTCTAGTATATGTATGAGTCAAGCAGAGAAGGTCAGATAGTGTGATGCTAGGAAAATGAACCCTTAGATATATATTTAAAAGTTTTTTGTCTTTCATGCATTTGTTTCTAACGCATATAAAAGATTATTTCTTTGTTGCTTTGTATGTCCCTCCCCCACAGTATAACCTTTGCTTTCTCTCTATTTGATGTCGGTAAAATTTGAGGAAGGGATTGGGAAAAACAATTCATTTAAATAAGGATACAGATGGATCAGGTGCAACAATGAGAAGTACAAGTTGTCATGTCGAAAACGAACTTTACAACTTTGGTGTGGGGGCAGGATTGGGTGGGAGGCAGGGGGAGGCTGGGAAGGGATGTGAAGGGTAAACAAAGGAGGAGGCTACAATGCTTGATAAGAAATGTACTCATTATCTTGCCCATGTAATTGTAACCCCTCTGTACAGTATGTTCACAATAAAAATTAAAAAAAAATTCAGAATTGTATAGCTATTTAAAAAAAACATGAATTTAGGTAGTCATACAAAGGTCTTCTATTTTACTACTGCATTATACATTTTTTCTAATGTTGGATACCATCATTAGAAAGCTATTAGAAAGCTCTTAAAGCTTTTATGTTGAATAGTGAGTTCTTTTACACTATAACATGGTATTTCCCAAATCATTGACATAGAAGACATTGTTTCCTATTTTCTCATTCCTAGAATAAGCTACACATGAAGACCCCACTGGTCCTCATTTTCAGTCTGTACTTTTGAATACTGAGGAAAATCATTCCTCTGCTCTCTATCAATTCCCTACTATGCAGTTAGAATAATTTAAAATAGTAAAAATGGAAAAAGAGAAAATAAATCATGGTGAAAAAACATATGCAGGAAATTCACCAGATTTTTCTGACCAGTTCAACCATTGTGAACTCTTGGTGAAATACGTGGACATCTCATTCCCACTTGCACTCAAAGTCTCTGGTTAGGAAATTCTGACAAAGACGAGGAACAAGATGAAAAAGTGAGAAATGGTATCAATTGCAAGAAAAAAAATGGAGTAGGATCCAAGCAAATTTATTCTTTGGGATGATGAAATTAATTGGCTTACTACTGTGTGTAGACAACTTTCCCAAAAGGCCACCCAGATGAATACTAGGGATGAGGATGAGTATAACCCTCTTCATTGGGAAGCCTAGAGTGGACACTTAGACATTGTCCATGAGTTGGTAGCTCAAGGCAGATATTCATGCAATAACTCTGAATGGCTGATAACCCTGCACAGTGCTTATATGTACAATAATATTAGAGTGGCTTCTTCCTTAATTCATCATGATGCAGATACCAATACCCAAACTAAAGGCCTCTTGACTGCCTTGCATCTTGCTGCTAGGAATAGAAATAGAAAAGATACATTCTTGAATAATTATATCAAACCAGGTCTGAAGAAAAACTTGGAAGAAACTGCATTTAATATTGCCAAAAGGATAAGTATGTATCACTACCTCTTTGAAGTTGTGGAAGGCTGTACAAATTGTTCTCCTAAGTCGTAATGGTTTGGTTAAGTGTCTTAAATTTCAAAAATGCCAGTCCATCCTTTGTGTCCCTTAATTTTTTTTTCACAATACAAAGCAACAGCAATATCTTACTTTAAAAATTCATGGATTCCATGGTATTCTTCCAAGTGATTTGCCTGACTTTGATGTCAAAATATATTCAAGAGTTGTTTGTATACATCTATAATGATTTCTGCAGTTTGTGATTTTTTTAAATCAGAAATAATTTTAACTTATCTGTTGAAATGAATAGTATAGAAACTAAAGTTTTTCCTCGTAGTTTTCTGAAAAAAGTATATCTATGATTGTATAATATCCATAATCTATTTCATTCACTCCTAGATATAATACTTGGAATTCTACATTGTTATATAAGGTATAGGTTCATTAATAAATGTGTCCTTTCAGATTGCATTCCATATAGAAGAAGTTTAAGATTTCTTTTTTTCCTAGGTCCTTATATTATTTTATTTCTTTGGGATAAAATTACAATGTTATCTAATTTCAAGTTTTGTAAAGGTTATGCTATGTAAAGGCCTTTCTAAGGTGAAGAATTAATACACTGATGTCAAACTAACCTTTAAGTCTATAAATTACATGTATTTTTACACTTTTTTTGTAATTAACTTTTTAATAACTGTTTTTCATTTCTTGCATCAGAAGAATGAAAATTATGGAATACTTCACAAATTTTCATATCATCTTTGTGCAAGTTTCATGTTAATCTCTGTATTGTAATTTGGGTAGACCTGCTTCTGAAGCATGTAGTACCCTCTAAATTTAAGTACTTAATGATGCAATCTTTATACAGGCATATATCCATGGTTCCCTATTCGTAACAAGGAACTCTTATTGTTCCTAAAAATGCTATTGATCTTATTTCTCTAAAATTCTGTGTATAGTGGAAAAAAACATATCGTTTGGTCGATCACTCACATTTACAATTTTTTTCAGTGTCTATTTTGTCATTTTCATTTTAAATTTGATCATATTTTGAAACCTTTTCAGCTAAGTCCAAAGGTGATGGCTTTTCAGGTACTTATTTATCAACTCAGTTAGCTTTGTAGATCTAATGGATTCAAAGTAAGCCTTACTTAAGAGCTACTTCTAAACTTCTGCAGCTTAAAATTTCCCAAATGAGGTCTTGATGGGACAAATGTCTACCTGAACCTTTACCCTTCTTCCATGTAGGAACAGACCAACCAGAATATCTTACCCTGACAGCATAGATTGTCTTACTGGAACAAAACTAATCTTAGTTACAAGGGATCATAGAGAGATGAACAGTTCAGACAGAATTGTTCAGAATGGAAGGTATTTTATCAAAATATAATTGTTTATTATACTTATCATTTCAAAAGTAGCTAAAGCCAAGAAGGTGAAAAAATTATTCATATGCATTATTACCTACTGTTCTAGCATGTCTATCATCCAACCTGGCAGGAATTTACACTACTGACTTTCTATCACCAAATATTACCATAGTTCCTGGAGAAGGCCATATGTTTCTCCTTGATATTAGGCCTTAAATTGGTAATGTTTTAATAATAGTGTTTCCTCTTAGCTCTAGGGTGTAAATCTACAAATGTTAAAGCTTTAAGTCTAACTCTACCAAAAACTGAGCTAGAGATAATGGAATAATACTTTAAAACAGAGTTGCTTTTGATTCCCTAACCACAACACAATAATGCAAAACAATTTTTATTTTATATATACTTATATATTTTATATTTATATGTGCTGATTTTAAATTTCACACAGTGAATCTTTCTAAAAAATAATTGAAGACTCATCTCAATTTCTCATTTCTACATTATTTCAGGACCCCAATTCCTTACAAGAATTAGCAGAAATCAATTGTGAAATGCAAGGCAACTTAAAATGAAAGATGAGATCACAAAATCTGAGAGAAAGTACTGTAATTCAAACTTTCAATTTACAGATGACCAGCCCATATGAGTGAACAAAATCACAAATGAACAAGACTATTTTTAGTACTCCTCTCCTAATGATTAGTGAAAGATTTCAGTGCAGCCAAAAAATAGTTTCTGTAGGGCTGGGAAGGTGGCTCAGTGGTAGAGCACTTGCCTTGCATGCCTGAGGCCCTGTATTCGATTCCTCAGCACCACATAAGCAAAAAGAAAAAAGCCAGAAGTGGCGCTGTGGCTCAAGTGGTAGAGGGCTAGCCTTGAGCTGAAGAGTTGGGGGACAGTGCCCAGGCCCAGAGTTCAGGCCCCACGACTGGACCCCCCCAAAAAATAGTTTCTGTAATGATAAATCCATAATTGGTCTACCAAGGCTAGGAATACTTGATTTAGAGGTCAAATATAATTTAGAATAACATTAACTGGGAAGATCCTTAGTGCTTCAAAACACTGGTAGTTCAGTAAAACTAGGTTCTGTAGTATAAAAATGTTGTCATTCTCAAACCAATGATAACCTACATTTTATCTCCTGAAAGTATATTCATTTTCAAATAAACTATTTAAAATCACATTTGCCAAAATAACCCTTGACAGGTAGATGATAGTGACTTTACAAGGTTTTCAAGTGTAGGGAGCAAGTTACAATAGAGTCGATTTACGTACCCAGCACTAATACCAAACAAGTTAAACCATTCATTAAATTGTAGAAATAGTACCCCTCACCATTTGTGTTGTTTAGTAGGTGCCTTCCAGAAATGTGTTAAATAGATCAGCCTCCCATATTTCAAGCACAAATATTAGCTAACAAAGTAAATTTCATCAAAGAAGAAGGTACATTTTAAAAAGTCACTAATAGCTGCCTTATCATGCGTTGTTTTATGTTTTCCCTATCTGTCTAACATAGTAAGAAATATGATTTTAAGTCTTGAATATGGGTACTGATGAGAGATGTGACAAACAAAATCTGTCTTCTATTTCTGTCATATTCCTCTAAGAAGTAAATTTTAGTTTTCTTCTTTTTCCAAAACTTATAGGTAGTAGAAAAAATTATCCTATGTAAAATAAAAATAATCACACACCATTGTCCAAAGCTATTTATAAAAACTGGTAGTTAGGAATAAATTCTAAGCCATTTTTATTGATTATTGATTAAAGATTAATCTTCCAAATGAATGAGAATAAAATCATGTCTAAGTGCTTAACATCTCCAGTCTTGCAAATTGTTATTGCAGATGAATGAATTATGGAAATATAAGCTGACAACAGTTCAAGTGTATGTGGGAGTGAAACTCCATGGAATGCATATAAGCCTTTCAAAGTATTAACAGGCAGTTTAACAGAATGACTATCAGGAAATTGAAACCAGAGAGGAACAATAGTCAAGAAATAGAACGAATGAAAAATGGAACAAGGGGCAAGTACAGCTAGAATACTCAATGTACATATGTAATAAAGGAAGTGCTAAATCTGAACTCAATCTTGGAGAAAGGGTTGGTTGAGATTGATAGAAGGAGTGACTCTGATCCAGGAGCATTGGACAATTAGATGGACATATTTAATTGTAACACACTTGCACAACCTTTTGAAATTCACTTAAAAACAACAATAAAAACACACAAAAATCACAACCAAACAGCAATCTCTAGAGAGTATGAATATGACATTGCAAAATTTTAAGCAGTTAATGCAGGGCGGTCTTTGGAAAAGCAAAGAAAGCTGTTAAAAGAGGGAAGCTTGGGGTAGGGGAGAATTTTGAACAGATTTAAAAAGATTGTCTAAGGTTATAAATCACCTATATCTACTGCAAATATTTTCTTCTGCGAGTGCTCTTTATCTGAACTGGATACTCCAGTCCTGAGGCACACTTGATAGCTTGTGAAGAAAGAATGGAAGTAGCAAGATCAAGAACCTATTACTCCACTGGAGAGAAAATAGTCCTCTATGTTTTCTCTCAATCTCTTCACTACTCCATTTTCATACTTTTAATAACGTCATGTGATTTTGAATTTTCTTTCCTTCTTTGTTCTCACAAAATAATTGTTCAAAATAATTCATTAAATATTATTTGCCATTATTTTCTATCATGCTGTTCACTTGTTCAAGCGAGTCCATTAAACTTCCCCTTTTCATTTGGTTGCCACGAAAACCAAACAACTATGTTAATGAGGACCAACACTACTGCAAAACTTTGTCTCCAAAAATCCAGTCCAAGAACCTATAATCACAACTATTTGGCTATAATTTTTTTTCATTTTTCTTTTACCTTGAAATTTTCTTGTGTATAAAGTGCCCACAAAAATAAGTACTCCACCACTTTTTGGTTCAATCACTTCTAACCTCAACGATATATTTTGCTAAAAAGATATTTAGAGGAAACCTAAGAATATTCTACTATTATCTTTTCTCTTAAGACTTTTATCTTCTCTCTTAAGACTCTCCTTAGGTACCATATCAGGAACAGTGAAGTTATTCTTTGCAAAATTATTTAAATAGATTATTTTCCTCTTGTTCTTGTATTTGATCAACATGATGTATGGAGAAGAATAGAGTTAAATCACCTATTCCTTGGATGACATTGTCTGTTACGAAGGACAATACTTCTATGTCCTACTTCTATGTCCTCCTCTTAGCTCTTGCTTGATTTCCAATTAATCACAACTTCTTGGCTTCAAGTCTAGTGAAGCTGAAGGACTATAAGATGTCCCCCACTACTACATCTTCATGGTTTCTCTTTGAAAACTCTTTTACTTGGAGGTGGAATTTATTGTCATGTCTTCATTCAATTTGTTCTTCATTATACTGAGCCAAATAGGCTCTGTAAAATCACTTTAGGTAGCAAAAACATTAAGACAATCTATATCAAAAAGTTTTGGTCCCCTCCACTGCTGAAACCAAAATGCTTAGCTAGGGTTTCTAATAACGTGTTTTCTTACCTTTTCAATTTGCTCAATTCTTTTCTGATCCCCAAACTTTTTGGCTTATGTAAAAAAAGAAGTCTTCACTATCTCATGTTAATAAGGATATTATATTTTTAAGCTACTATGAAATGTGAAATCATTGGTTTGAAGTATCCAATCAGATTTTTTTCTGTGTTTCAGTGCTTCACGTGCAAAGACATTGTGGAAAGTATTAAAACAGAAAAGTGTAAATTCAATACGTTGTTTCATTGTGAAGGGCACTTTCTCCCTAAATATTTTGACTCAAATTATCTTTTTAAGGGAATTACTGTTTAGTAATTAAAAGTCAATTCCCAAATTTTGATGTCTTATTTAAAAAAAAACTTTTAATTTAAATTCGATTACAACCTTGTTTCACGCAGTAAGAGTATATTTCCTGGGTAAGGACAATTCTCATGGGAACCTACAGGATTTACAGCAAGGTTTGTGAGGTTTGTTTGTTTACTGTGAAAATGAGCCATCTTACCAACATTTCTCCTTCTCAGCGAAGTCTCCATGAATTTCTTTGCATGAAAGCCTATTTTCTCAGGCAATTTTAAATTTTCTTAATAGGCTAAGTTAAAATTTTGAACAATTAAAATTGACCTGTCATAATTTTAAAACTCTTTTGAAATTCCTTTATCAGAATCGCGAATTTACCAATCCTAATTCCACCTTTACCATCAAAAACAGTTAACATGTTGTTTTCATGATATAGTATCCATGAAACTATTATTTTCAAGTGACTTTGTTATGCTTATATATGAACATGATGCTGAGCAAAATGAACTCTAAGATATGGAAAGAGATATTTATTTGCAGTTGTTTTTAATGTACTATGTGATTTCTATTTTCGTTGGGTTTTTCCCCTATGGTTTATCTCCTACTGTGTTTGATTTTGGTACCCTGTGTATTGTGTATACATTTACCTTAATTAGGGAAGGGAAGAGGAACAACAAAATGGCGAGACACAGGAGAAAAGGAAAACCAATGCAATAGCAATACTCAGAAGACAATATGTTGGAAATGTACATTACAACTTGTGAGGGGTTTTGGGGTGAAGGAAAACTGTGAGAAAAATGAGAGAGGGGATAATAAGTTTGAAAAGTTATGTATTCACTGCCTTACAATTGCTAAACCACTGCACATCACTTTCACATTAAAATTAAATTTAAAAAATAACCTGCATGAAATAAAATTTCACTGTATTGGTATAGTAAATATTGTTCTTTATGTAGTAACTTTTAAAAAAATCAGTACTATTTGGCCACTAATTTGAATGAATTACCCCTTCTTTATGGGAGGGCCACCAACTTGAATGTTATCCAACTAGACAATTTTTTCACAATATACTTGCCAATATTTTCAAACAAGAATTAACTAGTACTTTCTCATACTAAAACCGAAAACCGTTTAATTCTATGGAAATCCATAACTTTTAAAAGTAAATAAGTTGTTAAGAGGAAAGAATATATATGTTCTTCAAAATTCATACGACTAATAATTACTCACTTTAAAATTCTGAACATTCCATACCTGAGAGATTCAAAATAGTACCTGTTTCCATGTTATGTAATTCTGCAATAGATGCATTTTCCAATGGGGTGTTACAGATTGAGAAGTGAACAGAAAAATAGTCACATATTGGTGTAGGATAAAACTGTAAAGCGTCAGTTATAATTAATTCTTCAAGAGTAAGCAATTGTTTATCAGATTAAGCTATTATTTCTATGACCATCAATCCCATAATTTATGCCATAAAGTCATCCTAGACCAACAGTTTTCAACTTGTAGGGTGCACCTCAAAATTCCCTTAATTTACATCACAAATAGCTTATCTCTATTGGGAAAAATACTACACCTCTGCTAATGTGATGCCCTCCGTGTTCTGGAAAGAACACCACAATAAACTGGGTTGCATCATTTTTCCTCACCTGGTATTCTTGCAAATATTATTTATATTTATACTTTTTTAACTATCATAGATATTCAGGATGCTAAGATCGGAAGATTACAGTTCAAAGCCCATGAGGCAGGAAGGTTCCCTAGATTCTTATCTCCAATAAACTTCTCAGTAAAAGCCAGACACAAGTGGTACTGAGGTTGAAGTGTTAGGGCACAAGCCTTGAGCTTAACAGGCTCAGAGACAGTGTCCAGGTCCAGAGTTCAAGCCCTATGACAAAGCAATAAAACAAAAACAAAAATAAAAACAAACCCCAAACCTTGCATTTTTCTCACTGTATATACAGAGGCACGTAATTAAGGAAATTGCTTCCTGTGTTACATACAGGTAGAAGAAAGAAGATGTCACACAATTATTCTCTTCATACCATGTTATATTAAAGCCTCAAAAATTGCTTTTTCTAAATTTATAAATTAGTATCATCAATTTGTTGGCAACTCGGTCTACATTATTCATATTATCATTTTCTACATGAGCAGTTAGTTCTAATTATAACTCTCTTGAAACAATATGCTAGGCAAATAGAATGCAAGAAACATTTATAAATTTGTCAATTAAACCCTCTACCTAAAAAAAAAAATGTAGTATACTATAGAATATGAAATTACAAACGAAACCAAAGTATTTTTTGAAGTCTTAACTCTAATTTAGCAAGATCTATAAAGACCTACATTCGATGAACTTTGCTATTCCTCCAGGCTTAAGCTTTTGTAATCCTTCATTCTTTCCTTGGAATCTAACAGAATGATGATTACTTACTTTTTCAAATTTTGGATGGGAATCATGAACCATTTTGCATCTAGGAATGTTCTGTAATGAAGAGAGCATTTAAAACACAACTGAGGGTTATATACCAGTTGCATTTCAATAGAAAACTTGGCTTTTCAAACCATAATGAAGAAATTAGCCCAAACTTCCAACAGTGCATTCCTATCTTGTTTGGTTTGTTTTATTAAGACAAATTATACTACCTGCTTCAGGGAAGGTATCAGTAGTAATTACAGTCTCTTATCTCCTGTCAGTCTGAGTGCTCGATTTCAAGGCTTGTATCACATTGCCCCACCATAGTTTCTTTCTTTATTTACTTATTTGTTTGTTTGTTTATTTTTGGGTCCGGTAATGGGGCCTGAACTCTGGGCCTGGGTGCTGTCCCTCAGCTCTTCAGCTCAAAGCTAGCGCTCTACCACTTACGCCACAAAGCCACTTCCAGCTTTTTTCTTTTTGCTTATGTGGTGCTGAGGAATCAAACCCAGGGCTTCATGAATGCAAGCCAAGCTCTCTACCACTGAGCCACATTCCCAGCCCCTTCTTGTTTTATTTAATCTAGAAACAGATTAGCAATTCTGAACTTCTCCAGTGATATTATCCACTGGACTTCTCAGACTGTTCATGTACTATTTTCAAAGATGTTCTAACATTTGACACAGGGTATGAACATTTTCAATGCATCTGCCGGGTCTCTGATTCATTCCTCCATAGATCCAATCCCTTTAATATTGATTACTTGACTCTCTTACTATCTCTGGTCTTTATGTAATATTCTCAAACTTTTTTGAAGAAAGTTCATTTGAGGATTTTCTCATTTTAAAAATTATTACTTGATTCTAGTTTTACTCAGGACATCTTTTCTATTGTTTTCTAGCTTTTCTACATATTCTGAGAGTTGCTTCAGAGGCACATATAAGGGCCTTTGTGTGTATGTGTATGTTTAGATGTATGTTTGCAAAAGCCTCAAGCTCTTATTCCTCATTCTTGCTCATGACTGTTATTCCATCACCTGAGCCATTCTTCCAATCCAGCTTTTGGCTGGTTAATTATAGATAGTGTCTCAAACACTGTTCTGCCCAGGCTGGATGCAAACTGAACTTCCCAGACTCCTTTACATTCTTAGGTTTCATTTATCCATTAGAATCAACTTTTAAACTACAAAAATTTTTCGAGTGTAAAGTCTAAGCTGTAGTCCAGATTTTTAACTCAAGATTTCATATAAAGATAGATGAATATACAAATTACATATGCTGAGTGTACACTGTTCGAAATGAGATCCTAAGCTGGGTGGTGTTGAGATCTGAGGATTGGAGTTCAAAGCCAGCCCCGGTAGGAAAGCCCCGGAGACTCTTTTCTCCAATTTACTGCAAGAAAACTGGAAACGGCACTGTGGCTCAAGTGGTAGAGCGTTAGCCTTGAGCTGAATAGCAGAGGGACAGTGCCCAGGCCCAGAGTTCAAGTGCCAAGACCACCACCAACAAAAATATATAAGTAAAGGAAAGAAAAAAATTTGATCTTATCCACCAGTTCATGGCTAGTATAATCCCTGCTCTCTCAAGATGGACTTTTTTTTCCCAATTAAGTCCATGCTTTTATATCTGACTTGCATTTGAAACAGAATTATTCTTACATTCTACTTTCTACAAAGTTGTGTCATTAGCAAGCATGATTTAGAATATACTTCGTGTTCCACGTAGGAGTAATGCTTTCTCTATATCACTTTCATAAATCTACATACTGGACTTGGCTTTATTGTTTCAACGTGGTCTTATTTGTATAGTCTTCTGTAGTGTATTGAACCCTTATACTTAAACACAGAATTTCTCTTTCTCTTATTATTGCTATTGTTAACATGAGTTATCAAATTCATGTACACTTGGGAAATAATGTGCAGCACATACTCTCACAAAAAAATGATCTGAGAACCTTCTCCCCTTTAAAATTCGCTTTAATTTACAGAGAATTTGCAAATTTTGAACTCAATATACTCATGGATAATATATTTATAAGAAATATAAATTTCATATTTTCTCTTTACTAAGTTGTCTCTGAAACACGTGTTAACACAGGTCCAAAGGTGTCCTTGTGTTATTTCGGTGAAGCCAGAAAACATTCATTATACCTCAAGCAGCACCATAGATTGTTCCTGAAAGTAACTGTTACTGGATGTGGAAACTGATCCCAAGAGAGGAATGGAACATAGAAGATTGACAAAGTCAAAATTAACTTGTGCTTTCCTTTTACTGTAAAAGAAGAATATCCGAAGGCTTGAAGGAAAATCTGTCCCTGACTTATTCTAGTGTGTTTTTACTCATATATAATTTTTCTGTAAACTTCTAGTTGAGAGAATTACAAAAAGAAATAATGTGCCATTTGATGGCCAGCATAGAACAAAAGGAAATAACGTTGCTTTAAATATGATGTACTGCAGGGGCTGAGAAGGTGGCTCAGTGGTAGAGCACTTGCCCTGCTTGCCTGAATCCCTAGGTTAGATTCCTCAGCACCGCATAACCAAAAATAAGCCAGAAGTGGTGCTGTGGCTCAAGTGGTAGATCGCTAGCCTTGAGTTGAAGAGCAGAGGTAAAGTGTCCACGCCCAGAGTTCAGGCCCACGACTGGACCACCCCCCCCCAAAAAAAATTCTACTGCAAATAAACAAATACATGTTGGTTTAAAAGTGTTTTATGGATGGATATTTCACCCCTGAGATGATTCTTTTTTTTTTTTTTTTTTTTTTTGTCGGCCATGGAGCTTGAACTCAAGCCTGGACGCTGTCCCTCAGCTCTTCAGCTCAAGGCGAGTGATCTACCACTTGAGCTATAGTGCCATTTCCGGTTTTCTGGTGCTTTATTGGAGATAGGAGTCTCATGGTCTCTCCTGCCCGGGCTGGCTTTGAACCGCGATCCTCAGATCTCAGCCTCCTGAGTAGCTAGGATTACAGGCGTGAGCCACCAGCGCCTGGCCCCTGAGATGATTCTTTTGTTGCAGGAGTCAGTTATCAATTCCTTTAGTTTGATCCTGAGTTCTCTAGACCAATAAGGATTCCAAAAAAGCATCTTGTGTGTATGATCAGCAAAAGGAGCCACTTTTCAGACCAGTACTCCTTTAAGGAAGGTCCCAATGAAATATGTTTTTTTGTTTGCTTTTTTGTTTAGCTTGTGTTGGTTCTGGGGCTTGAACCCAGAGGCTGGACCCTGTCCCTGAACAGTTTTCTTTCCTGCTCACCTACCCGCAAAGCTAGTACTCTACTGCTTGAACCAAAACTCCACTTCTGTATTTTTTGCTGTGAAATTACAGATAAGAGTTTGACAGACTCTCCTACCTGGTTTGGCTTTAAACTAAGATAGTAAGAAAGCCAAGTGACATCAACTGTATAGACTACCCTTTTCAAAAAGAAATTTTAGATGAAGTTTATTGTAAAGCTAATATTTGACATTTTTCTTTCTTTATTAATGTGAGCATACCGTACAGAAGAGTTACAATTACATGGGTAAGATAACGATTGCATTTCATATCAATCATTGTTGCCTCCTCTTTGTTTCCCCTTCCCATCTCTTCCCATATACCCCCTCCCCACACTTGATCCTCCCCCCCACCAAAGTTGTAAAGTTCGTTTTTCGACATAACGACTTATTCATCTCATTATTTCAATGGGTCCACCTGTATCCTTGGTTTAACGATTTGTTTTTGGAGAATATGTCCAGCAAAGAATCCATAACATAACTCAGCAAAAGTAGGTGCACTGAATCATTTTGGAATTATTTTCTTTTGCTTGGGAAGATTATTGATCTTGTCGTTCCTTTTGGGGAAACTTAAAGTCATATTTCACCTTTTTTTGTTCGTTGTGGGGCTTGACCTCTGATCCTGGGTGCTTAGCTATAGCACCACCTTCGGGTTTCTGGTGGTTAATTGAAGGTTAGGGTCTCATGGACTGTCCTGACAAGGCTGGCTTTGAACCAAAATCCTCTGGTCTCAACCTCCTGAGTAGTTAGGATTAAAAGTAGTAAACCACCAACACCTGGCTCATATTTGCATTTAGGTGCACTGAATGACACTGTGTAGACAAAGAATGGAAATTTTAACCAAATGATGACATTGCAGCATTTCAGAAAAATTGAAGTAGCAATACATATATCCTCCTTTTCCATTTTGTAACATTAATGACTGATGAGCTATGGGACCCTTACATTAGCATCCTCTGCCATCTGTATAGGTGTATTTAGTATCAGGAAATGTTCATAGAGAAATATAGTAATAATATTTTTAGAAAGCAAAGGAGATAAGGTATGAAAGAATAGCATAGAAGGAGATACATTTATCAAACAGAGATTAAGAGCTAGCCTAAGAGATTTAGAATGCTAAAGGCAATGAAGAAAAGCCTAGTTGACAACTAGTTCTACAATAACCAAAAATGGTTCTCAAGAACAGTTTCTGGTATACCTTAATTACTAACATTTATTCCTTCTATCTGGAGTTATTCCTTATTTTCTGTCACAACTATTAATTAGCCTCTGCCTTTTTGGTGCCATAATTGACCAAAAAGATTTCAAGATTACACATAGCCTACCTTTCTCTTTGTGATTATCAGTGATGACACAAATCCTGGAATGGTTGAATTTTCAGAATTAAACTTTAACTGACATCTAAGCACATTCCTGGCATTAATTGCTGTGACTTAATGAACAAAACTTTTTTCAACACAGTATCCTCATATAAGTAAAGTACATGAATCAGGTGTCAGTATAGAAGAAGCAATTATATATTCCAAGTATGGGTTATTTATTTTGCATTTACTGTTTTATTTGTTTTTGTTTTTTTTCTTTTTGCCAGTCGAGGGGCTTAAACTCAGGGGTAGTGAATTTTCCTGAGCTTTTTTTTTCTTGCACAATGATAGCTCTCTATCACTTGAGGCACAGCATCACTTCCAGTGGGTTTTTTTATGTGTTACTAAGGAATTGAACCCAGGGTTTCATGGATGGTAGGCAATCAACGTACCATGAAGCCACATTCCCAGAGACTTAAATAAATTTCTTAAGATGACAACATATTTTCATTTCGTAACTACATATCATAATTTTGGCCAGGTGCTAGAAAATGATGTAGAAGACAATACAATAAAATAAGTCTAGTAAGGCTGGATGGACAATGAAGAACTGTCACGGTCTAGCCAGGGAACAGAGGGGCTTATCTCATGGAGCTGTTTCAACAAGCTGAGCGAGACAGCTCCTGACCCAGAGCCAACCTCCAGAATGAGAGGGCCTCCTTGGGTTCCAGCTACATGGGGATACTGGGCCCCCTCCTCCAGCACCCATTCAACCAGTTCTTGTGAGAGATAGAGAAAAAAAGTCAAAATTACAATTAAGTCTGGTGCCAGTGGCTCAGAATTCTAATCCTAACTACACAGGACGCTGAGATGTGAGGATCATGGTTCATAACCAGCCCAGGCACGAACGTCTGTGAGACTCTTACTCCAAAGTACTACCATAAAATCAGAAGTAGTGCTCTTGGCTCAAGTGGTAGAGCACTAGCCTTTTGCTGAGGCACTCAGGAACATCGCCTATGCCTAGAGTTCCAGCCCCACGACTGACAAGAAGTGGACTTCCTTCCACAAAAAGTGGATTGAATAGCACCCATTGTCCTAGGGAGCAAGGTAGCTAAGTCAGGCAGAGCTTCCTGTGAAGTTGAAGTCATAAGTAGGTCACCTGGTTTCTCTGTGCTTGGTTTCACCAGCTGCAAAACTCAACACAGTGAAGGATCCTCTTCCTCATGGGTATAGGGTAATTATGAAAGAGAGCAATGTTTTGTTTCATAATCCCACATCCGTTACACAATTAACAGGCCCCACCTGTGCCCTTTCTGGCTGCCTTACTGTTATTTGCTAACAGAATTTCGGAGAACCTTATCTGAAGGCTGCTCCCTATGTACCTAGCCATGCTCCGGAGATCCCTCTGTATAAATCCCTTGTTTTCTCATAACTCCTCTGAGGAGAATGAGGTCTAATGGTTGTGACCCTACCCAGAGCTTCACCTGTGGTTAAGAATCGACTGCTGTGATTTTTTTTGCCTGCTCAAACTGACTTAAGAAACAATTCAAGCCACAGGAAAATGAAACACCACAAGCAGACCAGAAACTCCAAAAAGAGACAGGTTAAGGGAGATACAGGATCTTCCAATTCCTCCCACCCCAAAAAATCAAAGAACTTTTTTTACCTTTTATAACATTTTTTTCTAAAAGTTTTTTTTTAATTTTTAATTTTTAACTTTAATTTTTTTCTACCGCTCATAATTTTTATTTTAGAGGATATGTGTGTCTACTTTTTTTCTCTTTAATTTTTTTTTGTTTAGCTCTACTGATCATTTGATCCTTTCTTTCTTTCCTTCTCACTCTTTTCACTTTTTCTTCTTTTTCATTCTTCTTTGCGTGACTTAATTGTTGTTCTGCTCATTCTCAGATATGCCAATAGTTGATTATTAGACCTCATTGTGTAGACACTTCATCCAGAATTTTATTACTCAATTTAAAAACTCTTAGACTTAAATTTCTTAATAGCGGTACTACCTCTTTATACGTACATAATATTTTAAGCATATTTATAAGTTTTTCATGTCTCCTTTATATCCCTCCCCTTCTCTTATTCTATCCACATTCTTCTGTAAATATTACGTTTCCATTTGTATAATTTTTAAATGTTGCACTTCTTACATCTTAATTTTTGTTTTTCTATTTTTTCTTGTATTTTCTTTCTCTTTCTTCTTATTTTCTCTCTCTCTACTATCATTCTATCCAACCTATTTCCTGCTTTGTGATTAGGATTTAGTTAATTTAACTCTCCCACTGCCTTTCCATATCCCTATATGCCGATTTTTACCCATATCTCACCCTAAAAATAATAATTTCTGTTGGCCAAATTCTTCTTTGCAATGTTCGTAGCCCATTAATACATAGTTGTTTGATATTGAATAGGTATATCTGTTGAACTAGATTGTATCTGCAGATTTTTGACTGTGAAACTACAGACTTTGGTTGATGCTTGCCTTAAAATAGTGAGCTAGCACAAAACCAGCGTTACTTTCATCCCAAATGGGCAGGGCAACCTGGAAAAACACAAGAAAAATGGCAAGTCCGCGTATCTCAACTCCCACTCATGATAATCAGGGGTCAGAAAAGATAATCAATAATCCAGAGGAGAGGTCACACAAAGCTCTCCAAACACTACTGGTAATTATGGTAAATTAAAAGATTGAAAACCTGCAAAGGACTCTGAATGAGCGTGATAGGGAGAGAGAGGAGGCAAAACAAAATTTAATACAAGAATATCATGAGCGTGAGGAATCTACTCAAAGATAGATACATAATTGCATGAGCAGATTGAGAACACTCAAAGAGAAATAAAGGAATGCCGTGAGCAGGCTGAGATCACTCAAAGAGAACTACAGGAACTGCGTGAATGTGAAGAAGCTTAATCAGAGAGAAATACAGGAATTGAGAGAGCTCGATGAGAATGCAGAATGATCACTAAAGGCATTCATGGAATCCATAAACAGAGAACTGATCGATGTCAGGGAGACCACAAAGGGAATGCTGAATGGAGCCCAACAGAAGGAATGGGAATAACCAATCAACTAAATAGTTTGAGAATAAACACTGACAACCAAATTAAGGAAGTAAAGAAGTTCACACAAGATTTAAAACAATGCTCCAACAAAGAATTTGAAGCCATCAAAGCTGACCAACTAGAAGAAAAAGAAATTTAAAACAAAGTATAAAGTCTTGATAGTAGGTTAGGCCATGCAGAAGATCGAATCTCGGAGATTGATGTCAGCCTAGATATTATAGAGAAATATGATAGATCTATTCAACACTGGGAAGACACCATCAGAAGGCCTAATCTGAGGATAATGGGTGTAGAGGGGAACCTAGAAACAGAAGTTAATGGTCTAGGAAATTTGTTTAACAGGATCCTAGCAAAGAACTTCCCAAACATGTAAAAAGATAGGCCTATTCAGATACAAGAAGCTTTTAGAACTCCAAAAAGACCAGATCAATATAGGACATCCCACCATCAAATTATAATCCACACAGGATCAATTCAAACCAAAGAAAAGATCCTTAAAGCTGTCAAGGAGAAAAGATCAATCACCTATAAAGGGAAACCAATTAAAATCACCTCAGATTTCTCAGCGGAAACAATCATAGCAAGAAGAGCCTAGAATGATGTATGCCATGCCCTAAAGACAAACAATTATCAACCAAAATTCTGTACCCAGCTAAACTCTCCTTCATAACTGGAGGTCAAATAAAAACCTTCCATAGCAAAGAAAAATTAAGACAATATATCTCCACCAAACCAGCTCTACAAAACATTCCTAAAGACGTCCTACACATAGAAAACTAACGAGATAACAATAAATGCCAGGAATTCGCACCCAAACTGAGAATCCAAGAACCATAAGAACGCAATTGACGCAGCCCCCAAGAAGATGGATAAAATGGCAGGTACTCCCAAATACCTCAGTCCTATCTCTCAACATTAACAACTTAACTCTCTAATTAAGCGACTTAGACTATCTAGTTGGATTAAAAAGCAAGATCCTTCTATCTGCTGCCTTCAGGAGTCACATATTGTCCATAAAACAAACACATTTTGAATGTGAAATGCTGGAACAAATCTACCAAGCAAACGGCCCCCATAAACAGGTGAGAATTGCAATCCTAATATCAGATATAAGAGATTTCAAATTAAAATTCATGAGAAGAGATAAAGAAGGTCATTACATACTAAATTAAGGTATCTCTCCTTCAGGAGAATATTACAATTCTAAATATCTATTCGCCAAACAACGGAGGACCCAAATTTATCCAAGAAGCAGCACTTTCCCTCAAATCTCACAGAGATACAAAGACATTAATTGTTGGGGATTTTAACACACCACTCTCCCCTCTAGATAGATCAACTCGGCAAAAACTCAACAGAGAAACTGCAGATCTAAAAACCTGCATAGATCAACTAGATTAAACAGACATCTACTGAATATTTCACCCAGCAGCATCAGAATACACATTTTTCTCAGCAGCACATGGAACATCTTTGAAAATAGAACACATTTTAGTCCACAAAGCAAACTTGTCCAAATTCAGAAACATTGAAGTTATACCTTGCATTCTCTAAGGCCACAAGGAAATAAAATTAAACTCAACACCAAAAGCCACCAGAGAAAATCCTGTAACACATGGAGGCTGAAGAATATACTGCTGAATCACCAGTGGGTCATGGAAGAGATTAGAAAGGCAATTCAAATGTTCATGAACACACAAATTACCAGCTCCTTTGGGACACAGCAAAGGCAGTACTCAGGGGCAAGTTTATAGCTCTGAGTTCCTACATCAACAAATTGGAGAGATCTGAAACCAACAATGTAGTGACACATCTAAATCTCCTTGAAAAAGAGCACCAAGATAAATCGCAATCCAGTAGATGCAAAGAAATAATTAAAATGAAATCAGAAGTTAATGAATTAGAATTCAAAAAAACATAGAAAGAAGCAACAAAACAAAGGTTTGTTACTTCCAAAAAATTAACAAAATTGACAGACGCTTAGCAAATCTTATCAAAAAAGAAAGAACACACACAAATAATTTCAGAAATGAGAATGGAAACATCACCACAGAATCAACCAAGATTCAGAACATTATATGGAAATATTTTTCAAAACTTTATGCAAATAAGTTTGAGAACTTAGCAGATATGAAACTTTTCCTAGCAAATATTGACACACCAAAACTAAACCAAGAGGAGTTAAACCATCTTAACAGGCCCATATCAAGCAATGAAATAGAAACAGCAATAACAAACCTCCCACCTACGAAAAGTTCAGGACCAGATGGCTTTACAGCAGAAGGCCTTCAAAACACAGCTCACACCAATACTCCTCCAAATCTTCAATGAAATTGAAAGAGAAAGTTCACTACTGAACTTATTCTATTAAGGCATCATAACTCTCATGCCAAAACCAGGCAGCGACTCATCACAGAAAGATAAATATAGACCCATTTCTTTGATGAACATTGATGCAAAACTTCTCAACAAAATTTTGGCTAATCAAGTTCAACAATTCATCCAAAAAATCCTACACCATGATCAAATAGGATTAATTTCAGGGATGCAAAGCTGGATCAATATAGGCAAATCAATTTATAATTCATCACATTAGCAGGAGCAAGGATAAGAAACACATGGTTATCTCAATAGATGCATTTGACAAGATCCAAAACCCCTTTATGATGAAGGATCTGCAAAAATTAGGAATCCATGGAACTTTCTTCAATACAATAAATACTATATATGACAAATCTATACTTAAATACTATACTTAATGGTGAAAAAATAAGCCATTTCCCCTTAACTCATGAACGAGAAAAGAATGTCCTCTCTCTCCACTTCTCTTCAATCTAGCATTGGAATGCCTAGCTACAGGAATAAGACAAGATGCAAACCTAAAGGGGATCCAAATAGGGAAAGAAGAAGTAAAACTCTCCCTCTTTGCAGATGTCATGATCTTGTATTTAAAGAATCCCATAGACTCCACTCCCAAATTACTCAAGCTGATTCAAAACTTTGACAAAGTAGCAGGGTATAAAATTAACCCTCAAAAAGCAATGGCTTTTCTCTATACCAACAATGAGAAAAGTGTGGCTGAAATTAGGAAAGCATCTCTATTCGTAATAGTCCCACAAAAAATAAAATACCTAGGAATTAACTTAACCAAAGAAGTGAAGGACCTCTATGATGAAAATTTTAAAAACCTGAAAAAGGAAATCAAAAGAGATCTTAGAAAGTGGCAGAAACTCCCATGCTCCTGCATTGGAAAGATCAACATCGTGAAAATGGCAATCCTTCCCAAGGCTCTCTACAAATTCAATGTGATACCTATCCATATTCTAACCTCATTCTTCAAGGAAATAGAAGAGGCAATCCAATAATTCATAGGGGACAAAATAAAAGACCCCAAATATCAAAAATGATCCTCAACAGAAAGAACAGTCCTGGAGGAATATCAATACCAAATTTCAAACTCTACTACAAAGCCATAGTAATCAAAACAGCTTGGTACTGGCATAAGAACAGACCGCAAGACCAATGGAATAGAATTAAAAACCCAGAAATGAACCTACATACCTATAGCCTTTTAATATTTGATAGGGAGCTAAAAAATATAATGGAAGAAATACAACTTCTTCAGTAAATGGTGCTGGCAAAATTGGTTAACTACTTGTAGAAAACTAAAGTTAGATCCTTATATATCACCCTGCACCAAAATCAACTCCAAATGAATCAAAGAACTCAGAGTCAAAGCAGACACTCTGAAAACATTACAGGGGAATAGGAGAAATCCTAGGTCTCCTTGGCACAGGCTGAAATTTTCTTAATGAGACCCAGAAACACAACAAATCAAAGAAAGGTTGGACAAATGGGATTGCATGAAATTGCAGAGCTTCCAAATGGCAAAGGACATAACTAGTAAGATCATTATAAAGCCCATGGATTGGGAGAAAATCTTCAATAACCATAGAATGGACAAGGGTCTCATATTTAAAGTATACCTGGAACTCATAAAATTAAATCCCCCAACAACAAATCTTCAAAGAAACAACTGCCCAATAAATAAGTGGGCTAAAGACATAAAGAGAAACTTCTCTGTAGAGGAAAAGAGGATGGCCAATAGACACATGAAGAAATGCTCAACCTCTCTAGCCATAAAAGAAATGCAAATCAAAACAACATCGAGATACCACCTCACCCCAGTTAGAATGGCTATAATCAAGAACTCTGATAACAACAGATTCTGGAAGGGATGTGGACAGAAGGGAACCCTACTATATTGTTGTTGTGAGTGTAAATTTGTTCAACCACTTTCGAAAGCAGTATGGAGGCTCCTCAAAAGACTCCACATAGAGCTCCCCTATGATCCAGCAATCACACTTTTGGGCACTTACCCAAATGTTCACAAACAAGAGCTCACTAAAGCTATCAGCACAACTATGTTTGTTGCAGCCTTTTTTACCATAGCTAAGATATGGAACCAACCGAGATGCCCCTAGGTAGATGAATGGATCAACAAAATTGGGTATATATACACAATGGAATTGTATGCCTCCATCAGAATGAATCACATTGATCTATTTGTTAGGAAATGGAAAGACTTGGAAAAAATTATATTAAGTGAAGTAAGCCAGGCCCAAAGAAACAAAGGTCCCATGGTTTCCCTTATTTGCAATAACTAGTATATATCTGAGTCAAGCAGAAAAGTTCCGATAAGTTCATGTTAGGAAAATGAAACCTAAGGTATGTATTCAAATTTTTTTCTTTCATACGATTGTTTCTAGTACATTTATGAGGTTATTTCTTTGTTGCTTTTTATGTCGCTTCCTCAGGGTACAATCCCTGCTTTTACTGTATTTGATGTTATAATTTATGGAGGGGAAAGGAAAAAACAAATCGTTTAAATAACGATTACAGGTGGACCCATTGCAACATTGAGACGTAGAATTTGTATGTCAAAAATGAACTTTACCACTTTGGTAGGGGGAGGTAGAGGATCGGGTAAGGGTGCGGGATGAGGATGGGATGTGAAGGGGAAACAAAGGAGGAGGCTACAATGCTTGATAAGAAATGTACTCATTATCTTCCCCATGTGATTTTAACCCCTCTGTACAGTATTTTCACAATTAAAAAAAAGAAAAAAAAAAGATTCGGCTGCTGTGGACTAAAAGTTAGGGATAATCCATCTAAATCAATGATTGCACATGTTGCTACTTGTCTACCATCCCAACTACAGTTTACCAGGCCTGGTGGAGCATACCTGTCAGAGATAGGAGGACCTCAATCCAGTCCAACCATACCATATATTGAGGCTCTGCTTCAGAAATTCCCAAGACAGAAAGGTGGCTCCTCACAGACAGGAAGAGGACACAAGTAGGGTGTCATGGTGCCCCCAGAGGGGTTTCTGACCCGGGGTAGGGGTGGTTTTGCGGCAGCCACTCACAAGTGCTCCTGGGGAAGTTGCTTGAGGCTGCTCCAGGTAGGGTGAGCAGGGATGGCAGTGGCATTGCAGAAACATGACCTCAGAGAAGAGAACCAGGCCCAGGGACCAGGTTGGAGCTTTACATGCCCTGGCAGGGTGCCATTGCCTGATGTTTGAAATTCTGAACTTTGGGAAGGCAGGGAGGGGGCTGGGGCGTAGGCCGGCTTCTCAATTTCCTTCTATATTCCAGTCGCCTTGAGTCTCTTCTCACCACTCAGCCATCACTACCTTCCTCAACTGCTGGTAGTGGTGTAAACTAACAGAGGGAATCCAGGTGCTACCAGGCAGCATGGAATGTGGGCGTGGCCACCATTCTTGTATCTCATTGGTCATAAAGAACAATGAAAGAATGGGGGTGTGGCCAGAATCCTGTGATGCAAACAGTATGGGAGGAGTCAAGAAGATAGCAGCTCCCCCAGCCCTTTTCCCAGGGAACAATGTCCAATTCAGTTGGAGACAAGAGGGTGACCTTCTTTAGCCACATGGCTGCAAAGATCATTGTGTATGGCTGTTTGTTCCCAGTCCCAGACCATGAACTGAGGATATGGGCACAGTCTGTGAGCTGCTTTTGCTCAAGGCTGGCCTTCCACACTGCAGCCACAGGGATTCTGGCTTTGTTGGCACTGAAGTTGGACTTTCCTTCCTATGGTGACTTTGACCATGATCCTCCCATCACAGCCTTGTAAGTATCAAGGAAGACTGTTGAGAGCCACTGGTGCCTGCCTAATCATTGGTCTTTCTGATGTTCTTGGGCAGACTGGTGAGTTCCATATCCTTGGGTTTAAGTGTTGGGAGCTGTAGCCCACAGTTAGAATCCTGGTCCTGCCACCTCCAAATGGAAGGCTATCCTTAGAAACTTATTCCTGTCCATATGATTACCGATGGAATATGATGGATGTCATGATTGAAAGAGCATTTTTTCAATGATTCTAGGATAAAATTATATACAATTATGTTATAGGACACTAATCAATGTTAATTAATGCTTTATGAAGCATTTAAACAATCACATTCATAAAATGGAGGCATAATGAAATACCTAAGAATTACTATACTATTACATAATATAAAGGTGCCATTTTTCTGCCAGGACTGGGATTGGAACCTTGGAACCTATGGCCTTGGTAACTCTGTTGCACTGTGTGGGACGGAGAAGCTGGCCTCCTTGAAGTCAAGAAATTCAAGTCTGTTCTTTAGGCCTGAAATAGATCCCCACCACTAGAAAACATTCTATTCATGTACAATTTACATATATGATTTACATTTATATACATATGGTGACTCCATAATGCATTGAGTGCTGTTATTTTATTTTTTTGTTTTATTCATGTATTGACAATTTATTTTGACTAATATAGCACATAAAACATTGATTACATTGATTACATAAGATATAGGTCTGCATATGTATTCCACTTCATACGTGACACCTAAGACTGTCACAGAAAAGGAAAACATGTATCACCATCAAGTTCTTACTCCACAATTCAATTTTGGGGAGTGCTGGGATCTAAACTCACGGCCTACAAGCCTACAATGCCCAATTCATGAATGGGTGAGTGTCAGCACGCCATCCTGGGGCAAATTGAGCTGACAGGCTGTTCCCAAGACCTGCGATCAAGCCCCAGGTGTTAGCAAAATAAGAACAGATTGACATGCATGTGGCAGTATGCTAATAAATATGTATTGTTATAGAGTGTTAGAGATGTCTATAAATTATTCAGTTATATAGACTACATTCCTATCAATTCCTGGGTACTAATCATGCGTCCATGTAATTAATGTTATTGTTTTCATCCTTATACTATTAATGAAATCAATCACTGTCCTGAAATTGTTGTGTTCCTGTAATAATATTCTTTTTATGCTTCATAAATATTAAATAAAATCAATTAGCCTCCTGAAATGATGCTGCCTAAATTTATAGGAGCATCATTCCTGATCAACTCATTGATCCTTGACATTGATAACATTCCATTTTTCTTCCTATGGATGGGAACCATTTTCTTAGTATCTCCTGCCATTGGTTGGTGTTAGGAGGGGGATTCAAATCGGGGCCTATGTTGCCACGGTGGCCTATGACTTCCCAGATATTCTGGAAGCCTTCAGCAATGCAAGGTGAAATACCCTTTGCAACAGTGTCATTCAGACACATGAGGGTCACCGAGCAAAGGAAGAAAACATAAAAAGGCCATATTTTTTCTGTGCATAACTTTCCCTGCAAGACCTGGGGGTCTAGGATCCCAGAAGCAGCTGTAGGTCTAGTGGCTGCACCCCAGCCTAGGGTGATTGAAGCTGAGGCAGAGTTGCCACAACCTGACATCAAGCCCGTACTGAGAAAAGTAAAATTAAAAAAAATTAGCTCCCTGGCTTGCAATTCATGATATTTATCCTTCCAGGCATTGGATTTGAACCCAGGATCTGGGTAAATCTAGTGAGGGATAAAATTGTAAGAGTGAGACTAGAAATGTGGCTTAGTGGTAAAGAGCTCGCTTAGCATGCATGAATGCCAGGGTTTAATACTCAGTGTCACATACTCAGAAAAATCCAGTAGCTGTGGAGTGGCTCAAGTGGCTAACTTGAGGAAAAGGAGTTCAGAGACAGTACCCACACCCTAAGATCAATCCCAAGGACTGCCAAAAACAATAGACGAGATGTCAGTGGCTCACACATGGAACTCTAGAATCTCAGGAGGCTGGGAGCTGAAGATCACAGTTCAAAGACAGCCTAATCAAAGAAATCTTTTTAGATGCTTATCTCCAGTGAACCATGAAAAGACCACATGTGGCACTGTGGTTCAAGTGGTAGAGTGTTCGCCTTGACTTGAGGGGCACTGAAATATGCACAGTGGAAGTCAAAACGAGGGTGAAAGTTAACCCCTCTGACTTGGGTGATCCTGATGGTCGTAGGCTCCCTCCCTATTCCCCCAATTGGAGGGGAGGTATGGCACACTACGAGACCTGTGAGAGGGACTTTCAAGACCCAGACCCCTATGCCATGGAGGGAACAAGGGGTGGGGAAGTAACCTACTGGAAGACCTACCCTGGAAAGTAAGGGCCACCCGAGAGCCCGGCAGGAATCGCTTCCCCAAGCGTTTCCCTTCAATCTGTCACCAGGGGCTAACAGGCCCTTGGAATAGTATCCATGGGAAGCTAAGGATCTTAAAGAGCTCCGCAAGGCGGTGGCAGAGGATGGCCCAAACTCTTCTTGGGCCCAGACCCTATTACCGGACATTGCTTATCACCCATGTGTCCCTAAGGACTGGCTGGATGTGGCCAAAGCTGTACTTACTAGTCCTCAGTTTATTATATGGTGTGCTTTCTTTGAGGAGGAATGCAGAGAGTGGAAAGAGAATAACTGTCAGGCTCAACCTGCGATAGCTATTACTTATGCCATGTTAGCAGGGATGCGGGAAGGGTACTTCACTGACATCCAACAGGCCACAATACCTGGCCCGTACTGTGACCAGGTGAGGCAGGCAGGACTTGCCGCATGGTATAAACTGGATGATAGGCCTACTGAGTCCCCTATAGCAGGAGTGAGACAAAAACCGGGTTAGCCTCTACCAGATTTCATAGACCGAATCCAATCGAGCATTCACAGCAAGCTGCCAGAAGGGAACCTGCATGATCAGTTTGTCAAGCAGCTGGTCTGGGAAGGGATGAATGCAGACCACTGCATGGCCTGCATGGGATTGAGAGAGAGTTCCCTGGGCAGCTGGGTGGTGGCCTCCCAGGATATGGGAACGCAACAGCACCAGTTCCAATCATTAGCTTTGGCTTTAAAGGCTCAGACATCTTCAATGACTGAGGCAATTACCCAGGCATTGGCAGCCCAGGACCAAGGAACCCCAAGATCATCTGGGAGAGGATTTGTTTTAAATGCAGGCAGGGGGCTGGGAAGGTGGCTCAGTGGTAGAGCGCTTGCCTTGCATGCCTGAGGCCCTGGGTTCGATTCCTCAGCACCACATAAGCAAAAAGAAAAAAGCTGGAAGTGGCGCTGGGGCTTAAGTGGTAGAGTGCTAGCCTTGAGCTGAAAAGCTGAGGGAAAGTGCCCAGGCCCAGAGTTCGGGCCCCACGACCGGACCCCCCAAAAAATAATGCAGGCAGGAAGACCACTTTAAGAGGGACTGTTTACAGTAATCCCCCACCAATTGGCCTGGGGGCAAACCATCCCCTACACTCTGCCCCAGAGGCGGGGAGGAATACAAGTTTGATTTAGATGGGAAGCCTTTAAACTAGGGGAGGGGCATCCTCCAGCCCCGCTAACTCAAGGAGCAACCCCCTCTGCTGAGAGGCACAGGCAGCCCTGTGGCAGGGCGACCCAGGCCCATTGGACCGTCCCCCTGGTGGAAGGACTCTGCCCTAAAATGAGTACTCTCGTAGGCGGAATGAGGTTTCACTGCTTAATTGACACTGGGGCAGATCGAACCATACTCAGGGAGGAGGAAGTGCCCTTGAACTGGAAGCTTTTACCTGGGCCCCTGTTATTGGCGGTAGAGGGCAACACCCAGTTCCAAGAGACGCTTACCCTTATGACATGGACTAGCCCAGATGGAGAACAGGAAAAGATATGCCCTTTAGTGGCAAAAAAAAAAAAAAAACTCCCTGCCAATTTACTAAGACAAGACATGCTAAGACAAATGGATGCTGTGGTCACTACAGACCATCAAGCATCCTATGATGATATCCTGGATGGGGATGAAGCACAAAGTCTTAAACAGGATCTAGAGGGAGTTAAGGAAAGGATTTTTTTAACTTTCATAATTACAGAGAAGAAAATAGGGGACCCACTCAGGTGCACCCCCCAATCCTAAAATGTCACTTCCTCCAGAGTACCTCCCATTAGGTGGAAGCCGGGAAGCCCAATCTGGATGGAGCAGTGGCCATTGACAATATCTAACACCCATATTTGTTATTCAAAAAGCCTCCTGGGCTTGGCATATGCTCCAAGATCTACATAAGATACATGAAAGGATGGAGCTAATAAGAATGCCCCTAAGAAGCATGCCCTGGACTCCTGCTATACCTTCAGAATATACCTTGGTTGTGAAAGATTGTTTTTTTCTATCCCCCTGACATGACAATGGAGAGGACCTGACCCCCTAGTTACTATGGGCAGGGGATTTGGATGCATTTTTCCCATAGGGGAGACAGCCCCCATTTGGATCCCTGCCAGAAACCTTAAATTTTTACCCATCTCCTCTATACAAGAGGATGCCCAAAGATAAACTAACTAACAAGGAAAGAAAACCAGCCATGGGCGAGGCTTGTGTTTAAAAGAGAAAATCCAGATAGATAACTAATAACTATCCCCAAGGCAACCAGCCCTTGAGAAGCTCTTGTGTTCTCTAACAATTGCAGATGGCGATACTCCAGGTGTTAGCTGTCCTGACCCTCCCAGTCCTGGCAATGGACCTATGGAATCAGCATCAACCTCAACGATTGACCTGGGCAGTGATCATCGCTGGCAATGCAGAAATCGTCACTAGCACCACAAGAGAAGCTGTCCCTTTGACCTGGTCGCCTGACCTTCATTTTGATCACCACCGTATGTCATTTTAATATTACCTGATTTAATTGTTCTTTTACTAATTGCTTGTATGGTGGCATTGAATCCATACTTATTGTTAATCAACCACCTTTTGTTACAAGCCCCACCTCTGGACTCTGAAGTGGCAAAGACTGCTATTCCATCCTTCACTAATGTTAAAGGACTGGTAATGACATTTCCTGTCCTGGTAATGCTTTTGCTAATGGTTTTTCTATGCCTTCCTTGCATTATACCTACACTGCAAAACTCGTTTGAGCTTAGCAAGCCGGTTATATAAGATCAAGCTCCAAGTGAATGAATTTCCCCCCTAGAGGAATCGCAGCCAGAGACAGGTAAGAGGGGGTGTCAGTCTAACCAACCTAAATACAGGGCCTTCAGCTTCACTCTGAAGAACTTCCCGATGACAAGTAAGGCAGACAAGGCAATCCTCCCAATGTAAGACAGGTGGGTTCTCTTCTTTAAACAAAGATTGGGGAGATGATGTTGGGAACCATTGACAGTAAAGCTCAAAGGTCATTTTGACCCCTGTGCTAGCTTAAAGGCATGTACAAGGAACTTGCTTACTTAAAAGACACCAGGTGCACAGGATTGCTTTGCTATGTCTGCAGTTTGTTTTAAATTTTCCTTTTTTTTCTGGACTATAGTAGAACGGCCTAAATGTGGGGGCCCACAAGGATGTACTGTGCCACATGTGTGGAACTCCCAATACCCAGGCTGTTCCCATGTTCTAAAGAGGACGACCTTACGAGATACTGATACTGACTTTTATATATGCCCAGGAAATTATTGAACTGCTTCAGACATTTCTAACTGTGGTGGGACTGATGTTTATTACTGTGCTAGGTGGGGATGTGAGGCAACTGGGACAGGCTCTTGGATCATGTACAAGGGCCCTCCCTATCCTTGTCTGGTGAATCTCGACCCCCAGACTTGCTTCAAACCCCCTATGTGGCAAATCCTATTCTTACAAATGTAATCCTGTTAAAACAAGAAAAAAGTGACGGGGAATCTGCAGGGCACATGGGCAGCAAAGAGGTGCTGAGAGAGTAGAGTGGGCTGAGCCCAATTTGCCTTAAGTTCATTGCGGAACCAGCCCATGAAAGCTTAGTTGCCTGATAGGGTGTGAACTTGACAGTGGTTGGTTCCTCTTCCTCCCCTGCCATGCCACCCACCCTTTTTGGCTTTAAAAAGGGCTGCTCTCTGTTAATAAATAAGTTTTTCTTCCTGCTTGATTTGGCTCCCCACTGTGTCTGATTGTCTCCTGAGCTGAGGGAGGCTAGGGAAAGGGCGAGCACGGCACTGACCTTTCCTAGGACCCTGTTCATCTTTCATTGGACAGACACAGACCCAACAACTAGGTATATTTTTGCCACTTCTTGTCTTGAACTCAAGGCCTGGGCACTGTCTGTAGCATTCTACTACTTGAGCCACAGTCCCAATTCTGACTTATTCTGTGAATGTGCTACCAAGAAATCATACCCAGGGCTTCTTGCATGTTAGACAAGCAATCTCTCAATAATCCACATTCCTAGCACCCTCATCTTTGCCTTAATGGTAGTTTTTTACATAAGTATACTGCCATTTTATGTCCCCAAGTTTAATTTTCTGAATACTGGTTACTTCTATGAAACCTGATCTTCTCTTCCCCTGCCTGGTTTGTTACTGTTCCTGCATTGACCTCATAATAAAATGTAAATAAAATCTGCTGAGAGCATCAGTGTATCATATGAGGACACAGCCTGGAACCCTGGAAGAGAAAAGCTATGGGCCTGAAATGAAGAGAATGATGCAGTATGCATAAGGAGCGTATATGAAAAATAAATCAGTAAATAAAAGGAGAAGCATTACGTAAGGTCTGTTTGCATTCTGGCAGGTAGTATACAGATTAAGTAGGGAGAGCACTGAAAATTTTTTGTGGCCATACTAAGGCTTAAACTCAGGGCCCGATGCGTTTCTCAGCTGTTTTTCCAAGGCTGAGGCTTTAACACTGCCACAGCTCCACTTCCAGCCATCTGGTCGTTAATTGGACATAAGCGCCTCCCAGGCTTTCCTTCCTGGTCAGGCCTGTGAATCCTGCTTGGCTTTCTCTCTTACAGCTGGAGCTCTACTCTCTGGAACACTGTACCACTTCTGGTTTACTGGTGGTTTATTGGAGATAAGAGTCTCACAAAATTCCTGCTCAGGCTGAATTTGAACGGCAATCTCGCAAACAGGATTCAATCGGCTTTCCTCAGGAAGACATCAAGGAGCCCCTTCATACAAAACCTTAGTCTAAATCTCGAGAGGCACTAGAGAAAAAGAGATACATGAAGACGAGCCTAGTGTGTTCTACATACTTAAGGTTGGAGACACACAACTCTCATAATTATTAGATCATTTTATAGACAAAAGGAGCAATGAAGACAGTATAAGGATCGCTCCAGCTTTTGGTCCTCTCATCTTGAGACAGCAAATTCACTGCAGCTCAATGCTAAGTGACAGAACGTGCGTGTCCTGTGGACATTTGCTCCCAAATCCTGTGACACTCTTTTCTCACTTTTGGCTTCAAACCTGTGACCGAGAGGAGAAGATGAGGAGAGAAAATCCTTCTCAGAGATAACAGCTATAAAGAACATTGGGTAGATAATTTATAAATTCAAACCTTTGGAATGACCCTGTTAAGAAGTCAGATTGTCCAGATGAAAAAATGAAGAAGAAAAGAAAGAAGGTGCCAGTCGCTTCTCACTGTAATCCCAGCTTCTCAGGAGGCTGAGGTATAGAGAATCTGAGTTTGAACCAAGCAAGTATAGCAAAATCCATGACACTGTTATTTCTAAGAGATCACAGGAAAACCCAGAAGTGGGGCTGTGATTCAAAGTTAATGCACTACCCTTGAGCAAAAGGAGTTCAGGGACAATGCCTAGGCTCATAGTTCAACCCCAGGACCTGCCCCCTCAAAAAGAGCCTGTACCTCCATGTCTTTGGGTATGTATGGATATATTCCTAGAGGTGAAGCTCCAGAGTAGTTATGATGAATGGCATCAAGCTAGGAAATTTGTATTCAATAAAATGTTTTCATAACAGAGACTGCTTTCATGACAGTGCATAATACAGAGCTCCCCTCACTGTTCCCAGTGTAGCCTGAGGGTTTCACTGTATCCCAGGCCTGCTGGAAGAAATCTCTCTTTGTCTGGACAGGCAGGCAAAAGCCCTCACTCCTGTAGAGCTGTGTAACAAACAACTCCATCTGGGTAAGATAGTGAGGATGATTTTGGGCGGGCTCTGAACGTCAGGAGAAAAAGGTGTCTTTGTAGCCCAAACTATCTCTCTCCCCAGTGCTCTGGTTTGACAGGAAGCCTTCATATGTGCCACCTCCTGTGGCAGGCCAAGTCCTGTGCACTTATCCTGCCTTTGTGATACTACATTCCGATGTTCAGATACAGTGCTCAATATAATTCAAGAGTCCTTCTGGCAGGCAACTAGGGCACTGAAGTTAATTGTTTCATTGCCAGTGATGATGGGCCTATGATGCCTCTCCTAGGTTTCTGGAAGCTTGGGAAATCCAAGCACATGTCTGATATCACAAAGGTTCCTGTCATCTACGGATGGTGAATCTCATCAGGTTTTGAAACATTTGACCTCTCCTAGTTGGGCCCTGGGTGGCTAGGTTTGGGGGTTGAACACAGGGCCAGGGTGCTGACTATGAGCTCAGTGCAGAAGCCCGGTGCTTTACCATTTTGTGTAACAGCATCAATTCTAGTCTGTGTGTCTGTGTGTGTGTGGTGTGTTTGTGTGTGTGTGTGTGTGTGTGTGTGTGTGTGTGTGTGTGTGTTTGTGTGTGTGTGTGTACGCAAGCGGGTGCACAGGGGCACGGGCACATATACCATTCTTGGAGGTTGAACTCAGGACCTGAGCACTGTACCTAGTTTCTCTTGTACAATCATAGCCTTCTCCCACTTGAACCACAGAGCTACTTGAGTATTTTTTTTACTGTTGTGGTCCTGAGAAATGAAACCCAGGGTTTCATATTTGCAAAGCACTCTACCCCTAAGGCATATTCCAAGCCCTCTACTTCAGGTATGTTAGTTTGTTTCTCTATATTTTAATTATTGTAGGAGTTGATGTCTGAGCCTGGATGCTGTCCTTGAGCTCTTCAGCTCAAGTCTTGTGCTGTACCACTTGAGCCAAACACCATTTCAGCTTTTCTGGTGGCCCATTGGAGCTAAGTGTCTCAAGGACTTTCCTGCCCAGGCTGGCTTTGAACTACGATCCTCAAATCTCATCCTCCTGAGTAGGTAGGATGACAGGCATGAGTGACAAGCACCTAGCTTCCACTTCAGTTTTCTTAGTGGTGAACTGGAGATAATAGGCTAATGGGACCTTTTGTGTCTAGGATAATTTGGAACCCAGATCCTCAGATCTCAGCTACCTGGGAAGGCAGGATGAGAGACCTCAGGTATAGACCCCTAGGCTGTGGCATCTGCTGCAAGGGATCCATGGCTCCAAGCGGTGGAGTGCTAAACATGAGCCCAAGAGGTAAGGGTCAGAGCTTAGACACCTATTTCAAGGTTTATGACTGAGAAAAAACAAAACAAAACAATTGTCTGAAGTAGACAACTCACTAGTCTACAGTAATACATAACTTTGTCCCTGCCATGGATACATATATGAGCCTCAATATTCTTGTCTGCATAATCATCTCAGTGGGGAGATCTTACAAGGACCCAATGAAAGAGTGCACCTGGTGAAGGACACAGCACATGGCACTCTTTGCATGATTCAGCACACAGCATCCTGTGAAAGACTCAGCGCCCAGCACCCAATGCAGGACTCAGCACACTGCAACCTGTGAAGGACTCAGCACATAGCACCATGTGCAGCACTCAACACAGAGTACCCTATGGATGACTCACACATAGCTCTGTTCCACAAGCTGTCATTAGACTTAGGGCGCTCTAATCAATATCACCATTCTTTGAGGAACATTTCACAAACCACACAAGTTCACACCTAACAGTTTAGTAGGATTTTTTTTAGAGGGGGGGTTAGTCATGGAGCTTGAGCTTAAAGCTTGGGGATATTATTGTTCCAATAACATTTGCAAAAGGCTAGAACTCTACCACTTAGAGCCATATTTCAGAGTCTAGCAGACTTCCTGTCAAGTTTTAAAGCCCCAGAGATGCCAGTATATCGGGGGTAAGCTAGGGTAAGCAAGGATGATGGGGGTAACTCATGGAGCTAGGTTGCAGCAGTTTATATCTAACTAAGTCAGGTTAGGTGGTAGCTGTCAGTACCAGACTCCTAGCTTGCTTTTTCATGTGGTATTTGAAGTCCTGCCCTTCTATAGTTGCCGTTAGAACATTGTACCTCTTTTTGGCGGCAGTCCTGGGGCTTGAATAAAGGTTTTGACACTGTCCCTAAGCATTTATGCTCAAGGGTAGAACTCAATTGATTAAAAGATAGCAGAACTTCTGGGTTTTCTGTTTATGTGGCACTGAGGAAACGAGCCCAGGGCTTCATGCTCACTAGGTGAGCACTCAACAACCAAGCCCCAGGAGTGAACTGGTATAAATAGAGATTTATGTATATAAGCATTATATACACAGAAAGATGTCTGTATGTTATTAATTTACAGATATTACTACCATTTATTACTTATTAAATTATTCTTTTTTTAAATTTAATTTTATTTTATTTGTGAACATACTGTACAGAGGAGTTACAATTATGTGGGCAGGATAATGCGTACATTTCTTACCAAGAATTGCAGCCTCCTCCTTTGTTTACCCTTCACATCTCTTCCCAGCCTCCCCCCCCCCAATCCCAATCCTTCTCCTTCCCCCCAACCCCCACACACCGACGTTGTAAAGTTAGTTTTGGACATGACAACTTGTACTTCTCATTGTTGCAACAGGTCCACCTGTATCCTTAAATAATTGGTTTTTACCCATCTCCTCCACAAGTTATACTGACATGAAATATAGTGAAAGCAGGGGTTATACTGTGGGGGAGGGATATACAAAGCAACAAAGAGATAATCTTATAAATGCGTTAGAAACACATGCATGAAAGAAAAAAAACATTAAAATACACATCTAAGGGTTCATTTTCCTGACATCACATTATCTGACCTTTTCTGCTTGACTCATACATATACTAGATATTACAAATAAGGGAAACCATGGGACCTATGTTTCTTTGGGCCTGGCTTACTTCACTTAATATAATTTTTTCCAAGTTTTTCCATTTCCTAACAAATGGGGCAATGTCATTCTTTCTGATGGAGGCATAGAATTCCATTAAATTATTAATGATGAGTCCCAGTTAACAATTAATAAAGCATTAAAATAAATTACTCAATATCCTGTTATTGTTTATCACATATGTACATACATCCATACACATAATTTCATATTTAATAGAATGAGACAGATATATATATATATATATATATATATTGTTAACTTATGCATCATGTGGTACTACCAATTATTAGGTATTTAGGTTTCCATGCAATTTTTATTCTGGTAATACTTAATAAAATATTAAACTTAATCCACATCCTATAATTTTAGTGTCTAATTTGATCCTAGAATGATTCACTACTAATTCAATCTGCTTTTCATTAATTGTACTAACAATTCTTCCACCAATGACATTTTTTACATTTATGACATCCTATTACATATAGATTTGCATATATTACATATAGATTTTCATCTGAATTATACATCCTACCTGTCACCAAGCACTTTCAAAGAAAAAGAAAACATGTGTCACGCTCGGCTTCTCACTTCAAGATTACATTTTTTGGCAGGGCCTAGAAGGGTCAATTCATGAATGGCTGACTGTCAGCACAGCAGCTTCTAGGCAATTCAGCTGCCAGGCACTTCCCAGGTCCTGAAATCGAACCCCGTATGCTGACCCCATATTGTGCTTAGTGTACTTATTCATTTTATTTATTTTTTATTCATTTACTTACCATTTATTTTATTGACTGTTATTACACATGAAATATTTATTACATTTATTACATAGGATATAGATTTGCCTATGTAAGAAACTTCACACGTGATATCCAGGTCTTTCACAGAAAAGGAAAACATGTGTCACCATTGGCTTCTTACTCCACGATTCAATTTTTGTGTGTGCTGGCATCTAAAGTCACAGCCTACAAGGTCCAATTCATGAATGGATGAGTGTCAGTATGCCAGCCTGAGGCATATTGAGCTGACAAGCATTTCCAGAACTTGAGATGCAGCTCCAGGAGTTGACAAAATTAGAACAGATAGACATGCAGATGGTAGTACACAAATAAATATTGATTTTTATAGATTGCCAGAGATGTCTATACATTATTCGGTTACATAGGCTACATTCCTATCAATTCTTGGGTATTTCGTATACCTCCATGTAATCAATATTATTGTTGTCATCCTTAATTATCAATTAAATCAACCACTGCCCTGGAATTATTGTGTCCATGTAATTTATAGTATTCTTTGAATGTTTCAAAAATATTCATTAAAATCCATTGGCCTACTAAAATCACTCTATTTATATAGTAGTATTCAGAAACAACTAATTCAACCTTGCCATTCATAATCTTCCATCGGTATTCCTGTGAATAGGAAGGAGACTCTTAGGATCGCCATCCATTGGTAGGGGTCAGGACCTGGCTTCAAACACAGGGCCTATATTGCCATGTTGGCCTATGGCTTCCCTAGTAGCCCGCCAGCCTTCAGCAATACCAAGTTACCAACATTCTTCAACCGTGTCATTCAGAAGCAGGATGGTCACCTTTCAAAGAAAACAAATGTAAAACTGGTAGCCATCTGCAAGTTGCTAGGTTTTTTTTATTATTTTTTTTTCTTGTCATCCTTTGGGTCCCAGGAACCCAGGTTTGGCTGTGGGTCCAGTGGCTGCACCCTAGCCTAGAGTGATCAAAGAAGTGGCAGAATTGCCATGACCTGAGTTCAAGCCCTGTGCTTGACAAAAGAAAAATACATACATACATACATACATACATACATACATACATACATACATACATACATATATACATATGTACATACATTAAAAATATATTAAAAAAATTATGAGGCTCCTTGGCTTGGAATTCATGCCATTTTTTTCTGCCAGGCCTCGATTCGAACTCAGGGTCTGGATCAGGGTCTGGGTAAATCCTCAGCACTGTGGAGGATGGTGAAGATCACCATTCCGGAAGACAAGAAAGTCAGGCCTGTTTCTAGGGCCTGAATTCAAGTCTTAGCACTTGAAAAAATAATATTCGTATATATTTTAAGTACATGAGTTTTATTGACCTACACATTTTTACTGCATATTGCAGTTAGTGTATTCATTTTATTTTGTGTTTTATTTGTTTCTTATATATTTTAGTGAATATGATTACCATATAATACTTTTTGCATCTTATTACATAAGACATAGATTTGCATATGTATTCTACATCATTCCTGAGTGCCAGGAATTTCATCGATAAAGAAACCAAGTAGGACAATTGGTTTTCCACCAGGATTAAGTTTTTGGCAGTTCTGTGACTTGTACTCAGGGCCTAGCTGGCCCACTTCGTGAGTGGGTAAATGTTAGCACACCTGTCTGATGCAAGAGAAGTTGGCGGGCAAATTTGAGGACCTGAGATCAACCCCTAGGAATGGCCAATATATAAACAGATAGATGATTAGACTGCATGCTGTGATTGTGTGTGTGTGTGTGTGTGTGTGTGTGTGTGTGTGTGTGTGTGTGTGTGTGTGTGTGTGTGTTGTTAGCTGTTTTTGACCAGGGCTAGCCCTCTACCACTGGAGCTACACGGCTCTACTTCTGGCTTTGTTGGCACTGAAGTTGGACAAGGATCTCAAGGACTTTCCTGCCTAGTGTGAATTTGACCATGATCCTCCTATCACAGCCTTGTAAACATTAATGAGGACTGCTGAGAGCGACTGGTGCCTGCCTAATCATTGGTCTTGCTGTTCTTGGACAGACCAGTGAGTTCCGTATACTTGAGTTAAAATGGTGGGAGCTGGAGCCCACAGTTGTAATCCTGGTCCTGCCAACTCCAAATGGAAGGAGATCCTTAGATACTCATTCCTTTCTATATGAATATCAATGGAACGTGATGTATGTTATGATTGAATGGGCAGCTCTTAAATAATTCTAATTATACACAATTATATTATAGGACACTGATCGATTTTAATCAATACCTCATGAAGCATTTAAACAATCACGTTCATTAAATGGGGCATAATGAAATACCTAAGAATTGGGCATCACATAGTATAAAGGTGCCATTATTTCTGCTACGACTGGGATTGGAACTCATGGTCTGGCTAACACTGTTGCACTGTGTGGAAAGGGGAAGCTAGGCTTCTTGAAGTCAAGAAATTCATATGTGTTCCTTAGGTATGAAATTGATCCCCAGCACTAGAATACATCTTATTTGTGTACATTTTAAATACATGATTTATATTTACATACATAGGTTGACTCCATATTGCATTCACTGTAGTTATTCATTTTATTTTTTGTTTTATTCATGTGTTTGTGGGGCACATGGGCAGCAAAGATGAGACTGAGAGGAAGTTGAGTGGGCACAGCTCAATTGTTTACCTTAAAATCTGATTGGATAAAGCTTAGGCGCATAACAGGGTGTGACCTTTACAGTGATTGGTAGGTTCCTTTCCCTCCCCTTCCATTGCTCGCAGTTTTTCCCTTTAAAAGGTACTTGCTGTCTGGTAATTAACGAGTTCTTGCTTGACTTGACTCCCCACTGTGTCTGAATGTCTCCCGGGCTAAGGGAAAGGACCAGTGGTACCCTTAACATTCCTGGGCCCCATCCATCTTTCCGGGGCAAACAAAGACCCAACATGTATTGACTGTTTATTTTATTGACTAATATGGCAAAAAGAACATTGGTTACATTGATTAAATAGGATATAGCTCTGCATATGTATTCCACTTATACCTGATACCCAGGACTTCCACAGAAAAGGAAAACATGTGTCACCATCAGTTTTTTACTCCATGATTCATTGTTTGGGCGTGATGGTATCTGAACTCAAGGCCTACAGGGCCAAATTCATGAATGTGTTTGTGTCAGCATGCCATCCTGGAACAAATTGAGCTGATAGGCAGTTCCCAGGATCTGAGGTCAAGCACCAAGGGTTGACAAAATAAGAACAGATTGAAATGCAGATCGTAGTACACTAATATATATATATATATATATATATATATATATATATATATATATATATATTTACAGAGTGCCAGAAATGTCTATCCATTGTTCAGTTATATAGACTACATTCCTACCAATTCTTGGGTATTTAGTATGCCTCCATGTAATTAATGTTATTATGTTTATCTTTAATAAACTATTAAGTAAATCAGTGTCCTGAAATTATTGCATCCCTGTGAGAAATAGTATTCTTTTAATGTTTCATAAGATATTAAATAAAATCAATCAGCAGACTGAAATCATGAAGTCTAATTGTGTACAATTACCATTCATGAGCATGTCATTCAACTGTGACATTGATAACATTCCATCATTATTCCTGTTGATGGGAACGAATTTTTTAGGATCTCCCAACATCTGGAAGTGGCATGACTGTATTCGAACTGTAGGCCTATGTTGCCGTGTGGGACTATGGCTTCTCCAATAGCCCTCAATTAAAAAAATATTTAGCTCCCTGGTTTGCAATTCATGACATTTTTTCCTGCCAGGACTCGGATCTGAACTGAACTCAAGGTCTGGGTATATATGCAGCACCGTGATGGAAGGGAATCTGAACATGCTTGAAGACGAGAAAGTCAGGCCTGTTCTCTAGGCCTGAATGCAAGCCTAAGAGCTGGAAAACATACTCCTTATATCCAGTTTAAAGATAGCATTTATACTTCCATACACACAGTCAGACCGTATTTGGTTGGGTGTGGTTATTCATATTATTTCTTGTTTTATTCATTTATTTACCATTTATTTCATTGACGCTGATGACCCCTCTACCATTTATTACATTGTTTACATCCTATCACAGCATCCAGATTTGTAAATATGTTCTCTATCATGCCTGACACCCAGGACTCTCACAGAAAAGAAAAACATGTGTCACACTTGGCTTCTTACTCCAACATTAAATTTTTGGCAGTGCTGGGATGTGAACTCAGGGTTTAGCAAGCCCGATTCCTGAATGGATGAGTGTGAGCATTGCAGCCTCTAGCCAATGAAGCTGTCAGGTGGTTCCCAGGTGCTGAGATCCAGCTCCAGGTTTGGCCAAAACAGTGATATAGGTAGAGAGTGGTATACAAATAAACATATATTAGTAAGGAGTGCCAGAGTCATCTATCTATGATTGAATGACACCTAAGACATTCCTACCAACTCTTAGGCATTTATTATACCGCCATTGAAGGAATATTATTCTTGTCATGCCTAATAACCTATTAATTAAGATCAATCAGTGCCCTAGGATTATTGCATACAATTTTAGACTAGACCGAAACATGAACTACTCTTTCAATTGGTATTCCTATGCATAGGAACGAGTCTCTTGTGATCTCCTGCCATTGGTAGGTGTCAGTACTGGGATTTGTACCTGGGGCTTATGTTCACAGGTTGGCCTATGGATTCCCTGATAGCACGCCAGCCTTCAGATATGGCAGGTCAGGTCCACTTTGCAGCCATGTTATTCAGACACAGGATGGCCACTGTGCAAAGAAAAAAATAGAAAACCCTCAGCCCTCTGCAGGTTGCCACTTTTTCTGCTATGCTACTTTTTTTTTCTTCCTGAAAGCCCTTTGGGCCAAGGATCCCTAGATTGGCTATGGGTCCGAAGGTGCCCCACCCTAGGGCGATTGAAGCTGTGGCAGAGTTGCCATGACCTGAGTTGAAGCCCCATGTTGGCAAAATACAGAATAAGTAAAAATATTAATTAATTATTTAAATAAATTAAAAAAGAAATAAAGCTCCCTTGTTTTGAATTTCTACCAGTTTTCTTTCCTAGCTTGGGATTTGAACTCAGGGTCTTGGTAAATATGTACCAATGTCAGGGAAAGTGCAGATTTTCCACTACTTGAGTTCAAACCCCATGCAAATCCAAAAATAAAAATTAAGTCACTGAACTAGGGAGGGGGAGTAGTTGTGGAGATGGGAGGGAAGGAATGGTAGGGGGAAAACAAAGGAAGAGGCAGCAATGCTCAATAGGAAATGTACTCATTGCCATGCTCATTTAAAACTGTAACCCCTCTGTACAACATTTTTACAATGAAAAATGAAAAAAGTAACGCTCAGACAAGCATTTTGGGGTTAAGAGAAAGGTGTCTGATAGATGTACAAAATTCTACACTGCTTTTATTTAATGTTCAATATGTAACTGAATAAACAAAACTACTTCCATGAAAAAATTAAGTCACTGTCTTGGAACTGGGGCCAGTATTTCCATCATTGCTGAGATTTGATCTCACCATCCAGGTAACTCTTTTGCATCATGGGAGAGAAGGCAAAGCTCACTGTCCTTGAGGAAAAGAAATTCAGGATAGAGTTGCCAGCTTCTGAATGAAGGCCCTGCAATGGAAAAATATTTCTATATATGTGTAATATATGATATATATTTACATATGTCTGTTTATTACATATTATAATTTTTATTATTGATTTTGTATTTATTTTATTATAATTTTTATTATTGATTTTGTATTTAGTTTATTTCTTACATTTCATTTACTTATTGTTTATTGTATTTAGTATTATACACATAATATTTAGTACATGTACATTTATTACAAATTTATACACAATAATTTAGGACATTGACTCGTTTTTCATTAATATTTTATTAAATGTTGAAACATGATACATGATTAAATGGAAGCATTTGTCACAGTCTTCACATGTTTAGGGTCTCTCCCAAGTATGAACTTTGTGTTCTTTATCTTTAGAACCTTTCTATAGGAATTTCTTTAGATAATTTTTACTCAGAAGCCTTTTCTTGGGGATAGGCAAGTTGAGGGATAAAATTGTAAGGGTGGGGCTAGAAATGTGGCTTAGTGATAGAGAGCTGGCTCAGCATGCACGAATGGCAAGGTTTGAATCCTTAGTGCCACATACTCAGAAATAGCCAGAAGCTGTGGAGTGGCTCAAGTGGTATAGCGTTAGGCTTGAGAAAAAGGAGCTCAGAGACAGTACCCAGGCCCTTAGTTCAAGCCTCAGGTCTGGCAGAAACAGCAGGCCAGATGCCTGTGTCTCACAACAGTAACTTTATATTCTCAGGAGGCTGAGATCTGAAGATAACAGTTCAAAGACAGCCTAGGCAAGGAAAACCTGTTAGACTCTTATCTCCAATGAACCACAAAAAGACCACATGTGGTGCTGTGGGTCAAGTGGTAGAGTGTTCACTTTGAGCTGAAGGGCTCAGTGACAGAAACCAGGTTTCAGTTTGAGACGCAAAACTGGAAAAAAAAGTGAAGGTTAAGCAAATTACTTTTCCTATTTGTTAATTAGGAGAACATTCTCTGGCAAAATGAATGTTCATGTACACCAGAATTGGATTTAGAGCTCAAGGTTCAAGTGTAGTCCATCCATATACATAGCCTCTCAGACTCTAGCATTATAACCTTGTGTCTGCAAGGTCCAGTGTTGAAAGGCCTAATATGCTGCCCAAGCCCTTTGTGATAAGCAGTTGACTTGTAATGCCAATGTTATTACAGTTCTGAACCTAGCAGAACACCAGTAGCTCATGCCCATCACCTTAGCTCAGGAGGCTGAAGTCTGAAGATCACAGGATGAAGCCAGCCAGGGCTGGAACATCTATGACACTCTGACTTCTATTGCTGACAGGTCAGATATTCAAGAGCTTCCTGTGTTTCCCTTGGTAATGGGAAGTTACTTGCACTCTAAATCTTCTTAGAGTTCTTGACTTATAAAAGCAGGCAAGAAACATCATTGACCAATCCTGGGTTCACATGAAGTTCTCAGCTTCTAAGCCCTAGCCCGGTTAGCAGGAAGAACTCCAGTGTAACAATATTTGAAGGCAGAAAACAGTTTCAAAAGCCAGACTAGGCGAGGAGACCTAGGCCTACAGTATTAGGAGGCAGAATTTACACACTCAAAAGGTAAGTGAGCTGCAAAACCACTTCATTCATTCCAGACACCGCCACCAATGAGGGTTAGCCTGAAACATTTGTCAGAGTTACAAAAGGATCAGGCTTTTCTCAGCCTCTTCAAACAATGACTAATTAAACTTCCTCCCTTAGGTGAAGGGAACCCCAGGCTATCTTTAGGTTAACAATAGAAAGCCTTGCTCTTTGGTCTTGAGGAGTGGGTTTTTTTTTTTTTATTGTGAAAATACTGTAAGAGGAGTTACAATTACATGGGCAAGATAGTGAGAACATTTCTTATCAAGCATTGTAGCCTCCTCCTTTGTTTACCCTTCCCATTCCTTCCCATCCTCCCTCCCCCCACCCAACTCTCCCACCCCAAGTTGTAAAAGTTCGTTTTGGACATGACAACTTGTATTTCTCATTGTTGCAACAGGTCCACCTGTACCTTATTTAAACGACTTGTTTTTCCCCTTCCCCTCCACAAATTATACCGACATCAAATACAGTGAAAGCAGGGGTTATACTGTGGGGGAGGGACATACAAAGCAACAAAAATAGTCTTATAATTGCATTAGAAACAAATGTATGAAAGAAAAATAACATTTAAAATACATATCTTAGGGTTCATTTTCCTAACATCACCTTATCTGACCTTTTCTGCTTGTCTCATACATATACTAGATATTGCAAATAAGGGAAATCATGGGACTATGTTTTTTTGGGCTTGGCTTACTTCACTTAATATATTTTTTTCCAAGTCTTTCCATTTCCTAACAAATGGGGCAATGCCATTCTTTCTGATGAAGGAATAGAATTCCATTGTGTAAAATGTACCATATTTTCTTGATCCATTCATCTACTGAGGGGCATCTGGGTTGGATCCAGATCTTAGTTATGGTAAATAATGCTGCAATATGCTGACATAAAGGAGATACAAATAGGGAAAGAATAAATATAACTCTCCTTTTTTGCAGATGACATGATCTTGTATTTAAAGAATCCCACGGACTCCCCTCCCAAATTACTCAAGCTGATTCAAAACTTTGGCAAAGTAGCAGGGTATAAAATTAACCCCCCAAAATCAATGGCTTTTCTGTTTGCCAACAATGAGAAAAGTGTGGCTGAAATTAGGAAAGTAACTCCATTTGTAATAGCCACACAAAAAATAAAATACCTAGGAATTAACTTAACCAAAGAAGTGAAGGACATCTATGATGAAAACTTTAAAAACTTGAAACAGGAAATCAAAACAGAACTTAGAAAATAGGAAAACCTCCCATGCTCCTGGAATGGAAAGATCAACATCGTGAAAATGGCAATAATTCCCAAGGCTATCTACAAATTCAATGCGATACCTATCAAAATTCCAACCTCATTCTTCAAGGAAATAGAAGAGGCAATCCAAAAATTCATATGGAACAATTAAAGACCCCGAATAGCAAAAACGCTCCTCAACGGAATGAACACTGCTGGAGGAATATCAATACCAAATTTCAAACTCAACTATAAAGCCATAGTAATCAAAACAGCTTGGTACTGGCATAAGAACAGACCTCAGGACCAATGGAATAGAATTGAAAACCCAGAAATGAACCTACAGACCTATAGCCATCTAAGCTTTGATAAGGGAGCTAAAAAAATAGAATGGAAGAAAGACAGCCTCTTCAGTAAATGGTGCTTGCAAAATTGATTCACTACTTGTAGAAAACTAAAGCTAGATCCTTATGTATCACCCTGCACCAGAATCAACTCCAAATAGATCCAAGACCTCGTGGTCAAAGCAGACACTTGGAAAACATTACAGGATGGAATAGTAGAATCCCTAGGTCTCCTTGGCGCAGGCTGAAATTTTCTTAATAGAGACCCAGAAACACAACAAATCAAAGAAAGGTTGGACAAATGGGATTGCATGAAGTTTCAGAGCTTCTGCATGACAAAGGACATAGCTAGCAAGATCAAGAGAAAGCCCACGGTTTGGGAGGAGATCTTCACTAGCCATACAATGGACAAGGGTCTCATATCTAAAATATACTTGGAACTCAAAAAATTAAATCCCCCAACAACAAATGCTCAAAGAAACAACTGCCCAATAAATAAGTGGGCTAATGACTTAAAGAGCAACTTCTCTGAAGAAGAAAAAAGGATGGCCAATAGACACATGAAGAAATGCTCAAACTCCGTAGCCATAAAAGAAATGCAAATCAAAACAATATTGAGATACCACCTCATCCCAATTAGAGTGGCAAAAATCAAGAACTCTAACAGCAACAGATGCTGGAGGAGATGTGGACAGAAGGGAACATTGCTTCATTGCTGTTTGGACTGTAAACTTGTTCAACCACTTTGGAAAGTAGTATGGAGGTTCCTCAAAATACTCCACATACAGCTCCCCTATGACCCACCAATCCCACTTTTGGTCATTTATCCAAATGTTTCCAAACCAGACCACACTAAAGCTACCAGCACAAGTACATTTATTGCAGCATTATTTACCATAGCTAAGATCTGGAGTGGGTTTTTGACTCTCCATCTGTCAGATTTGAAGGTCCTTCTTCAACCTTTGCCAGTCCATTCTCCTTCCTTCATTCTCCACATCATTAATGAAAATCCCCAGTCCAAGGAAAGGAAGAGCCCTTTCTCTTCTGGCTCCAAGCACCTGAGTTTGAACCTGGCTCTGCTCTCTTGACTCTGGGGCCCTCGGCTGCCTGAGAAGTGTGAAAGATACAGTCTTCCTGTTCTGTGGTTGTGTGAAGACCATGTTGGTGTCCTGGCACACTGCAGAAGACCTCATGACTGGGAAGTCTTCCCCTCTTTCCTCCTGAAATCCAAGTCCAATTCTGGCTTTTTCTTGAATGTGCTACTGAGGAATCAAACTCATCCTAGACAAGCACTCTCTCACTAATCCACATTCCCAGCCCCCTCATCTTTTTCCTAATGGTAGTTTTTACATAATTATTCTACCATTTTATGTCCCCAATTTTAATTTTCTGAATACTGGTTACTTCTAAGAAACCTGATTTTCTCTTCCCCTGCCTGGTTTGTGACTGTTCTTGCATTGGCCTCATAATAAAATGTAAATAAAGGCTACTGAGGGTGACCTGCTTTAGGCAGATGGCTGCACAGATCGTTGTGTATGTCTGTCTGTTTCCACTCCTGGACCTTGAACTCAGGATCTGGGCACAGTCCATGAGCTGCTTTACTTAAGGCTAGCCCTCCAACACTGGAGTCATATGCCTATACTTCTGGATTTGTTGGCCCTGAAGTTGGACAGGCCGCTCAAGGACTTTTCTGCCTAGGGTGACTTTGACCATGATCCTCCTATCACGACCTTGTAAGTATCAAGGAGGACTTCTGAGGGCCACTGGTGCCTGCCTAATCATTGTTCTTGTTATTCTTGAACACACCAGTGAGTTCCCTATCCTCGGGTGGGAGCTGGAGCCCACAGTTTGAATCCTGGTCCTGCCACCTCCAAATGGCAGGAGATTCCAAGAAACTCATTCCTATCCATATGAATACCAATGGAATGTGATGTATGTCATGTTTGAATGGGAAGTTCTTAAATGATTCTAGGATAAAATTGTAAACAATTAGGTTATAATACACTGATCAATTTTAATTATTACTTTATGAAACATTTAAACAATCACATTCATTAAATGGAGGCATAATGAAATACCTCAGATTTGGGTGTCACATAATATAGAGGTGCCATTTTTTCCGCCAGGACTTTCTTTAGTTAATTGTTATATCCCATTTTCTGAATGTAATTTGGTATGTGAAACGAGGATATATTATAAATCAATTATTCAAACAGTTTTATCAGAAATATTTGTAGCGAAACATAGAGATAAATCCAAGTTATATATATTTTGAAGACAGTGCTTGGTTAGTTCTCTTCTCATATTCCACATTCCATTCATGAGAATAATACACATTGTAAGGTAATGCTTAGAATGTTTTGGTGAAATAGGTTGACTTTAAACCAGTGAGTTACTCTATGATGCATTTTGTTTACTTTATATCCATAAAAGCTAAATTCTCACTTTATCGTTTTCCTTAGGCTTTATACTCAGATTTAATCTCTGATGGGTGACAAATAAAGATATAAACATTTTTTAACAGTGGCTAAATTTAGACTGAGGAATCTGGGTACAATGTAACTCATGCAGATAGACCTTATAAGTCATGAGACCCTGGTATTAAAATGTTAACCAATGCTTACTGGTGTCATGCTTATGAGATTTTGTGTTTTATAAACAGTGGTTATAAGAATGTTTTTGGAATCAAAATCATTTAATGGGTTAGGAACAGAAGAGAGACATTATACACAGAATAAAATTTAAGGAGGCATTCAAAATTAGTTACCAAGATATACATCACGTAACACAATATTTTGAAAATGCAAACTAAAGGAAATAATTTATGAAAAACATCAACATTTACAATAAATACAGAATCACTATGACTGATTTTTCTCTTATCCCAGTTGCAATATGGATTACATAATGACTTTTCTCGTGATATGTTTAGTTAAGTCTTGATATTTTGTTGGAGAAGATATGTTCTTTCATATATTCATTTGTCAGATCAAAAAGGAAATGAATTCCATGCCAGAGTCAACATCCATTATAATATTACAGATGTATCCTGCTACTTTGCCAAAGTTTCAAATCAGCTTGAGTAACTGGGGTCTTTTTTTGCGTCTAAATAAATACGTATGCAATTTTGTCAGTACTAGAAAGCCATTTGTTAAGCTATTATTTTCCAGAAACTACTTCTCTCTTTTCATGAGATTTTAAATTTCATTTATATCATGTGTTGATGTTCTCCTTTAGATAACCCACATTCAATCTTCTACAAAGTGTAATTTGGAATAGTTTAAAGTATATACACTCTTGTACACTGCTCAGATTCTATTAGTTCCATATTTTTTCTTGTTAAATCAGTAGGAATTAGTTCTCAACATGGATAATATTAGACTTATTCATTGCTTGTCTGAATTTTTTAAGTATGTCTTGATTTTGTTATTTTATTCTTTTAAATATGTGCAGATCTCACTACACATAAAGTCACATTAGTTTTAAACAATTTGATCCATTCAAGGTGTTTGCTACATTAGGTTCATCTAGATGAATTTAATTACAAATTAACACAACCTTACTTCTGAGATACAATTTTCTTTATGGCTCTACTCCAAGTTAACATGTATTTGAGGTTTTTGTGCTTAAAAAAATCTGGGCAAAACATGTTTTTGTTCCTGGGGGAGTTCTACTTTGTTGGTTGTTTTTCCAGTTGTGGTGACTTCAACATATGTGTGTGTGTTATTTAAATTGTTTTGTGTCAATATTTTGTTTCACATAACAGAAATTACAAAAATAGTCAGTGATTTAGAACTTTTCCAAATAGATTCTAAGAGAGACACTTGAAATTTTGTGACAACTGGGAATGGGCAGGTCTTCATAGTGGAGGGGATAGCAGAATAACAGACATTGTTTGACATGATTTTAATTCTTCCTCCTCTTGTCTCATTATTTACAATGGTATTACTTCAAATACTTTAGTGGAAAGAAAATGTTTTGTCTGTATGAACTCAGAATTTTTGATTCAGTTCGGACACATTACATATTTACATTTCATTATAATGCTAAAATAGCATCTACTAATTTATACGAACTGTCCAAACTATATTCACTTCACACTATATGTAATATAGAGTGTAATAATAATGATGAGTAATATAGTATGTAATAATTGCCTTTGGGGAAAGTCAATTACATTGGTTTTGTCAGATAGTGAGTAATATTAACAGTTATATTTGATTCTGTTAAAAAAATACAAGTTACACCTAAAAATTACTTACAGTTATAAATTAATGCTGAAAAATAACATTGTTTATTAGAAAAAGACAGAAGGTTCAATTAGCTTGCTTTTTTTAAACTTGTCTTGAATCTGGGCTTCGGTGGCTCATGCTGAAATAATAGCTAACCAAAAGTCTGAGATCTGAGGATAGTGGTTCAAAGCCAGCCTGGGTAGAAAAGTTTTAGCACCAAAGACTCTTAGCACCAATATATCTCTTGCAAACTAGAAACGGCACTGTGTCTCAAGTGGTACAATGTTATTCTTGAGCTAAAGGGCACAGGGAGAGTGCCCAGGCCCAATGTTAAAGCCCCACGATATGCAAAAAAAATTGGCATGGATTTTTATTTATTATTTCATGAATTTTAATGTGAAAATACGTACTGAGGGTTTACAATTGCATGAATAAAGTAATGAGTACATTTCTTATCAAGCATTGTTGCCTCCTCCCTTGTTTCCCCATCCCTTCCCATCTCCCTTTCTGCCCCCCCCCCGTCCCCCTGGGCCTAAGTTGTAAAGTTCGATTTTCAACATAACGTCTTGTATATGTCATTGTTGCAATGGGTTCACATGAATCCCAATTTGTTTTTTCCTTCCCCTCCCCAAATTATATCAACATAAAATACAGTGAAAATAGAGGTTATTTCGTGGGGGAGGGACATAAAAAGCAACAAAGAAATCATCTTGTAATATGGTAGAAACAACAGCAAGAAAGAAAAAGCATTTGAGTCCTTATCTTGGTGTTCATTTCACCTAACATCAACTTGTCTGACAGTTTGTGTTTATCTCCGACATATACTAGCTATTGCAAATAAGGGAAACCATGGAAGCTATGTTTCTTTTGGGCTTGATCACTTTACTTAATATAATTTTTTCCAAGTATTTCCATTTCCTAACAAATGGGGCAATGCCATTTTTTCTGATGGAGGAATAGAATTCAATTATGTATATATAACAGATTTTTTTTATTGTAAGAGTACCGTACAGAGGAGTTACAATTACATGGACAAGATAACAAGTACATTTCTTATCAAGCATTGTTGCCATATTTTATCGATTCATTCATCTACTGAGGGGCATCTGGTTTGGTTCCATATCTTAGGTATGGTAAATAATACTGCAATAACATAGTGGTGCTGGTAGCTATAGTGTGGGTTTGTTTTTGATCATTTGGGTAAATGTCCAAAAGTGGTTTTGCTGTGTCATAGGGGAGCTCTATATGGAGTCTTTTGAGGAACCTCCATACTACGTTCCAGCATGGTTGAACAAGATTACAGTCCCACCGACATCCTGTCCAGCTTTTCTTGTTATTATAGCTCTGCATTATAGCCATTCTAACTGGGGTAAGGTGGTATCTCAGTGTAATTTAGATTTGCATTTCTTTTATACCTAGAAAGGTTGAGCATTTCTTCATGTATCTATTGGCTATCCTTCTTTCCTCCAGAGAAGATTCTCTTTAGTCTTTACCACTTATTTATTGGGCAGTTGCTTCTTTGAGGATTTGTTGTTGGGGGATTCAATTTTTCGAGTTCCAGGTATATTTTAGATATGAGACCCTTGTCCGTTGTATGGCTAGTGAAGATCTTCTCCCAATCCATAGGCTTTCTATTGATCTTGCTAGCTATGTGCTTTGCCATGCAGAAGCTCTGCAATTTCATGCAATTCCATTTGTCCAACCTTTCTTTGATCTGTTGTGTTTCTGGGTCTCTATTAAGAAAATTTCAGCCTGTGCCAAGGACATATAGGTTATCACCTAGTTTGTCCTACAATGTTTTCAGCGTGTCTGCTTTGACTCTGAGGTCTTTCATTAATTTGGAGTTGATTCTTTTTTTAATTTTTATTGATTTTATTGTGAAAATACTGTACAGAGTGGTTTCAATTACATGGGCAAAATAATGAGTACATTTCTTATCAAGCATTGTAGCCTCCTCCTTTGTTTCCCCCTCAGGGTTATATATATGGATCTAGCTTTAGTTTTCTACAAGTGATTATCCAGTTTTGTCAGCACCATTTAGAGAAGAAGCTTTTTTTCCATTCTATTTCTTAGTTCCCTTATCGAAGATTAGGTGGCTATAGGTCTGTGGGTTCATTTCTTGGTTTTCAATTCTATTCCATTGGTCCTGAAATCTGTTCTTGTGCCAGTACCAAGCTGTTTTGATTACTATGGCTTTATAGTAGAGTTTGAAATTTGGTATTGATATTCCTCTAGCACTATTCTTTCTGTTGAACATTTTTGCTCTTCAGAGTCTTTTATTGTACCTTATGAATTTTTGGAATTCCTCTTCTATTTTCTTGAGGAATGAGTTTGTAATATTGATAAGCATCACATTGAATTTTTAGATAGCCTAGGGAAGTATTGCCATTTTCACTATTTGATTCTTCAAATCTAGGAGCAAGGGAGTTTTTTCCATTTTCTACGTTCCGTTTTTATTTCCTTTTTCAGGTTTTTAAAGTTTGCATCGTAAAGATCCCTCACTTCTTTGATTAAGTTAATACCTAGGTATTTTATTTTTTATGGGCTATTATGAATGGAGTTGCTTTCCTGATTTCAGCCATGCTTTCTCATTGTTGGCACACAAAAAATCCATTGATTTTTGAGAGTTACTTTTTCCCTTGTTACTTTGCCAACGTTTTGAATCAGCATGAATAATTTCGGAGTGGAGTCGGTGGGATTATTTAAATACAACATCATGTCATCTGCATATAGGGAGAGTTTTATATCATCTTTCCCTATTTGGATCCCTTTTATGTTTGCATCTTGTCTTTTGCTGTAGCTAGCCATTCTAATACTAAACTGAAGAGAAGTGGAGAGAGTGAAAATCCTTGTCTCGTTCCTGAGTTAAGAAGAAATGGCTTTCGTTTTTCACCATTAAGTGCAATGCTGGCTGTAGGTTTGTCATATACAGCCTTTATTGTATTGAGGAATTTTGCCTAGATTCATAGTTTTTACAGAGCTTTTATCACAAATGGTGTTGAGTTCTAATTTTATTCCCTTGGATACTGTTTCTTGGCTCTTATTGTGGTCTTGTTGGTTTTCTATGTGTAGGATATTTTTGTCTTTTGTAGGGCTGATTTGGTGGAGATACATTGTTTCAATGTTTCTTTGCTATGGAAAGTTTTTATTCGACCTTCGGTTATGAAGGATAGTTTAGCTGGGTACAGTATTCTTGGTTGATAGTTGTTTGTCTTTAGTGCATGGCATACACCATTCCAGGATCTCCTTGCTTTAATCGGCCCTGCTGAGAAATCGGATGATTCTAATTGGTTTCTGTTTATAGGTGATTATTCTTTTCTCCTTGAGATCTTTAAGGCTCCATTCCTTCGTCTGAATTGATCCTGTGCAGATTATAATTTGACAGTGGGATATCTTGTTCTGGTCTGGTCTCTTTGGGGTTCTATAAGCTTCTTATGTCTGAATAGGCCTATCTTTTTGTATGTTTGGGAAATTCTCTGCTAGGTTTCTGTTAAATAAATTTTCTGGACCATTAACTTCTGTTTCTAGGTGCTCCTCTACACCCATTATCCTCAGATTAGGCCTTCGGATGGTGTCTTCCAAGTGTTGAATAGATCTATCATATTTTTTGGATTTGTCTTGCATAGTTTTATGTTTTTTTCTCTATAATATATAGGCTGTCTTCAATCCCCGAGATTCGATCTTCAGCATGGTCTAACCTACTGTCAAGACTTTCTACTTTGTTTTATTTCTTTTTCTTCTAATTGGTCTGCTTTATGGCTTCAAAATCTTTGTTAGAGCTTTGTTTTAGATCTTGTATGAAATCTTTACTTCCTTAATTTTGTGTTCAGTTTCTCAAATCACTTAGTTGATTGGTTATGGTTTCCCTGGACACTCATTCTTTCTGTAGGGCTCCATTCAGCATTCCATTTGTGGTGTCCCTGACTTCCTTCAGCATTCTGACTATGGATTCCATGAATGCCTCTATTGATCTTTGTCTAGTCTCATACTGTTCTCATAATTCCTGTATTACTCTTTGATTAGTTTCATCACGTTCACACAATTCCAGTAATTCTCTATGTCTCTGCTCCCCCTGCTCATGCATTTCCTGTATTTATCTTTGACTCTTCTCAACCTGCTTATGCAATTATGCATTAACCTTTAAGTAGCTTCATAATGCTTACAAGATTCCTGAATTAATCTTTGGTTTGCCTTCTCTCGCTACCTAGTTAGCACTAATTGACACTTAGTAAGTCTTATCCTTAATAGTCCATCTTGCAGCCTTCTCTGTATATTTGTCCACTACCTATTCCACTTGAGACTGATGGATCCAATGCTGTTTTCCTGCTAATTCAATGGGCGACCGTGAAGTTAGCACCACCAATTAAGGTACTTGCCACTTCGGTTCCAATTTAGGAGCATGATGAATTTTTACCCACACCAGCTGTCAAGGCAAGAAAAAGTGGGTGGAGTTTCTTATTTTCTTTTTTCAACTCCATATCTTAGTTTATTTCACTTACCTGGGGTCTAGTTTTTAATTTATTTCTGAAGTGAGATTTGCTATAGAATAAACTAAACTACTCTCCTCAAAGAAATTTTCCTTCCAACTGGATTTAATTTCTTATTTTATAATTGAATTTTTTATTTTCATCCTAATGTTTATTTTTAAACACTTATTATTATTATCTTTAAAAAGTTGTACAAAGAAGTTCCCAATCTACAAAACAGTACACAAATACAAGGTGTCTTACAACATTGTCACCCATTCCTCTTAACCCTTCCATTCTCACACTTTTTTGTAAACATTGAGATAGGTGATTACATATATTTCACATATTTCACAGTATTTTGGAATTGTGATACTTAGTTAAAGTCACAAACATATTTTAACCTTGACAAGGAAATTATTGTTATCATATGCCAAAGTTTGTTAATTCTATGAGCTTTAACAATCCAAATTATTTTTCCTACCTCAGGTGATATTTACATTTTTTTTCCTTTTGCTTAATGTAGGCTATTCCCTCTTGCCCTCTTTCCCTCTCATTCATCTCTTCTCATCACTGTGTTTGGGTTGCTTAGTTATTTTTCTTCTATGTCCAGCGCAGCTGATGGACCCCTTTGTTGTATGTTGTTCCATTTTCCACTTATTGTGTTCCTCCTCCTGGCTTCCCTGCATTGCGTGCATATTTCTGAAGTCTACATAGTCAAGAATATGGAGTCATTAATGATGATACAACAAAATGAGTGGCTGTCCATTGTTTCTCGAGTCCTGTTTATTTTGTCATACCTTCCTGCATTTTGGCTTTAGCATCCACATATCAGGTAGACCCTTTGCCGTTTGTCCCATTGTTCTTGGCTTACCTCACTCAAATAATTTGGTCTAGTTCCATCCATTTCCCTGCAAATACCTTCATTTTGTCCTTTCTAATGTCTACATGGTATTCCATTGTATATAGGTTCCACACTTTTAGGATCCACTTATCAGTTGTGGCTTATCTGAGTTGTTTCCAAATCTTGGCTATTGTAAACAGTGCTGCAATAATCATAGAGGTGTGTATGTCTCTGTAGACTGGATCCTGTTGTTCAGAGTAGATGCCTAGGAGTGGTATGGCCAGTTCATAGGATAGGTCGATATTTAGCTTTCGTAAGTACCTCCAGACTGCTTTCCAAAGTGGTGGGATTAGTATACATTCCCACTTGCACTGCAGTAATGTTTCTTTCTTTGTATTCCTTCCAGCATTTGTCATTGGCTTAATTTAGGATGTGGGTCATTCTGATTGGGGTAAGGTGGTATCTCAGAGTTGTGTTTATTTGCATTTCCCTTACAGCCAGGGTGATGAACATTTCTTCATGTATTTCTTTGCCGTTTTTATCTCTTCTTCTAATAAGTCTGTCTTTAGCTTCCTTGACCATTTCAAGATTGGTTTGTTAGGTTTGTGAAAGGTTAGTTTCTTGACTTCACCATATATAATATATTGGATATTATAATATAATGGATATTAGATGCTTGTCTGTTTTATTGCTGGTAAATATTTTTTCCCATTATATACCAATTCCTGGTTATCTCTATGATTCTTTTTTTTTAGGCTTTTATAGTTTTCATGAAACAGACCTTCTATATCTTTAGTTAGGTTAATTCCTAGACTCTTTTTATTTTGAGGTTATTGTGAATGGTGTTGTTTCTTTGATTTCCCTTTCTATTTGTACATTGTTACTATACAGAAAGGCGATTGATTTCTGTGGGTTAATTTTGTATCCTGCTACTTTGCCAAATTGGTTTATAAGTTCTAAGAGTTTGGGGATGGATCTTTAGGGATCGGTTATTTATAAAATAATGCCATCTGCAAAAAGAGATAATTTATCTTCTTTTCCTATGTGGATCCGTTTAATGTCTTTCTCTTGCTTTATTGCTCTGTCTAAGAATTTCAGAACTATAATGAAGAAGCGTAGATAGAGTGGGCATCCTTGCCTTGTTCCTGTTTTAGGGGAATTAGTTGTAGTTTTTTCCCTATTAAAGTATAATATTGGCCTTTGATGTGCCATGTAAGGCTTTTTATTATGTTATGAAATGTTCCTTCTATTCCTATGTTTTCCATCGAGTTTAACATAAATGAGTGCTGAATTTTATCAAAAGCCTTTTCTGCATCAATGGAAATAATCATGTGGTTCTTGACCTTGGATCTGTTGATGTGATGGATTAGATTTATTGACTTACATATGTTAAACCATCCCTGCATCTCTGGAATGAAACCCAGTTGGTCATAATGTATGATTTTTTTGAAATGTTTCTGGATTCTGTTGGCCGCAATTTTATTGAGGAGCTTTGTATCTGTCTTAATCAAACAGATTGGTGTGTAGTTCTTTTTTTGTTGGGTCTTTGCCTTGTTTGGAGATGAATGTGATATTGGCTTCATAGAATGAGTTTGGGATTACACCCTCTGTTTCTATTTCCCTGAAGAGCTTGAGGTCTTATAGAATTCTGTAGTGAATCCATCAGTTCCTGGGCTTTTCATTTTGGAAGATTTTGTAGGTAATTAACATGTTGAATTGATTTCTTTCTTCTTGCTTCTGTTTGGGCAATTTGTATGTCTTATTTTTCAGTCAGAAAAAAAGTTTATTTACTGAACTGCTGCCCACACCATGTATGGTGGAGAAGCATGGCTTAAAACGAAGGGGGCGACCCACCTCTGGGCCAGAACTTATCTAGGCTAGGGAAAGGAAGAAGTTGGCCAGTTGGGGAAAAGTGTGGCCACACTGGATCTCAATGTGACCTCAGGGTCTGGGACCCTCCTAAGGTGAGATGGGAGGCTTGTGACCAGAGGTGGCCCAGGTTGTGATCTAGCAGGAGGAGAAGTTGACTGCTTCCCGGTCTGGTAGTTACCTATGTAACAGATATTGGGGGGAAACTTAGCCAAGAAGGAGGGAGGTGTTCCTGTTCAGACCTTACATTCCAGCCTTTTGATAATTATGAAAAAAATTCTTTCTGGCTATTTCGTGTTTGCAAGGGGTATCAACAGTAGGGGTAAAAGGTTGAAATGATATGCCCTCTGAGAGAAGGCAGCAGGCAACAACTGTCACTTGGGCAATGAGTCCTTTGATGAAGTCTGGAGGAGGCAAGTCTCTTGGACGAAGTATGGAGAAGTCTCACGAGGCATTAAGGGACTGAAAAAATACTAGAGAACAAATAAATGGCAAGAGGAAGGACTTGGGGCTGAAAATGTTGGTAGAAATATCCCTAGCTACTTCTGACATCTGGCTACTAGGTAGAGAAGAAGTCAAGTGACAAAGGCAAGAATATAAATTCCTGTCCAATTGAAAGGTAGACAGGTATGGACATTAGATGGGCAGTCTTCTTACTTCTATTGACTTCCCTGCTCTGGTTAATTTTGAAAGGGCAGGCACAAAGTGGCTGATGTGGTATCATTTCCTCTTACTCTTTTCCATGTTCCTTTGTTCTGCAGAATGGCTGATTCTATGTGTCATTGGTGGGATGGTTTGTCCCAGGTGGTATTCAAGGAGGTTTGAACTCAATTCTTGGGCACTATCCCTGAGCACTTCTGCTCAAGGATAGCACTCTACCACTTTGAGTTATAGAAACTCTTGCCGTGTTTTCTGGTTGAAGGTAAGAGGCTCAGTCCAAGCTTCCAGCCTGGCTCTTTGCAGGTTAGTTGGGAGATGAAGTCTTAGGGATTTTTCAGCCCGTACTGGATTTTAATTGCAATTTTGTCACGAAAATCCTTTGTTATTTCCAATTAAAGCAACAAGGAGATCAAATAGAATAAGTAGAGCTTACCTGGTCCTTATCAAGAATTGACCAAATATTTTTGCAATGACAAAACTTGTTAGATGGGAGAATCTGAACACAGATATGCCCAATATTTTAGAATCACAAAGTCAGTACTAGCCTAAACAACACAAAACAAAACAGGCAAAACTCAAATCCTAAAATTTTAGACAAGTTTCAGACATCTTTGCTAACAAAGCACATCAGATGGTTGGGCCTCCGTTACCAGAGTCTGTGAAAAGAGCAACTTTTTAGCAAGGCACATTTGAATAGATGGATGGAGGAGAAGAAAACTTGGTGGAAGTGTAAGGATTGGAGGGGGCAAATCCTTCAACCACCATTTGGCCAAAATGGCGAACTCAAGATGCCAAATTTCTAAAAAAAAAATGCAAAGAAAGCCTGAACAAAAATCAAGCCTAGTTTGGCTAGCCTTTTAGAGAGAACCTAGAATGGGTCTCCTGGATCCATCCCATGTCACGAGCTTCATGGCACAATACAAATAGTTGTAGAAAAGAAAGGGAGAGATAGAGTATGTTGGACATGATTAGCAGAGAGCAAAGAGATCCTGAAAGTGAACAGAGATCGGACCATTTACTATTGCAGAGGCAAGAATTGTCTAAATCTGAGAAAAGCATAAAAAATTACATGGTCTGGCTATCCAGGGAGTGCAAGAGTCATTTCAGAGGGGTTTCATGGCTCGGGCATGACTCGTAGCACCCCGTTAAATGTGTAGGAGAATCAGTCTTGTGAGTGAAGGAGAGTGACCAGGCTGAAGCAATGTCCCTACTTCCCCTAGAGCAGTCTACAGACAAATGGCCAAGATCCCATAACCAAGCAATCTCGGGTTCGGAGGAGACCAGTCTTTCTGATAAAGGCTATAGGAACTCTCTAGCATGGTGTCACATCTGAACAGAGATTGAGCAACAGAGAGCCGTAGAAAGTAGTTTCACTCACCAGAGAAGAGAAGTGGTGTGGACGTGGATGTGAAGGCCAGCAATGGTATTGGTGAAAAGTCTTGTGTGGTGTCTCAAGGCAGTTTAGTTCACAGAAAAGGAGTGGTTAGGAAATTCTAACATTTCCAGCTCTATAACCCCATCTGAGTTATAGCATCATATGTAAGGAATATTAAATAGGTAGGTTTCATTCAGTAGCCTATGAATACGACACACTATTAAGGCAGGAAAAAGAAGTTTATTTACCGAACTGCTGCTCCAACCATATATGGTGGAGAAGCAGGGCCAAAAAGGAAAGGGGAGATAGCAATTTGTATTTCTGTAGAAATTCATCCATGTCTACTAGGTTTTCCTTCCTTTGTAAGTAGAGTCTGGAATTATTTGTTTATGATTGTTTGGATGTCTTGGATGTTTGTTGTAATTTTTCCTGTGGAATCTCTGATAATATTGATTTGGGTCTCCTCTCTTATTTTGTTAGTTTCTCTTGCCAGTGGTCTGTCACTCTTATTGATTTTTTTTATTAAAAACAGTTTTTTGTTTTATTAATTTTATTTATAATTTTCTCAGTCTCTATCTCATTAAATTTCAGCTCTTATTTCGGTTATCTCTTTCTGTCTAGCAACTTTAAGTTCAATTTTTTTCTTGTTTCTCTAGCAGTTTTAGTTGTGTCATAAGATTGTTTACTTGGTCTCAGTTTTCTTGATATGTGCACTGAGAGCAATACATTTGCCCCACAGGACTGCTTTTGCTGGGTCCCATAGGTTTCTTTGTGATGTTTCTTTATTTTCACTGAATTGTAGGAACTTTTTAATTTCTTCTTTAACTTCTTCTGTGACCCATGTATTGATCAACTTAGTGCAGTTTAATTTCCATGTGTTTAAGTTTTTTCTACTTTATGCCTTGGTATTGAGAACCAGTTTGATTCCACTATGGTCAGATATAATACAGGGTATAATGTCGATCCTCTTGTATTTGCTTAAGTTCCTTGTATGAACTATGAAATGATCTATTGTAGAAAAAGTGAAGGGGTCGGCAAGAGTTAGACCCTGCTGGTGTAAATGCCTGTAATTGTAGCTACTCAGGAGGCTCAGATCTGTGTATTCAGGTTCAAAGCCTGAAGAGGCAGGAAAATTCATGAGGCTTTTTCTGGGGTTTTTCAGCACCACACCCTGCATCATGTCCGGGGTTGTTCACCACCTTTGCCAACATGGGCTGGGCTGGGATGCTTATGCAAGCCAGTATGGAGAGGCCCTCTACCCCACCAGGAGTGAGGTGTTAACCAGTGCTGTTGCCTCAAGCTGGGCTGGGCTGCTTATGTGGACCGGTATGGAGAGTCACAAACCGCCATGGGTCTGGAGTTGTTTACTGCAGCTGTCCCCATCCCAGTTATCACTGCCAACCCAGGCTGGTGTAGGCTGGTCCTGTGGGCTAGTGCCAAGATGCATTGTGCCCAGAGTCTGGGTGGTTTGCCACTACTGCCAGCTGCTGCTGCTGTTCCAGGTTAGGCTAGGCTGTTTACACCAGCAGAACAGAGGTGCCACACTGCGAGTCTAGGGTCATTTGCCACTGCTGACAGCTGCTGCTGCTACTGACTGGGTTGGAGTGCTTGCACCAGCCAGGCAGAGGCGCCCTGCCAGGGAGGGTGAGGGGAATCTTCATGCCGGCTCTTCTGAGATGTCAGTTTGTATTCTCTGGGTTGGCACTGGACCTGCGGCATCTTCTATGAGCCTTGGGATGTTTGTGGGTGTGTGGTCCTCGGAGGGTCCAGAGCCAGGCCACTTAAGCAACCGGGTACAAAGCTCCACCACTTAAGCTGCTCAGCGAGGAGCCCCATCACCAAAAAGGGTTGGGGAAAGGGTTTTCCCACTTTACTGTCTGTGTAGGGTTTTCCCTTTTCTTTTTTCACTTCCTGTATCTCTCTGAGTAATCGCCTTTTTTTTTGTGGGTCACTTGCAGAAATGGAGCTTTGAAAACAAAACTCTGTATTTCGTTGGGGAGAGCTGTGGTGTTTCCCTGCTGTTCGATCGCCGTCTTGGCCCCTCCCATTCAGGTGGAGTTTTTCTTAGGTGGCCGGTGGGCCTTGGTTAACAAAGGATAGGTCCATAAAAGAATATGTTGTAAAGCCTGCAGATTGTAACTAGACATTTCTGTTAATATAGCCTTCCCAAATTTAGGAACCAAAGAGGGTGGTCCACCCTAAAGTATTTCAAAGGGATTAAATATTTTAACATAAGGGCTACATCTTGGTCAAAGGAGAGCAATGTGGAGGAGGCTCACCTGGCCATAGACAGACTCTGTATTTAATGTAGTTAGTTTCCTTTGAGGGCATATTCATTCTTTCTAATGCCTTGAACTCTGAGTTCTATAAATGGATTGTAACTTCCAATTTATTCCTAGAGTGTTAGTTAATAATTGAGAACTTGGGCCATGAATGCAGGGCCATTTTTGGACCCCACAGCTAAGGGTAAGCCAAATCAAGGGATTATTACATGCCTCAGCTCAGCCTGAAAATGTGTCCGCTATTACTAATAGATACCAATACCCATACTTTCCAGGCTTTACCTCTGTTAAGTCCACTTTCCCAAATTCATCATCTGAGGTTACTCACATATGAGTTCTTTCCATAGGTTCCAGCTTTTCAGCATTTGCCCATTGGAAATTACCTACACACCTTACAAAGTATTGTCAGGCTAAGGCCCCAATGGTTTTCAGAACATTTTTAGGTAGTGGCCTCGGGAAATTTACCAAGGTGCAAATATCTACACGTAAACTGTCTGAAAGCTTAATCACGTATGCATTTTTCACAAGTTCAGTGTCAACATTTGCACACTTATTACAACTGTTTTTGCTTCTTCCTTTAATTTTAACGACTAGTAGCTCTAGAGATCCCACTGGTTTTATAGAGTGATCTCAAAAGCTACCTGATCAGCTCAAATGTTTCCCTGTATCTTAGGGTCTCTAGTTTCTTTAACTCTTATACAGTACTCTGAACCTTGGAGACTTCTTCCATTTTATTCTCCTCCTCTTCTCTCAAACTTGTTTTCAAGATCCCACTCTCCTTCTCAATGTGCTCCTTAACCTGTAACTGTTTTGGCAGGGTCACAGGAGAGTTCCTTTGACTGGACAACTGTTGCTCCTTCTCACAACAACTTTGCTTCCTCTTCAGTTCCTCCCTTAAGTTCACAAAGGTGCTATTGCGAGGTAATTTTTCCCACCTCCACCTGTTCCATTGGGACACGATGCTTATGTATTACTTTTATGGTGAAGATCTCAGCAGTCTTCTGAGGCTTTTACTGTAGTAATTTCTCTTTCTGATTTTCCACTTCAGTGTATTTTTGTGACAGATCTTTCAACTGTTTGTTTAGCTCTTCTATTTTTCTTCTTAATGCTCTTTCCCTTTCCCCAGCATTCCCTATCAGAGCATGTAGTCCTTTAACTCTTTCTGAAGAGTAATAATCTCTTTCTTGAGCCTGATATTTTCCTGTTTACTTTACTTTGCCTCATCTTCTATTACACAGCACTTCCCTGTCTTCTCTGCTAACTACTTGTTCCTTCTTCCTCTAATGGTTTGAATTTCTGGTGACACTCTTCAAAGCTTATAATCGACATGTACTTCAGCCTAATACTTTCTTATATCAGGTCCAGCTCATTTTTCATGGTCATGATTTCTTAATGCTGCGTCAGAATCTCTTCTTGACCTCATTTGTGTTTAGCAAGGATGGCAGCATTGCTGACCTGTGCTTCTGTCAGCCTCTGATCTGTGTTTCCCTAATTTGCCTCATGCTCACCGAGGCTACTGTACTTGAATTTCATTTGATTCTGAGTGTTTTCTAGGTTCCTTTTGAGGATTTTCTTATCATTTTTGACTCTCACAAGTTCCTAATTTATATCTTCAAATCTTTTCTTCACATCAAATAATTCTCTCTGTTTTCTCCAGTGTGCTCTTCTATGTGCTTTTAATCTCTTGATGGGTTTTGACTGGCACATATTGGTGATTCAGTCTTTTATAAGCCTGTCTTTTGAGATAGAAGTGTGTGAATATTTTCTTTGTCACATTTCTTCTTAAGTTCAGAGGCTGCTTTTAAATTGAACACAGTTGGAATTCAGAGCCCCATGCTCCTTTGCATATTTCTCAGAGATATGAACACATTTTCCAGATGGTTAATGTGATTACTTAACCTGTTATTTTCTGTCTTTCTCCTCCTTGGACATTCCTTTTCCCAATGGTCATTTTGCTTGCAATAAGCACACTGATCTAGTCCTAGAGGTTCCCTACTGCCAGTTGCAACTGAATTGTACTGTCTTTGCCAAGGATTTCTTCATCCTTATTCTGGTACTCCTACCAAAACTCAAACCCCGTTCTTAAACTCTTTTTTTCCAGGGTATCTCTGTTGTCAGACACCCAATGGGCAACCACTTCCAACTTAAAATACACCTTTTCCTCAAATCCTTCTAACTTTTGAAGGTTTCTTCTAATATCTGCGGCTGACTGGGTAACAAAGGTCATATTTAGGGCTCTTTGATTCTCCAGGGCTTCAAGATCTATAGGCTTATAGATCCTATAAGCTCTGGGAAAAGTTCCAGAAAAGCATTAAGGTGCTCACTGAGGAACTGTACGATCTCACTCACTTTAGATTGATGACTTGGCTTTCTAGCTACTGCGGTATTCCTGCTAATCTAACCTGGCAATAATTGGTAAGCATTTCTATGCCTCGATCACTGTTAGTCTCAGCTTGGGTAAGTCTGGGGAACGACTTGCTCCAGTTGATCTGGTTTAATAGTGGGCCTACTGTCTGGTCCTAGGACCAACTTCAAGTCACCGAGCAGGATTCAGTCACTTTTCTACCAGGTGAAAAGCACCTGTAAAATTTGCTGACACTTATTCCAGATGTGCTTGTTTATGAGAATTGTTGTCTCTAATGAGGTAATGAGCCCCTGGTTTTTTTTTTTTTTCTGAAAAGAATGGATTTTTTGGTTTCCAGTTATACAGGTCACTAGTGGTAAAGGGACCATATATTAGAAAGGGAGCCTGCTCACCATGTCCTCCATATTCCTGTCTCAAGGGTAATAAGGCTAACATACCACATTGTACCACCTCAGGCTGGTACAAGTAACCACTTTTGGTATGGAATGACTTAATATTAGAGGTGCTGATGGCAAAGAATAGTTGAGAGAGTACATCAGTGCATCTTCCTCTGAGGGACTCTATAACCCTGGGGGAGAATTTTTTGGATATGACAACTTTAGGCTTTGATCTCCCATCCTGAGAAAAGGACTAAACAGAAGTGCATACAGGACACTGAGAGAAGTATCAGCACACACACAGAGACCAATAGCCACGAAAACTTAACCCACATGTCCCACACTTTTCAATGTTGAACGCTACAGAAAGTCCCAGATGACAGACAGAACATCCCAGATTGCCTCTTGAGGAGGTCACAGATGACCTGGAGGGCGTCACATATGTCCTTCCTAGGAGGCCTTAGATGACCTCTCATGGAGGTTCCAAATGGCTTCCCAAAAAGTGTCAGATGACCTCCAAAGGAGGTCCCAGATGTCCTCTCAATGAGGCTGAGATTACCTCTCAAGTATCTCAGATGGCCACTCAAGTAGTCCACATATGAACTCCACAGGAGGTTCCAGATAACCCTGTTGAGAAAGCCACAGATGACTGCCAGAGAAGGTCATATATGGTTTCTCAAGGAAGTCCCAGATGATGTCCAAGATGCTCATATTTTTCTCATCAGAGTAACCCGAGATGACCTCCCAAAGAAGCTCCAGATGACCTCATAAGCGGTCCTAGATTACCTTTTAAGGAAGCCCCAATGACTACTTTTGAAGAGTTCTCAGGTGGCCTCCTGAATAAGCCCCAGATGACCTCTGGAGAAAGTCTAAGATGGCCCCTGAAGGCCCCACATGACCTCCAGGGTAGGTCTCAGATGGCTTCTCAAGGAAATCGCAGATGTACTCATGATGAGGTTCCAGATAGCTTCCCAAGGAAGACCTACAATACCTCTCAAGAAGGTTCCAGGTGGCTTCACAAGGAAGCCCTACATGACCTATCAAGGAGTTCCCAGATGGCTTTACAAGGAAGCCACAGATGACCTCCAGATTGAGTCCCCGAAACAGGCTGGCAAGCTTGCCCAGACATACCCCTAGAGGTACCTAAATGACTTTTTTCCATGTTGGTCCTCCGGAGACAAACACTTGAGGTAGACTCTCAACCCTGAAGGCTGACACTCTCACCTATGGGGATTTTTCCCTGGGGCCAAGGCCTGATGCCATCCAAATGTATTATATCGATGAGGGTCTCCAAATATTAGGACCTCTATTGTTCAGGAGAATCCATCGAGACACAAAGGGCAAGCATTTTATCCCCCTTCCCTTAGTCTATTCTTCCCTGCAGACCTATAATTCCTTCAAGGTCTTTCCCTTTTTCCCTTCTACCAGTTCTTTCTTCTCTTCAGGCCTCTCCACTCTCCACAGGCCTGAACTACTTTGCCTGGGTCCGTTGCCATCCTTTACCTCCTGTTCTCCCTCAACTTCCTCTCCTCTCAGGTCTTTCCCCTTCTGCTTTCATGCAACTTCCTTCCTTACAAGACGTTTCCCTTTTTCTCTTCTCTTCTATTGCTCTAAATAAGCAGCCTATATAAAGTCTGTAACCCTTCTCCACACCAACTGCTTGACAGTTTTCAACTGTCACATCCCAAACTGCCCACAGCCCAATCACTTCTTTACAGCTCAAAACTTCGTGATTACTGCCCCAGGCCCTCCCACAGAATGCCCCATCTTCTTTGGTGGCATATTTTGTCCTCTCCAGCTGGCCAAGAGATGGGGCCACGCTGATTATCAGACCTATAAATTATCAGGGTCATGCTGATTATCACAGTATTATCCTTGTGAACTAATAGCAATTGAAATTGGAAATTTGATTGTGATATTACAAACTCATTGTGACATCACAAACCCATTTTGACATCACCACCACCATGACATCACACACCCAATCTGATAAGATTGTCATTGTGACATCATGATTCCATTGTGACATCTCAAATCTATTATGATCTCTTAGCTCCTTTGGAAAATCACATGCCCTTTTCAACATCACAGTCCCTTTGTGTACCCATATCCTTGTTGTTAACTAATGACAATTGAGATCAGACATGCCATTATAAAATCAAAAAGTTTTTGTGACATCCTCAATAGTGTGACATCACTTTTTATAAGATCATCAGCTCATTGTGACATCACCAAAGTTAATGACCTAATCGCATTATGACAATTCTCATTGTGACATCATAGACAAATTGTGAATGCTTATTCTGTATTTCATTGATTCCAAATATGGCATGAGAATTGCTATCAGAAATGAATTTTTGTGCCTACATAACAATTTTGAGCTGGGCGCTTTTGGCTCATGCCTAGCTACTCAGGTGGCTGAGCTCTGAGGATCACGGTTTAAAGCCAGCCTGGGCAAGAAAGTCAGAGAAACTCTTATCTCCAGTAAACCACTCGAAAAACAGAAGTGGCTTTGTAGCTCAAGTGGTAGAGTGCTACCCTTGAGCTGAAGAACTGAGGGACAGTGCCCAAGCCCAGAGTTCAAGCCCCACAACCGACAAAAAAATTGACATCATAATCACTTTGTGCCATCACAGTGCCATTGTGATATCACTAACACAATGAGACATCACAAACCTCTCATGTCCTCATAACTTTTGTGACATGCTTACATTGTGATATCTTAGTCATTTTTCGCCTCATAATTTGTTTTCAACCTCATATTTCATGTATGACATCAGATACCAGGAATCCACTGTGACATCATGACCATTGTGACATCACACTGACAGATGCCATGATCATCATGTCACATTGTGACATCACAAAAGGTTTTGATCTCACAATTAGTTGGTGATGCCATACAGGTAAGAGATCACAGTAGGTCTATGATTTCACAATTGGTTGGTGGTATTAAAATGGCATAAAGTATTTCATTCATTATGAAATCACAGAGAATATGAGTTCACAAATGAACTGTGGTTTCTCCAAAGGCATGTGTTGTCACAAATGTGATGAAGTCCTAGGAGGATTATGATGTCACAGTGTGACACAATGTTCATGATGACAGGATGGGTTTGTAATGTCATGGTGGGTTGGTGATATCACAATGGCAATGTTTTGTACAAAGGGATTGTAATGTCACAAAAGTTATGATTCACAGTTTGTTTATGATATCAAACTACAAGCCACATTTGAAATAGAATGAAATCACAATAAAAGTTTTTCATGTCTATGATGTCACGATGACAATGTGAAATTCTAATTCATATCATTTTAGTTTTGTGATTTCACAATTATCAGATGGTGTCACAATGACAATGTGATGTCACAATTGTGATGATCTCAAAAATGTTTCTGATGTTAAAATGTCATGTCTGATTCTCAATTGTCAATAATACACAGTGGAGATTTGGGTACACAAAGGGATTGTAATGTCACAAATCTATGTATTTTTTCAAAGGTTATAAGAGGTCATAATAGATTTGGGATGTCACAAAGTGATCCTGGTGTCAAAACAGTAATGTCACAATGGGTTTGTGATGTCACAGTGGTGATGAGGTCACAATGGGTTAGTTATGTCATGAGTTCATAATATCACAATTATTTGTCCAATTTCAATTGCTCCTAGTTCAACATGAGGACACTGTAATAACCAGCAGTGCCCCTATAATCCACGGGAACAGATAGTCATCATAACCTCCTTGTCTGGACCAACAGAGAAGGGGGTGCATGCCACTGGAGAGGGGAGGACATGCTGCTGAAAGAGATAAAGTGTCAAGTCCCACATGGTGATCTGCCAAGAAGTAATTGGCCATGGACATTAGGGAAGTGATGATTGAAAATTGTTATGCAGGAAAGATATTGCAGTGGGGGAAGGGTACAGCCTATATATAGGCTGCATGTTCAGAGCAACAGAAGGATAGAGAAAAAGGGGAAAGGCCTGGAAGGAAATACGTGATGAGACTGCAGGAGTGTAAGACCTTGGAGGAGAGGAAATTGAGGGAGAGAAAGAGGTGAAGGACAGCAACTGGCCACCTGGTCAGGGCAGAACAAGCCTTTCAAGAGTAGAGCAGCCTGAAGAGAAGAAGGGAATGGTGGAAGGAAAAAATGAAAAAAAAACCCTGAAAGGTAGGACAGGTCTTTAGAGAAGGAGGATGAAGAGAAAGGAAAAAGCCTTGTACTTTGAAATGTGGAGCTTCGGAGATCATTATTTTGGAGATTGGTTGTTTGCAGACCAGTTAACAAATGGCTGTGCTGCTCTTTGAAGTTCTGAGGGCCCATGGTTGAGGCAGAATTTAGCTCTGGGCATCCAGCCCAGGTCAAGTTAGTCGCCTGTTATAAAATGTAAGACAAGACAGGTTTGTGATGTTACATTCCATTAATGATTTCACAATGTCATAGGGATTGTAATGTCATAATGGTGATGTGGTCACAATGGGTTTCTAAAATCAACCTATATGCCACATTTGAGATAGAATGAAATCACAGAATAGGCAATCACATTGTCTCTATGACCTCACAATGAAAATGTGATGTCATAATGCTATGATGTCATTGTCATTTTGGGATGTCACAAGGGGCCCTTGGTATCATAACAATGTGATCTCACTCTGGAGATGATGTCACAAAGCGTTTGTAATGGTAAAATGGCATGCATATGGTTACCCAAAGGGACTGTTATGTCATAAACACCATGTGCTTTTTCAAAGATGCTAAGAGGTCACAACAGGTTTGGGATGTCACAAGGTGATTGTGATATCACTGTGGCAATGTGATGTCACAATGGGTTTGTGATGTCACAGTAGTGACAAGGTCACACTTGGATAGTGATATCAAAATGAATTTGTAATATCACCATTATATGTCCAATTTCATTCTATTTGATCACAATGAAGATACGAGTTCACATAAGGAGCTAGAAGTCAGAAAGGCCATGAATTTTCTAAAATATTATGAGAACATAATAGGTTGGTGAAAATGCAATGCGACAGAGATATCTCATTGGCAATGTAATGTTACCATTACATGAGATAGTATTGTTTTGAAGTCACAAATAGTTTCTGATGCCATACAGGTGATGAGGTCACATAGGTTTGTGATTTCACAATGGTATGGTGATGTTACAATCTCATGCCAGATCTCTAATTGACAATTATATAAGTTCACAGGGATAATTATGTATCCTAAGGCATATTTTGACACAAGTGTAATGAGTCTTAACAGGTTTGTGATGCCACAATGTGTCTCAGTGGTCATGACATTTGGCAGTGTGATGTCACAGTGGTCGTGATGTCCCAGTGGATTTATGAAATCACGTTATACCTTAAGTATTCTGATTTAAACAATGTATGAACTCAGAGAGGCCAAAGAGATGACACTGGCAGCATGTCAAAAAATTATGAGGATAGGACAGTTTTGTGATGTCACAGTGGGTTAGTGATATCATAATGGCAATAGGTGTCATCAAGGTATTGTGATGTCATAATATTTATGTGGTCAGAATGTATTTCTGATAACAACCCACCTGCCACATTCAAAATAGAAAAAAAAATCAAAGAATAGACATTCCAATGTATCTGTGACATCACAATGACAATGTGATGTCATAATACTATGATGTCATTTCTGTTTTATGATGTCACTGTGGGCTGATGTTGTCATAATGACAATGCGAAGTTACCCTGGTTTTGCGATGTTAAAATGGTATGTCTGATCTCAATTGTCATTAGCTCAAAATGAGGATATGGGTACACAAAGGGCCTGTGATGTCACAAAGGCCATGCTTTCTTTCAAAGCTTCCAAAGTCATAATAGGTTTGGGATGTCACAATGTGATCATGGTGGCCCAATGGCAATGTGATATCACAATGGATTTGTGATGTCAACACACTGATGAAGTCACAATGGGTTAGTGATGTCTCATCAAGTTTGTAATATAACAATGATGTATACAATTTCAATTTCTTCTAATTAATGATGAGGATACTGTAATAACCAGTGGGGCCAGAATTATCTGTGGGAGCTGATAATCATTGTAAATTATTGGCCTGGCCCACCAGAAAGAGTTGGGAATGCCGCCAAAGGTGGAGGTGCCAAGCCTCACATAGTGAGCTGTCAAGAAGTGATTGAGCATTGGAAAGATTGGGAAGTAATGATTGAAAACTGTTAGGCAGGAGACCCGTTGGAGTGAGGAGGTGTACACCGTATATATAGGTTGCATTTTCAGAACATTGGAAGGGGAAATAAAAAGGGAACTACCCGGATGGAAGAAAGTGGTGAGCCAGGGAAAAACCTGACAAGAGAGGAAGATGAGGGAGACCAGAAGGTTGGCATGTGGTCACTGGGGCAGAGTAGGGCAGGCCTGTGGAGAGTGGAGAGGACTAAAAAAAGAAGGAAAGGGTGGAAGGGAAAAAGGGAAAGACAAGAAAAGAAGGACATGTCTGTAGCGAAGGAGGGAGGAATGGAAAAGTAAAAAGCCTTGCCCATGGAGGTTTGGAGCTTTGGAGATTATAATTTTTTGGTTGTTTCTTTGCAGACCGGTGGGGCTGCCCATTGGAGGTCTGAGGTTTGGTGGTCAAGGCTACTCTTGGACCTGGGTATCCAGTCCAGGATAAGGTAATCACAGTCCCCTTTCTAGTGTAAATTAGTTTATTATATTAAATGTGACTCTATGATTTGTCTCCTTGGTGATGAAGTCATAAGAACAGGAGTTCACAGAAAACGCCTGAAGTCTCAAAGGCCATAGATTTTCTAACACGTGATGTGGCCATAAGAGGTTTGTAAAAACACAATGGGACAGTGATATCACAATGGCAATACCACAATATCATGTTAAAATAATGCTTTGATACCACAATTAGTTGTTGATGCCATTCTCGTGATGAGGTCACAATAAGTTTGTGATGTCACAATGGGTTCATGTCAGTGTGGCATGGCAGATCTCAATTGTCATTAATTGGCAATGAATATATGAGTTCGAAAAGGGACTGGAATGTCTCCAAAGGCATATGTAGTCACAAATGTGATGCCATTCAAACAGTTTTGTCATGTCACAATGTGACATAATGATCATGATATCTGGCAGAATAATGTCACAGGGGATTTATGATATCACCTGTCATGCCAGAAATATGAGATTGAAAACAGATTATGGGCTCACAAAGGACCTAATATATGAAAATGGCAGCATGTCACAAAACTGATAAGGACAGGACTGGTTTGTGTTGGCACAGCAGGTTAATGATATAAGATGGCAATGTGATGTCAGAAAGGATTGTGATATCACAATAGTTATATGGTCAAAATGGGTTTCTGAAATAGAATGAATTTACAGAATAGGCCATAACACTCTTACGTGTATGAAGTAACAATGTCACTGTGATTAATAATGATATGATGCCATTGTCGTTTGGTGATATCACAATGAGCTGATGGTGTCATAAGACAATTTGATGTCACTGCTGATTTATGGTTTGGCAATGGTTATGAGGTCACATTATGTTTCTGATATCAACATACAGGTAAAAATGAAATAGAATGAAAAAGCAGGGCATGGGTGACTCATGCCTGTAATCCTAGATAATCAGGGCCCTGAGATCTGATGATAACAGTTCAAATCCATCTCAGGCAGGAAAGTCCATGTGATTTATCTCCAATAAAACCACTAGAAAACCAGATGTGGCACTGTGGCTCAAGTGATAGAGAGTTCATCTAGAGCTGAAGAGCAAGGACAGCACCCAAGCCCAGAGTTTAAGCCCCATGATAGACAAAAAAAAAAAGATTTAAACAGGCATTCACAATCTGTCTATAACATCACAATGACAACGTGATCTCATAATGTTATCTTGTCATTGTAGTTTTGTGATGTCAAAAGTAGTTGATGCTGTCATAATGACAATGTTAGGTCACACTGGTGATGTCACAAATGGCATGTTTGAAATCAATTGCCAGTTCATAATGAGGGTATAGTTACACAAAGGGGCTGTGGTGTCACAAAGGCCATGTGTTTTTTCAAAGGTGCTGAGGTCCCAATAGGTTTGGGATGTCGCAATGTGATAGTGATGTCAAATGGCAATGAAAGCTCACAATGGGTTTGTGATGTCACATTGGTGATGAAATCAAATAGTTTTGTGAAGTCACATCTCCTAATCACATGACCAATTTTAGTTGCTACTATATCACGATGAGGATATGAGTTCACAGAAGACAAGTAAAAAAGGTCATGAATTTTCTAAAATGCTATGTAGACATCCTAGGTTTTTGAAAACACAATGGAACAGTGATATAACAATGGCAATGTAATGTTGCAATATGACGACTTAATAATGTTTTGATATCACAATTGGTGATGCCACAATAGTGACAAGTTTACAAGAGGTGTATGATGTTACAATGGGTTGGTGATATCAAGATGTGACATGTGATCTCAATCGTCATTAACTCACAATGAGTATATGAGGTCACAAAGGGACTGTGATGTCTCCAAAAGCATGCGTTGTCACAATAGTGAAGTCCTAACAGGTGTGTGTTGTCAGAATGTGACAAAATACTCATAATATCTATCAGTGTGATGTCACCATGATGTAGATGTCACACTGGATTCGGGTATCACATTTCATACCTGAATTGAGTATGAGAGGATTATCATTTCACAGTGGTTTAGTGATATCACTATGGAAATGTGGAGTCACAAAGGGATTGTGCTGACCTTTTCTGCTTGACTCATACATGTACTAGATGTTGCAAATAATGGAAACCATGGGACCTATGTTTCTTTGGGCTTGGCTTTCTTCATTTAATATAATTTTAGGTCAGATAAGTGTGATGTTAGGAAAATGAACCCTTAGATATGTATTTAAATGTTTCTTTCATGCATTTGTTTCTAATGCATATATAAGATTATTTCTTTGTTGCTTTGTATGTCCCTCCCCCACTGTATAACCCCTGCTTTCGCTGTATTTGATGTCGGTATAATACGTGGAGGAGATGGGGAAAAACAAGTCGTTTAAGGATACAGGTGGACCCGTTGCAACTATGAGAAGTACAAGTTGTCTTGTCGAAAACGAATTTTACAACTTTGGTGTGTGGGGGGGGATTGGGGTGGGTGGAGGGCAGGCTGGGAAGGGATGTGAAGGGTTAACAAAGGAGGAGGCTGCAATGCTTGATAAGAAATGTACTCATTATCTTGCCCATGTAATTGTAACCCCTCTGTACAGTATGTTCACAAAAAATAAAAATTAAAATAAAAAAAGGAAAATGTTGATGGAGTGTTTATATGCAGAAAACCTGAGAAGATAGCTCAGTGGTAGAGCACTTACATTGCTTGCCTGAGGCCCTGGGTTCGATTCCTCAGCACTACATAAGCAAAAGAAGAAAGCTGGAAGTGACGCTTTGGCTCAAGTGGTAGAGCGCTAGCCTTGAGCTGAAGAGCTGAGGGACAGCGCCCAGACGCAGAGTTCAGGCCCCACGACCGGACCCCCCCCCAAAAAAAGAAATGTACTCATTATCTTGCCCATGTAATTGTGACCCCTCTGTACAGTATGTTCACAAAAAATAAAAATTTAAATAAAATAAAATAAATAAATAGGGATAAAAAAAAACAAAGGGATTGTGCTACCACAATGGCTATTAGATCACAATGTGTTCTCACTATAGTAGGTTTGTGATGTCACAATTCGCTGGAAATGTCACAATGGCATGCTGAATCTCAATTGTAATTAATTCACAATGAAGATATTAGTTCACAAAGGGACTGTGTTGTCGCCAAAGACCTGTGTTGGCACAAATGTGATGAAGTCCTAACTGATTTGTGAGTTCACAATGTGACACCATCCATGGTCTTGATGTTTATCATAGTGATATCACAATGGTCATCATGTCAGAGTCAATTTCTGATATGATATATTATACCTGAATTATTATGTTTGAAAAGAGATTATAAGCTTACTAAAGGCATAAAATATCCTGATGGCAGCATATCACACAAATTATGACTAAAACCTCATGCTCTTTGGAGCTTTCTTTCTTTGAAATTGTATCCTTATTGTGAACTAGTAGAAATTGAAATTGGACATGTCATTGTAATATTACAAACTCATAGTGACAATAGTGACATCACAAACTCATTGTGACCTCATCACTACTGTGACATCACAAACCCATTGTGACATCACATTGCTGTTGTCCCTTCACAATCACATTGTGACATCACAAAACTACTGTTAACTCAGCATCATTTAAAAGACACATGACCTCTGTGGCATCATAGACCTATTGGTTACCCATATCTTCATAGCGAATTAATGAAAATTGTGATCATACATAGCATTGTATCATCACAAATACTTTGAGTAAAAATTATGACTGTGAAATCACATTGTCATCATGACACCATCATCTCATTGTTACATCACCAAATCTCAATGACACCATACCATGTTTTTCTTTTTTTTTTCTTCTGTGCATTTTTTATTGTAAGTATAGTATACAGAGGGATTACAGTTACATGAGCAAGGTAATGTTGTGAATGCCTATTCTTGGATTTCTTTCTATTTCAAATGTGCCATGTGGGTTGATATCAGGAAACCATTGTGAACTCATAACCTTTGTCACATCAAAATCTCTTTGTCACAGCACATTGCCTTTGTTACATCACTAACCCACTGTGACATCAAATACCTCTCCTGTCCTCATAACTTTTATGACATGCCATTGTGATATATTAGGCCTTTTGTGAGTTTAAAATCTGCATTCGATCTCATATTTCAGATATGACATGAGATAGCTAAAATCCAGTGTAACATCATGATATCACACCGCTGGACATCATAACCATTGTGTCAACTTTGTGACATCTTAGACCTGTTAGTTCTTCACCTTTTTGACTACATATACTTTGGTGATATCAGAATCCCTGCCCAAACTCATATATACTCATGCTGAGTTAATGACAATTGAGATCCCACATGCCATTGTGACATCACCAACCCCTTGGGACATCTCAAATCCTCATCAGTATGGCGTCACCAATTGTGACATCAAAATATTATTATAACATGATGTTGAGACATCACATTGTCATTGTGAAATCACTGTTGCATTGGGTTTCACATAGTATGCGCTCATACTGTGAAGCTTCTTTTATCACCTAGTATCCTCATATTGAATTATGAGTAATTGAAATTAGATATATCATTCTGAAATTACAAAATGTGACATCAGAAAACCATTGTGACCTCATCACCACTGTGACAGTAAAAACCCAATGGGACATTTCATTTCCATTTTGACATTACGGATCACATTGTGCCATCCCAAGCCTATTATGACCTCTTACCACCTTTGAAAACACACATGACCTCTGTGACATCACAGAAATTTTTTGTATTCATATCCTCATGGGAAACTAATTACGACTGACATCAGACATACCGTTGAAACATAACAAATCCTTTCTGACATCATCATAATTGTAACATCATGTTGCCATTACAACATCAGCTCATTTTGACCTGTAAACTACAATGCCATCATAGCATTGTAACATCACATTGTCATTCTGATGTTATAGACACGTTGTGTTTGCCTATTATGTTATTTGATGCTTCTACTAATGTGGAATGTCAGTCGATATCTGAAACCCATTGTGAGTTTGTGACCATTGTGATATCACGATGCCTTATTAGCATCACATTGCCATTGTGATGTCACATTGCCAAATTGATGTCACAAAGGGATTTTGATGTGACAATGGTCATGATATCAAAATGAGTCTCTGATATCAACCCACATGCCACATTTCAAATACAATGAAATCACAGATTAGGCATTCATAATGTGTCTATGTTATCACAATGACATAATGGCAAATGCTATAATGTCATTGTCATTTTGTGATGTCACCATAAGCTAAAAATGTCATGACAAGAATGTGATGTCACACTGGTTATGACGTCACACAGGGTTCATAATGTTATAATGATTATGAGGACACAATGTGTTTCTGATAGCAAGTGATATGCCACATTTGAAATAGAATGGAATCACAGGATATACAATCACAATGTGTCTGTGACAGCTTTCTTTTTTTTGGGGGGAGGGGTCCGGTCATAGGGCCTGAACTCTTGTCCTGGGCACTGTCCTCAGCCCTTCAGCTCAAATCTAGCACTCTACCACTTGAGCCACAGTGCCACTTCTGTCTTTTTTTCTTTTTGCTTATGTTGCTGAGGAATCGAACCCAGGGCCTCATGCATGCAAGGCAAGTGCTCTACCACTGAACTACCTTCCCAGCCCCTATGACAGCAAAATGGCAATGCGATGTCACAATGCTATGATGTCACTGTAATTTGGTGATGTCACAATGAGCTGATGGTATCATAATGACAGTCTGATGTCACACTGATGATGATGTCACAAAGGGTTTGTGATGTCACAATGTCATGTCAGATCTTAATTGCCATTAGATTATAGTGCAGATAAGAGAATGATGTCACGACATACACAAATGAACTGTGATGACACAAAGGCCATGATTTTTTATCAAAAGTGCTAAAATTCCTAACATGTTTTGGTTGTAAAGTGTTAATTGAAGAGCTAAAGTAACTCATTTTAAATCAAGCCCCCTGAGCTGTGCTGCCCTCAGAGTAGCATCCTGAGCTGTGTTGCCCTCAGAGTAACCCCCAAAGAGAGCTGTGCTGCCAATGAAAAAAATAGCTCTCAGGAAAACCGCAGGTTGCCACCAACCCTGCCCACCCTTAAGGAACAGAATAGTTGCCAAGGTGTTCCATCAGAAAAAGGGAAGTGCAGTCAAGGTGGACTTAAACCCCCTGAACTTATGAACTTGCTTGTGTGGAAAACCCCTAAACTTGCTTGTGTGCAAACCCCCTGAACTTGTAAACTTGTTTGATAGTATAAAAGCTGTGCTAATTTTGTGCTCTGGACCTCTTAGCGTCACCAGTTACCGAGTGCACAGAAGATCAAGCTCAAGCTTGCAATAAACAACTCTTTGTTGTTTGCATTGATCGTGGTCTCTGGTGGTCTACGAGGGGGATATCCGAAAATTGGGTACTTCATTAATGATATAAAAATGGGTTAGTGATGTCAAAACCAGTTCATAATATCACATCTTATTTCAAATTTCAGTTGCTACAAGTTCACAATGATACAGGTTAACAGAACGAGTTTGATGTCCCAAAGGCCATGAATTTTCTAAGATGTGAGGAGATCATAATAGGTTTGTGAAAGCATGATGTTACAGTAATATCACAATTGCAATATGATGTCATATTATAATGTCATAAGAGTGTTGTTATGTCACAATTAGTTGCTGATACCATAATAGTGATGAGTTCAAAATAATTTTGTGATGTCACAGTAGATTGGTGATATGACAATGTCATTCCAGACCTCAATTGTCATTAACTCACAATGAGTATATGAGTTTAGAATGGTATTGTGAGGATTCCAAAGGTATTTGTTGGCACAAATGTGATGAAGTCAGAACAGATTTGTGATGTAACAACAGAACAGATTTGTGATGTGACAATGTGACAGTGTGATGTCTAGCAGTGTGATGTCACAATATTCATGATGTCACAGTATATTTCTAATATTTCATGTTATACCTGAAATAATGTTAGAAAAGAGGTTGAGCTCTCAATGGACCTGACATTACACCGTGGCAACATGTCATAAAAATTATGAGGACAGGACATATTTGAGTTGTCACAGTTGTTTAGAGATATCACAATGGCAATAATATGTCACAAAGGGATTGTGATGTCACAATGGTTATGAAGTCAAAATATGTTTTTGATATGCACCCACATGCAACATTTGAAATATAATGAAATCACATAATAGGCATTCACAATGTATATATGATGTCACAATGACAATGTCATGTAATAGTGGTAAGATGTCATTACAAATTTGTGATGTCACAATGAGCTGATGTTGTCATAATGACAATGTGCTTTCACACAGATGATTATATTATAAATGCTCTGTGATATTACAATGGCATATCTGATCTCAATTGACATTTCACAACGAAGATATGGATACACAAAGGGAATGTGAAGTCACAAAGGCATGATTCTCATAGGAAATGATAGGCAAGATGTATGGCACAAAGATTATTTTCAATTAAGAGTTCATGAAGTCTGACAATAAGAATCACATTCAAGAATTGGAGGCATTGGGAAAGATCCAAGAATCTGTAATCACATGGTACATAGGATTCCAACACAGCTCACCACATCTCCTACTCTATCCAAATAGGTATTTATTAGCATACTAGCTTCAGCTTATGAATGGATGAATATTGTGCCCCACTCCCACCCAGGGGCTCTATCTCAGGTTCTGGGTATGGCCTAGCTGCTTAGTGGCTCACAAGATGGTAGGCTCATGTGGACCCATTGGGCTGTTGGGCCTGCTAGGCCCTGAGTTTAAATCCCAGAACTACTAAAAGGTCATCCTGATGTGAGAAGTCAATCCTTGCACCTGTTTTCCTGTACTGTGTAAGTGCTTGGTCTCAGCAAAAATAAAGAATCAAGAAAGCATAGGCAACTCCACACCCATGGGAATAGGGTGTCATCCATGTCAGCACAGTTACATATGTCATCCTATAATCAACAAAATACACAATACCTCCTTGAAAAAGAAACAAAATAAAAAGAATAACTACACTGAATGCAAGATGCATACTACACCTGTATGTAAATAGAGATCTTATGTTTCAAAGAGGTGGGCTTCTTATTTTGTCCACAGTTGGGGCTTCAAATCAGGCCCTGGACCAGGCCTGATATTCTAGTCTTCAAAGATGGTGAGCCTCCCCACCCTCCACAGTGCAACAGTTACCCATACCTGAGTTCAAATCCCAGTACTGACAAAAGATTCATCCTGATGTCAGAAGCCAGTCGTTGTACCTGTTTTCCTCTCCTGTTAAAGTCCTGGGTCTCAGCTAGGATGGAGAATGAATGCATAAGCAACCCTATAACCATGGGAACAGGTTGTCATCCATGTCAGCACAGTTATGCCTGTCACCATACTCAGTAAAACACACAATATCTCCATGAATTAGACACAAATTAAGGAGAAGTGAACCTAATGCAAGAGGCTGCCTGCACATGTATGTCAATATAGATCTTATGTTTCAAGCATGAATCTCTTCCTATCCTAGCCCTTCCTGGGGTTTGATGTCAGGTCCTGGGAATGGCCTAGCTCCTTAGTTGCTCACAGGCCTGTATCCTCACCTAGACCCTTTCCCCAACTGGACCTGTCAGCCTCTGTGTTCAAATCCCAATACTGCCAAAATATGAATCCTGATGTGAGAAGCCCATCGATCCACCTGTTTCCCGGCCTTTGAAAGTCCTAGGACTCAGGGAGGATAAAGAATGCTATATAGGCAACTCTATAGCCATGCAAATAGGTTGTCATCCGTGTCAGAACAGTTATGTGTGTCATCATACTCAATAAAATGCAAAATGCATTAATGACTAAGACACACAATAAAAAGAATAACTACACTGAACATAAGACACACTCCACACATGTATGTAAATAGAGATCCTATGTGTAAAATAGGTGGGTATATTATTTTTGCCCGTGCTAGGGCTTCAATTCAGGACCTGCAACATAGACTGATATTGCAGTCTTCAAGGATGTTGAGCTTCCTTTTCTCCCCCAGTGCTGTAGATTTACCACGAACTGAGTTAACTCTACATCAGCTTCAATCATCTCAGGGTGGTGGGCTGCCATGGGTACATAGCCGACCCTGGGATCCTAGGCCCTGAAGTCTTGCCAGAAAAAAAAAACAACAAAACAAAACAACAGAGAGAGAGAGAGAGAGAGAGAGAAGAGAGAGAGAGAGAGAGAGAGAGAGAGAGAGAGAGAGAGAGAGAGACAGACAGAGACAGAGACAGAGACAGAGACAGAGACAGAGACAGAGACAGAGACAGAGACAGAGAGAGACAGAGAGAGACAGAGAGAGACAGAGAGAGACAGAGACAGAGACAGAGAGAGAGAAAGCCGTGGGATGGATAGTTTATATTTTGTTCCTTTTCCTGGTAACCATCTTGGGTCTCAATGACACACCTACAAAAGGGTACTTCACTTTGCATTGGGGAAGGCTAGTGGGCTATGACATAGGACCATTCATCCATGTAGGCCCTAAATTCTTGTCCTGATCCTGACACCTACCAGTGGGGTGATTTCCCAAGAGACTCTTCCTATGTATGGGAGTAGCAATAGAATGTGAGCAAACTCATGATTGAATGAAAAGTTTCTGCGTGCATTAGTCTAGTCTAAAATTAGACGCAATGATACTAGGATGCTGATTGATCTTAATGAATATCTTACTAAGCATGAAAAGAATCCTATTCCTTCAATGGTGGTGTAATAACTAACTAAGAGTTGGTAGGAACATAGTTGATGTCATTGAATCCTAGGTAGATGTCTCTGGCACTCCATACAAATACATATTTCTTGGTATACTACCACCTGCCTATCCATGTATGGCTATTTTGTCCACCCCTGCGGCTTGATCTCAGGGTCTGGGAACTTCCTAGCAGCGTCCTGGGATAGAGGTTGCCATGTTGACACACCCATTCATGAATTGGGTTTGCTAGGCTCTGAGTTCATATCCCAGCATTTCTAACAATTGGATCATGTAGTAAGAAGCATAGTGTGACACCTGTTTTCCCTTTCTCTGAGATTCCTGGGTGTCAGACAGGATAGAGAACACGTCAACAAATCTAGATACTATGTGATAGGATGCCATCAATATAATAAATGGAATGTGTGTTATCACAGTCAATAAAATAAATGGTAAATAAATGAATAAAACAAATACAATAAACAACCACTACAAACAAGATATGGACTGAACCTCTATAGGTAATTACAAATCCTATCAGGCCTAGGGCCCAGGCCTGACTTTCTTGTCTTCAAGCATGGTGAGCTTCCCCTTGGTCCACAGTGCTGCAGAGTTACACAGACGCTGAGTTCAAATCGAAAGCCTGACAGATAAAACGGCACTAATTGCAAGCCAGGGAGATAATTTTTTTTTTGCCAAGCAAGATCTTGAACTCAGGTCAGTGCAACTCTGCCTCAGCTTCCATCACCCTAGGCTGGGGTGCAGCCACTGGAACCACAGCCAATCCTGGAATCCTAGACCTCCAGGCCTTGGGGGGTATGCCCAGAAAAGAAGAGGGGGGATGGTGCTTTTACATTTTGCACCATGACCATCTGTGTCTGAATGACAGGGCTCCAAAAGGTACTTCACCTTGCATTGCTGAATGCTGGTGGGCTATTGGGTAAGCCATAGTCCTGCAGGGCGAATCCCAGTCATGTCACTTACAGCTGGTGGGAGATCCTAGGAGACTTGTTCCCATCCATAGGAATAACGATGGAATGTAACAAATGTCACGGTTGAATGAGTTGCTCGTGAATGATTCGCCTATAAAATTCGACATCATGATTTCAGTAGGCTGATTATTTTTATTTAATATGAAGCATTAAAAGAATATTATTTCCTACAGGGATGCAATAATTTCAGGACACTGATTTACTTAATAGTTTATTAAGGATGAAAACAATGACATTAATCATATGGAGGCATAATAAATACCCAAGAATTGGTAGGAATGTAGGCTATATAACGGAATAATGGATAGACCTCTCTGGCACTCTATAAAGATATATATATATATATATATCATATTAAATATTATATATAATATTCCTAATATACGATATATATAATATATAATATACCATATATTTATATATATTAACGTACTACTATCTGCATGTCAATCTGTTCTTATTTTGTCAACCTCTGGGGCTCAATCTCGGGTCCTGGGAACTGCCTGTCAGTCAATTTGCCCCAGATGGTGTGCTGACATTCACCCATTCATGAATTGGGCCTTGTATGCTATCAGTTCAGATGCCAGCACTCCCAAAAAATGAATTGTGGCATAAGAAGCTGATGGTGACACAAGTTTTTCTTTTCTGTGAAAGTTCTGGTTGTCAAGTATGAAATGGAATACATATTCAAACATGCGTCCTATGTAATCAATGTAATTACTGTTGTACGTGTCATAATAGTCAATAAAATGAACAGTCAACACATGAGTAAAACAAAAAATAAAATGAGTAACTACACTGAACACAATATGGAGTCAACATATGAATATAAATCATATATTTAAAATTTCCACAAATAGGATGATTTCTAGTAGTGGGGATCAACTTCAGGCCTAAGGAATGGACTTGAATTTTTTTACTTCAAGGAGGCAAGCTTCCCCTTCCCTCACAGAGCAACAGTTTTACCCAGACCATGCAGTCAAATCCCAGTCCTGGCAGAATAAATGGCACCTTTATAGTATGTGAGGCCCAATTCTTAGGTATTTCATTCTGCCTCCATTTAATGAATGTGATTGTTTAAATGCTTCATAAAGTGTTAGTTAAAATCTATCAGTGTCCCGTAATATTATTGTGTATAATTTTATGCTAGAATCATTCAAGAACTTCTCATTCAATCATGAAATACATCACATTTCATTGGTAATCATATGAATAGGAATGAGTTTCTTAAGATCTCCTGCCATTTGGAGGTGGCAGGACCAGGATTCAAACTGTGGGCTCCAGCTCCCAGCACTTAGACCTTAGGGTAGGGAACTCACCGATCTGTTCGAGTACATCAGCAAGACCAATGATTATGCAGGAACCAGTGGCTCTCAACAGTCCTCTTTGATACTTTCAAGGCTGTGATAGGAGGATCATGGTCAAAGTCAACCTAGGCAGGAAAGTCCTTGAGACCCCTGTCCAACTTCAGTGCCAACAAAGCCAGAAGTAGAGCTCTGTGGCTCCAGTGGTTAGCCTTAGGCAAAAGCATTTCACAGATTGTGCCTAGATCCTGAGTTTAAGGTCTGGGACTGGCAACAAACAGACATACACAACAATCTGTGCAGCCATCTGGCTAAAGCAGGTCACCCTCTTGTCCCCAACTGGATTGGATAGAGTTTCCTGGGAAAGGGGCTGCTGTCATCTTGACTCCGCCCATTCTGCCTGCATCACAGTATTCGAGACACAACCCCATTCCTTCATGGTTCTTTCTGACCAATGGTATACAAGAATGGTGGCCATGCCCATATTCTGTTCTGCCCTGAAGCACTGGCATTACCTCTGTGAGGAAGGTAGAGGTGGGTGAGTGGTGAGCAAGAGACTTGAGGCCTAGGAAGAGAGGCCTTCCTCAGCCCCACCATGTGCTAGCCCGTGCCCTGGCTCCCTCCTCCCCTTCCCAGCTGTGCAACATTTCAAACCTGGTGTTGCTAGCTCAGACATGTGGTGCCTCTTGGAGTCTTCAGGCAATGGTGCAATGGTGTGCCACTGGCCGGCTTGTAGCCCTGACCTAGGACTGGACCCCTGTCATCTGCTCCGGGCCTGAGTGTCTGCCATGCCTCTGTCATCGCTGCTGGCCTCACCTGGAGCGGCTGCCAACAGCTTCTCTCAGCAGCACATGTGAGTGGCTGCCCACGCAGGACCACACCCCACAAGCCCATATCCCCCACTCCTCCCCCCTCGTGACCAGGACCTGCACCTCCCCCATGCCCCACAGTCTGGCCCAGGCCCTGCCACAAATGCCCCAGGCATGGGGGTGGGTATTGACCTGAGGATCCCACCCCCATCCCTAGCCTCCAGTGTCCCAGGAAACGGGGAGGTGCAGGGTTGGGTGAGGAGTGGGTGCTACAGAGCCGCTGGCCTGGAGCAGTGGGAGAGACACAGCCGCGCATCTGCACCCTTCCTCTCCATGGTGGGAACCTGGTGGCTTTAGTTCAGAGGTGGGGAGCAGCATGTCCACACTTGCCTTCTGGGTACTTTTCCTTTTTTCTGGGGTGGAGGGTGTTGGATGCAGAAAATAGACCCCCTTGCTGTGTGAGCCCTTGTCTTCTGTGCTCGTCACCCTTTCACTTGAAGAGGTTCCCAGAAAAGCCCAATAAGGAGGTGAGTGTGTTGGGGGTAAGAACAGAAGGTGAATATCTGGGAGGAACACCCCACTCACTCACATGCACCCCGGCTGTCCCCCCGCAACAGCTGTCCACAGTTCTCTCAGGGTGATAACATTTCCCAGCTCTGCCAACTTCTGCTGGTGCTCCTGGTCCATCTGGTCTCCAACAAACTCAGTAGAGGCACTGTTCTGAGTCTCTCTGTGTGTGTGCATGTGTGCGAGAGAGAGAGAGAGAGAGAGAGAGAGAGAGACAGAGACAGAGACAGAGACAGAGACAGAGACAGAGACAGAGACAGAGACTGAGAGATAGAGAGAGACAGAGACAGAGATGGAGAGAGACAGATGGATTGGAGAGAGAGATACAGAGAGAGACAGAGAGAGACAGAGAACACACAGAGACAGATAATCTTTCTCCTTGTACAGCCTGACTGTACTTTGGTAAATTGCAGGTGCTGCATTGAGAAGTCTTCTGTCACCGGTCTGGATGTGTGTGTGTGTGTGTGTGTGTGTGTGTGTGTGTGTGTGTGTGTGTGTGTGTGTGTGTGTGTGTGTAGATGTGGGTTGTAACAAGGAGACTGGCTATGGTAACTTCTACCTGCTATCTTTTGGGGGGTGCATGGGATTCACAGCTGAGCTCTGGGGACCTGGAAGGGAGGGACGCTTGAAGGAGACTCAGCATTTAAAAGAACAAGAGATCTGTGTGCCCTGGAGCTGTGTACTCCCTTGGGCCTGGTTAGTGGCAGTGGGAGTTTGGGAGAACCTGGGAGTGTGGCTCACATTGGGTGGCTTCCCAGGGGGACAGAGAGCTTGGCCAACACTTAGTAAGTCTATGAGCCCTGATAGTATGGAGCAGAACAACATAGGTCAGACTCCAGGTCTTCTCATCCTGACGTCTGATAGACAGACCAACCCTATTTTAAATCTTGAGCTGTGATCTTTAGATCTAAGGCTCCTGAATAGCTAGGATTATAGACATGAGCTTGTGGCACTGGGCCTCTGATTCTTTTTGGTATATTATGGTTTGACCTCAAGGCCTTAGGCTTGCCAGTCAGGTCTTCTACCATGTGAGCTAAGCTTTTCTGTCTTGGGCATTTCCAAGATTGAGGCTTAATATATGCTCAGGCTGGGCTGAATTGTGGTCCTCCTATCTGTGACAGGCATGCACCACCAGGCCAAGTCCTCTGTAGTTGTGATTTTAGACACTTAGTGTCACACTCAGTAATTTATTTAGATGGATTTTTCCAAACAGTCCACGGCAGCCAATTCTTGACCACAGGTGAAGTTCTGGGTTGGGCCTCGACCATCAGACCTCAGTCTCCTCAAGGGACAGTTGTGAGGAAACAAGGGATTAATACAGAGGGATCTCTGGGGCAGGGCCAGACACAGAGGGAGAGGCAGTCAGATACAGTTCTCAGCAATTCTGTGAGAATATAACATGACGATACCCGGAAGGAGCTCAGATTGTGTGTGTTATTAATGGTGCGACAGGTATAGGATTATGAAACAAAACATGGTGCTCTTTCATTATTACCCTATCCCCATGAGGACGGGATTTCTTCACTTTGTTCAGTTTTGCAGCTGGGGAAATTGAGGAACAGAGAAGCTGGATGACCTACTCATAACTCCTCTGCCATGCTCCCTAGGACAAGGGGTGCTATTCAGTCCACTTCTTGTGGTGGGAAGCCCAGTGCTTGTCAGTCGTGGGGCTTGAATTCTGGGCCTGGGCACTGTCCCCAAGCTCCTCAGCTCAAGGCTAGTGCTCTACCACTTGAGTCACAGCGCCACTTATGATTTTCTGGTGGTTCTTTGGAGATAAGGGTCCCATAGATGTTCCTGCCCAGGCAGACTATGATCCATGATCGTCAAATTTAGCCTCCTGTGTAGTTAGGATTAGGGACCTGAGCCACTGGCAACTGGCTTAAGTGTAATTCTGACCGTCTTTCTTTCACTCTCTCTCTTTCAGGAACTGATTGAATGGGTGCTGGAGTGGTGGCCCAGCATCCCCATGTGGCTGGAACCAAGGGGGCCCTCTCATTCTGGAGGTGAGCTGTGGTTCAGGAGCTGTCTCGCTCAGTCTGTTGTAACAGCTACATGAGGTAAACCCCTCTGTGCCCTGACTAGACTGTGACAGTTATTCGTTGTCCATCTAGCATTATTGGACTTAGTACTGAGTTCAACGTCCTTTCCTAGCAAAAATTTCTGGCCAAAATTATGATAGATTGTTATAGAATGAAAATGTAAAACCATCTTAAGAAAGTCTTTTAGGGCTCTGGGAATATGGCTTCATGGTACGGTGATTGCCTAGCATGCACGAAACCCTGTGTTCAATTCCTCAGTACACATAAACAGAAAAAGAAACACTGGAAATGGTGCTGTGCCTCAAATGGTAGAGGGTTAACTTGACCAAAAAAAAAAAAAAACAAGACACAAAAAAAGCTGAGGAATAATTCTTTAGCCCTGAGTTTAAGCCCCAGGACTGGCAAAACAACAACAACAACAACAACAAATATTTAGTTAGTAAATGGAAAATAAAGAAACTATACTTGGAATATATAATTGCTCCATCCATACTGATACCTGAGGATAGTACCTAATTAAAGTACTTTACCTATATTTGGATACTGTGTTGAAAAAAAAAAGGTTTTGTTCATTAGGTCACAGCAATCAATGCCAGGAATGTGCTTAGATGTCAGGTGAAGATTAATTCTGGAAATTCAAAAATTCCAGGTTTGTGAGTGGTCACTGCTAATCACAATGAGAAGGGTAGTCTAAGTGAGATTTAAAAACCTTTTGGCCAGTCCTGGCACCAAAAAGACAGAGGCTAATTTACAGTTGTGACTGAAGAGAAGGAATAACTCCAGATGAAAGGAATAAGTGATAGTCAATAAGGTATAACATTAAACATTCTAAGGAACCATTTTTGGTTATTGAAGAACAAGTTATCAACTAAGCTTATTCCTCATTGCCTTTAACATTCTAAATCTCTTAGGATAGTTCTTAATCTCTGTGTGATAACTATATCTCTTTCTAGAGTGTTCTTTCATACCTGATCTCCTTTGATTACTTTTTTTTAATTTTATTTTATTTGTGAACATACTGTACAGAGGAGTTACAATTACATGGGCAGGATAATGCGTACATTTCTTACCAAGCATTGAAGCCTCTCCTTTGTTTACCCTTCACATCCCTTCCCAGCCTACCCCCTCCCCCCCAATCCCAATCCTTCTCCTTACCCCCCTTCACCCCCCCACCGACGTTGTAAAGCTCGTTTTGGACATGACAACTTGTACTTCTCATTGCTGCAACAGGTCCACCTGTATCCTTAAACAACTGGTTTTTCCCCATCTCTTCCACAAGTTATACTGACATCAAATATAGTGAAAGCAGGGGTTATACTCTGGGGGAGGGACATACAAAGCAAAAAGAGATAATCTTATAAATGCGTTAGAAACACATGCATGAAAGAAAAAAACATTAAAATACACATCTAAGGGTTCATTTTCCTGACATCACGTTATCTGACCTTTTCCCCTTGACTCATACATATACTAGATATTACAAATAAGGGTAACCATAGGACCTATGTTTCTTTGGGCCTGGCTTACTTTACTTAATATAATTTTTTCCAAGTTTTTCCATTTCCTAACAAATGGGGCAATGTCATTCTTTCTGATGGAGGCATAGAACGGCAAAAATCAAGAACTCTAACAACAACAGATGCTGGAGGGGATGTGGACAGAAAGGAACCTTACTTCATTGTTGGTGGGAATGTAAACTTGTTCAACCACTTTGGAAAGCACTATGGAGTTTCCTCAAAAGACTTCACATAGAACTCCCTTATGACTCAGCAATCCCACTTTTGGGCATTTACCCAAATGTTTACAAACAAGACCACACTAAAGCTACCAGCACAACTATGTTTATTGCAGTATTATTTACCATAGGTAAGATATGGAACCAACCCAGATGCCCCTCAGTAGATGAATGGATCAAGAAAATGTGGTATATATACGCAATGGAATTCTATGCCTCCTTTGATTTCTAAAAACCTGTCTTTCTTTATTTCTCTATGAACATTTCCTAATATTAAATACACCTACACAGAGGGAAGAGATGGTAATCTAAGGGTCCCATAGCTCATGAGGCATTAATGTAACAAAATGGAAAAGGAGGACATATTTATTGTTACCTCAATTGTTCTGAAAAGCTGCAATGTCATATCATTTGATTCAGATTTCCATTCTTTGTATACTTAGTGTCATTAAGTGCACTAAATGCAAATTTGAGCCAAGTGCTGGTGTATTATGCCTGTAATCCTGGCTATTCAGGAGGTTGAGACTAGAGGATTGTGTTTCAAAGCAAGCCTGGTCAGGAAAGTCCATGAAAAATTTATCTTCAATTAACCACAATAAACCTGGAAGTGGTGCTGTGGCTAATGGGGTAGAGCACTCAACTTGAGCTGAAGAGCTGAGGGACAGTGACCAGGATCAGAGTTCAAGCCCCACGACCATGAAAAAAATGCAAATATGACTTTAAGTTTCCCCAAAAGGAATGACGAAGTCAATAGTAATCTTGACAAGCAAAGAAAAAATTCCAAAATGATTCAGTGCACCTATATTTACTGAGTTATTTAAGTTATGGATCCTTTGCTGAACATATTTTCTTCTTTTACAAATTGTCAAATATTAGCATAATAAAAAGCTTCATTTAGTATTTCTTGGTTCAAAATAGAAGTCCATAAAGTTGATGTCAATTAGCTTTCTTACTTAGTTCAAAGCCAAACCAGACAGAAGAGTGTGTCAAATTCTTATCTGTAAATAAAAACCAAAAAAGCCAGAAGTGCAGTTTTGGCTCAAACAGTAGAGTACTAGCTTTGGGGGCAGGTGGGCAGGGACACTGTACAGGGACAGGGTCCAGCCTCTGAGTTCAAGCCCCAGAACAAGCACAAACTAAACAAACAAAACAAACAGCAGGTATTTCTTTGGGAGCCTCCTTAAAGGAGTACTGGTCTGAGAGAAGGCGGCTTTTGCTGATAATACTCACTGGATCCTGCTTTTTAGGAATCCTTATTGCAATGGAAAACTCCGGACCAGATTGAGAAATTGATAACTGAGTACTGCAACAAGAAAATCATCTCAGTAGTGAAACATCCATGCATAAGACACTTTAAAACATACATGTCTTTGTTTCTTTGCAGCAGAACACTTTTAAAACAAATATTTCCTTTTGTTCTATGCTGGCCTTCAAATGGCATATTGTTTCCTTTTGTTATACTCTCAATCAGAAGTTTACAGACAAGTTTAATATGAGTAAAGAACACACTTCAAAAGTCTTTAGCCCACTTATTAATTGGGCAGTTTTTTCTTTGAAGATTTGTTGTTGGGGAATTTAATTTTTTAAGTTCCAGGTATATTTTAGATATGAGACCCTTGTCCGTTGTATGGCTGGTGAAAATCTTCGATCTTCTCGCAATCCATGGGCTTTCTATTGATGTTGCTAGCTATGTCCTTTGCCATGCAGATGCCCTGCAATTTCATGCAATCCCATTTATCCAAAAGTTCACTGATTTGTTGTGTTTCTGGGTCTCTATTAAGAAAATTTTGGCTTGTGCCAAGGAGACCTAGAGTTTCTCCCATTCCATCCTGTAATGTTTTCAGAGTGACTACTTTGACTCTGAGATCTTTGATGCATTTGGAGTTGATTCTGGTGCAGGGTAATATATAAGGTTCTAGCTATAGTTTTCTACAAGTAGTTAACCAATTTTGCCAGCACCATTTACTGAGGAGGCTGTCTTTCTTCCATTCTATTTTTTTAGCTCCCTTACCAAAAATTAGATGGTTATAGGTCTTTAGGTTCATTTCTGGGTTTTCAATTCTATTCCATTGGCCCTGGAGTCTGTTCTTGTGCTAGGACCAAGCTGTTTGTTTATTGTGAAAATACTGTACAGAGGGGTTAAATTAAATGTGCAAGATAATGAGTACATGTCTTACCAAACATTTTAGCCTCCTATTTGTTTCCCCTTCCCATCCCTTCCCATCCTCCCCAGGTCCCCTCAGTGAATCCTCCTTATCCAACTGCTTCCCCCACACCAAAGTTGTAAAGTTGTTTTTCGACATAACGTCTTGTATATCTCATTGTTGCAATGGGTCCACCTGTATCCCTGATTTAACGATTTGTTTTTTTCCCTTCCCCTTCTCAAATTACTCAAACATCATATACAGTGAAAGCAGGGGTTATATCATGGGGGAGGGACATAAAAAGGAACCAATAAATAATCTTCTAAATATTTTAGAAACAATCTCATGAAAGAAAAAAAAAACATTTGAATACAAATCTTAGAGTGCATTTCCCTAATATCAACTTATCCGACCTTTTCTGCTTGACTCAGATATATACTAGTTGTTGCAAATAAGGAAAGCCATGGGACCTATGTTTCTTTAAGCCTGCCTTACTTCACTTAATAGAATTTTTCCAAGTCTTTTCATTTCCTAACAAATGGGGCAATATCATTCTTTCTGATGGAGGCACAAAATTCCATTGTGTACCTAAACGACATTTTCTTGATCATTCATCTACTGTGGGGCATCTGGGTTGGTTCCATATCTAAGCTACGGTAAATAATGCTGCAATAAACATAGTTGTACTGGTTGCTTTAGCGTGGTCTTGTTTGTGATCATTTGGGTAAATGCCCAAAAGTGGGATTGCTGGGTCATAGGGGAGGTCTATGTGGAGTCTTTGGAGGAACCTCCATAGTGCTTTCCAAAGTGTTTGAACAAGCTTACGCACCCACCAACGATGTCCACATCCCCTCCAACATCTGTTGTTATTAGAGTTCTTGATTATATCCATTTTAACTGGGATGAGGTGGTATCTCAATGTTGTTTTGATTTGCATTTCTTTTATGGCAAGAGAGGTTGGGAATTTCTTCATTTGTCTATTGGCCATGCTTCTTTCCTCTTCAGAGGAGTTTCTCTTTAAGTTTTTAGCCTACTTATTAATTGGGCAGTTGTTTCTTTTAAGATTTGTTGTTGGGGAATTTAATTTTTTGATTTCCAGGTATATTTTAGATATGAGACCCTTGTCCATTCTTTGGCTAGTGAAGACCTTCTCCCAATCTGTGGGCTTTCTATTGCTCTTGCTAGCTATGTCCTTTGCCATGCAGAAGCTCTGCAATTTCACGCAATATCATTTGTCCAACCTTTCTTTGATTTTTTCGTGTTTCTGGGTCTCTATTAACAAAATGTCATCCTATGCCAAGGTGACCTAGGGTTTCTTCTATTCCTTCTTGTAATGTCTTCAGGGTGTATGGTTTGTCTCCGAGGTCTTTGATCCTTTTGGAGTTTATTCTGGTTCAGGGTGATATATAAGGATTTAGATTTAGTTTTCTACAAGTAGTTAACCACTTTTGCAAGAACCATTTACTGCAGAGGCTGTCTTTCTTCCATTCTATTATTTTTAGCTCCTGTATCGAAGATTAGATGGCTATAGGTCTCTAGGTTCATTTCGGGGTTTTCAATTCTATTCCATTGGTCCTGAGGTCTGTTCTTGTGCCGGTTCCAAGTTGTTTTGATTACTATGGCTTTGTAGTGGAGCTTGCAATTTGGTATTTATATGCCTCCAGCACTATTATTTCTGTTAAGGATCGTTTTTGCTATTCGGGGTTTTTTATGTTCCATATGAATTTTTGGATTGCCTCTTCTATTTCCTTCAAGAAGGAGGTAGGAATATTGATAGGTATCGCATTGAATTTGTAGATAGCCTTGGGAAATATTCCATTTTCTTGATGTTGATATTTCCAATCCAAGAGCATGAGAATTTTTACCACCTTCTAAGTTCTGTTTTGATTTCCTTTTTCAGGTTTTTAAAGTTTCATCATAAATACCCTTCACTTCTTTGGTTAAGTTAACCTTGGTATTTCATTTTTGTGTGTGTGTGGGACTATTACAAATGGAATTGCTTTCCTAATTTCAGCCACACTATTCTCATTGTTGACATACAAAAAAGCCAGTGATTTTTGAGGGTTAATTTTATACCCTGCTACTTTGCCAAAAGTTTTGGATCACCTTGAGTAATTTGGGAGTGGAGTCTGTGGGATTCTTTAAATACAATATCATGTCATCTGAAAAGAGGGATAGTTTTACTGCTTCTTTCCCTATTTGAATCCCCTTTATGTTTGCATTTTGTCTTATTGCTCTAGCTAGGCATTCTAATACTAGATTGAAGAGCAGTGGGGAGCGTAGACATCATTGTCTCGTTCCTGATTTTAGGGGATTTTAGAGTATAATACTGGCTGTAGGTTTCTCATATATAGCCTTTTTTGTATTTAGGAAGGTTCCATAGATCACTAATTTTTCCAGAACATTAATCATAAAGGGGTGTTAGATCTTGTCAATTTTTTTCTGCATCTATTGATTTAACCATGTGGTTCTTATCCTTGCTCGTGTTGATGTGATGAAATATGTTAATTTATTTGCATATATTGAACCAGCTTTGCATCCCTGAAATGAACCCTTTTTGATCGTGGTGTATGAGTTTTTGGATGAATTGTTGAGGTCGATTGGCCAAAATTTTGTTGAGAAATTTTGCATCAATGTTCATCAAAGTAATGGGTCTATAGTTCTCTTTCTTTGATGAATCCAAGCCTGGTTTGGGGATGAGGGTTATTATAGTTTCATAGAATGAATTCAGTAGTGAATTTTCTCTTTCAATTTTAATGAAGAGTTAAAGCAATATTGGTGTGAGTTTTGATTTGAAGGCCTTGTAGAATTCTGCTATAAAACCATCTGATCCTTTTCTTAGATGGGAGGCTGCTTATTGCTGTTTCTATTTAAATGCTTGATATGGGCCTGTTAATATGGTTTAATTCATCTTGGTTTAGTTTCCCCATATTGATATTTGCTAGAAAAAGGTCCATTTCTGCCAAGTTCTCAAACTTATGAGCATAAAGGTTTTTTGAAATATTCCCATATAATGTTCTGAATATTGGTTGTTTTTGTGGTAATGTTTCCATTCTCATCTCTGAGTTTATTTATTTGGGTGTGTTCTCATCTTTTTCTGATAAGATTTGCTAAAGTTCTATTTATTTTGTTAATTTTTTCCAAGAACCAAGTCTTTGTTTTGTTGATTCTGTTAATTTAAATTCTGATTTAATTTATTTATTTTAATTAATTTAATTATAATTAATTTATTTTATTTTATTTCTTTCCATTTACTAGATTGGGGTTTATCTTGCTGCTCACTTGCAAGGAGGCTCAGATGTCTCATTAAATTGTTGGTTTCACATCTCTCCAATTCGTTGATGTAGGCACTCAGACCTATACCTTGCCTTTGCTATGTCGGAGAGGAGCTGGTAATTTGTGTGTACATTTTTGTTGAATATCATGAATACTTGAATTTCATGTTTAATCACTTCCATGACCCACTGGTGGTCCAACAGTGTTGTTCAGCCTCCATGTGTTACAGGACTTTCTTTGGTGGATTTTGGTGTTGAGTTCTAATTTTCTTCCGCAGTTGTATGAGAGAATGCAAGGTATAATTTCAGTGTTTCTGAATTTGGACAAGTTAGCTTTGTGACCTAAAATGTGGTCTATTTTGGGAAATGTTCCATATGCTGCTGAGAAAAACCTGTATTCTGATGCTGCTAGGTGATATATTCGGTAGATGTCTGTTAAATCTAGTTGATCTATGCAGTTTTTTAGGTCTGTGGTTTCTCTGTTGAGTTTTTGCCGAGGTGATCTATCTAGTGGGGAGAGTGGTGTGTTAAAGTCCCCAACAATTAATGTCTTTGGATCTATGTGGGATTTGAGGGAAAATAGTTTTTCTTGGATAAACTTGGGTGCTCCGTTGTTCGGAAAATTGATATTTAGAATTGTAATATCCTCCTGAAGGAGGGATCCATGAATTAGTATATACCGAGCTTCCTTATCTCTTCTCATTGATTTTAATTTTAAGTCTATTTTATCTGAAATGAGGCTTGCAACACTTGCCTGTTTATGGGGGCCATTTGCTTGGTAGATTTTGTTCCAGCTTTTCACATTCAAAATATGTTTGTTTTTAGTCGGGCGCTGGTGGCTCACGCCTGTAATCCTGAGATTTGAGGATCGCGGTTCAAAGCCAGCCCGGGCAAGAGAGACCACGAGACTCCTATCTCCAATAAACCACCAGAAAAACGGAAGTGGCGCTGTAGCTCAAGTGGTAGAGCGCTCGCCTTGAGCTGAAGAGCTGAGGGACAGCGCCCAGGCCTGGAGTTCAAGCCCCATGACCGACAAAAAAAAAAAAAAAAAGTGTTTGTTTTTATGGGCAAGATGTGACTCCTGAAGGCAGCAGATAGAAGGATCTTGTTTTTTAATCCAACTGGACAGTCTATGTTGCTTAATTAGAGAGCTCATTCCGTTAATGTTGAGAGATAGGACTAAAAGGTGTTTGGGAGTTCCTGCCATTTTATCCACCTTCATGGGAGCTGTGCCAACTGGGTTCTTCCTATGGTTCTTGGATTCTCAGTTTGGGTGCAGTTTCTTGGCCTTTATTGTGGTCTTGTTGGTTTTCTATGTGTAGGATATCTTTAAGTATCTTTTGTAGGCCTGACTTCGGAGAGATATATTGTTTCAATTTTTCTTTGCTATGGAAGGTTTTTATTTGACCTTCAGTTATGAAGTAGAGTTTAGCTGGTTACAGTATTCTTGGTTGATAGTTGTTTACCTTTACGGCATGGCATACACCATCCCAAGCTCTTCTTGCTTTAGTTGTCTGTGCTGAGAAATCTGAGGTGATTCTAGCTGGTTTCCCTTCATAGGTGATTAATCTTTTCTCCTTGACAGCTTTAAGGATCTTTTCCTTGGTCTGAATTGATCCTTTGCAGATTATATTGTTTTGGTGAGATGTCCTGTTCTGGTCTGGCCTACTTGGACATCTAAAAGCTTCTTGTATCTGAATAGGCCTATCTTTTTGCATGTTTGGGAAGTTCTCTGCTGTTAATCAAATTTCCTAGACCATTAACTTCTATCTCTATGTGTTCCTCTATAACCATTACCCTCAGATTAGGCCTTCTGATGATGTCTTCCAAATTTTGAATAGATCTGTCATCTTTCTTGGATTTGTCTTGGATGGTTGTATGTTCTTTCTCTATAATACCTGGGCTGTGTTCAATCCCTGAGATTTGATCTTCTGCATGGTCTAACCTATTGTCAAGACTTTCTACTTTGTTTTTTAATTTTTTTCCTTCTAATTGGTCGGTTTTGATGGCTTCAAATTCTGTGTTGGAGCTTCTATAGATCTTCTATGAACTTCTTTACTTCCTTAATTTGGTGTTTAGTGTATATTCTCAAATCACTTACTTGATAGGTTATGCTTTCCTTGGACTCCCATTCCTTCTGTTGGGTTCCATTCAGCATTCCCTTTGTGGTCTCCCTGATTTCTTTCAGCTCTCTGTTTATGGATTCCATGAATGCCTCTATTGATCTTAGTCTAAACTCATCAGGATCTCTCAGTTCCTATATTTGTCTTCGATTAGCTACCCCATGTTCACACAATTCTTGTAGTTCCCTTTGAGTGTTCTCAGCCTGCTTATGTCGTTCCTTACTTTCTCTTCATCTGTTCTCAGAATTCCTATCTATCTCTTTGTCCAATCTCAACCTTCTCACGCAATTCCTATCTATCTCTTTGATATCAACCTGCTCAGGCAATTCCTATTTTTCTCTTTAAGTGTTCTCAATCTGCTCATGAAATTCCTGTATCAATCTTTGAGTGGCTTCCTCAAGCTCATGACACACATGTATTGATCTTTTTTTGCCTTCTGTCTATCCTTATCATGCTCACACTGAGACCTTTGCATGTTTTCACTCTATTCATTTACCCTGTTTACCTGAAGTGTTTGTAGAGCTTTCTGGGAACTCACCTCTGGATTATTTATTATTTGTTCTGTCCCCTAATTGTCATGAATGGGAGTTGACATCCCCAGACTTGCCATTTTTCATGTGTTTTTCTGGTTTGTTCTGCCTATTTGGCATGAGGGTAACACCAGTTTTGTGCTAGAACACTATTGTTAGGTATGCATCAACCAAAATCCGTAGTTGCACAGTCAAAAGTCTGCAGATAAAATCTAGTTCAAGAGATACAATCTATTCAACATAAAACAACTATGTCTTATTTGCCTAAGAACAGCAAAGAAGCATTTTGCAACCAGAAAGGATTAGGCTTAGGGAGAATGTGGGGGAAAAAGGATTAGAGGGATGTGAGAAGGTGAGGGAGAGTGGACTTAACCAAGTCCTGATCGCAAAGAGGGAAATGGATTGGACAGAATGATAGCAGAGAAAGAAAAAAAGAAAAAAAGAAAAAGAAAAGAATTAATAAATAATCAGAAGAGAGGAAAAATATTATATTAATCTCCAATTCCTCCCTTTGGCCTTCAATATTCCAATTAATTTTCAAAACAATCATGTACAATGTTAGTTTATTTTTTCCTTTTTAATTAGATATTAAGCAAGTGTTTTTGCAGTAAAAAGAGATGACAGTGGTATGAGAACTCTGGTATGAGCACCTTCTCCCTAACAAGTAATGCTCTATGGACTGTAAATATGGAAGCCACATTAAAATTCTCTACACACTCCTCTCCTTCTCTCTCTCTTTCTCTCTCTCTCTCTCTCTTTCTCTCTATCTCTTACACACACACACACACACTCACACACACACACACACACACACACACACATACACACAGACACACACAGCTGCCACCCAGACACATCAGAGATCAGTTGCATTCATCTGTAATGATTATTGATTGATGTTTGCTCCATTGCTTTATTTTGGCTTAAGATCTTGCCTGGACCTTTATCTTTCCCAGAGATCAAGTCCCTAGTTCTTAGTTTACTGTGGGTCTGAGTATTCATAATATGTTTCTGGCTGCTTCAGGCCAATTAACAATACCCTAAATACTGTATCCTCAAACTTGATATTCAAGTCAAACTCCATGAATTTATACTACTGTTCCAAAATACTAAAGTTTATTGGATCTAGGAACCAAGAAAGTGCCCACCTTGATACTTTAGTAGCAATTGACATCATGAAAGTAGAAGAATAAAATGTAGAATACTGGATGTGTATTACAGATAGAAAATCATCATCTATAGGCTCATTTATTGGAAAATTGTCATCCTATATTGAAAGCACAATTTACATATTCAGTTTTCCACTTACTTTGCTTACCTATCACTTCTGATCACAAATACTTTCATGAATTTTTTTGAATTTAATTTAATTTTATTTTTTTGTGAACATACTGTACAGAGGGGTTACAATTACATGGGCAGTATAATGCGTACATTTCTTATCAAGTGTTGCAGCCTCCTCCTTTGTTTACCCTTCACATCCCTTCCCAGCCTCCTCCCCACCTCCCCCAACCAAACCTTCCTCCCTCCCCCCCAACCGCACCACCTTTCATGAATTTTTATAGTATCTGAATAAATCGCATGATATGCATGTACTTATCCTCTAAAGGAAAGACAGTCTGCTTTTGCATCTTTCATTCTATATGACAAACCCTTATTTTTTGTTTCACTGTTTGCTGAATAAATCTATTCCTGGAAGCAGGATATTCACATCATTTCCATTTTTAAAATTTGAAATATAATATAAACTTTGTTGTGACTAGTCATTTTCTAAAAATGAGTGATATTCATGAACACCAATATTTTGGTGCCAGAAAGTAAATTGAGACTTTATGTGGTATGATAGTACTTGTGTCTAATTGACTTAACCATTAGATTATTCATGTATAGACAGGTGAATTGTGCTTTTAATGCAAATCCCCAAGGATTTACATTAAAGTCATGAGTGGGGTTTTGTTTTCATGTTCCATAAGTTACATTTATTTCAATAAAAGTACTAGAAATACATGTTTGCTGGAGCAATATAAAAGATGAGAAAAATTCTAAAGAGAATCGATTTATTGATTAAAACAGAAAAGAGTAAAATAGTCTGGTTTCTTGCTTGAGACTGCATAAATTTTATATGAATACAGCTCAAGATGAGAGTTAGAGATAAATTCATATTAATATTATGGAGATTTCTATCACAATATAAGCAATATAGGTATTTTAAGGAATTGGTCATTCAAAGCCCTGGACACCTAATGGATGAAGAATGGTATTGAAAATAGCAGAGGAAAACAATTCAACATGCAGATATTATGATTTTATAATACTAATATGAAAGACATGGAGCTTTTGCCTTTCTGAAGAAGAAAGTTTAGCCAGTAATTTCAATGTTAAGCATCAGTTGCAATGAGTCTAAAGTCTTTTCCTCCAAGATATCCAAGAGTACTATACTCATCCTCTGAACAGTAAGTAATTATTTTAATTAGCTTTGTTTAATTTTAATTTACTTGTAGCAAATAGGTTATAATGTCTGCTCTCTTACTTTCAGTGTACTAATATACACTTGTTGTACCTGGACTCGAGACCCCCTGAAGACCACCAGAGATCACGACCAATGCAAATAACAAAGAAGTCGTTTATTTGCAAATTCGATGTTGGTGCTCCACACACTCAGTAACCAGTGACACTAAGAGGCCCTGAGCATAGAATCAGCACCGTTTTTATACTATTGAATAAACAACTTTAAGGAAGTTTTACATGAGAAATTACATGATTGGTTAATATTTTAAGCAAACTAAGCTATACATATGTGATTGGCTAATATCATTATTGACGGGTTATTGACGGGAATTCTCTGGCCACTGGGTCACCATGTCCTGCATGGCCACCTAGTGATTGGTCAATGCATCTGGAGAAAATTTTTGTGGCTTTCCCAAAGATTATTTATATCTCAATTGTCCGGAAATTGTTTTTCTTTTTGTGTCATTTCTTGGTCAAACCCATGGTTCTTTTAATAATTCATACCTCACAAGATGGTTGCTAGCTTGTACTGTGCGGTGCGCGCCTTCTCGACCAGCAAGGAAGAACGAACACCACACCAGGAGTCTTCTCAGATCAAGCTTTATTGGAGAGCCTTTTAGTTGATGGGAGAGCTTGAGCACGAGAGACCGTGCACCCAAAACATGGCCACTTATATAGGGAATAGGAACACGGGTCTTTCTATCATTGGTCATCTGCCTTTCACCGTCACCAGGTGCCACGGGATTGGCTGGGGACCCTACGTGGCTCGCGCATGCGCAAAGCCCAGGACCCACCGTCCCGCCAAGCACCGCCTGAAATGGAGTGGTTACCTCAAAGCTGCAAGGGAGTGGGCGCCATCTTGTAATGGCGTTTACCCTGGCTCCCTACAGTACTGGAGTTACTTAGGCCTTCTTTGTGCCTCTTTAAGCTTTAGGCTCTTCATTTCTCCCTTTCTAATAGGCACCTTAATGGCCAATCATGGTCCTTATGGACCTGCACTATGTCTTTGTCAGGAATTAGTTGATATTGTGTTCTTAATACCATCATCTGCATGGTGTTACACGTTGCTTAACAAACATCACTAGTCGATTTACAATGCAAGGCCCTACTGTGAACACAAGTACCAGAATGATAATGGGGCCCAACAGAGTGGATATTAAGGTGGTTATCCAAGGGGAATAATTAACCATGATTCAAACCATCCTTCTTGTTATTCTCTTTCTCTTTTTCGTTTTGCTAGTGCCTCTCTTACTTTAGCTAAAGATTCTTTTACAACTCCGGAATGATTAGTGTAGAAGCAGCATTCTTCCCCGAGGGCAGGACATAGACCTTCTTGTTGTAAGAAAATTAAGTGCAGCCCCTATCTGTTTTGCAACACTACCTCAGCTAAGGAGTCCTGTGATTTTTGAAGGTAGCCTATAGAGCTTTCCAGGTTTTTGTTTTCCTCATCTATAACAGCAGGAAGACTAGTGTAAGATGTTCTCTGAGTAATTAGGGATGCCACCCCAGTTCCTAGTCCAGCTAAGCTTACTAGGGCCCCGTTGTTACTGCTGTTATTATTTCTCTTTTAGGTTTTCTGGGCCAATAGCTTGCTTCAGACATCTTTATCATCATGTCTACATGAGAATGGTAGAGCAGTCGAAGGATATGTTGTACCATGACACAAACACTGTTAGTCCTAAAATACTTCTAAGTGGACACAGGAAGTTAGGCCAGTTGAACATGCACACCAAGCATCTTGGGGAGGTAATAGATATCCGTCCTCTGGAATCCATTCTTGGGTCTGATTACATAAGTGAGTAAAGTTAGTTTGTACTTGTCCCACACATAACCCTTGTCCTATAACTGTCTGTAGAGTAAGTTTTGCTTCCTTTTGTTCCCACTTACATGATTTAGTTGTTTTGAGCATTTGTTAAATTCTGTACCACTGCAATACCCACATAAAATGGAGGTCTCATATCATAACACATCCAAGAAGAACTTGTAATATCAGGACGGATCTGATTGATCACATTGTAAGTTTGAACCAACAGCTGCCATAGGGAATCCTCTGGCAAGGAGATGTTCTCCCTAAGGGGGTCTCCCTTTTTCGGAGGAGATGGGGTCACTACAACCCAGGGCTCTTTCTTGTTGTCTACTTTGGGTTTTACAGCAGAGACTGGTTTTAAAACTGTGTTGGTCCCATCGCTGAAGGGGAATAACTGGCTGTGGTAAATGCCATCATGTGTCTCTCCCCTGTACAATCTTTGTCCCCAATTCTTTCCTAATTCCCATCATAGGGCTTGTTTGCCCTTGTCTATGAAACAAAATTCCAATCTGGCATCAGAATCCTGGAAGACCCTAATTTGTTTTGTACAGGCAGTCCATTAAAGTGGATGGCTGCACATTCTGGTTTGGTAAACATAACAAGGTCTCCTCCCATTCCTTTCCATTTTTCTGAGGTACTTGTTTTACAGTCCCAGCTCTTATAGTAAAAGTCCTCTTGTCCTCCAAATTTCCTAGTGCTTTTTTTCCCTGGGCATATATACTAGTGTCTCCATCTACATTTCATAAGCCTAGGTCCTTCCCATACTCCATCAGCAAACTGACACAAGTTAAATGTGAGCTTGTCTGGGAACCATAATGATGATCCCTCTTTCATGGCCAAAGGGACAAATTTACCCGTTACCTGATTACTAACAATCCAAGTCCAATTTATGTGTGGGGGGATTGCCTGCACTTACTACTATGCTAATACAATTTCCAAGTAAGTTATACATCAATAACCAATTCGTGACTAAGTCTTTTTACAACTGAATTTGAGCTTTAAAGGATTGTTTTGGAGTGTGAGACTTGTTAATCTGATTCCACAACGAGATCCACTATGGGATTTTCAGGCTTCGCATGTGAATGGTGGATCCAGGTAGCAATGCCGTCGACTTTGAGGGCTGCTGTCGGTGTCGTGAAGATGACCACATAAGGTCCTTTCTACCTCGGCTCCAGGTTTTCCGCTCAGTGTCTTTTCACCAGGACCCCGTCACCGGGGCAGAAGTGATATTGGGATTGGTGGAGGGCCCGACTTGTATAGCACCCTCAGTCTGGGCCAGACATCAAGGTGGGCCCTCTGTAGGGCCCTGAGGGAGAACAAAAGTTCAGAGTCATCATCTTTTCTAAGCAACTGTGTGACAAGTTAGGAATTGTGGAAGAGGCACTCCAAATACAATTTCATAAGGGGAAAGACCAATTTTAAAAGGGGAGTTGCATACCCTGTATAAGGCAAAGGGAAGGAGAGTTACTCAGTCTCCATGGTCAATTTGGTCAGGGACTCTTTTAGAGTTGTATGCAACATTTCCATCTTTCCTGAACTTTGGGGTCTATAAGCGCAATACAATTTCCATTCTGTCCGAAGAGCACTTGCAATTCCCTAACTTACCTTGGACATGAAAGCTGGTCCATTATCTGATCCTATCATAATAAGGTAGCCAAAACTGGGAAAGATCATTTCTAGTAACTTCTTAGCCACTACATGTGCAGTTTCGTGCTTTGTAGTAAAGGATTCTACCCATCTATGCAAACTAACAGATATTTATATCCATACTTGCCAAGTTAGAAGTCCACCTCCCAGTAAGTTCCTGGTCTATCTCCTCTGATTTGACTGCCTGTTTCTGTTTGGTTCTTCCTTGCATTTGTCAGTTGACATGCCTTACAGTCCCTGACAATCTGTTCTATTTTAGCATGGTTATTTTTGATCCAAAGTCCAGTATTTCTCACAAGATCTTGCAGCTTCCTTGCACCCATGTGGGTGCTTCAATGCAACTTAAGCAGTACTTTACTTCCTAACTGCTCTGGTAAGATAATGTTGCTCCTAAAATCTCTCCACCAACCATTTAGGCATTGTGCCATCTGCAGTTGATCAAACCATTTCAAGTCCTCTGTGGTGTATATTGGAGTATCCTGAAGAGTTCTTGTACCAGGGTCTGGGTTTTAATCATAATTATAGAGTGGCTTTGTAATGCCACCTCCTGGGCTATTCTGCAGGCCAAGGTATTGCCTTTACTCACAGCATCTTTAGGTTTTTGATGTCTAGGGCAATGAACAATGGCTAACTTAGGCAGCCAAAGAGCAGTAATTAAAGCCAAGATTCCATCTTTATTTTTGATGGTTTTTCCTTCAGATGTCAGTAATCATCTTTCTTTGTAAATAGCTCTGTGTACATGAGCCATTGCAAATGCATACGGACTGTCAGTGTACACAGTTAGCATTTTGTCCTTTCCCAGTGTTAGAGCTTGGGTCAGGGCTATTAACTTGACTCTCTGGGTTGATATGGCTACTGGTAGAGTTTCAGCCCAGACCACATCAGTCTCAGTCACTACTGCCACTCCCACATAATTCTCCCTGATGAATAAAGCTGCTTTCATCTGTAAACCACACGAGTTCAGCATGCAGCAATGGCTGGACCCTTAAGTCCACTTGGATGTTATGGACTTGTGCCAGGATTTCTGAGCAGTTATGTAGTGGCATGTTTAGATCCTGATCTGGTAGGATGGAGAGCCGAGAGAGCCTGGAAATTGATTCTGAGAGGGTTGAGTAGCATTCCTTGGTAATGGGTTAGTTGGGTATTGCTGAGTCACTGATCTGGTGGTTGCTTTAACACACCCTCAATAGTGTGCGGGGTGGTCACATACAGTTCTTGTCCCATGGTTAATTTATCTGTGTATTTTACCATCAAAGCAGTAGCCGCTATAATTCTCAGACATGGTGTCCATCCTACTGTTATTGAATCTAATTTCTTTAACAAGTAGGCTACTGGTTTTCTTCATGGGCGCAAATATTGGGTTAGGACTCTTCTTGCTATTCCATTATGTTCATCCACATATAAATAAAAGGGTTTACTGGCATTAGGGAGTTCCAACACTGGGGCTTATAATAAGGCAGTATTTATCTGTTCAAAGGCTCATTCAGCTTCCTCTGTCCATTGAAACAGTTGCTTCTCCTCGTAAAGAGGTTTAGCCAGCTCTGCAATCCCTTGGATTCACAGATGGCAAAAGGTGGCAGAACCCAAAAACACACTTACTTGGTGCTGTGACTGTAGTGTTGGAATTTTGAAGGACGGTTTATTTTCTGTCTTTGGTGAAACATCGCTGCCCCCATTTCAATAAATAGCCCAGGTAAGTTACCTCTGATTTGCAGGTTTATGCTTTCGTGACCCATGCTCATTAACCAAGGTTTCCCAATATCTGGGGTAAATCTTCTGTTCCGTGGATGAATTCTCTTTCAGTTGCACCAGCAGTTAATAAGTCACCCACATATTCCAACAAAGTCAGACCAGGGTGGCTTCTCCTAAACTCACCCAAGTCCTCATGCAGAGCTTCGTCAAAGAGTGTTGGTGAGTTTTTGAATCCTTGAATGAGTCTTGTCCAGATCCATTGACACCTCCTTTGACATCTGTCCACTCAAAGGCAAAGGGAACTTGATTTTTGAGCACCAAGGGTAGGCTGAAAAAGGCATCTTTTAAATCTAATACAATGTACCACTGCCTATATTGAGGCAGGGTGTTCAGGAGAGTGTAGGTGTTCGGTATGGTAGGGTTATTGTCCATTACCCTTTTATGGACTTCCCTGAAGTCCTGTACTGGCTTATATTCATTAGATTTGGGCTTGCAGACTGGTAGCAGGGGAGTGTTCCACTCTGACTGGCAGGGTTGCAATACACCCAGGTCTAGCAGATGCCTAATGTGGGGTGTAATTCCCCCTGTGCCTCCATGGACATAGGGTACTGTCAAACTCTAACTGGGTCCACCCCTGATTTTACTTTGATGAAGAGAGGTGGTCTATGTTTCGCTATTCCACTCCTCCAGTCTCTGCCCAAGCTTCTGGATACCTTTCCAGCCAATAGGTGATTTCTTGGTCAGGAGTCTAGGGTGGTTGGAGCAACCAGTCCTCATCTTCCAGGCCCTGAGTCAATACTTGTATTGGTCTTCCTTGAGCATCCTCCACCTGGGGACCTTCTGGATATAAGTTAATCTGTGCCCTGACATTGATTAACAAGTCTCTTCCCAATAAGGGATAAGGGCTTTCTGGAATAACGAAGAATGAGTGGGACACTCATCCCATCCCCAGGTCCACTGTTCTTTCAGTGGTCCATGAGTATTGTTTAATTCCCATTACTTCTTGCACCCAAGAGGTTTTTTGTTGTTATTTGGGTTTTTTTAACTGTATTTTTTTGTCTTTTCTTTTTGGTACTGGGGATCGAACCCAGGACGTTGTACTTGCTAGGCAAGCGCTTTGCCACTGAGCTACATCCTAGCCCAACACCTAAGAAATTTTATTTGATGCTTTTCCTTAGGGCTTTATTAAAGCAGAGTACTGGATCCCAGTATCCACTAGAAATTTTACTGGAGTCCCATCCACTCTCAGTGCTACCCTGGGTTCAGGGAGGGGAATTGAACCTTATCATCTTTATTCATTATTAGCAGTACTGTTAGCCATTAGTGTCGAGATTCTATGGGGCTGCCACTGCTTTGTTCAGTTTCCCTTTCTTAGCTCATTCTTTGACCTAATGCAATATTTCTTGGCAGTAAGTGCACTAATGTCTGTGTAGACCTCGACTATTTAGGCATCGTAGGGTTTCTTTCCCTGTAAGACCATGTATACTTTAGCCAAATTGGTATGTTTGCAGGCTACTTCCCTGAGATCCGCCATTAGAGTCTAGGGATAGACCCCTAATCGCCCCCTACATTCTGCCGTGTTGTAGTCCCAACCACCATTTGGAGGCCTGATAATGGAAAAGATGCATTGGCGAAATCAGGTTTAGCAGTAGGCTACCCGTCATGCCCCAGAACCAGTTTCCTAGCCTCAGTTTGAATCCTTTCTCTTTCTTCCCGAAGTAACTGCTGGCAATCATCCCTGGTCAGCTGGCACATGAACATTACACTATCAAGGAGATAAATCAAATCCTTGGGGTTATCTGAAAAATTTGCATTTTGTGTTTTTCAATTATATAAGTCACTCGTGGAAAGGGCCAAAACTGAAGTCGGGGGTCTCTGGTTTTGTCTGGTGGCCCAATTTCTCTGAACAGCAGCATCATGGTGGTGTCAGGGAGTCTCAGGCTGGCAGCTCTCTGAATGCTACCACGAGTTCTTCCTGCTGGCCCTTCCAAGTTGCTGCTGGCTCCTTGCTCCTCATCTCTTGCTGCCTCCCCTTCCTCCATGAGGGGTGGAGGAGGCAGCAGTGAAGTGTATGGGAGGAGATCAGAGTCTAAAGAGAGAAGATCTTCACTTCCTTCCTGTAAAATGGTATATAAGGAGGCTGAGGGGGTAGTTGACACAACCTTTTCTAATGCTAAAATGTTGTTTTTATCGACAGAAAGGGGTGGAAAGGGCAACAGACACTTTGGAGGTTCCTGCACCAAATTCTGCCATACTAAAATATAGAGAATCTGATTGGGGTGTCCTGTACTTCCTGGGAGAAAAGCCCTACATTTAACCTCCCAAATGGTGTTTAGATTAAAAGTTCTTTGGGGGCGGGCATCCAACCTCAAAAGGAGGCCACTCTGACTTGCACAAATTAAGTAATTTTTCTTTTTTAACTTCAACACCTAAATTGTTAGCTCCTTCCTTAACATCTTTAAAAGTATCTGTCAGAAAGGTAAGAGGTGTACTTTGGTTCTGACTCTTTTCTGCGTATATCAATCCACACACAAGACAAGAAAAAAGGAGGAAGGCAATTATAAATATCACAAAATTAAACAACTGGTGCTTTCGGGGATTTAGGATAAAACCACAACTCAGAGTGTCTCAAGGAGAAAAGTGTGGATTCGCTGGCCTGTTTAAGATCCCAAAGAGGTAGACGGAGACACTTGGTGATGTTTCAGCAGTGTCATCGGGTAAAAGACTACTCGACTCTAGCTTTGCTTCAAGTGGGCCAACTTTCTAAGCCAAATTTCACCCTTCGAGGGAGAAGACAAGTGAGTCTGAAAGAGAAAGTAATTATTGTTGGACAAGAAACTGAACAAAGAATAACAATTTTACATGGAGGCAAACAAGGTTTCCAGGCATCTGTGTCAGGATGAATATGAAAGAGGAAATGTTCCACGAAAGCCACAATACAGACAGACACACAGATTTTAAGAGAAGATACATTAACTGCATGCGGGTGATAGACTGGGTGGTAGACTGTCAGACAGAAAGTGCCGGACTAAAGACAGGAAACATTCCAAATGTCCGCACTAGTGGACAGTCTACCCTGTAAACTCTCAAGCAGACAGTACAGGACTACAGATGGGCCCAAATGTCCGCACTAGTGAATAGTTTTCCTTCTCCGGGCATCTGGTGTACATCTCCCACTGGTTCCGTTGGCTGCCTTATAGCACGTCCACAAGGTTTTCTTGCCAACTCCAAGACCCAACCTGAAAACTACACAAATATCACAGTTACAAAACTTACCGGCTGCTCTTTGTTACTCCCAGATCAGGTGTCTGGGTGAGCTTATGAGGGAGATCCCAGATGAGCCCCTATTTGTTGTACCTGGACTCGAGACCCCCTGAAGACCACCAGAGACAACGACCAATGCAAATAACAAAGGAGTCGTTTATTTGCAAGATCGAGGTTGATCCTCCACTCACTCAGTAACCGGTGATGCTAAGAAGCCCGGAACATAGAATAAACACAGTTTTTTTTTATAGTATTGAACAAACAATATTAAAGAAGTTTTACATGAGAAATTACAGGATTGGTTAACATTTTAAGCAAACAAATGCTATATATATGTGATTGGCTAATATTACTATGGATGTGATATTGATGAGAATTGTCTGGCCACTGGGTCACCATGTCCTGCATGGCCACCCAGTGATTGGTCAATGCATCTGGAGAAAATTCCTGTGGCTTTCCCAAGGATCATTTATGTCTCCGTTGTCCAGGAATTGCTTTTCTTTTTGTGTCATTTCTTGGTCAAACCCATGGTTATTTTAATAATTCATACCTCACAAGATGGTTGTTAGCCTGTAATGGAGTTACTTGGGCCTTCATTGTACCTCTTTAAGCCTTAGGCTCTTCACATTTCATATTATTACTGTCTCTTCATACAAGCCTGGAATCACTATTTCAAAGTAACACAAATATAAAAACAAAAATAATCTGATACAATCAACACAACTCATAAATTATGTGAAAAAATCCACAATATAAATAAATAAACCTGAGGAAGAGGAAAAACAATGGCAGAATAACAACAGAAAATTACCCTAGCTCTCTCTAATGAAACAGATATTGAGAGTCCTAGAAGATACTCCAATTCTAGAGGTTCACACCAAGTGAGCTATAATTATATATAGATATAAAATTCAGAGGAAGATTTTATACTGTCTTCACAAGAAAACAGAAATCTATGAAAAGTTACCCAGCCAGGCAGGTGACTGCTGTGACTGTGTTGGCCAACAAATTCAAAAGCACAACTAAAATGTGGAAACAAAGGGCCACATGGGAAATAAATCATGAACAGAGACAGTCACATCTAAACAAAGACTCAATTCACCTTACCACTGGACAGTCCGAACTGTCATTGTAACCACAAGTATTAACATGACAACATCTCACCACAACTGATCTCTTCTCCTACGCTTAATGGTCTAGACAAAAACCTAAATCCAGAAAAAGAAATCACGACAGAAGATCAAATCCACACCTGGCAAAAGACTGATTATTTATAAAAGATATAGAGTCAGAATAAATACAGATTTCTTAGCTGATATGGGAAAAAGGAGAACCTGGCATGATGTATGACAAACATTAAATGCAAACAACTACCAACCGTGAATACGATCCCAAGCCAAACTATCCTTTATATTAAAAGGATATATAAAAATATTTCATGACAAAAAAAGTTGAAACAATGTATTTCCACCAAATCAGCAGGATAGAAGTTAATCAAATATATCCTACATAGAGAAGATCAAGAACAGGAACTGGTTACATAGAATGCTCCCTACCAGAGAACAAGGTAAATATATTAAGAGTTGATGAGGCACAGCTCCTAACAACAGGTGCATAACACAGCAGGACTTATCAAATATTTCAAAGTCTTAACTCTCAATATCATTGGACTTAAATTTCCAAATAGAAGACATAGATTAAATACTAGTATCAAAAAACAAGATGCATCCATCTAGTATCTACAAGAGACACATTTTATTGACAAAAACAAACACATATTCAAACTGAAAGGCTGGAAGGAAAAATTTCAAGCAAATGGACACCATAAACAGACCACAGTAGAATTACTAACATAAGATAAAATAGAATTCAAATTAAAAATAGGAGGAAGAGACATTATATATTGATAAAAGCAACTCTCCATTAGGAGGATATAAAAAAGTCTAAACATCAATGCCTTGAATCCTAGAGCACCCCCACTTCATCAACCAAATACTACTTAACCTAAAACCACATCTCAACACATCATTGTTATCCTTGGATAGGTCATCCAGGAAAAACTAAACCAAGAAACTGCAGGCCTAAATAACTACATTGACCGCCTAGCCCTAACAGACATCTACAGAATATAAATCAATAGAAACATTCTTCTCAGCAGCTCTTGGAAGAGTCTTCAAAATAGAACATATCTTATGTTACATAGAAATTCTATCCAAAATGAAAGAAAAATAAATTGACTTTCCAAATCATGTCAGACCACAACAGAATAAACTTAGAATTAAACAGCTAAAGCAAAAAAAAAAAATTCTCAAACACATGAAGACTGAACAACACATTACTGAATGACCAGTGGGGCACTGAATACATTATAATGAAAATCTGAAAGTTTCTGAAATTTAACAAATTGAACACACAAAATACCAATTCCTCTGGGACACAGTAAATGCAGCACACAGAGGAAAATGTATACCTCTGAGTGCCTACATCAAGCAATTGGGGAAATCTCAAGTCTGTATTTTAATTATATACCTCAAACTTCTTGAAAACAGGAACAAGCCCAAACCCAAAGCAGTAGACAGAAACAAAAAAGAAGTAAATCAAAGACGCGCACAGGTGGTGGCTTACGCCTGTAATCCTAGCTATTCAGGAGGTTAAGATATGAGGATGGAGGGTCAAATCCAGCCCTGGCAGGAAAGTCCCTGAGACTCTTATCTCCATTAAATCAATAGAAACCCGGAAGTGGCACTGTGGCTCAAATGTAACGCTCTCATCTTGAGGTGAAGAGCACAGGGACAGTGCCCAAGACCAGAGTGAAAGCCCTAAGACCTACCAAAAAAATTAAATCAGAAATACCTAAATAAAGACAAAATAAAACATAAAAAGATCAACAAAACTGAGTTGGTTCTTTCAATAAATTAACAGAATTGACCTACCCGTACCAAATCCGACTAAGAAGAGAATTTATATAGATAGAAAGATAAATAGAAAGCCCACAGATTGGGAGAAGATCATTACATGCTCTGCAACAGACAATGGCCTCATATCTCAAATATATTTAGAGCCCCAAAAGTTAACCCCTCCAAAAAACAAATAATCAAAAACCAACAACCTTCTTAATAAGTGGGCTAAAGATTGAAAGAGAGACCTCTCTGAAGAAGAAATATGAATGGCCAATAGACACATGAAGAAATATGCATCATTTCTGGCCATAGAAATGCAAATCAAAGCAACATTGAGATTCCACCTCACCCCAGTTAGAATGACCATTATGAAGAAAATTAATAATAACAGATGCTGGGCTGGTGGGGATATGAACAATAGGGAACACTACTACACTATTGGTGGAAATGTAAACTTGCACAAATATTCCATAAAGAAGTGTACAGGTTTCTCAGAAGAGCTCCCCTATGACCCAGCAATCCCACTCCTGGGCATTTACCCAAATGACCACAAACAAAGCCACACTAACACTACTATCAAAACTATGTCCAATGTAGCATTATTTACCATAACTAAGATATGAAACCAAAACAGATGTCCCTCAGTAGATGAATCAGTCAAAAAAATGTCATATACATTCACAACAAAATTCTATGGTTCCTTTAGAAAGAATGACATTGCCCCATTTGTAAGGAAAAGGAAAGACTTGGAAAACATAATAAGTCAAAAGAGCCAGACACAAAAAATCATAGGGTACATATTTTCACTCATTTGGAAAAACTAGAATATACCTAGGATATTCTTAGAAAAGAGCACAATAGCTCAATAGCTATATGCATATGACCATAGAAAATTATGCTTATTGAAATGAGCTCCAAGAAATGGATACAAGATAATTGTATAGTGAACTGTTTTTGTTATTTCTATTTACGTTTTCCACTTTGGTTTATTCCCTGTATTCACTGTTTTTGATTTCCATACCCTTTCTCTTATACCTAAGTTAATCTGATTTGGGGAACGAAGGGAAATCACAGAAATGGTGGGACAAAGATTAACCAAAGCAACAGTGATATACACTAGACACTATGTTAGAAATGAACTTTATAACTTTGTGGGGATGGGATATCAAGGTTGGGGGTAATGTACTCATTACTTATTTTAATGAAACCAACCCCCCCTGTATAACACCTTCATAATAAAAAAACCCCTGTAAATACAATAAGAGAACTCACCCAAATAGAGAAATTAGAGAAAAAATTAGACATAACAACATAAATAAGCAAAATTGAGAATGCTATAAGAAAGTACTTTGAAAACCGTATGCCAGTCACCTGGAAAATTCTAGAGAAATTTATGGTTTCCTATACTCGAACTGAACCAGGAAGTAATACATAAGAAATAATGAAAATGAAATGTCAATAAACAATTTCCCATACCAGAAAAATCTAGGACTCAATGGATTTACCATGAAATTAAGGCCTGCAAAGAGCTTGCAATACTCAGATCTAACTCTTCAATGGAATAGAAAGGGAAATGAAATTATCAAACACATTCTATGAAGCTAGAATTAGACTCTTCCCCAAATCAGATAGGGACTCATCAAAGAAAGAGAACTATGAACTGAGCTTTTGGTTTGCATTGATACAGAACTTCTCAATAAAATTCTCACCAACCAATTTCAGCAACTAACAAAAAAATCGTATACTATAATCAAACAGAATTCATTCTAGGATCCAATTGGATCCAATATACTTGTCAATAAACATAACATAAACCATCAGCAGAAGCAGGACAAGAACCACATTACCATATATACATAGATGTAAAAATAGCTTTTAACAAACTCCAATACCCCTTTATGATTAAAGGTCTGAGAAGCTAGGAATGCATGGAACATTCTTCAATATAATACAGAGTATGAATATGACAAAGAGATAATAAACATATACCTAATGGTGGAAGCATGAAGACATTAAAATCAGGAATGATAAAAGGATGTCCCCTCTCTCTACTAATGTTCAATATAGTAGTGGAGTTCCTAGCAAGAGCAATAGGCAAGAGAAAAACATAATGGGGATCCAAATAGGGAAGAAAGAAAAGTATCCCTTTTTACAGATGAAATGATCCTGTATTTAAAGGACCCTATAGCTTGCTCCCTCAAGTTAGTAAAGGTGATGCTAACCTTCAGCAACGTAGCAGGGTATAAAACCCACAAGAATGATTAGTTGTTCTGTGTTACCAACAATGGGAAGATCGAGGCTGGAATCCAAAAAACAACCTCATATATATTAGCTCAAAATCAAATCAAAACTAAACAGAACAAAACAACAACGAAACTAGGATTTAATTAATTTAGCTAAAAATGTGAAGGACCTCTACTGTAAAAACGTTAAAACTCTAAAATGGGTAATTGAAGGAGATTCAAGGACATGGAAAGTCTTTCAATTCTCCTGGTTGGAAGAATTAACATTGTGAAAACTGCAATATTACCCCCAAACAATTGACAATGCAATACCCAGCAAAATTCCAACAATATTCTTCAATGCAGTAGGGAAAACAATCCAAATTTAATATGAAATTACAAAATTACAGATGAAACAGAAGGCTTAGAAATGAACATATGGGCTTATAGTCATTTTACACACACACACAGACACACACACACACACACACACACACACACACACACACACACACACACACACACACAATGGAATTCTATTCACCCATCAGAAGGGATGACTTTTCACTAGTCTTAAGTAAAATGAAAGGCTTGGGGAAATTATACTAAGAGAAAGGAATGCACACTCAGAGCAATATAGGTTTCATGGATTCATTCATTTATGGTAGCTAGAAGGTGCCTAGAAATCTACAATAACAAGACAGATTGTACCTTGTCCCAGTTAGGAGGGCCATTATCAAGAAAATTGACAATAACAAATGCTGAGGTGGATGTAGCCAAATGGGAACTCTATTACACTGTTAGTAGGAAATTGAACTTGTTCAACCAGTCTGGAATGCAGTATGAACTTTCCTCAAAAGACCAAACATAGATCTCCCTATTACCCAGTAATTCCATTCAGGGGCAGTATTTCAAAAAATAACAAAGAAGTTCACATTAAAACTACCAGCATAACAATGTTCAAGGCCCAGACCCAGAGTTCAAGACTGGAAAAAAGTTACAATGCTGGTATTTGTTTCCCCAAATATGAATCTTTTGACATAAGATTCCAAATCATTCTATTTGCAACAGCTATGATAGGACTTAAATGTAGTTGGTGATAAAATGACTTCTTTATTGAATGTTAGGAAAAGCTGTAAGCAGTCCAAGAAATGGGAGATTATTTTGTTGTTGTTGTTGGTTGAGGGGCTTGATGTCTGGGCTTGGGCACTGGCCCTGAGCTCTTCAACTCAAGGTAAGGGCTCTAACTCTTGAGCCACAGGGCCTGTTCTGGTTTTCTGGTGGTTAATTGGAGATAAGAGGCTCAGGGGCTTTCCTGCCCAGGCTGGCTTTGAATGGCAGTCCTCAGATCTCAGCTTCTTGAGTAGCTAGGATTACAACTATGAGCCTCTGGTAGCAGGCTAAAAATGGGGGGTTTTTATAAAAGAAAATCCACCTCTTCACCTGTGTCTAAATATCAGATATCACTATTAGGACACGGCACCCTCAACTCATTTCATCAGACATTTAACATTTTCTCTTTTCCTTCATGTGGGAACACTGCAGTCAATATCAATTCAGCTGTGGGACTGGATCAATTGTATGTTAATTGCTAGCATGTAAATCAAGAACTGTTACATCAAAAGAAATAAAACCCTCATTTGGAATAATTGTTTTCTCTTTTTATTACAAATCTGTGTTTGATTACTTCCTAATGTGATATTGGACCTCCTAACAGAGTGATGACATTTTCTTTCTCTTCAGCAATTGGCCTTCTCCGACATGTGGTCAAATATTTAAGAATTCAAAGATTTCCATTGATAATTCATTAAGCTGATCTCTAAGAAAATGTGTATTTCTGGAATTGGTCTTATGTCTTGTTCTTACATGCACAAGTGTTCTATGATTTATTTGTTCTACAAGGAATTCTATTATCCAATCTTTGTGTGAGCAATTTTAGTCTCTCTGATCAGTCTTTCTGACCCTCTCTCGGGAATCCCATTTCAGTCTGCCTCATAATAAAATATATTAATTATTAGCTAAATGACTCTCAGCTTCTGTTTTTTGCCTGACTTCATGTAGGCTGTGATAGCAGCCCTGACTGGCTGTACTTACTGGAGTTTTCTGTTTGTTTGTGTGTTTTTTAGAGATCTAGGATTACTATTCAAGGTAGTAAATTATCTGGGCCCGAGTGATCCCCTGGCCTAGAGTCAATGGCGTTTTTCCTAAAGATACAAAAACACCTCACTAAATTCCTGTTTTAATTGTCTCAAAATGAGGCAATCTGGATCCTTGCAAAGCCATCAATGAGCTTCTGTAACCACTTACAGAAATGTTCTATCAAGATGGCTTTTCAAGGTTGACTGTGAAAAAGGTTCATTTCCAAGTGACCACCATAAAACAGATCACATCACTGGGAACAGACTTTTCTATGGAAGGTTGGCCTTTCTTCCCTGTTTTACGATAGATAAAAACATAATATTCTGCAGTTTTGGCCATCCTGGATCACGTTTTCACAAGAATATTCTGTAGTGTAAAAGAGGACCAATTATCAAAAGAAAGGTGAAAATACTTGTCTACTACAGACTGATTTATCTGGCTTATATCTATTATTATTTTCATTAATTCAAACACATGGATAATTTATATTGCAATTAGACAAGTGGCAAAAGATTAATGGAATAAACATTTATTTTACTTTCATATATCCAATATAATACACTTAACCCCTTATGGACTATTAAATCCAAGAGTAGAAAAAACGTCAGGAATATAAAATGAACCTCAAATTGTGTAATCTGGCACATATACACCATCATCTACTCAGAAATTCAGTCTCTCTATAAATACGTATTTGGTACAAAATAATAAAAATTTAACTAATGAATATGACTTTTAAGAATCATCTGAAATGCTACTCATGTATGTAATTGCATATAACTGTGTAGATGTCACATGCATGAAGAAATTAAATTTCCACAATTTAAGCTAGATGAGAGGAGTCATACCCTCATATACTGTGTGGTGTGTTACCACAGTGCTGAACCCTTCCACCTAATACCAAGAGTCATGTGCAATAATTTATTATTTGATGTCAAGATGAGTGCCAAGTGTAGAATACACTTTGAATTATTCCATTAATTCACATAAATGAAACAGTAATGATATATTATTTTTTAATTCTAATTCTTGTCAATTTTACAATTCATGAAATGTATTATTAAAATTAGTTTCAATTTCTTCTTTTCTAAATTTTAAATTATATATTAAATTTAAATTTAATTTATATATTAAATTTAAATTATATATTAAATATTTAATATTAAGAAATCAGGCATAAGTAACCTGTTATTAAAATGATCTACTATTAAACAGTGATTTGAATTATAGTTCTAACAAATTGTGATGTAAAAAACTTTTATTTTGGGTCTGGTTGTGGGGCCTGAACTCTGTGAATGGGCGCTGTCCCTCAGCTCTTCAGTTCAAGGCTAGTGCTCTACCACTTGAGCCCCAGCACCACTTCTGGCTTTTTTCTTTCTGCTTATGTAGTGCTGAGGAATCGAACCCAGGGCCTCATGCATGCAAGGCAAGCGCTCTTCACTGAGCCACCTTCCCAGCCCTGCTGTAAAAAACTTTTAATAGAATTGTAAGTAATAATTTTTAAACTTACTAGCCTGTTATTTGTTTTCTAATTGTGTCATTTCTTATTCTTGGTCCAAGTCATCTCTTCACCTAAGTTGTTTAGTTTTCTATTTTATCTCTATTGGTTTGCTGATTGTGCATTTTGTTTTCCCTTTGTAGTGACTGACATGAGGCTGAAAATCTGTATGCTAGTTTATTACTTCCTATGTTAAAGTCAAACTACTGCTCCCAACAGCTGTTCTACTCTTCTTTGTATACTATTGTATTTCCCCCACTCCCATCTCCTGTATTGCTGCTCTCAAGTATTTTATTTCATTTTGTATTTAAATTTTATTGTCAAGGTAATGTACAGAGGGGTTATAGTTACATAAGTCAGGTAATGAATTCATTTCTTTTATAACTTTTTAACTTTCCCCCATTTTTCTCCCTCGTCCCTCCCAACATCCCCCCCCAAGATTATTTCCAACATATTGTCTCGTGATTTTCACTTTTGCATAGGTTCCGCCTTTGTCCTTTGTCTCACCATTTTGCTTTTTTCTCTTACTCTTCCCTAGTTCCCTAGATATGATAACCTGGGTATCAAAATCAAATACAGTGACTAGAGGGGATAAACCATATGTGGGGAAAACACAAAAGGATGAAAAGTACATAGTACATTAAGAACAACAACAACAAAGAATATGTCTTGGATTTCATTTCACTTGGAATCACCTTTCATGGTCATATGTACATAGCTATTGAGTAATTCTGCTCATCTACTAAGATTATCCGTGATGTGCACAATAATGCTCCCCTATTATTCATTAAACCCACTTCTGGGCATTTAACTATGTGACCACAAACAAGGCCACACTGAAGCTACCAGCACAATTATGTTTTTTACAGTATTATTTACCATAGCTAAGGTATGGAATTAAGCCAGATGCCCCTCAGTAGATGAATAGATATAGAAAATGTGACACAGACACGCAGACATACACACATACAAATACATGGAATACTATGCTTCCGTCAGAAACAATAATACCACCTCATCCATAAGGAATTGAAAGATCTTGAAAAAACATCATACTAAGTGAAGTAAGCCAGACTTAAAGGAACATAGGTCCCCAGGTTTTCCTTATTTATAATAATTAGGTTACATCAAGGAAAATCTCATGTATTTTAATTTGAAATTTTGTTCTATGTTGAAAACAACATTATTACTATATTGCTTGTTATTCTTTCTTTTTTTGAGGAGGGCTAATATTTATTTAACCATTAAAATGAAGTTTGTAGCCACTGTATAAGGTTTAATATAATGTATCTTCTTAATAATTTTTTATTGTAAAAATACCGTATGGAGCCGGGCGCTGGTGGCTCACGCCTGTAATCCTAGCTACTCAGGAGACTGAGATCTGAGGAACGCGGTTCAAAGACTGCCCGGGCAGGAAAGACCGTGAGACTCCTATCTCCAATAAAACCACCAGAAACCCGGAAGTGGCGCTGTAGCTCAAGTGGTAGAGCGCTCGCCTTGAGCTGAAGAGCTGAGGGACAGCGCCCAGGCCCAGAGTTCAAGCCCCACGACCGACAAAAAAAAAAAAAAATACCGTATGGAGGACTTACAATTACATGGCAAGGTAATGAGTACATTTCTTATCAAACGTTGTTGCCTCCAACTTTGTTTCCCCTAACCATCAATTCCTATCCCTCCCCCAACTCTTGTGCAAAGGTTGTAAAGTTCGATTTTAGACTTAAAGTCTAAATCTCATTGTTGCAATGAGTCCACCTATTTAAACAATTTGTTTGTTTTTTTTTTTGCTTCACTTCCACAAATTATACCTACATCAAATACAGTGAAAACAGGGGTTATACCGTGGGGGAGGATCACACAAAGCAACAAAGAAATAACTTATAAATATGTTAGAAACGATAGCAAGAAAGAAAATATAGAGTGCTTATCTTGAGGTTCATTTCAACTTATCTGACCGTTATTTCTTGTCTCAGACATATACTAGTTATTGTACATAAGGGTAGCCATGGGACGTATGTTTCTTTGCACCTGGTTTACTTCACTTAATATAAATTTTTCCAAGTCTTTCCATTTCCGGACAAATGGGGCAAAAGTCAGATATACTTAAAGAATTATGTTCAGCTTATCCATTACTGAAGGAAGAACAACTAAAAGAGTAATCCCCATTAGAAAGAAGAACTCCTATTTACTTATCTTCATTCCTTTGTAAGGCCAGTGTTGCCCCCTGTATCCTCATGTTGTACATTACAACTTTATACTTGATCATCAAGTATATCTACTGTCTTCTACATTGTGACCTAAATGCCCCAGAAATTCCACTTCGCTTTACTTTTTAAAAAAATTCTCTCTAGTGAAGATGTTCTCCCAATCTGAGGGCTTTCTATTGATCTTGCTAGCTATGTCCTTTGCCATGCAGAAGCTCTGCAATTTCATGCAATACCATTTGTCCAACGTTTCTTTGATTTGTTGTGTTTCTGGGTCTCTATTAAGAAAATCTGATCTAGTCCAAGGAGACCCAAGGTTTCTCCTATTCCATCTTGTAATGTTTTTAGAGTGTCGGTTTTGACTCAGAGGTCTTTGAAGAATTTGGAGTTGATTCTGGTGTAGAGTGATATCTAAGGATCTAGTTTTAATTTTCTACAAGTAGTTAACCAATTTTGCCAGCACCATTTTCTGAAGAGGCTGTCTTTCTTCCATTCTATATTTTTTAGCTCCTTTATTGATGACTAAACATACAATGGAGAAGTGTCTCATATCTAAAATATATCTGGAACTCAAAAAATTAAATCCCTCAAAAACAAATCTTCAAAGAAACAATGCCCAATAAGTAAGTGGGCTAAAGACTTGAAGAGAAACTTCTCTGAAGAGGAAAGAAGCAGGGCCAATAGACAAAGAAAGATATGCTCAATCTCCCTAGCCATAAAAGAAATGCAAATCAAAACAACAATGACATACCACCTCATCCCAGTTTGAATGGCTATAATGAAGAACTCTAATAACAACAGATGCTGGAAGGGATGTGGACAGAAGGTAACCTTACTGCATTGGCAGTGTAAACTTGCTCAACCACTTTGGAAAGCAGTATGGAGGTTCCTCCAAAGACTCAACAAAGAGCTCCCCTATCACCCAGCAATCCGATTTTTGGGTATCTACCTAAATGATCACAAACAAGACCACACTAAAGCTACCAGCACGACTATGTTTATTGCAGCATTATTTATCATAACTAAGATGCCCCGCAAGTGATGAATGGATCAAGTAAATGTGGTATATATACACAATAGAATTCTATGCCTCCCTCAGAAAGAATGACATTGCCCCATTTGTTAGGAATTGGAAAGACTTGGAAAAAATTATCTTAAGTGAAGTAAGCCAGGCCCAAAGAAATATAGGTCCCATGGTTTCCTTTATTTGCAATAACAAGTATATGTCTGAGTCAAGCAGAAAAGGTCAGATAAGTTGATGTTAGGGAAATGAACCCTAAGATATGTATTCAAATGTTTATTTCTTTCATGCAATTGTATCTAAATTATTTATAAGATTTTTTGTTGCTTTATATGTCCCTTCCCCATGGTATAACCCCCGCTTTCATGGTATTTGATGTGGGTATAATTTGTGAGTGGTAAGGGATAAAAAAAACAAATCATTTAAATACGGTTACAGTGAGATGTAAAAGTCATTATTTTGAAAATGAACTTTACAACTTTGGGGGAGGAGGAGGATTGGGTGAGGGGGAGGATGGGAAGAAATGGGAATGGGAAACAAAGATGGAGGCTACGATGCTTGATAAGAATGAAAGGGTTAAAGTAACTCCATTTTTGAGGCAGTGACCATTTTGTTTCTTGTTTATCTCAGCTAGCAGAGCAACACATGATGGTAACCCAAACACCTGGTTGTTTGCCTTCATAAGCTCTGCAAATCTTTAGCTAAGGACTCTCCTCCTAGGCTCCACTGTGTGAGAGTGTAGGATGAGGCCTGAGCTGCAGCCCGTCTAAATAAAACCTTGCTTTTGCATTTCGGAACGTCTAACTCTAGTTGGTCTTCTCTGTGGGGGTCCTGCAAAATGGTCACTACATGTTAGTGAGGGCTCGTCGAGGATACCTCAAGACCCACGAGACCTCAGACTCCGAAGGTAAAACAGTGCTGTCAAATTGTCTTGTCCTGTCGTTCCTCTCTTTATATGTTTTATTTTCATTTTTGTTTGTGAGGACGGCCACTCCAATTCGTATTGTGTAAAGGGTTGTCATAGCGGACATGCTTGCATGACAACCCTGGAGGAACTAGGAGACATCCCAGATCCTCTTGTGAAGGGGATGGTCCTTGGATCCCTGCCATGAAAATTGTGGTGCATAGGTTGGTTTGGTGTTGGGCCAGAACTGACCAAGAGGGCCTCCTAACTGAGGCCCAACTCACTCACTGTGGGTCTGCTCCTTCTGCTTCCCTATTACAGGGGTCAGCGGACCAATTCAGGAGATCTCCACTTCGTAACCTTTTTTTTTTTAACTGTTAGGGCTGTGTATGTTTTGTTTGTACTGTTTATTGTTTTTTGGACTGTACGACTAATGGGACTGGAAATCATGGGCAACACTCCATCTAACCCCCTAGACTAACAAAAAGAAAAAAGCTAAGAAAGGGGAAAAGATATTGTACCCCCCCGGTTTTTCAGGGAGATAACGTGGAAAAAATATTTCCTACCCCATACTCAGCTTCCCAGGTTCCTTTTGCAGAGCCTGAGAATCACCAAGAGGAGGAGGTAGCTATAGAACCAGCAGCCGAAATCTCGGCACCTGCCCTTAAAGTTTCTGAGGGGCCAGTCACTAGAGGAAGCCATGGGATCAGCCCCTCTCCCACTTCTAATGCAGCTGTTTTTTCCTTAAGCACAGTAGGTCCTGTGGATGCAAATGATCAACAGCAATTCTAATATTGGCCATTTTCTACCAGTGATCTATACAATTGACACACCCAAAATGCCTCCTTTTCTGAGAAACCCCAGGATTTAATTTGTTTGCTTGAAACCATTCTCATTACTCATCACCCACTTGAGATGATTGCAGTCAGCTTTTACAGGTCCTTTTTACCACCGAAGAGAGAGACCTTATCTGAGAGGTGTCCCGGAAACAAATCCCTGGCCACACAGGAGCGCCCATCACAGATCCTGCCATGATCGCTGCCTATTTTCCTGAGATTTGACCAACATGGGACTGCAATATGGTTGAAGGTAGGGAGCGACTCCTCATCTATCACCAGGCTCTGTTTGTAGGTCTCAAGGTGGTGCCTCACCGACCTACTAATATGGCTAGAGTCTATGATGTTAGATAGGGAGGAATTGAAAGTCCGGGAGGGTATCTTGAGCAGCTCATGGAAGCTTTTACTCAATATACCCCATCTGATCTTGAGACTCTGGAGTCAGCTCAGATGATTATGTTTTCCTATATAAATCAATCTGCATCATACATAAAGCAAAAGTTGCAGGCTCTAGAAAGACTTGGTGAAAAGTCTATTAGGGATCTAGTAGCCGTGGAGGAAAAGGTTTACAGTAAGAGAGAGACAGAGGAGCAAAGAAAGGAAAGGAAGGGCAAAGAATGTGAAATTGAGCATGACAAGAGAGACCAGGCCAAGGAAAAGAAGCCAGACTTGTTGGACTTGTCACTGTCACACGCCGTGCATACCTGGTCCACAGATGGCAGCAGTTTCATTCGAGATGGAAAAATGTATGTGGGTGCAGCAGTCACCATGGACACTGAGATAGTGTAGGCTGAAGCACTCCCCCAGGGTACATCTGCACAAAGAGCAGAACTAGTGGCACTAACAAAAGCCCTATGGATGGGGAAAGGGAAGGGATTAAACATTTACATCGACAATCGGTATGCTTTTGCTACCATGCATGTCCAGGGAGCCATTTACCAAGAGAGGGGGCTGCTGACACCTGAAGGAAAGGCTATTAAAAACAAACAAGAAATTTTAAGCCTTGTCCAGGCCTAGGGGAACCAGCAAATATTACCATTATGCACTGCCTTGGCCATCAAAAGGAAACTGATTCAACAACCAAAGGAAATAACTTGTACAATCAGGCAGCTAAGGAGGTGGCCCTCCATCCCAGAGGGGGAGTACTTACTCTAGTAGATGCAGGGCCTCGAGCTTTGCCTCCTGAGCCTCAGTACTCCCAAGAAGACTTGGAGTGGATAAAGAAAATTCCCATGGCCTATAAATCCCCAGGCAGAGAAGAAAATAAAGACTGGTGGAAAACTGGTGAGGGGAAACTTATCTTGTCACAAAGATTGGGCAAGGGGATTCTTAAGAGAATCAATCAGGCCTCTCACATGGGAACCCGAAGAATGCAGGACTTGCTCCAACACTCAGAAGTAAAAATTAAGCAAGGAAATCAACTCATTGAGGACATTGTTAAAAATTGTAAAGCCTGTCAGCTCACCAATTCCCCCAATCAACCAGTTACAAAAGGAGCTCGCCTCGGTGGAGATAGGCCAGATGTGTATTGGGAATTAGACTTCACAGAAATTTAAAGTGGAAAAGTTGGATATAAATATTTGCTAGTTTTTGTAGACACCTTTTCAGGATGAGTTGAAGCCTACCCAACAAAGCATGAGATCACGAACTTCGTGGCTAAGAAGATCCTGGAAGAAATCCTACCCATCTATGGCTTCCCATCCTCCATCAGGTCGGAAAATGGACCGGCCTTGGTCTCAAAAGTAAGTCAGGGGATAACTGTGGCACTGGGGACAGATTGGAAATTGCACCGTGCTTATAGACTCCAGAGTTCAGGGCAGGTAGAAAGAATGAATCAGACTTTGGAGACTGGCACAGACTGGGTATCACTCCTTCTGTGTAGAATAAGAAATTCACCCTATCACCTTGGGTGTACTCCTTTAGAAATAGTGTATGGACATCCTCCACCTATTATCCCTAGCCTTCAGACTGGATTGCTTGCTCATTTGAGTGACACTGAATTTCTATGTAAACTTGACTATCTATAGCTTGTCCACAAAAGTGGGTGGCCCCAGCTTAGAGCATTATATGATTCTGCTTCTATTCCTACCCCCCATTTGTTTGAACCAGGGGACTGTGCGTTTGTTCGAAGGTACAACTTGAGATTTTTGGAACCACAGTGGAAGGGACCTTACATGGTACCTTTGGCTACACCCACTGCCCTTAAGGTGGACAGCATTGCTGCTTAGATCCACTACACCCATGAAAGACTGGCTGACCCCATTGCCCTGGATGACCATGGGGAAACATGGGAAGTCACTAAGCATCCTACCCAACCACTCCATATATAACTCAAGAAAAGAAAAATGGACTGATTGTTATTGGTATTGTTTCAATTATCATTTGCATAACTCCTGGGAGGCGCTCAGTACAACAAGGGGAACTTTGTGCTGTCCTAGGAGAAGAGTGTTGTTTTCACATTGACCATTCAGGAATAGCAAAAGATAACATGGCTATGGTCATAGAGGGACTAGTCAAGATCGAGAGCTGTTGAAGTGAAGTTTGGGGCCGGAGCCACAATATTGTGTCTCAGGACCATAATTCAAGGGGGGAGCAAGGGTTAAAGTAACTCCATTTTTGAGGCAGTGATCATATGTTGCTTGTTTATCTCAGCTAGCAGAGCAAGATGTGGTGGTAATCCGAACACCTGGTTGTTTGCCTTTATAAGCCCTGCAAATCTTTATTTATCTCAGGGCTCTCCACCTAGGCTCCACTGTGTGGGAGTGTAGGACGAGGCCCAAGCTGCAGCCCGTCTAAATAAAACCTTGCTTTTGCATTTCAGAACGTCTGACTCTTGTTGGTCTTCTTGGTGGGGGTCCAGGAACGTGGGCACTACAATAAATGTACTCATTATGTTGTCCATGTAATTGTAACCCCTCTGTACAGTATTTTCACAATAAAAAAAATTCTTGGGAACAAAAAACATCATTTCCCTCTAAATCGATCAGGTTGCTCTGTGTGTGTGTGTGTGTGTGTGTGTGTGTGTGTGTGTGTGTGTGTGTGTGTGTGTGTGTGTGTGTGTGGTTTTACAAAGATCAGAAGACATTTTTCTTCATTTAGAATACATCTTTCAGGTTATTGTAAATTGTGGCTACTGGGAGAAGACTCTTTCTATATTAAAAATGAAACAAAAATATATTGTGCATACAACACAGTGCTTTATTAGTCTGTAGTTCAACCCTTAACTTCAATTTATATCTTGGCCGTTATTGTGAATAATTTGAATAGCAATGAACTATAGATATATTTATCAGTTACACAAAGAGAAATAAACATATGATCAGTGGGTCAGATGACATTTCAACTTTACATTTCTCTAGAAAACTGCATACTACTTTCTACAAGGAGAATATTAACCTGTATTTTGACTAAGAGTGTGGAAAATTTCTTCTTTTTACTTATGTGGTGCTTAGGAATCAAACCCAGGGCCTCAGGCATGCAAGGCAAGCGCTCTATCACTGAGCCACCTTCCCAGCCCTAGCAAATTTCTTTTATCCACATTCTCACCAACATTATTACCTTTTTTTTAAGGGCAGGTTTGTACTATGTGCAGTAACCCAGACTGGCCTTAGAATAAAATCCTATTACTCCAACCTGCTAAATGCTTGGAATTACAAGCCTTTACCACCACACCAGGTTCCTTTGATTTTTTGGATAAGTGTTATAATAGTTATGAACTAGTATCATAGTAATTTTGAATTGCGTTTCTCTAATGACTTCTGTTCCAAAAGAATTAAGCCAACATAGAAGTTGTATTAAACACGACATTGTAAACCCACTGGCTACTTTCATGGCTATTTGGAAAACAGGTCTATTCCGAACTTTTGTCCAATTTTAATCATTTCTGTTTTTTAATGTGAAAATACTGTAGAGAGGGGTTACAATTACATGCGAAAGATAAGTAAATTCCTTATCAAGCATTGTAGCCTCCTCCTTTGTTTCCCATTCCAATCCCTTCCCATCTTCCCCTTGCCACCCAGCCAATCTTCCTCCCCCTCTTCTCCCCTCATATAAGTTTAAAGTTAGTTTTTCAACATAATAACTTGTCCCTCTCATTGTTTCAATGGGTCCACCTGATTTCCTATTTAAAAGATTTGTTTCTTCCTTCCCCTCGACAAATTATACCAACATCAAATGCAATGAAAACAGGGGTTATACCGTGGAGGAGGGACATAGAAAGCAACAAAAAAATCTTATATATACTTTAGGAACAATTGCATGAAACAAAAAAAACATTTGAATACATATATTAGGGTTCATTTCCCTATCATCACCTGATCTGACCTTTTCTGCTTGACTCAGACATATACTAGTTATTGCTAATAAGGGAAACCATGGGACCTATGTTTTTTTGGGCCTGGCTTACTTCACTTAAAATAATTTTTTTCCAAGTCTTTCCAAGTCCTAAAAAATGGGGCAATGTCATTCATTGTGATGGAGGCATAAAATTCCATTGTGTATATATACCATATTTTCTTGATCCATTCATCACTTGAGGGGCATCTGGGTTGGTTCCATATCTTTGCCAAGGTAAATAATGCTTCAATAAACATAGTCGTGCTGGTAGCCTTAGTGTGGTCTTGTTTGGGGTCATTTGAGTAAATGCCCAAAGGTAGGATTGCTGGGTCATAGGGGAGCTCTATGTGGAGCCTTTGGAGGAATCTCCATACTGCTTTTGAAAGTGGTTGAACAAATTTACACTCCCACCAACAATGCAGTAAGCTTCCCTTCTGTCCACATCCCCTCCAGCATCTGTTGCTATTAGAGTTCTTGATTATTGCCATTCTAACTGGGATGAGGTGGTATCTCAATGTTGTTTTGATTTACATTTCTTTTATGGCTAGGGAGGTTGAGCATTTCTTCATTCATGTGTCTATTGGCCATGCTTCTTTCCTCTTCAGAGAATTTTCTCCTTTTCTTTAGCCCACTTTCTTATTGGGCTGTTGTTTCTTTGAAGATTTGTTCTTGGGGGAATTAATATTTTTGAGTTGCAGGTATAGTTTAGATATGAGACCCTTGTCTGTTGTATGGCTAGTGAAGATCTTCTCCCAATCAGTGGGCTTTCGATTGATGTTGCTAGCTATGTCCTTTGCCATGCCCAAGCCCTACAATTTCATGCAATCCCATTTATCCAATCTTTCTTTGATTTGTTGTGTTTCTGGGTCTCTATTAAGGAAATTTAGGCCTCTGCCAAGGAGACCTAGGGTTTCTCCTATTCCATTCTGTAATGTTTTCAGAATATCTGCTTTGACTCCAAGGTCTTTGATACATTTGGAGTTGATTCTGGGGCAGAGTGATATCTAACGATCTACCCTTAGTTCTCTTCAAGTAGTTAACCAATTTTGCCAGCACCATTTACAGAAAAGGCTGTCTTTTGTCCATTCTATATTTTAGCTCCTTTATCAAAAATTAGATGGCTAGAGGTCTGTAGGTTCATTTCTGGGTTTTCAATCCTATTCCATTGGTCCTGAGGTCTGTTCTTGTGCCAGTTCCAAGCTGTTTTGATTATTATGGCTTTGTAGTAGAGTTTGAAATTTGGTATTGACATTCCTTTAGCCCTGCGCTTTCTGTTAGGGATCATTTTCGCTATTTGGCATCTTTTATTGTTTCATATGAAATTTTCGATTGCCGCTTCTATTTGCTTGAAGAAGGAGGTTGGAATATTGATAAATATCGCATTGAATTTGTAGATAGTCTTGAGACGTATTGCCATTTTCACGATGATGATCTTTCCAATCCAAGACCATGGGAGTCTTTACCACTTTCTAAGTTCTGTTTTTATTTCCTTTTTCAGGTTTTTAAATTTTTCATCATAGAGGTCCTTCACTTTTTGGTAAATTAAATTCCTAGTTATTTTTTTTTTTGGAGGCCTATTATGAATGGAGTTGCTTTCCTAATTTCAGCCACACTTTTCTCATTGTTGGTAAACAGAAAAGCCACTGATTTTTGAGGGTTAATTTTATACCGTGCTACTTTGCCAAAGTTTTGAATCAACTTGAGAAATTTGGGAGTGGAATCTGTGAGATTCTTTAAGTACAATAACATATCATCTGCAAAGAGGGAGAGTTTTACTTTTTAATTCCCTATTTGGATCCCCTTTATGTGTATATCTTATGGCTGTAACTAGGCATTCTAATACTAGATTGAAGAGAAGTGGAGAGAGTGAACATCCTTGTCTCATTCCTGAGTTAAGAGGGAATGGCTTCAGTTTTTCACAATTAAGTATAATGCTGGCTGTAGGTTTGTCATATACAGCCTTTATTGTATTGAGGAATGTTTCCTGGATTCCTAATTTTTTCAGAACTTTCATTATAAAGGGGTTTTGGATCTTGTCATATGCTTTTTCCGCATCTATTGAGATAACCATGCAGTTCTTATCCTTGCTTCAGTTGATGTTATGAATTATATTAATTGATTTGCATATATTGAGCTAGCTTTGCATTCCTGAAATGATACCTGTTTGATCATAATGCATGATTTTTTGGATAAATTGTTGAAATCGATTGGCCAAAATTTTGTTGAAAAGTTTAGCATCAATGTTCATCAAACAAAAGGTTCTATAGTACTCTTTCTTTGATAAGTCCCTGCCTGGTTTTGGGATGAAGGTTATGATGGCTTCATAGAATGAGCTTGGTAGTGAACTTTCTCTTCAAATTTCATTGAAGAGCTAAAGGATTATTGGTGTGAGCTCTGCTTTGAAGGCCTTGTAGAATTCCACTGTAAAACCACCTGGTCTTGGACTTTTCTTAGATGGGAGGTCTCTTATTGCTCTTTCTATTTCAATGCTTGAAATGGGCCTGTTCAAATGGTTTAACTCATTCTTGGTTTATTTACAGCATGTCAATATTTGGCAGGAAAAGTTCTGTCTCTGCCAAGTTCTCAAACTTATTTGCATAAAGCTTTGAGGATTATTCCTTGATAATGTTCTGAATCTTTGTTGTTCCTGTGGTGATGTTAAAATTCTCATCTCTGAGTCTATTTATTTGTATGTATTCTCTTCTTTTTTCTGATAAGATTTGCTAAGGGGCAATCAATTTTTTTAATTTTTTCGAATAACCCACACTTTGTTTTGTTGATTCTTTCCATGTTTTTTTGAATTCTAATGTATTTATTTCTGATTTAATTTTGTCATTTCTTTCCATCTACTGGATTAGGGTTTATCTTGCTGCTCTTTTTCAAGGAGGCTCAGATGTCTCGTTAAATTGTTGGTTTCAGATCTCTCCAATGTGTTGATATAGCATCTCAGATCTATAAACTTGCCTCTGAGTACTGCCTTTGCTGTGTCCCAGAGGAGCTGGTAATATGTGTGTTCTTTTTTGTTGAATAACATGAACATTTGAATTTCCTTTCTAATTTCTTCCAACTCCCACTCGTGAGTCAGCAGTGTGTTGTTTAGCCTCCATGAGTTACAGGACTTTCTTTGGTGGCTTTTGGTTTTGAGTTCTAATTTTATTCCCTTGTGGTCTGAGAGAATGCAAGGTATTACTGCAATGTTTCTGAATTTGGGCAAGTTTGCTTTGTCACCTAAAAAGTGGTCTATTTTGGAAAATGTTCCATGTGCTGAAGAGAAGAACGTGTATTCTGATGCTGCTGAGTGAAATGTTTGGTAGATGTCTGTGAAATCTTGTTGATATTGCAGTTGTTTAGACCTGCAGTTTCTCAGTTTAATTTTTGCCGAGTTCATCTATCTAGTGGGGAGAGTAGTGTGTCAAGTACCCAACAATCAATGTCATTGTGTCTATGTGGCACTTGAGGGAAAGTAGATTTTCTTGGATAAATTTGGGTGCTCCGTTGTTTGGAAAATAGATATTTAGAATTGTAATATCCTCCTGAAGGAGGGATCCCTTAAATAGTATATAGCAAGCTTCCTTATCTCTTCTCATTGATTTTAATTTTAAGTCTATTTTATCTGATATAAGGCTTGCAACACCTGCCTGTTTATGGGGGCCGTTTGCTTGGTAGATTTTGTTCCAGAATTTCACATTCAAAATGTGTTTGTTTTTATGGGCAAGATGTGAATCCTGAAGGCAGCAGAAAGAAAGATCTTGCTTTTTAATCCAACTAGGTAGTCTATATTGCTTAATTGGAGAGTTCATTCCGTTAATGTTGAGAGATAGGACTGAAAGGTATTTGGGAGTTCCTGCAATTTTATCCACCTTCTTGCGAGCTGTACCAACTGGGTTCTTCCTAGGTTCTTGGATTCTCAGTTTGGGTGCAGTTTCTTGGCCTTTATTGTGGTATTGTTGGTTTTCTATGTGTAGGATATGTTTAAGAATATTTTGTAGGCCTGGTTTGGCAGAGATATATTGTTTCAATTTTTCTTTGCTATGGTAGGTTTATATTTGACCTTCCGTTATGAAGGAAAGTTTAGCTGTGTATTGTATTCTTGGTTTATAATTGTTTGTCTTTAGGGCATGGCATACCTTATCCCGGGCTTATCCTGATCTTTTCTCCTTGAGAGCTTTAAGGATCTTTTTCTTGGTCTAAATTAATCCTGTGTGGATTATAATGTGAAGGAGGGAAGTCCTGCTCTGGTCTGGTCTAGTTGGAGTTCCAAAAGCTTCTTGTATCTGAATAGGCCTATCTTTTTGCATGTTTGGGAAGTTCTCTGCTAGGATCCTGTTAAACACATCTCCTAGACCATTAACTTCTCTCTCTAAGTGCTCCATTACACCCATTATCCTCAGATTAGGCCTTCTGATGGTGTCTTCAAAATGTTGAATAGATCTGTCATATTTCTTGGATTTGTCTTGTTGTTTGTATGTTCTTTCTCTATAATATCTAAGCTGTCTTCAATCCCAAGATTTGATCTTCTGCATGGTCTAACCTACTGCCAGGAATTTCTACTTTGTTTTTTATTTCTTTTCTTTCTAATTGGTCGGTTTGATTGCTTCAAATTCTTTGTTGGAGCTTTGTTACAGATCTTCTATGAACTTCTTTGCTTCCTTAATTTGGTTTTCAGTGTTTATTCTCAAATCACTTAGTTGATTGGTTATGGTTTCCTTGGACTCCCATTCCTTCTTTTGGGTTCCATTCAGCATTCCCTTTGTGGTCTTCCTGACTTCTTTCAGCTCTCTCTTTATGGATTCCATAAATGCCTCTAAAGATCTTTGTCTATCTCATCCTGCTCTCTCAATTCCTGTATTACTCTTTGATTAGCTTCCTCACGTTTATGCAATTCCTTTCTCTTTGTCTATTCTCAGCCAGCTCACGCAAGTCATGTCTATCTCTTTGACTGGACTCAGCCTGCTCATGCCCTCCCTGTATTTCTCTTTGAGTGTTTTCAATCTGCTCAAACAATTCCTGTGTCAGTCTTTGAGTAAGTGTCTCAAGGTCATGATATTCCTGTATTGACCTTTGGTTTGCTCCTCTCTCTCCCTATCATGCTCACACTGAGTCCTTTGCAGGTTTTCAATTTTTTCATTTACCATGTTTACCAGTAGTGTTTGTATAGCTTTTGGGGAGCTCTCCCCTGGATTATTATTATCTGTTCTGTCCCCTGATTATCATGAGTGGGAGTTGAGATACCCGGACTTGCCATTTTTCTTGTGTTTTTCTGCTTGTTCTGCCGATTTGGGATGAAAGTAACACCAGTTTTGTGCTAGAACACTATCTTAAGACAAGCATCATCCAAAGTCTGTAGTTGCACAGTCAAAAATCTGCAGATACAATCTAGTTCAACAGATCTTTTTATTCAATATCAAACAACTATGTACTAATGAGCTATGATCAGCAAAGAATAATTTTACATACCAGAAATTATAAGGTTTAGTGAGAAATGTGGGTAAAAATAGATATAGAGGGATGTGGAAAGGTAAAAGGAGAGTTAAATTATCTAAGTCCTAATCTCAATAAGGGAAATAGTTTGGATAGAATGATAGTAGACAGAAAAAAAAAAGAAGAAAAAATAAGAAAAAGAAAAAAGAGACAAGAAAGAATAAAAAAACAAATATTAAAAATTATTAATTGAAACACTTAAAATTTATGCAAATTTAAAAACGTAATATTCACAGAAGAACAGGGATAGGATGAGAGAAGGGGAGGGATAGAAAGGAGATGCGAAAAAGTAAAAAAGAGTTGAAAATATTATACAGGTATAAAGAGGTAGTACTGCTATTAAGAAACTTGTCAAAGAGGATTTGAATTGAGTAATAAATTTCTGGATTGTGTACACAATGGGGGATAAGGTCTAATAATCAACTATTGGTATATCTGAGGATGAGCAGAACAGCAATTAAGTCATGCAAAAAAGAACGAAAGAAGAAAAAATGAAAAGAATGAGAAAGAAAAAAAGGATCAAAAGTTAAGTAGAGCTAAAACATACACACACACACACACACACACACACACACACACACACACACACACACACACACACACACACACACACACATACACACACATGCGCGCGCGCACACAGATATTCCCCCAAAATAAAAATTATAAGAGGAAGAAAAAAAGGTTAACAGCAAACAATGGGAGGCGGGGAAGGGAAGTGAAGGGTAAACAAAGGAGGAGGCTGCAATGCTTGGTAAGAAATGTATGCATTATCCTGCCCATGTAATTGTAGCCCCCCTGTACAGTATGTTCTCAAATAAAATAAAATACAATTAAAAAAAATGAAAACAAAAAATTTAAACAAATTTTAAAAGGTACAAAAAATGAGTTCTTTGATTTTTTGGAGGGTGTGGGAAGATCCTGTATCTCCCTTTTGTCTGTAACCAGTCTCTTGTTGGAGTCTCTGGTCTGCTTGTGGTGTTTGATTTTCCTGTGGCTGGATTGGTTTCTTAAGTTAGTTTGTTTGAGCAGGCAGAAAAATGTTCTGCTTTACCCAGAATTTTGTGATCCTCCTCCCAGGCTAGTTCAATGGGAGGGAGATCTGCTTTGAGTCTCACAAAAGAGGGAGATGGATTTTTCCTCTAGTTTGGAGATGCTTGTTGAGGCTTGGTTCTGGGTAGAGTGGAGGCCTTTCAGCAAGCAGTAGAGTTTCCCTGAGGGGCTAGCTTCTGAGACACTTACAGAGCTTAGCCTGGAGATATACTCAGGGTTTATGTTTACTGAATTTCAGTTGATTGTCAAGACTGCTGTAGGGAGGGGCAGACTCTGGCTCTGTTTATCCTGTGAAGAAATCAACACTTGAGGAGGGCAGAACTTTCTCTGCCTGGGCAGGATGACTTTTCCCTGGGTGGAGCTGAGCCTGGCAGGTGAGGTCGGGTTCCTGTGATCTGCTAAATGACTCTTGTTTTCTTCCAAGGCCTGAGTTGGAGCTAGCTGCTCAGCCAGGCCTTTATCAGTATAAAAGATGGAGATCTCCAGTAGTGGGGAGGGGAGGGGTTGCCTTCCCTCCTCTGCTCCCTTAGAAGGAGTGAGGATGTCAGGCTTCTACTCATGCCAGAGTCTTGGTTCCTGATTCGTCGCTGGTCTGCAATCTGCAGGATGAAGATGTGTGTTCCTTGTCAGTTCTTGCTGTTGCTGTGTAGAATCCCCTAGCCTGCTGATCTGGGGCTTTCATCCCAGACTGTCTGTGTTTCATGTTTTATGGCCTACGGCTGCCACAGCCACCGCCACAGCCACAGCGGAGCCTGCTGGCAAGTGCACGGACCTGTCTCCTTGCCTGGATTTTCCCTCTCTGGCCAAACTCTCTGGTGTTGGCACCCTTGGTGTGATTCTTTTACTTAGGACTGTTCACTGGAATACTTAAACTGCTTTCTATGAGAGAGCCTGTTTAGACTCCACCTTCTCTCCTACCATCTTCCCTGAACTCTTTTGAATTTTAATTATTTCTTGTTAATCTCATTTTTAATCTCTTTATACAAAATCAATAATTAATTCAAGGGAGGAGAAAGGAAAAAATTAAGCAAGTCTTTACATTTTCCAATTTTCAATAACATGATATTGCTTATATCATTTTCTGTTCAATCTTTAGACTATATAATTCAATTTAGTTAGACCTTTCATAAAGCTATATGTATTTTATTTATTTTATGTTAATTGTTTTTTCCAAAGCCTGTGTGTCTAATTTCCCTTGGTTTCTTTCAGTGTCAAGTAGTTTAGATTTCAAATCGAAGAATAAATTGAAGGAAGCAAACAAAAAATACAGTTCTTCTCATCTGATAATGCCTCAACAAGAATGAAGAAAGAGTTCATCCTGCTAAGGACCTACGATAGGATATCAAAAAGAGAATTCATTTTTCTAGGTATTACCTATCTTTGAATGGAACTTAAATGATATAAAACACAATATACTGCTCAGGTACTTTTACGTTTTATCAGTTTTGCACATTATCATATGGACATTACCTCAGTCTACAACATTCCTTCATTATTCTGTCCTTGATACTTTTACACTACCAAGACATAAGATAACCAGTTTGATTTAAAGCATGAGACGTTGTACACCTGGCTTCCTTGGAAGCAGAGCATGGTCAATAGATCACATTCCTTCTGGTTGCTCACTACCTGTAATGTTTTCTGTAATATTATTGCATTCTATTTAGTATTAAAAAATTTTGGCTAAACTCAAAGCTCATTCACAGAAGTTTATGTTAAGTATTTTGCAAGTTTTATTTCTCTCAATTCTTAAGATAACATTTGCTATAATGCTAATGTTATTATCATTTTAGCGTTGGGAAAAATTGTAATTTAAGGCACGAAGTGCATGGCTCAAAGACACATAGTGAGGAAGGAAATGAGTCACAGTCTCCAAAAGCCTTTTAGCAATACAAAAATGTAGGTAAAAATCTCTCCATTCTCTTACACTCTCATTTCAATATTCATATTGCCCTATAAATAATAGCATACCAAATATTGCCCATGGTGATTGTTTTCTGTTACATTTTGTCTCCAACACAGACTCTGTTGGTGACATTGGGTTATCATGCACAGAGCTGAGCTTATAAATTGAGGTCCAAAGACAGTCAAATTTCTTTTGTCCCATAGCTCCTGTATCCTTTTTTAAAAAGTACTAAAACTTTTAAATAACAAAACTTACTATCTTTTAAGAACCCGAAAATGAAGTAAATTCACATATAATCACTCCAAAATGATTTAAAAGTAGGAGATGATAAAACAGGCCCCCATCAAGTAAACTTTCTTCTACTTTTAAAATTATTCTGAAAGCCTTGTCCTGGCTGGTAACACCTTTAATCCTATCTACTCGGAATATCTACTCAGGAGCCTGAGATCTATGGATAACTGTTGGAAGCCCCTCAGGGCAGAATAAATTCATAAGATTATTTTTCAGAAATTATAATGAACTAGCAAAGAGCCAGGAATGGAGATGTAGCTCATAGAGGAAAGGCCTAGCAAGACCTTGAAGCCCTGATTTCAAACTCTGAGCATGCCAATGCACAAGCATGTGCATGTGTGCACGTGTGCATGCGTGTGTGTACACACACCCACACACACACATTTATTCAAAATACCTTCAAATCAGCATATCAGTGTTCTGCATTAATTTCTTTGTTAATGAAATGGGTAAAATAGAGGAAATAAACTCTTGTATATAAGAACATTTTTATACATTTTTTTTTACTGTGAAAATACTGTACAGAGGGGTTACAATTACGTGGGCAAGATAATGAGTACATTTCTTATCTAGCATTGTAGCCTCCTCCTTTGTTTCCCCTTCCCATCCCTTCCCATCCTCCTAGCCCTCCCACCCAATCCTCCCCGCTCCCCCCACCAAAGTTGTAAAGTTCGTTTTCAACATAACGACTTGTACTTCTCATTGTTGCAATGGGTCCACCTGTAAAAATAACTGTACAGAGGTGTCATATTTATATGAGCAAATAATGAGTACATTTCCTAACAAGCATTGTTACCTCTTCCTTTCTTTTTCTTCCACCATCCTTTCCCTCCCACCTCCAGAAATACACTCCCCTCCCCCTTCCCCTGCCTAAATTGTAAAGTTCATTTTTCAACATAGTGTCTTGTGCATCTCAACCTGTATCCATATTTAACAATTTTGTATTTCCCTTCCCCCTCCCCAAATTAGAGGAACGTATACACAGGATGTAGGCGCACCAACTTCAAGTACAGTGAAAACAGGGGTTAGAGCTTAGGGAAGGAACATATAAAGGAACAAAAAAAATCACATCACACATTATAAGTATCTTAGAAACAATAGCAAGAAACAAAAAAAACACTTGTCTTGTTCAGTTCCTGTAATATCATCTTATCTGATATGCACATAGCTTCCGCTTATCCCAGACATATATTAGCTGTTGAAAATAAGGGAAACCTTTGGACCTATGTTTCTTTGGACTTGGCTTACTTCAATTAATAAATTTTTTTCAAGTCTTTCCAATTCTTAACAAATTGGGCGATGCCATTCTTTCTCATGGAGGCATAGAATTTCATTGTGAATATATACCACATTTTCATGATCCATTCATCTTCTGTGGGCCATCTGGGTGGGCTCCATATATTAGCTATTGCTAACAATGCTGCAGTAAACATAGTTGTTCTGGTAGTTTTAGTATGGTCTTCTTTGTGATCATTTGGATAAATCCCCAAAAGTGTGATTGCTGGATCATAGGGGAGCTTTATATGGAGTCTTTTGATGAGCCTCCATACTGCTTTCCAAAGTGGTTGAATAAGTTAACACTCCCACCAAGAATCAAGTAAGGTTCCCTTGTGGCCACATCCTCTCCAGCATCTTTAGTTGTAAAAATATGGAATGATTCAAGAATTTGCATATCAACCTTGCGCAGGGGCCATGTTAATCTACTCTGTACTGCTCCAATTTTAGTGTATGTGCTGCTGAATTGAGCACAGAGCTTTTTTTATATATAAAGTGTAATTGATTTTCTTGAACTAGACAATTCAAAGAAAAGTAAGTTTTGAAGAATTCTCGTGAAATTTTAGAACCATGTACTTCTTACATAAGCACACATTTAAGAATAGCCAAGATTGACATGTCAAAAACAAAATAATCCCAGATATTGTTGTTCAAGAGATGTGTAGGATCGGGGGAGGGGGGGTGGAATTGGGTGGGGGGGCGGAGGAAGGCTGGGAAGGGATGTGAAGGGTAAACAAAGGAGGAGGCTGCAATGCTTCATAAGAAATGTACTTACTCATTATCTTGCCCATGTAAATGTAACCCCTCTGTACAGTATGTTCACAAAAAATAAAAATAAAAAAAGAGATGTGTAGGAGGACGAATTCAATTATTCTGTATAAGGCACCTGTCATAATGAACACTGCGGCAAGTGTTAAAGTATTTTTAAAGTTTTAATGTTTTAAATATATTTAATTTTGGAAATTTGCTTATATAGGCCAAAATTAGGACTGTTTGTCAGGTCATACAACTTTTCTATAAATATTTAAGATTTATGGTAGCAGACATATGCTACTAAAAAGTACATTTCAGAGTTTATAAAAACATTACTAATGAGATGTTGCAAAGGCTTAGTGTAAAGAAGCAGAGTGAAGAGTTAAGACTTTGTTAACTGCACAGTTTCTCTTAAAACTTTAGGGCTTCCTTACTTTATATGTTAGTGAGGAACAAATGATGATATAAACCATATACATATACATATACAAATGATGAGATGAGTCATAAAAAGCAATCTTAGTGGGTAACTTTAAAAACTACACATAGCCTATAAAACTCTTATTGAACATCATAATCTTATTCAGTGTTAAATGTACAGGAATGTGAGAATAGTAAAATCAAATATGGAAGTACACTTCAAATACTGAAAACATTGGTAATTCTTTGGTATTTTATTTTATTAATCATTAATATTTATTTATTGTGTTTCTTTATTTGTAGTATTATTTCCCTTGTAAAATAGTAAAACCTTTTGTTATTCATCATCAGGAGGTACTTTGAGAAGGTTACTGGGATGGCCAAACCATTTTTTATAGTTGCGTGTGAATTTACAAAAAGCAAAATTAAGAACAAAATATTGATTAAAAATTATCAAGTACAGTCAGAATCAGGAGGGATGATAAATGTCCACACTTAAAATCCTAGCCCTAGGCTGAAGCAGTGATAATACAGAGTTGAGGTCACAAAAGTGAGAGACTAGGTTTTGTTTTGTTTTTTACTTTGATTTTGTTGGCCATGGGGTTGAACTCTGGGGCCTGGTTGCTGTACCTCAGCTCAAGGCTAGTGCCACCACTTGAGCCACAGAAACACTTCCGTCTTTTTCTACTTATGTGATGCTGAGGAATCAAACCTAGGGCCTCATGCATGCAAGCAGGCACTCTACAACAGCCACCGTCCCAGCTCCTGATAGACTGGGTTTTAAAGATTCATCTAAACAACATTTTCTTTCTGCTTTGGGTTATATAATGAAATATATGAATATCTTTTCATATTTTTGTGTATTGTTATACTTGTAAATTTATACTAACCCCAGCCACTTCATTCTTTTAAAGTCATGAAATATCTCTGAGAATTTGCTAATGTGAAATTGTGTTAGCATTTTCAATTACTTCTGAGTCATTTTTAATTTTTATTAAAATCATTTTATATTTTGGGTTGAGGGATTATCATACATCAAATACCTTCAAATGTAAATGTAGAGTCTAAAGATAACAGTATGAATATTCTCGTACAGCTCTTTTTTATCTGTTATGCACTTTCAGTATCATGATATTTCTCCCTCTTTCACACTCTCTCATTTCCTCTCTTTCTCTTTCGTGCTCCATGCTCCATGTCTGCTACATAGAATTTCCGCTGGTCTACTATTATCCTTGAGGATCCACTGGCTTTGTGGGAACATGATGGGGACTAACATTTTCCCTTGCATTCTTGAAGAATTATGAGTGACATGATATTTTTCTTTGACATTCTAAATGGCAAAACAACAGGTCTAGGAATTCCTTTTCACGTTTACTACTATTAAAAATTTCATCTCATAAGAATCATTTGGATGGATATGATATTTTAACTTGGGCTGGGAAAGTGGTTCAGTGGTAGAGCGCTTGCCTTGCATGCATGAGGCCCTGGGTTCGATTCCTCAGCAGCACATAAGCAAAAAGAAAAAAAGCCAGAAGTGGTGCTGTGGCTCAAGTGGTAGAGCGCTAGCCTTGAGATGAAGAGCTGAGGGACAGTTCCCAGGCCCAGACTTCAGGCACCAAGACTGGACCCCTCCCCCCCAAAAAGATATTTTAACCTATGACCTAAAAGTTCTTTTTCTTTCACAAACAACTTTTGTCTTTGATTATCTGTTTGTAACTACATGTAATGAAAACAAAGCTCTCCTATGGAAAATAGACCGAAGTTGTTCACAGGGATGAAAAAGAATGTAATGGTGGAAGTGAGTACAATAGAGCACAGGTCTTCAGAGCAGTTTATCATGAACACTTTGTGAGAATGACAATGTTCTGGGAACTATAGATTAAGTCACTGAACAAAAATATATATGCATATATATTTGTATATGTATATTTATTTATATATGCATATATGTGTATATGCCCTTATATAGTACACATATATGTTAGTATACACACAAATTCACATATACATATACACATGTATACATGCACACATGGAGAAAGATACATAATTATAGCCAACGCAAGTTTCATTAGTTGCTGAAAATGCCTTAGATGGGATGCTTGGAACAAAATATGTTCAAGATGTATTTGTCTCTAAGAGTTCTTTTACCACTCCTCTTATCTCTTAAAACTGGTAGGTTTTGACAGATTGGACTTGCAAAATGCAGTATACGTGATAGCAAGTTGCTCGGAAATATCAGTATGTAAAGATCATATAGTGTCTCCCTGATCCCCAAGGAATGCTTGCTCTTATACACACTCTCAACAACCAAAGTAGCAGGAGAATATCATGGTAAAGAATAAAATTATAAGCCTTTAAATGGCATCCTTCTTTGAGCTCTTTTCCAACAGCCAGCATCAATTCCTAAGCAGATTAGTAAGTCCTGATAAAACTGGACCTCAGGTCAACAGGTAACCAACTCATGTGAAAATTCCTATGAGAGAAATGCTGACTGAGGTCTTGCTGATTTTCTGGCCAAGAAAATAAGAAACGAAGAGATTATTTTTAATATATTAAAGTTTGAGAATAATTTGTAACCTGTCAATAAATGTGTAGAACACAACTAAACCAACTGACAAAAAAGGTGTCCATTTCATTTATATGCTCTTGGACTTGGTGACTGATTTTACTTGTGTCTACACAAGTAGAATCAGCATAAATCAAGCCAGCATTTCTTCATTTAATATACAAAGATAAGATTCCGGGTGACCCATTGTAATAATGAGATAATAATGTAATAATGTAATAATAAGACACTTTATCAGAGAGTGGGTGGAGGGATGAGTTGAGGAGGTGTGAAGAGAAGGGATGGTAGGGGAAAAAAAGGATGGGGTAAAAATGCTCAATAAGAACTGGACTCATGCCAGGTGCTGGTGGCTCATGCCTGTAATCCTAACTACTCAGGAGGCTGAGGTGTGAGGATTGTGGTTCAAAGCCAGCCAGGGAAGGAAAGTCCGTAAAACTCTTATCTCCAATAAACCACCAGAGAATCGGAAGTGGCACTGTAGCTCAAGTAGTAGAGCGAGAGCCTTGAGCTGAAGAGTTGAGGGACCGTGCTCAGGCCTAGAGTTCAAGCCAATGACCAATAGTAAAGAAAAAAATTGTACTCATTACCTTACTTATGTAATTGTAACCCCTCTGTACAGTTTCTTTACAATATAAATATCTATCTATATATATGTATATATATTAAAAAGATGCAAGGAAAACTTTTGTACGTATAGGAAGTTGTATTTGTCACTCAATATCAGTAAGGTATTGGTTTTAGGACCACAGGCATATTAAAACATCAGATACTCAACTACTCTACATGAACACAGTATATTATTTACATTAGAATCTGCCCACAACCTAGTGCAGGTGCAGTGTAATTGCTATGAAAATTTGTACTACATTCTATGTTTGTAATAAAAAATAAAAGTATATGCACTGTCAACAGATACAAATTTTTTCATATAATTTTTGTCTGCATTTTGTGGATGGAATTGGAAGCACAAATTTCATCAGCAAGACTGGTCTGCAAAATGTAACAAAAAGCTGACACAGAATAATTGAATAGTACTGAACTCCAAGGAGAAGTACTTGAATTGAGACATTAACAGAAAGTGTAAGCATGCAAGTACTTTTTAGAAATAGAGCTGCTAGATTTCTCATGGAGAGCTTTCATAACACTTTGTGAAACACAAGCCACAACCTCACTGAAGAGTAAAAGGTTTTCCCTCACCTTTCTGTCATGTCTATATACACAATGGAATTCTATGCCTCCATCAGAAAGAATGATATTTCCCCATTTGTTAGGAAATGGAAAGGCTTGGAAAAAATTATATTAAGTGAAGTAAGCCAAGCCCAAATACACAAAGGTGCAATGGATTCCCTTATTTGCAATATCTAGTATATGTATGAGTCAAGCAGGAAAAGTGAGATAATGTGATGTTAGGAAAAAGAATCCTTAGATAAGTATTTAATTGGTTTTCTTTCATTTATAAGATTATTTCTTTGTAGCTTTGTATGTCCCTCCCCCACAGTATAACCCCTTCTTTCACTATATTTGATGTTGGTATAATTTGTGGAGGGATGGGGAAAAAAAAGTCGTGGACGGGGATCCAGGAAGATGGCCAAGGAGAAGCTGGAGGCATAACAGGGACGAAAGAGCCAGACGTGGAGGGCGAGCGGATTCTACTCAACACCAGCAAGAACCGACAAGGAGCAGACATCTTCATCCTGCAGTTCGCAGACCATAGATGACCCAGGAACCAAGACTCAGCGTGAGTAGAAACCTGACTTCCTCACTCCTTCTAAGGGAGCAGAGGAGGGAAGGCCACCCCTCCCCCCAGTACCAGAGATCTCCATCTTGTATATCGACAAAGCTCAGCAGAGCTGCCAGCTCCAACTCAGGCCTTAGAATAAAACTAGGGTCATTTAACAGGTCACAATAACTTAACGGCGGCGTGACCTGCCAGACTCAGCTCTACTCAGGGAAAAGGCACCCAGTTCGGGCGCTAGCCCTAGGAGTGGCTTTCTTTATCGGGTAATCAGAGCCACAGGCTGCCCCTCCCTTTAGCAGCCTCGACAATCAACTGAAATTCACTAAACAGAAACCTTGAGAGTGGCTCCAGGCCGGGATCTGTGAGTTTCTCACAAAGTAGGCCCCGGGAAAAGCTACTGTTTGCTGAAAGATCTCAACTCTACCCAGAACATAGCCTCATCATAGCATCTCCAAACTTGAGGAAAAAGCCATCTCCCTCTTTTGTGATACTCAAAGCACACCTCCCTCCCCTTGAACTAACTTGGGAGGAAGATCAAAAAATCCTGGGTAAAGCAGAGCATTTTTCTGCCTGTCCAAACAAACTGACTTAAGAAACCAACCAAGCCACAGGACCACAAGCAGACCAGAGACTCCAATCAGAGGCTGATGACAGGCACAAGGGAGATACAGGATTTTTCCGAACCCTCCCACAATAAATCAAAGAACTTTTTTTTCTCTTCTTTTTTTTTATATAATTTTCACAAAATTATTTTTCTTTTCTAAAATTTTTTTAATTTTAAATTTTGACTTTAAAAAAAAAATGTTTTCTAGTAACTTTTTCCCCCTTATAATCTTTATTTTAGGGATACATGTGTGTGTGCATTTTTCTTTGTTTTTTTTTTCCTTCTTTTAAAAAAATATTCTTTTTGTTTTTTGCTTAGCTAGACTGAACTTCTGATCTTTTTTTTCTTTCTTCCTTATCCTTCTCACCTTGTCATCTCTTTTGTTCTTCTTTATGGGACTTAATTGTTGTTCTGCATATCCTCAGATAAACCCATATTTGACTATTAGACCCTATCCCCCATTGTGTACACACTTAATCCACAAATTTATTACTCAATTCAAAACTTCTGAGACTTAAATTCCTTAATAGCAGTACTACCTCTTTATACCTATATAATATTTTAAGTATTTTTATTTTTAAGTTTTTTCACATTTCCTATATATCCCTCCCCTTCTCTCAATATATTCATGTTCTTTGAATAGATTGTTCTTGAACCTGCATATTATTAACTTTTATTTTTCTATTTTTTCTGGTGTCTTTTTTCCCCTTTCCATTCTTCTTGTTTTCTCTCTCTCTACTTTCATCCTATCTAACCTATTTCCTGCTTTGAGACTAGGACTTAGTTAAGTTAACTCTCCCTGTCCCTTCCCAAATCACTCTATTCCTATTTTTTACCCACGTCTCCCCCTAACCTAATAATTTCTGGTTTACCAAATTATTCTTTGCGGTTCGTAGCCCGTTAATATATAGTTGTTTTATGTTGAATAGAGGTATCTGTTACAATAGATTTTATCTGCATACTATTGATTGTGCAAATTCAGACTTTGGTTGATGCTTGCCTTAAGTTAGTGTTCTAGCACAGAACTGGTGTTACTTTCATCCCAAATGGCTAGAGTAAGCCGGAAAACGACAAGAAAAATGGTAAGTCAGGGTAACTCCACTCCCACTCATGATAATCAGGGGACAGAACAGATAATGAATAATCCAGAGGAGAGTTCCCAAATAGCTCTACAAACACTGCTGGCAAACATGATAAATGAAAAGATTGAAAATATACAATGAACTCTGTATGAGTGTGATAGGGACAGAGAGGAGACAATCCAAAGCTTTATACAGGAATATCATGAGCGTGAGGAAGCTACTGAAAAACTGATACAGGATTTGCATGAGCAGCTTGAGAATACTCAAAGAGAAAGGCAGGAATGCCCTGAAGAGCATGAGAACACTCAAAGAGAACTACAAGAATGGCATGAACGGGAGGAAGCTAAGCAAAGAGTAATACAGGAATTGAGAGAGCAAGATGAGAATACACAAAGATCACTAAAGGCATTCATGGGATCCATTAAAAAAGAGCAGAAGGAAGTCAGAGAAACCACAAAGGGAATCCTGAATGGAAACCAACAGAAGGAATGGGAGTCCAAGGAAACCATAACAAATCAACCAAGTGATTGAGAATAAACACTGAACAACAAATTAAAGAAGTCCATACAACATATAAAACAAAGCTTCAATAAAGTATTTGAAGCCATCAAAGCTGACAATTTAGAAAGAAAAGAAATAAAAAACGAAGTAGAAAGTCTTGACAGCAGGTTAGACCATGCAGAAGATTGAATCTCGGGGATTAAAGATAGCCTAGATATTATAGAGAAAGAACATACAACCATCCAAGACAAGTCAAAGAAATATGATAGATCTATTCAATATTTGGAAGACAGCATCAGAAGGCCTAATCTGAAGAAAATGGGTGTAGAGGAGCACCGAGAGACAGAAGTTAATGGTCTAGGAAATTTGTTTAACAGGATCCTAGCAGAGAAATTCCCAAACATGCAAAAGGATAGTCCAGTATCACATGCAGGCTGAACAACACACTGCTGAATCACGAGTGGGTCATGGAAGAGATTAGAAAGGAAATTCAAATGTTCATGCTATTTAACAAAAATGAACACACAAATTACCAGCTCCTCTGGGACACAGCAAAGGCAGTACTCAGAGGCAAGTGTATAGCTCTGATCTCCTACATCAACAAATTGGAGAGATCTGCAACCAACAATTTAATGAGACATCTGAACCTCCTTGAAAAAGAGCAGCAAGATAAACCCCAATCCAGTAGACAGAAAGAAATAATTAAAACAAAATCAGAATTAAATGAATTAATATCCAAAATAACTATCGAAAGAATCAAAAAAACAAAGAGTTGGTTCTTCGAAAAACTTAACAAAATTGAAAGACCCTTAGCAAATCTTATCAGAAAAAGAGAGAACACACCCAAATTAATAAACTCAGAGATGAGAATGGAAACATAACCACAGAAAAAACCATGATTCAGAACATTATAAGGGAATATTTCTCAAAACTTTATGCTAATATGTTTGAGAACTTGAAAGAAATGGACCTTTTCCTAGCAAATATTGACATGCCCAAACTAAACCAAGATGAGTTAAACCATCTTAACAGGCCCACATCAAGTATTGAAAAAGGAAGAGCAATAAGAGACCTCCAAGCTAAGAAAAGTCCAGGACCAGATGGTTTTACAGCGGAATTATACAAGGCCTTCAAAGCAAAGCTCACACCAATACTCCTCCAACTCTTCAATGAAATTGAAAGAGAAAGTTCACTACCAAACACATTCTATGAAGCCATCATAACCCTCATCCCAAAACCAGGCAGGGACTCATCAAAGAAAGAGAACTATAGACCAATTACTTTGATGAACATTGATGCAAAACTTCTCAACAAAATTTTGACCAATCGACTTCAACAATTCATCCAAAAAAATCATACACCACGATCAAACAGGATTCATTTCAGGGATTCAAAGCTGGTTCAATATACGCAAATCAATTAATATTATTCATCACATCAACAGGAGCAAGAATAAGAACCACATGGTTATCTCAATAGATGCAGAAAAAGCATTCGACAAGCTCCAACACCCCTTTATGATGAAGGTTTTGGAAAAATTAGGAATGCATGGAACATTCCTCAATACAATAAAAGCTGTATATGACAAACCTACAGCCAACATTATACATGATGGTCAAAAACTAAAGCCATTCCCTCTTAACTCAGGAACAAGACAAGGATGTCCACTCTCTATACTTCTCTTCAATCTAGTATTAGAATGCCTAGCTACAGCAATAAGACAAGATCAAAAACATAAAGCAGATCCAAATAGGGACAGAAGAAATAAAACTCTCCCTCTTTGTAGATGACATGATCTTGTATTTAAAGAATCCCACGGACTCCACTCCCAAATTACTCAAGCTGATTCAAAACTTTGGCACAGTAGCAGGGTATAAAATTAACCCCACAAAATCAATGGCATTTCTGTATGCCAACAATGAGAAAAGTGTGGCTGAAATTAGCAAAGTCACTCCATTTGTAATAGCCCCTCAAAAAATAAAATACCTATTAATTAACTAAACCAAAGAAGTGAAGGACTTCTATGATGAAAACTTTAAAATCTTGAAACAGGAAATCCAAACAGAACTTAGAAAATGGCAAAACCTCCCATGCTCCTGAATTGGAAAGATTAACATCGTGAAAATTGCAATAGTTCCCAAGGATATCTATAAATTCAATGCAATACCTATCAAAATTCCAACTTCATTCTTCAAGGAAATAGAAAAGACAATCCAAAAAATCATATGGAACAATAGAAGACCCCAAATAGAGAAAACTCTCTTCAATGGAAATAACATTGCTGCTGGAATATCAATACCAAATTTCAAACTCTACTATAAAGCCATAGTAACCAAAAGAGCTTGGTACTGGCCTAAGAACAGACCTCAGGACCAATGGAATAGAATTGAAAACCCAGAAATGAACCTAAACACCTATAGCCAGCTAATCTTCAATAAGGGAGCTAAAATAGCAGAATGGAAGAAAGAGAGCCTCTTCAGTAAATGGTGCTGGCAAAATTGGTTAACTACTTGCAGAACACTAAAACTAGATCCTTATATATCAACCTGCACCAGAATCAACTACAAATGGATCAAAGACCTCGGAGTCAAAGCAGACACACTGAAAACATTACAGGATGCAATAGGAGAAACCCTAGGCCTCCTTGGCTCAGGCCGAAATTTTCTTAATAGAGACCCAGAAACACAACAAATCAAAGAAAGTTTGGACAAATGGGATTTCATGAAGTTGCAGAGCTTCTGTATGGCAAGGGATATAGCTAGTAAGATGAAAAGAAAGCCCACAGATTGGGAAAAGATCTTCACTAGCCATACAACGGACAAGTGTCTCATATCTAAAATATACTTAGAGCACAAAAAATTAAATCCCCCAACAACAAATCGTCAAAGAAACAACTGCCCAATAAATAAGTGGGCTAAAGCCTTCAAGAGAAACTTCTCTGAAGAAGAAGGATGGCCAACAGATACATGAAGAAATGCTCAACCTCACTAGCCATAAAAGAAATGCAAATCAAAACAACATTGAGATACCACCTCACACCAGCTAGAATGTCTATAATCAAAAACTCTAACAACAACAGATGCTGGAGGGGATGTGGACAAAAGGGAACCTTACTTCATTGTTGGTGGGAGTGTAAACTTGTTCAACCACTTTGGAAAGCAGTATGGAGGTTCCTCAAAAGACTTCACATAGAGCTCCCCTATGACCCAGCAATCCCACTTTTGGGCATTTACCCAAATGTTTACAAACACGACCACACTAAAGCTACTAGCACAACTATGTTTATTGCAGCGTTATTTACCATAGCTAAGATATGGAACCAACCCAGATGCCCCTCAGTAGATGAATGGATCAAGAGAATGTGACATATATACACAATGGAATTCTATGCCTCCATCAGAAAGAATGACATAGCCCCATTTGTTAAGAAATGGAAAGGCTTGGAAAATATTATATTTAATGGAGTAAGCCAGGCCCAAAGAAACATAGGTCCCATGGTTTCCCTTATGTGCAATATCTAGTATATGTGTGAGTCAAGCAGAACAGGTCAGATAGGTGATGTTAGGGAAATGAACCCTAAAATATGTATTCAAATGTTTTTTTCTTTCATGTGACTGTTTCTAACATATATATAAGATTATTTCTTTGTTGCTTTGTAGGTCGCTCCCCCACAGTACAACCCCTGCTTTCACTATATTTGATGTCTGTATAATTTGTGGAGGAGATGGGGAAAAGCAAGTCGTTTAAGGATACAGGTGGATCCGATGCAACTATGAGAAGTACAAGTCATCATGTCAAAAATGAACTTTAAAACTTTGCGGGGGCGGGATTGAGTGGGGGGCGAGGTGAGGCTGGGAAGGGATGTGAAGGGTGAACAAAGGAGGAGGCTGCAATGCTTGATAAGAAATGTACTCATTATCTTGCCCATGTAATTGTAACCCCTCTGTACAGTATGTTCACAAAAAATAAAAATTAAAATAAAAAAAAGAAAATGTTGATGGAGTGTATATATTCAGAAAACCTGGGAAAGCTAAATTTTTCCAAGTAGGATAGTCAGTATTCTGTGATCCAGCGGAGAGAAAACTAGGTAAGCATCCATTTACAACCGTCTGAATAATTCTGATTCAGCCCATAACAGTTATCTATCCATACCTGTGCCCAAGTGAGAGGATTTTAAATGACTTTACTGTTTTAAAATTTAAATTTAAATTTGAAGTGAAATTAGTTCCAATGCATTACCTTAAGACATTTAGAAACAACTAAAGGTCTATAAGATTTTTTTATTTGAAGTGATGTGATATTGGAATTTGGTTCTCTATAGTTTAAGCAATTTGCAAAAGAATTGGCACAGTAAAATTTACATTTGCAGCAGACTTGACACTTATTAAATTTTGTATATTGAAAAGAGCATAAGCGTCAACAATATGTCAATGCTATCCTGTTATTTATCTCTAAATGTTTATGCTTCTGGTCTCTTAATATTAAAACCAATCTTTTAAAATCTTTAGCTAGTTTTGCAAAGGGGTTTCACTCCATCATGTCAGTGTGGAATAGAGTGTATGTACATTTCATTGTACAACTCATCTGGATAATTGTAAATCTTTCCACTTTTTTTCCTTCCCTTTGCCCATCCCCACCTATCCCTTCAAGTTTCCTACTTATATTCTCACATATGTATGTTAAGTGATCTGACTCTATTAGTCCAACATTTCCCCCTCCATTCTTCTATCCTACTCCCTTTAAGTCCAGCTCCTTATTTAAGACTTATTTCAACTTCATGGTATTTTGTAAAATATCTCTTCCTTTGGCATTTGGCTTTGGGCTTGCCACATCCTCACTTCCATGTTTGACCTACATAAATGAGGCTATTTCTCCACATTTTCAATCTGTGAATGCCTGAGATAGGTCTCCTTTACTATTCACCTTCTGTCCTAAATTTAGAATTGGACCTTCAAGGCCATCAAATAGAGCTTTTTCACTTTCTACACACTGAAGATGGAAGGAAAATAATTTCCATGCTCTCAATATTATGCTATCCATCATGAATGTCCATCACATATCACTTCAACAGTCTAAATTTAAAGTTATGCTCTCCATTATATTCACATATTTTAAGTGAATATCGAGGACAATTTACCTAGTATTGGAAGTTTAGGGACGATTTTCAATTTCTGATGAAAGAAACAGGAGTCTGTTTTAATTATGCAGAATCCACTATGTAGTGAGTGCTGTAGTCTTCTAAATTTTCAATAAATTCCGAGTTACTTTTTATTAATAATTGAAAAAGTTTTATTTCAATATTTGAAATGCTGTCCCAATTATTTTAAAACTTTCACATTAAGTTAGAATGAAATCCCCCCCCCCACATTTCCCCTACTAGTTCAGGTTCAGTGTCCTTTGGCTTTATTGTTTCAGGGGATGAGGATAAACAGATGAGGGTAAATAGAAAGATGATCATTGCTCAGATATCCCCTTCCTCTTCTGTTTCTGCTATTATTTTTTTTTAATTTTTAATTGTGAAAATACTGTACAGAGGGTTTACAATTACATGGGCAAGATAATGAGTACATTTTTTATCAAGCATTGTAGCCTCCTTCTTTGTTTCCCCTTCCCATCCCTTCCCAGCCTCCCTGTTTCTGCTATCCTTTTAGAAAGGAAGACTGGAACAGGGAATAAGAGTAATACTTGGACAAGGGAGCATTTCTGGCATATCAATGATTGTTTCTCAGAATCACTTAAACTGCTTACTCTTGCCTTGTCTGTAACAGTAACCTAACTGTGGCTTCCTTCCTACAGGAGTAAGCACACTAACAGGTTTTACATGTAAATTTGTATTTTATATCTCAGCTTAGTACTACCAAAAATAGAAAGCTTTGGTTACATAAATGCAAAGGCACTGATTGTTCAACAATACCTTGGTGAGGAATAGACAATTATACTCAGCTCCCCCCTCCTCTTTTATCCTTCCTTCCCCTCCCATCCCATCACTTCCCTCCCTTGCCTTCTTCTTTCTTTATGTCTCTCTCCTCCATATTCATTTCTATCTTCTCTGTTTTTTTCTTCCAGTAGCAAGTGATTTCGTTTATCTGGCAATATATACGTAATTGAACAAATATGTTTTCTCCTCTTTTTGTGAATATTTATTATTAAGAAGTGAGTTCTAGCAGAGCACTAGTGGCTTAAATCTCCATACTAGGTGGGTTCAAATTTGGCAATTGTAACTCAAAGCTATTCCAAGTAGATAAACCTAAGAGATTCTTTAATCCACTAGTGGTAAAAGGAAGAAGTGAAAGTGTGTTTCAGGAGGTATAGAGTAAGCATTGAGAATTAAAGCCCAGATTGTTAGGTTTTTAAAGAGTGGTTGAGTAAGAACCACACAAACACAAGGTATTCAGGAAAGGGGTAAGTTTATTCATCATTCCCGCTGGCACCAGGACATGTTGGACCTCCATGTGGCTGAGAAAGTCCTGGGAAAGACCTGGGAAAGACCTGAGAAAGAGAGCATCTAGGGCTGGGCTAGGCCTTATCTAGGGTATGGGTGGAGAAAGGAGTGGCCACATCACTTTCAGATATGACCTCAGCAGATGCAGATGTGATATTTTCCAGGAGTGCCAGTTGCCTAGGTGACGCAGGTACTGGGAGGAGACTTTGCTTGGAGGAGGGTGGAATCTGCTCTCTATCCAGAAGCAGACCTTATATTCCAGCCTTTTAATAATCATGAAATAGGGTGTGGATCCTCTCTGGCTAATTCCTGCTGACGAGGTGTGTCGAAATTAGGGGTAAAGGGCTGGAATTTGGTCCCATCCCAGAGAAGGCAGTGAGCTGCAGCTGTCCCTTGGTGAGTGTGAGTCCTTTGTTAAAGTCTGGCAGAGGCAAGTCTCTTGGATGAAGTCTAGAGAAAGTCTCATGAGGCATTGAGGGGCTGGAAGAAATTATTAGAGAGCAAATAAATGGAACGTGGAAGGACTTGGGGCTGAAAAATGTTGGTAGAAATGTCCCTATCTGGTGATTAGGTAGAGGAGGATTCAGGTAACAAAGGCAAGAATGTGAATTCCCATAAAGTTAAAAGGTAAACAGGTATGAACATTAAATGGTAGGCTTCTTACTTATATTCATCCTGGCTCTGGTTAATTTTGAAAGGGCAGGCACAAAATGGCTGATATGACATCATCTCCTCTTACTCCTCTCCCTAGTCCCTTGTTCCCCAGACTGGCTGAGTCTAGGTGCTCGTTTCTGGGATGACTTGTCTCAGTGAGTATTCATCGAGATTTGAACTCAAGGCCTGGGCACTGTGCCTGATCACTTCTGCTCAAGGCTAGTGCTCTACCATTTTGAGTTACAGTACCACTTCCAGGGTTTGGCTGGTTAGAGTTAAGAATCTTCAGCCATACTTCCAGCATGGCTCTTTGCAGGTTAGTTGGGAGATGGAGTCTTAGGGATTTTTTTAGCCCCAGTTTGCTTTGAATTGCAATCTTTGTCACGAAAACTCTTTATTATTTCCAATTAAATAACATGGAGATCAAATAGAATAAGTAGAGTTTACCTGGTCCTTACCAAGAATTGACCAAGTAATATCCTGCAATGACAAAACTCGTTAGATGTGAGAATCTTAGCACAAATATACCCAATATTTTAGAATCATGTAGTCAGTACTAGAATACATAACACAAAACCAAAAAGGCAAAACTCAAAATCTAAAATTTTTTACATTAATATTTAGACATCTTTGCTAACAAAGCACATCAGATATTTGGGCCTCAGTTACCAGGGTCTGAGAAAAGAGCAACTTGATAGCAAGTTACAATAGAATAGATGGATGGAGGAGTAGTAAACTTGGTGGAAAGGTGTGGGTCAGATAGGAACAAACCCTGAACCCACCATGTGGCCAAGATGGCAAACTCACGATGGTGAATTTCTGAAAAAATGCAAAGAAAGCCTGAACAAATAGATGAAGCCTAGATTGGCTAAGCTTTGATAGGGACGCTAGAGGAGGTCGTCGGGACCCAACTCTCATTACACACTTCAGGGCACAATCCAAAAGTTGTAGAAAAGAAAGGGAGAGATACACGAAGTTGGACATGATTAGCAGAGAGCAAAGAGATCCTGAAAGTGAACAGACTTCTGACCGTTTACCATTGCAGAGGCAAAAATTGTCTAAATCTGAGAAGAGACTAAAAAATAAGTGCTCTGGCTATCCAGGGAGTGCAGGAGGCATTTCAGAGGGGTTTCAAGGCACTGGAGTTACACACAGTTCCCCATTAATGGTGTAGGAGAGAAAAGTAATCAGTGAGTGAAGGTGGGCTTATCGGATGGAAGTGGCCCCACAACTTACCACTGAGCCCTCTAGGGGGAAGTGGCAAAGCAACCAGAGTCAAGTGCCCTCAGCTCCAGACGTGACTGGGCTTTCAGTTAAAGGCCTAGCAGGTTCTTCAGCGTGGAACCACATTTGGAGGGAGACTGAGCGACAGAGAACCCTTAGAGAGTATTTCACTCACCAAAAGGTACAAGCATGGAGGTGGATGCAGAGGCCAGCAAGGAATTGATTCACTTTGTCCACAGTAGACAGACCAGTTTCCAAAAGCCCTTCCGAACTGTAGTATTCCTCAGAGCAAAAAATGGAAAAACAAGCAAAAGAAAGAAAAAAAAGGAGAGGAATCCCACCTCCTATCATGATTTTAAGCCTTTCCAGGGTTCAAATGGCACCATTTATGTTATGTTTTTAAAAAGATGTTGCTGAGTAAGAACCACACCACAAATGTGGTATTAAGGTAAAGAGTAGGTTTATTCATCAATCCCACTGGCACCAGGCCATGTTGGTCGGCTGGGAAAGGCCTGGGAAAGACTTAGGAAAACCCTGGGAAAGAGCACGTCTGGGCATGGGCTAGGCCTTGTCTAGGGGATGGGTGAAGATAGGTGTGGCCACATCAAATTCAGATGTGACCTCAGCAGATGCAGATGTGACATCTTCCAGGTGTGCCAGTTGCCTAGGGAACAAAGTTATTGGGCGGAGACTTTACTGCAAGTAGGATAGAATCTGCTCTCCATCCACGAGCAGACCTTACACAGGTAGTGCGCAAGGCCGGGAGTTCAAACCCGAGTACCAGCACAACATAAAAAAATGAGTCCTTTATCTTTGAAAAGGGATATTTCTCCAAAAATTCATACCCAGGAAAATTTTCAAGGTCAAAGACTGTTTGAAAGGCTCTTTCACATCTTAAACTGATTTCTCTATTTGTTTCACATTATGGAAAATAGGAATCACACTACACATTAAAAAGTATGCACATTGTTGAACATTTTTAATGTTCAACAAAATGTAAAAATTGTTTGTATTTTTAATGTAAAGGAAGCATGTGAAAGGAATTCACCTCATTGGGTGAATTAGGTTTGACTCACTGACAGACTTTTGCAAGTAAATGAGGGTCTGTTTACATGTAAAGAAATCTACACAGATGGATTTCTAGGAGGGAGAACAAGCTAGCTGCTGTCCAGGTTTGAATCAAAGTAAGTTTATTCCTATGAAATGACAAAAAGTAGCATATCTCATAGAATTATATGCAAACAGCAATTTCAAAAGGTTTAAAAGACTCATGTCTATGTTGTGAACAACCAAGTTTTCACAAACAAAAAAGAGTTTCCTGAGCCAAAAAAATATGTTATAGCAAAAGAAACTATGTTAAATATAGTTAATGGCTGAGGGACAGGTGTAAAAGAGTTCTGTAATAACAACTATACTATAAATTTTTCATCAAGTCCCTAACAAGAATCTCCAAGATAAGCCTTGCTTAATCTGTCACAGAGGACTGGGTTTATGCAATTGTCAGTTTTGTTTAGGGTCCAACATCTTCTATGGTAGCTTTGTTTGCAAAACCCTCATACCACATGCAGTGTCTGGAAAAACGTGCTGTCTTGCTAGGCACCTAAGGGATTTTTGTGCCACTGTGAATATTTGTCGTTTTACTTCTTGTAATTATACCTGTCAATGTGAAGTCCTTTCGTGACAAGAATAATAGCTTCTGGAAGTGGTACCGTGGCTCAAGTGGTAGAGCATTAGCCTTGAGCTGTGGAGCTGAGGGACAGCGCCCAGGCCCAGAGTTCAAGCCCCACGAATGACAGACACACACACACACACACACACACACACACACACACACTCACACACACACACACACACACACACACACACACACACACACACACACACACACACACACACACACACATACATATTTACCACTTTAACTCATGTTAGGTTCCTGACATTGGATATCACACAATGATCTAATAATCAAACTTTCCTCCCCAGACATAAAATACATTCATACTTCCACACAAACAAAAACACCAGATCCTTCAAAATAATGAGAATAATGAGCCATCTACTCCGTGATTTCATTCATTCATGATGATGCATTTTTCATATCATAATTAAAAATCTTTTTGAGTCTCTCTGATTAGTAGACAAAAATATGTTATCATATAATAGAAACTTTAGGTAAAATTACTTTCCCCTAGTTAAACTTTAATATATCATATCAAAGACTTCTCTTTCCTTCTTGCAGAGTCTGTTTCTGGCATTTTGCCCTAATGTCTAATATTAAATTACAAAGGATATGCCATATTCCTTAATTCATTTTTCCTAAAGGTTATGCTATAGAGTTGAATCTGATTTGTTTACTGATTCTAAATTAACTTTACTCAACAACTTGTATTATTGTTTATATTGCTCCTAAACCATTTGAAATGTGAAAAAGAACTGGATATTCACCTTAGCAATGATTGTGAATGGCAGCAATGTTTGTGGGGAGATGAAGGACTTGACTTATCTGGAGTGCCTAAAAGATGGCAATGCTATTTAAAGGGCTGATCGTTTAGTAATCTTTTAAAGTGTGGTCTTCTTATTTCATCTAAGAAGATGAAAGTATGCTTTTCATCACATTCTGGCCTGTAAAACACTGGAATCATTTCCTTTGTACATCATATACCCTGCTGCTTCTGTAGTGAAACCCACAAACAACTGCACAGCTGTGTTAGCTGCTCTAGATTTTGAAATTTTCTTCCAGCAGCCCTCCCTAGTGATTCAAGCCCAGACTCATGAGATAGTCATATAATCCACAGTTATAAAGCACCACAATATAAAAGACCACGTGCAAAACGAGGTTCATTTTTTTCTTTGTTATTTCCTTTTTTTTATTGATTGTCTTTTAAGGAGCATGGGGCTGTTTATTTTTCATTATTGTTGGTATGACTTAAATAAATTTACCAGATTTTTGAAATAAAATACATATAAAAAGGCATATTTAGTCACAAAATAAAAGTAAACATTTGAGTGATTCTTTTCATTCTACTCCTGTTCACAGTTATTTTAAAATAACTTTGAGATGAGACAAGCATATGTGTAAATTGCCATGCATCAAACACACAGGACTCTCTAATCTTTGGGCTTTGATTTCTATATCAACTCCACCTAGAAAAGAAAATTATCACTTGCTTCATGTCTTAAGTAATCTACTTAAAACAAGTTTAATTTTATCAATACATCTCATAATCTATGGAATTGATGCATTGCATAAGTATTTGATTTCTTATTTCCACTACATTAATATTACACTTATTGAAGTTTTTTGCACATGAAATAATGACATTCTTGAGGATAAAACATTCCTGTTTTTCATTTTGGTTGCCGAAATGGAACTATTAGAATTTTTGAAAATATAACTTTAAATCAAAACCTTCAAATTTCATAGGACTTCAATTGTGTTACTTACATCTTTAATGTTAGAATATAAAGCATTATTAAATAGAAAGCAAAATTACGTTATCACTCCTCAATTTCTGAATTGATTTTATAATAAAAATAATTATATTTATATAATATATATACTGAAACAAAGTATGTGATATGGAAACAAAAAACTCCTTTTTGGTTTTGTGTTCATTGTTATTGTTTATAGTTTGTGATGATTCTATAGGCTTTACCTCATGCCTGGTATATTCATTGTATGTCTTCAGGAAGGTAGGGGTGAGCACAGAGCTTTAGGGAAAAATTGCAGCAGTGGAGTTCATTGAACATTGATAAAAGTGAACTATTTAACACACGGGTAGGGACAGGAAGGTAGTACTGGGAACAATTGAGGGAACTGAAGACATTTTATAAAAAGAAATGTACTCATTACCTGACTCATGTAATTTTAATCCCTCTATAAATCACCTTAATAATACCAGACTAAATTTATTTAAAGGCCAAGAAAATGTTGTTTCTTAGAATCCTAATAGTTTGCTTTGTTCACTGGTTTGGGCTGGTTGAGTCTATCTCTGAAAACAGATACATTGACATTCATTGGGAGAAGTTGTGAGCTCATTGGGAGAAGTTGTCAGCTACTAGATGATAAGTCAATTATGATTGTCTGTATGGTTTTTGAGACTCTGATTCATTTATTTCTTTACTCTAATTTGTATTATTTCTGTCTACTGGTTTTTGTTTTGGCTTGTTCCTGTTTTTCAAGTTCCTAGTGCTGATTCAACATTCTTCTGATTTGTTGATGTACACACTCAAAGATATAAATTTTCCTTGAGTATTGCCAGTGCTGTTGTATCCCAGAGGAGGTAGCATTTTGTCTGTTTCACTTCCACTGAATTTTATAAACGTTGGAACTTCCCTCCATATCTCATCAGTAACTCACTGATGATTTAGCAATGTGTTATTCAGTCTCTGTGTTTCAGAATTTTCTGTGATGCCTTTTGATGTCGAGATCTCATTTGGTCCCATCATGGGCTGACAGAGTACAAGGAGTAATTTCCTTTTTTTTGAATTTTCACAGATTTTCCTTGTGATCTAAGATATGATCTATTTTGGAGAACGTTCTGTGGGCTGCTGAAAGGAATATATATTGTGACACTGCTAGATGAAATATTCTGTAGATATCTGTTAGGTATGGTTTGCCAATACAGTTATTTAGCACTGAAGTTTTTTTGCTAAGTTTTTACCTGGCTGGCCTGTCCAGAGGTAAGAATGATGTGTTCCAGCAACCAACAATGTGTTTGGAGGTATACATGTTTTTAGGGTAAGTAGTATTTGTCTGATAAATTTGGGAGCTCTAGGATTCATGGCATTGATATTTAGAATTGTTATATCCTCCTAATGGATAGTTTTCTTTACCAATATGTAATGTCTTCCTTTGTCTCTTTTTACCTTCATACCACTTTTAATTTAAAGCCTATTTTATCTATTATTAGTATAGCTACTCTGGCCTGTTTATGAGGTCCATTTTTAATTTTTAAAGATGATGTACCGAAGGGTTACAATTACATAAGTCAGATAATGAGCACATTTCTTTTTGAAGTGTCACCTCTTCCTTAATGTTCTCCCAGCTTTTCCCTTTCAACCTCCTTCCCCTATAAGTTGTATAGTTCATTTTTAATGTAGTGTCTATTGAGTAGCACTGCTGCATTTGTTCACCCTTTGTCCCACCATTTCTGCTCCCCCTTGCCCTTTGAAATCTTACATATAAGACCAAAGGTGCAGAAAGAAAAACCAGCGTCAGAAGAAAGGAGGAAAAAGCAAACCAATAAAAAAATCTTTCATTATCATTTATTGGAGATCATTTTGATGAACATTATTTTATATGATAATATTCATGTAACTATTGAGCTTTTGTGATCCTCTACAAAGGGCATCCTTCTTTGATCTCACTGTATACATGTATAAAATCCCATATAATTTATCATGTGCAAGTGTAATGTTTTCTCTTTTACCATCCAAGTGTGTTTACTTGTAGAATTAGAGGCACATTCTAATAAAACAAGTGAGGGAAATCAGGCAACCTATATTTCTTTGAGTGTATCTTTCTTCACTTAATATGTTTGTTCTAAGTCTTTCCATTTCCTTATGAATGGCGTAATATTATTCTATCTGAATCAATAGAATTGCATCAAACTGAAAAGTTTCGTCATGGCAAAGGAAAAGTTAGCAGGATATATAGAAAGAGAACAGAATGGAAGAAGAATTTTACTAGCTAATCATCAGACAAGGGTTTTCATAACTAACCCATATTTAGAAATGAAAAAGTTAAACCCAACAACAATAAACACTCAAAAAAGAAAAACCCAATTAATATATGGTTAATTACTTAAAGATAACTTCTAAAAAGAAGTAAGAATAACAAATAGACACATCTCTCTGCATAAAAGAAATGCAAATCCAAACAACACTGAGACTCATCTCAACCCTGTTACAATTTCATTATGAAAAAATGAACAATCACAGATACTGATATGGCTGTGGCCCAAAGGAAACTCTATTTCATTTTTGGTGAGACTGTAATCTTGTTCAATCACTTTGGAAAAAACTATGGAAGTTGCTCACAAAACTGAATAGAGAGCTACCTATTATCCAGCAATTCCACTTACGGGATGCAAGGAGGTACAAATGAATTATCTGAAATGTCATAGTCCATGGAGAATGAAAATACTATAATTCTCTTTAAAGACTTTCAAAGCCCAGCGAAATAAATAGCAGTAAATGTGTACTGCAAGAGAGGACAGTGGGGAGCAATGTGAGAGGGGTAGGAAATTGAAGAGGAAAAGGATAGAATACAGACAACAATCCATTGTATAATTCCCAGAATTGAAATATACAAAGGAAGGAGTAGTGTGAAAAGGGGGTGGAGATGTTAAAGTCGTAACACAATTCCAGGTGCATTGTACATATAAACTGCTTTGTTTAATGGCAAGTAATTCCATAACAAAATATTGACATACGTAAGAATTGGGCTTGAGTGGGAGGGGTGGATGAGAATGTTGAAAGGGGTGATATTGATCAAGATACACTGTATCCCATATACTGTTTCAGTGAATGGAAAATCCTTTGTACAACTACTTAAAGATAAAAACTTTTTGAATCTTAATTATGATAGTTGAATAGAGTTGAACCTCAATTCAATTCCAATTTAAAAATATTTCTAACCTGGAGTCTTGGAGAATAAAATTCAAATAATAAAATATTATAAGTATTTTTATCAAAATTTGTGATATTTATAAGAGAATTCTTCAAAATAAGTGGCATAAAATAAAAAGCAGTATATTACCCATACTCTAGAAGCTTGAACATTGATTATAAAAATGGTTGTTCCAAGCAATTCCTTTTCTCATGGGGGTTCACTTTCTGGTTCATTATATTTATTTGCTGGACATTCATAAGGCAGTGTAATTATATTGGGCTTCCTTAATCAGGATTATTATTGCAGGGTCATCTCTAAAAGGTTGATTCTAATGTCACCAGACAGGGGAATAGAATTTCAACATGTGTATCTGAAAGGAGTTACATCGTCCAATACACTTTGCAACTTTTGCTTTAACTTAGGGTAGTATATCATTTGGATATTATTTCATAGAAGATAATAACTTAAGGACAAGCTTATATCATTTGACTTATGTGAATGATTCTTCTTAAAATGGGAATAATTATAGTGATGGCAAAGTGAAGTATGATAGTTTAATGGCTCTTGAATCACATCATAGGTAACTATGTAAACATTGTACAGCCTTTCTAAGGCCCTTCTGATGTATTTGAAGAATCTCTGATGAGTTAATTGCTTTCAGAAATATTTGATTGAGCCAACAAATACAGATATCATTTGATTTTAATTACTTTCTACTATTAGGACTTTCACAGACACCACAATCAGAGGATATTAATTTCTCTGATAAAATACATAATAAATTTTTTGTAATTAATATAACATGAAGAGTGTAACGTTAATAGCACTAAAATGCTAATATTCACATTATATAATACATTGACATTCGTTGGTTACATCAATTTTTAGATTATTTATAATTTTTAGAATATTTATAAGAGTAAATTGTTTGCAATGTATAGACAATAAGAGAAAGATTTGCATGCATATTACTACAGATGCAAACAGATTCACTTGGTTATTCATGATCCTCTATTCGTTAGTTTCATTCATGCATGGAGAACATGCAAAGAAGTGAAAATTGCAAACTTGAATTTACTAAAGGGTTAATTACATGGAGTTTCTGTTGGACTAATAGCAGATTTTAGAAATTAGTTTTGCCTCTTCCGTTCACCCTCCTTTCCTTCCTTTGTTCCTTCATTTCTTCCTTCCTTCCTTTTTTTCTTCCTTCCTTCTTTACTTCTTTCCTTTCTCCCTCCTTCCTTCCATCCCTACTCTCTCTTTTTTTCCTTTCTTCCTTTCTTTCTTTCTTTCTTTCTTTCTTTCTTTCTTTCTTTCTTTCTTTCTTTCTTTCTTTCTTTCTTTCTTTCTTTCTTCCTTCCTTTCTTTCTTTTACTGAGAATATTTCTTATGGCTATAGAAAATATACCAACTGTTGTACTCCAAGGAATTATTAGTAATTATAAATATAACTAGATTAATATTAATTTAAATATCCTGTTATATTTTGACAAATTATACTAAAAACAATTTCACAACCGTTGTAAGATATGCAACAAATATTACTTTTCATGATATTGTTTATTTCTTCAAACAAAAATAAGAATTTAGACATAATATTGTGTATGTGTGTGTTGTTCTTGTGATTCTAACTCAAGACCTCTAACTTAGTTTCTTTTTTCCCTCAAAGATATTTCTCTATCATTTGAGCCAGAATTCCATTTTTGGCTTTGTGTGTGTTTGTGTGTGTGTGTGTGTGTGTGTGTGTGTGTGTGTGTGTGTGTGTGTGTATGTGTGTGTTATGATTTGCGTGTGATATTTGTGTGTGTTGTGATGTGTTTGGGCTTTGAACCGCAGCTTCCTGAGTAGCAAGGATTACAAACTTGAGACACCTTCACTTAGCACAGATTTAATATGTGTAAGAATAAATTAAATTCCATATTATTTGAATTTTAGAGGCTCCATTTAACAAATTAACGTTTAGTTATTTATTTAGTTATTAAACTTGAACGTGCAGTGTGAAAACTAGTTTTCATTTTTATGAAAAAAATATATACTCAAAGGTTTAGATGACAGAATCTTTGGACAAATTGAAACATTCTATTATTCAAAAGCGAAAAAGAATCAATCAAATTTCTCATGTAAACTAAAAGCAACAGGCTCTGTCAGGCTGAATGAAGCAATTTTACATTACATTAAATATTATATACTTTGGTCACATAATTTTCTTTTCCTTTAAACATAAGCTATATTTGACAGAAAAAAAGTAGATTCATAAATTTTGGGGTATATAAAAATCTCAGTTACTTGTCATGTATTTCTCAGGTTTGAATAACAAGTCATTTCAGAGAAACACTGAATTTCATGTATTTTATGTCAATGGTCATTTTAAAAATGAATCAATCTCAATGAGATAACTAAAGAACGATATTCCATCAGTTATCCAATTATTCCAACAGCCTTTAATAGAACTTATTTTTGAATAGCTACTCTCTATAGAATAACTAAAAAATAAATGATCATGATAATATTTATTGTTACTTCAACTAGAAAGAAAGAACCTCACTAAAGATGACACACACTTGAATGGAAATGCCATAAAATTATGAAAAATTCAAGTCATTATTAGTTAGATGAAATAGTCATTTTTGAAGGTCAAAAATGAAATCTCTTGAAGCTTCCTTATCTGTCAAATTAAAAGCATTTGTACTCTAAATATTCCATTCATTTCTCCAGCAATTGTATAACCCAACCACCTTTATGCCAAATAGCTTCTCTGATTAAGTTATGTAAATATTTAGGAACAGAAGTTATCACAATTGTATAGATGTATCTATCCACCACGCAATAAATTAAATCTGAAATCAAAAAGGATTGGGATTAATAACTACCTTTCACTATGTTGCCATAAAGAGGTGAACCCTTTCAAATGGGCATAGTCATAAAGATTTGGTGACTGAGAACTTGTGATCAAAGAGGATGTTAACATCAAAGTCCTTTTCCTCTTCCTTCTTTTAATTCTCTTTCTCCTTTTCCTTCTCCCTCTCCCTCTTCCCCTGCTCCTCTTTCTCCCTTCCCCCACTCCTATTCCACCTCTTCTTTACTTCCTCGCTTCCATGAATACAAATAATCCATCACATGTTCCTGACATGGGGTACTGTGCCACCAGCAATCCAAAGCAATAAGGATAAGAAACATACAATGAAATGTATAAAATCAGAAGTCAAGATTTATCTTTCCTCCTTTTAAGTTAATTTTATAATGTATTTTGTGATATTAATAGGATACTGAAACAACATGTTCTCATTTATTGTAAGCGATAAGATTTACTGGAAAAAAATCAGACCAACATCGCCCTAATGAAATGATTGATTAAATTAATATTATATTAGGACAAATCTACTTTAAAATATTAGATATAATTGAGTAAGAGGCAAAAAAATCACCTCTATGATTTCTTATGAAAAGACAGCAGAATACGATTTGTTAACAAAAATGGGTCCCATGGAACAATGGGAAACAAAATCTACACCTACAGATTGTTATATAGCTAGAAATTAGTTTTCACTATCCTAAGTCTTTGACATTTTAGGTTTGTTTACACAGCTACTGTCATCTCTTAGGAAATGACTTTATTAATACTCAAGGGTTTGCAGCTTATAACCCAGCAACAAATAATACTTCTAAATGTAAAAAGGCAGGGGGGTCTAGTTCAAAGCCTTGGCTTGGTGCCAGCTTAGTAAGGTATAGCTGCACCAGGGAAGAGGGGTAAAACAGGTGTGGTTATAAAAAAAAAAAAAAGCACTGGTCTGAAGCCTCAAAATAAGGACCCCATTCTTTGTGGACCAAACAGTCTCTAACATGAGGTTCTTTTTAAATTAACAAGCACGATTTTAGATTTTTGCAGAGTGAGATAATGCATAGTTACAGATGAAGTCTGATATGTCAGGTAATCCAGTCTGCTCTTTCACATGTTACCCAATAGCCATGTTTCAACACATATGACTACAATTAGATTGTCCAAATTATACTGTGACTTTTACCTCTCATGAATCAAAATTCTGTCTAATAATTTCTGTCTTCCAGATGTTTTCACAACATTTCTCATGATCTTTTCTACTATTTTGTCTTCATTACTGATGCTCATACTATTTTTGTGTTGTTTTCTTTTGTGTATATGCCATTTTTAGTGCTTGAACACAATGTTTAATGGTCTCCCTTGTATTTTTTGCTCAGGGCTGATGACACGCTATTCCTTGAGCCACATCCTCACCTTCTGCCTCCTGCTGGATAATTGAAGATAAATTTTCACATTTTTGTCTGCTTGTACTGATATTGAGCTAAAATATTCAGCTGTTAGCTTCCTGAGTTTCTATGATTCTATACATGAACAACTAACACCAAGCTTTGCTATCCTATTATTTTAATTATGTCTTAGAAGAAAGTGAAGTCTATTTGTGTTAAGTGTGTAATTTTCAAATACAAGTTTGAATCTACTTGATATAATGTAACTCTTATCAATTTTAACAGTTAAATCAATGAATGCTACACATTCCCAAAGAAATATAATTGAAAAAATGCATAATTATTTTCTTTAAACAAGCAAAGGAACTATGAATTCTTTCACTTTACAATTCATGTTTTATATAACTTTAATTAGCAAACTTCCATGAATAAAAGTAAATATATTAATTTTATACTACAAGAAGCAAAGTGATTATACTTAAGAATAGATATTTCATCACAGTCAGAAAATAACTTTTTGAGCATTCTCCCCATAAAGAAATGTTACATGCAGAAATTAATGGATATGATGTGGCTTGATCATTAAACAACATATAAATGAATGGGAATATCACTCCATATTTCATAAATGTGTAAAAAATAATTATGTTGCTAGGCTCCAATGGCTCATATTTGTAACGCTATTTACTAAGGAGGCTGAGAGGTGAGAATCATGGTTCAAAGCCAGCCTAGGCAGGAAAGACCATGAGACTCTTATCTCCAATGACCCACCAGAAAACTGGCTGTGGCTCAAGTGGTAGATCACTAGTCTTGAGCTGAAGACCTGACCGACATCGTCCAGGTCAAGATTTCAAGCTTCATGACCGACAAAAATTAAAAATAAACAGTTACAAATAAACTAATATTTTGGGATAAATGTTAAAATATGTATTATAAAAACCTTTAAATCCTCACTAGGTATACTAGTTTAAATAAAAGTAGAGAAGTGAACTCTGGTTTTAAATGTCATTGAATCAATTGTGTAAATCACACATTTCTCACTCAATTCATATTTGTATGTTTATATACTTATATGCCATAAATATAATTAACTGATATGTGATAGGCAGTGTTGTTTTAGGAAACTCCCTTGGCTTTCTAAGATTAACCCTTCTACCCTAAAATAAATATGCCATCCAACCTTGTAAGAGGTTTCATCTCATTGAATCAGAAAAATATAAACTGTAATCATTTTTTGGAACAACTGTAATATTTTACATGCATTTCACTTAGTTTAAGAACCAAAATATTCAAGTCATCTTAACTGTACAAGTAATAACACAATGTCTTCTGAGCTTTTCAGTCTCTTAAGAGATGAAAACCTTTAATTATATATCTGTTTTTTTCTGCCTCACATGCTATTCCTTAGGAAGCTCTTTTGTGTAACCTTGTGTTCCTGATTAGAAGACAGGATCAAAGGGAATAATGAAAATAGCCAAGGAAAATATTTGAAACAATTATAAAACAATCGTCTACACTCCTGTATTCACTGGTTTCAATGAGAATATACGTTAAAGTATCACGTTTTTGTTATCATTTAAAGAGCAATAATTAAACTTCAATTAACAGTGAAGAAGGGAACAGAAAACTGAAGACAGCTAGACTTTGAACAATCCAACATAAGTAAAATGGATTTATCTTTTTTTTCTATGTAGTTGCCAAAATAATAGAGAGCAACAACCAAAGGAAAGAAAACACCTAAGCCAAAGCAGTAAAACGTTTGTCTATAAAATATGGTGAGCGTCTGACTCGTTCAAAATCAGGCTTGCAAAGAGGAAAAGTGTATTTGCTTTAATGTGAACGATAGAAAATATAAAAATCTTTTATTGAAATTTTACATATCTAGACTAGGACTTCTTGTGTTGGAGAAGAAGAAAGGTATGCAAAAGTACAAGATTGCTTGACTATTCCCCAAGATCATTCTACTTTATCAGCTATAGCAATGCAAGTAGCCTTGGTTACTCTTAGTATCATGCTTGTTTGCATTTAGAAGCATTATTTGTTGCTGGGTTGTAAGCTGCAAACCCTTGAGTATTAATAAAGTCATTTCCTAAGAGATGAAAGTAGCTAAAATGTCAAAGACTTAGCATAGGGCAAACTATTTTCTAGCTATATCACAATCTGTAGGTGTAGATATTTTTTCCCATTGTTCCATGGAACCCATTTTTGTTAACTTCTTTTTCACCATCCGGTGATCCTATAACATCCTATACTATCCTGGGATTGCTTATCTTTACTGGATTCTCTAATTTCTGTTCGAAAGTTAGGAAGGAGAAAAGATTGAGTTACCGTTTCGGTTTTACTTTATTTTTTATTATCTTAGAAACTGTAAATCAAAATAACATAATTTATCTTTATAATAACAGGAGACATATTTCATTTCTTTATTCTTACCCTAGCCTTCCACATAACTTTGGTACTTAGTGATCCCCAAATATGAAAATGAAGATAGGGAGCTTCTTGTTTAAATATTATTTAGGAATTCAAGACTTCATTAATGCAAGGCCCTTAGTAGTATGTACATCTTACATGTGTAAAAAGCTGGTGGCAACTTTTTCTTATTCTCAGAAACTAGGATTCGTGGTATCCATGTAGTTGCATCAGGAAAAGGCTGTGGTTGATTTAGCTTACTACACCAAATCTGCTGTAAAATATTTTTACAAGATAATTGTCTTGAATAATCCGTATTTATCATTTACATTTCTAAAGGACAGAAATCTAAAATAAGTCTCACCAGATTAAAATAGAGCCTCCTACAGAGCTAAAATATTTTTCAGGTGAATCTAGGGGAAAAGGCATATACTTCCTGTTCCGCTTCCCAGAAACTTCAGTATGTTTGTTCTTGTCTTTTTCTTAAGCTTCTAATGTAGCATCTTTACATCTTTCTGATGTTTCTTACCTAATGATGTCCCTTTGGAACTACAACTGGGACTTTTGAGTATACTTTGCCCATCTGATAATTATTCAAATTTGTGTTCCTTGGGCAATGAAAGGTGATTGTTTTACAAACTTATATATAAAATGTAAATCTACATTTGATTGATTAGATATTTCAGGACTATAGATATTTTGGGAAGGTATTTTACTGCCTATCACAATGAGTGTGTAAGCATTCTTTCTACCTGTTACCCTTTCATTAATTTTGAACAACATATTCCTTCAAAAAAATATAACTAGAAAAAATTTGGTTCCTGAAAGCATTTATTCCTGATTAAAAATTGTCATTTACTAGAAATCTTAAATATCAGTCAGCAGCTCCTGAAGCAGTGCTGGCACTATCACTTTTTGTATATTCTGCTTACAATCTTCTCTTTTCAAGAGCATTTGATTGTTATTATTTTGGAATTATGGTTAATAGTTATTTGACTGCTATTTTTAAAGAATGCACCACCAATACTCCTTCTCGTCTTTTAACTTGTTTATGTGTAATCTATTTCAGAAAGAAACACAGCTATTTGAAATACATGAACTGCTTATTGAAGTGTGGAGAGGAAAAGAAGAAAAAAGATGTCCCTGTGTGTATGTCATGTTGAAAATTTACCTAAAAGCAATTTTCTTCACATCATATATTTTTCATTTTGTTTCGATTCTGATAAAATTTAGCCTCTCAACTCACACAATGTTAATGCAGTCTTATTTCATGCCTACTAAAAGCAAACAGCAAATTACTACATATTTGAAATTTTTTAATTGTTAAAATTATTATTTATTAAAAACAATATTTTTAAAAAATTAGCTAAGGAAAATTGTTTATTAGATGTTTAGAGTTGTGTTCAGTCTCTGTTGTTGAAGCCAGAAAGGGAAAAAATCTTGCTTTTCTTTTTCCTTGGGCCACTCTGATTTATTTCATCTATTTCTGAAAGAATAAAATTCAGGCTTTGGAGCCTTTTGCTTGATATCCACAATGTGTCATTCTTTCTTTATTAATAGGAGAATTTGGAGAAAGGCTGAGAATTCTCACTAGAAAAAGGAGAAGAGGAAAAGAGAAGTGAGAAATCTAGATATTTCTTTCTCATCTCAATCACAAGTTCTTGATAATGATTGTGGTTGTTAGATACAGTACTCTAGAGGGATTAAACACATTTATAGAAAGAGTTAACCCCTCAAGTGATCACATAGAGAATGCTTATTTATTTAAAAAATGTAATAGCATCAAACAGGAAGTGTTATCTATTTATTTAGTACTTGTTTAGTATTAAATTCTAATGTGCTGTAGTCATACAAGAATGGTAAGAAACTAACATATTAATATCACATACTAATGTTCACCTAATTCTTGCTGTGTTTGAGTTTTGCTTCAATTTTACATGCTATATTCTTCCAGTATATAATTTGAAAAAAGATTCCCTCTGGAAATATGCTATTTTTATCGGTAAGGGTAAAGAAGTTAGCTCTTAGACACAGACAATGGGACAGAAATCTTCTATGTTCCATGTTACTGGAATTAGAGAACATCTTAATACTGAGACAGCATAAAATCTCAAAGAAAGCTGGACTAATCATTTCAATACTACATTTTGTTCTGCTAGGACATGAAACCATTTTATAGACAATACTTTATACTGGTAACTTTTTTTTTCCAGAACTGTATTTTGTTAATATATGTGACTATCCACCAGAATAAATGTCTTCATTTTCTGCATTTTGTGCAGACAGCATATTAAAGTAGATGTTGAGTTCGTCAGTAACAATTTTAAAAGTGCAAAAAATGTGGACCAGGAGCCAATATACATATTTTTCCAACATCACCTTCTACATTCTCCTTCTTCCTTCCTAGGAAATACACCCAATCAATAAAAATGTTTAGATTTTTGGCTCTTGAACTTGAAAGTGTAAGTAGATTTTTATGGATGTCAGGGATGAATTTTTATGTTTTTTTTTATATAATAATGTAACATACAACATCCCTATGAGTCCTGCAGGTCTTAACACTGTACTTCTTTAGGGATGTGATACGAATGTTAGCCTTACTGGACTTAGTATTGTTTTCCACTTCCTTTTCTAACACATAGCCTAAATTATAATACATAGTAATGGAATGAAAAATTAATGCCATATTAAGAAAGTCATTTAGGGCTCTGGGAATTTGGCTTCATGGTACAGTGATTGCTTAGAATGCAAGAAATAATGGGTTCAATTCCTCAGTACCACATAAACAGAAAAGGAAGTGGTGCTGTGCCTCAAGTGGTAGAGTGCAAGCCTTAAGGAAAAAAGAAAAGAAAAGAAAAGAAAAATCTCAGGTAGAGTTCCCTGGCCCTGAGTTCAAGCCCCAGGACTGGCAAAAAATTCTTTAGCTAGTAAATGCCAAATAAAGAACCTATAAATATATAATTGCTTCTTCCAATAATGGCAGAACAATAGTTCTTAATTCATGTACTTTACATATATTAGAAGGCTGTGTTGAGAAAAAAAAAACATTTTGTTAGTAAGTCACGGCAATTCATGTCAGGAATTTGCTTAGATATCAGGTGAATATTAATCCTGGAAAATCAAAGATACCAGGCTTTTGAGTAGTCACTGCTAATCACAATGAGAAGGGTCGTCTAAGTGAGAATTGGAAATCTTTTTGGTCAGTATGGCACCAAAAAGGCACCAGCTAATTAATAGTTGTGATAGAAGTGAAGGAATAAATACAGATGGAAGAAATAAATGAGAACTGTTAGTTTTTTTTAAAAAAGAGATAGCCAAGTAAGAACAGCACCATACACGTGGTATTCAGGTAAGGAGTAGGTTTATTCTTCGTTCCAGCTGGCACCAGGCCATCATGGTCCTCCACGTGGTGGGGAAAGGCCTGGAAAAGATTGCTGGGAGATCTGGGAAAGAGAAACAGCTGGGAAAGAGAGAGCTGGGAAAGAGAAAAGAGCTAGAAAAGAGAGAAAAGAGCTAGAAAAGAGACCATCTGGGAAAGAAGTGGGAAAGGGAGAGCTAGGAAAGAGAAGAGAGCTGGGAAAGAGAAGAGAAGGAAAGAGCTGAGAAAGAGCTAGAAAAGAGCAGAGAGAGGGCCTCTGGGCCTGCGCTAGGCCTTATCTAGGGTATGGGTGCAGAAAGGTGTGGTCACATCAAATTCAGATTGACCTCAGAGGATGCAGATGTGACATCTTCCAGGTGTCCTAGTTGCCTAGGTAACACAGGTACTGGGTGGAGACTTTGCTGAGAGGAGGGTGGAGTCTGCTAGCCATCCAGGAACAGACCTCACAATAATAATAACTAAATTATACCAGAAATTCTTCTAGGGAATCATATTTGATTATTGAAGAACTAATTATGAACCAAGCTTATTCCTCATTACCTTTAGCATTCTATATCACTTAGGCTAGTTCTTAATCTCTGTGTGATAAATTGAATGCCATTCTATGTTTCTTTCCTATCTGATTTCCATTGCTTTCTAAAAATCTCAGTCTTTCTATATTTCTCTACTAACAATTATTTATACTAAGTCCACCGCCACAGACATCAGAGGATGGTAAAGTAAGAGTCCAATAGCTCATGAGTCATTAATGTAACAACATGGAAAAAGAGGACATATTTATTGCTACCTCAAATTTTCTGAAAAGCTGAAATGTCATCATTTGATTCAAATTTCCATTATTTGTCTACAGTGTCATTAAGTGCACATAAATACAAATATGAGCTGGGTTCTGGTGGCTCACACCTGTCATCCTAGATATTCAAGAGGTTGAGACCAGAGGATTGTGGTTCAAAGCTAGCATGGTCAGGAAGGTACATGAGACACTTATCTTCAATTAGCCATCAGAAATCAATAAGTGGTGCTGTATCTAAACTGGTAGAGCACTCAATTTGTGCTCAAAAGCTGAGGAACAGTGCCCAGGATCAGAGTTCAAGCCCCACAACAAACAAAAAAGTCAAATATATTTTAAGCTTCCCCAAAAGGAACTACAAAGTGAATAGTTATCTTCCCAAGCAGAAAAAATTTTCCAATATGATTCAGAGCACCTACTTTTGCTGAATTATTTAAGTTATGGCTTCTTTGCTGGATGTTTTCTCTTCTTTTAAAAATGGTCAAATATTACCTTTATAATAATCTTCATCTAATATTTCTTGGTTCCAAAGAGAAGTCCATGCAGTTGATGTCACTTAGCTTTCTTACTATCTCAGTTCAAAGCCAACCCAGGCAGGATAATCTGTCAAATTCTTATCTCTAATTAAACACCAAAAAATCCGTAAGTGGACTTTTGGCTCAAGCAGTAGTGTACTAGCTTTGGGGTCAGGTGGGCAGGAAAGACAATTGTTCAGGGACAGGGTCCAGGCTCTGAGTTCAAGCCCCACAAGGAGCACAAACTAAAGAAACAAACAAGCAAACAAAAAACCCCACATATTTCTTTGAAACCATCCTTAAAGCACTGGTTTGAAAAGAGGCTCCTTTTGCTGATCATACTCACTGGATCCTGCTTTTTGGAATCCTTATTGATATTGCAAACTCAGGACCAGAAGAAAGGAATGGATATATGACTTTTACAAGAGAATCATCTCAGGAGTTAAATATCCATGCATAAGACTTTTTAAAAACTCCGTGTCTTTGTTTCTTTGCAGTAGAACATTTTACAACAATGTTATTTCCATTTTTTCTATGCTGGCCTTCAAATGGAATATTGTTTCCTTTTGTAATACTCTCAACTAGAAGTCTCCAGAAAGTTTTATAAATAAAGAGCAAACTCGAAAAAGTCAGGGACAGAGTTTCCTTCAAGCCTTGGATTATTTTCTTGTACAGTGAAAGGACAGCACACATTAACTTGAACTTTGTCATTTCTCTATGTTCAATTTCTCTCCTGGATTCAGTTTCTACTTCCTGTAAAAGTTCCTTCCAATTACTTCAGTAACAAACTACGGTGCTGCTCCAGGCAAAGTGAATGTTTTCTGGCTTCATTGAAATAGCACAAAGACATCTTTGGGCATGAGGTAACACGTGTTTCAGAGACAACTTAGCAACGAGAAAATATAGAATTTACATGGCTTATAAAACATTATCAATGTACAAATGGCCATATAAGACTATGTTAAGTGAAATGAGCCCCAAAATAGCGACACAACTTGTTTTTTTCTTTCTTACTATTGTTTTTAATGTATCTAACATATATTATGTGGTTTTTTTGTTTCTCTTCTATTTTCTTCCTCCATGGTATAACCCATTTCCACTGTTTGATATCGGTGACCTTGCACATACATTTTTCTAATGTGGGGAGGGGAAGGGAAATAAAATGGTGAAACAAGGATACTGTATGACCTGTTGTAACAATGAGACGAACAAAACACTATGTTGAAAACGAACTTTACAACTTGGGGATAGGAGGGGAGAGTTGGGGTGGTGGGGAGAAAAGGCATGGCAGGGGAAAGACAAAAGAGGAGTTAACAATGCTAGTTAGATAATGTAGTCATTAACTTACTTATGTAACTCTAACCCTTTTGTCCAACATTTTCACAATAAAATCATGAAAAAGTAAAACATTATCCTGGAGTACATCAAATTCAAATTTCCTAAGTGCTCTGTAAATTAAGACCTATTTTAAGTAGGAAGAAGGTTCTCAGAAATATTTTTTGTCAGTGTTTGTATTGTGCATTATTACCCAAGTGTACATAAGTTAACAGAAGGAGAAACAATAGGAATAGGAGAAAGAGAAGTTTTGTATTTAAGTATAATGGTTCAATACTCTATAGAAGACATTGCAAATAAGACAACTTTCAAATAATAAACCAAGGCAAGTATGTAGATTTATGGGAGTGACATAGAGAAAGCATTACTACTAAGTGGAACACAAAGGATGAGACCAGTCTCCTTCTTCTACTAGCTCTAAATCATGATAGCTAATCATTCAAATTTGTAAAAAGTAGAATGGAAGAATAATGCTGGTTCCAAGCAATTCAGATGTAAGACCATGGACTTAACTGGAAAAAAAGGCCATGTCGAGAGCAGGAATTTTACTAGCAATGAACTAGTGGCTAAGATTACATTTCTTTTTCTTTTTCTTTTCTTTTCTTTCTTTTTTTTTTTTTTTGATGGTAGTGGGGCCTGAACTCCGGGCCTGGGCACTGTCCCTCTATTCTTCAGCTCAAAACTTTTTCTCTACCTTTTAACCCCACACCACTTCCAGTTTTCTGGTTGTTAATTAGAGACAAATGCCTCAGAAATTTTCCTACTCATGCTGGATTTGAACTGCAATCCTCAGATCTCAGCCTCTTGATTAGCTAGGATTACAGGTGTGAACCACTTGAACCCTGCTTAGGATCACATTTCTAACAGTGTATCCTCAGTATATGTAATGTGTATGTTCATCTATGTTTATATGTACTCGAGTTAAAAATCTGGGAAACAGCTTAGATTTTACACTCACAAAAATGCTTGCAGTTCAAAAGATGATACCCCTGGAGAAATAAAACTTAAGAATGTAAAAGTGTCTGGGAAGTTCAGTTTGCATCTAGCTTGGGCAAAACACTATAATTAACCAGCCAAAAGATGCATTAGAATAATATCTCAAGTTATGGAATACTAGTTATGAGCAAGTTTGCTGAAGAAGAGCTTGAGGTTTTTGCATACATATATACATACAAATATGCACATATACACAGATGCACTTATATGTTCAAAGACATATATGGAACAACTCTCAGATTCTGTAGAAAACTTAGAAAATATGTCCTCAGTAAAAATAAAATCAAGTGATAATTTTTAATATTATAAAGTCCTCAAGTGAAATTTCCCCCAAAAGCTTGAGAATATTACATAGGTGGGAGCAGAGATAGTAAGAAATTCAAGTCATCATTAATAAAGGGATCAGATCCAGAGAGGAATGAATCAGAGACCCCTTCAGTGTACTTGAAAATGTTCGTATCCTGTGTCAAATGTTAGAACATCTTTGAAAATAGTGCATAAACAGCCTGAGCCATCACTCTAGTGGAAAATATTATTGGAAAAGTTCAGCATTGCTAGTCTGTATCTAGATTAAATAAATAAAAAAACTATGGTAGGACAATGTGATACAAGCCAGGAATTCTAGCACTCAGACTAAGACAGGTGATTAGAGAGTGGAATGACATAGTGATACTTTCAGTGGAATAGGTAGTATAATTTTGTCTCAATAAAACAAACCAAGAAAAGAATAAAAAATAAGCCAAAAAGGAATAGACAGTTGGGAGTTTGGGCTAATTTTGTCAATATGTTTTGAGAAGTCAAGTTTCCTATTGAAATGCAACTCATATATAATCCTCAGTTGTGTTTAAATGTCGTCTTCATTACAGAACATTACTAGATGCAAAAGAGCGCATGATTCCCAACCAAGAATTTGAAAAAGCAACCATCATTCTGTTAGATTCCAAAGAAATGATGAAGGATTTCAAAAGCTTAAGCCTAGAGGAATAGGAAAGTTCATTTAAAGTAGGACTTTGTAGACCTGGCTAAATAAGAATTTAGATTTAAAATAAATATATTTGTTTGTAATTTAATATTCTATAGGTTACTATAAATTGTTTTTAAGTAGAAGATTTAATTTACAAATTCACAAATGATTCTGGCATTCTATTTGCCTAAAATATTCTTTCATGTAAGGTAAAATTAGAACTTAGTTAACAGTTAATTTCAACAGTTCATAAGTAACATGATAATGTGAATAATCTAAATAAAATTGACAACAAATTAATGCTATTAATTTATAAATTCACCAAAAGAGCAACTTTTTGACACTTTGGTGTAACATGGTATGAAGAGAGTAATTGTGAGACATCTTAACTTCTAGGCCTGGGCACTATCCCTGTGCATGTTTTTGCTCAAGGCTACTGCTCTACCACTTGAACCTCAGTGCCACTTGTGTCAGGCTTTTCGTGAGCAGTTTATTGGAGGTAAGAATCTAATAAACCGTCCTTCCTGGGTGGGATTTGAACCAGAGTCTTCAGATCTTAATATTCAGACATTCAGATCTCCTTAATATCTATGATAGTTAAAATATATAACTATAAATAATATTTGCAAGTGTTCTGATCTCAAGGGTAACACTGGGTGGAAAATGATGCAGCAAAGTTTAGTGTAGTATTCTTTTCACAATACTAAGGGCATCACATTAGCAGAAGTGTAGTATTTTTTCACAATAGTTATATGCTTGTCATGTTGTGAATTTAAGGAATTTTAAGGTGCACATTACAAGTTGGAAATTTTGGGGCTAGGATGACTTTATGGCATAAAAACTTGGGATTAATGGTTATAGACATGATGGCTTACTTTGATGAAAAAATGTTTACTCTTGAGGAATTAATATAGATACTTCATAGTTTCAACTTCTACCAGACTGTGGCTATTTTTTCTGTTGAATTTAAATATGTAACGCCCCATTGAAAACTGCACTTATTGCAGAATTAAATAAAATGCAAACAGGTACTTTTTTGAATGTCTCTAGTGTAGCATGTTCAGAATTTGAAAATGAGTAGTTAGTAGTCATAGGAATGTTGAAGAACATATATACTCTGTCCTCTTAACAATTATTCCATTTTAAAAGTTAGGAGTTTCAACAGAATTGAACTATTTTTGTTTTAGTATGAGACAATACTAAAACAATGTTTTTCAAAATAATGACAATTATATTCTGAAAATATTGTATAGTTTGATAATATTCAAGTTGATGACCCTCTGATAAAGGGGTAATTAATTCAAATTAGCAGCCAAAAATATTCATTTCTTAAAAAGGTAATACACATAGAATAATATTTACTATACCAATACAGTAATATTATATTTTATACAGCTCATTTTTAATTTAATTATATCGTCAAGGTGATATATAGAAGGGGTTGCAGAAATTATAAGGTAGTGAATACATAACATATGTAACTTTTTACCCCCTCCCTCATTTTTCTCACAGTTTTCCTTCAGCCCAATACCCCTCATAAGTTGTAATGTAAATTTCCAACATGTTCTTTTGTGAGTATTGCTATTGCATTGGTTTGCCCTTTGTTCTTTGTCTTGCCATTTCGTTGTTCCTCTTCCCTTGCCAAATTAAGATGAATGTATATACAATACACAGGATATTGAAATCAAATATAAGAGGGATAAACCAAAGGGAAAACACAAAAGAAAAAAGAAATCACATAGTACATTAAAAACAACAACCACAAACAGAAAACTCTGTTCCCATATCCATGAGACTATTTTGCTCACCATCATCTTATATGGTCATACATACATAGTTATTGAGCAATTCTGCTCAACTGCTAGGACTATCCTAGATATTTCCTACTTATTAAAAATGAGGAAACCACGGAATCTGTTTCTTTGTGTCTTGTTCATTTTACTTCGTGGGATTTTTCCAAGACTTTCCAGCTCCGTATGAATTTGCAGTATAGAATTCCACCATGCATACACAAACCCATTTTGTCAATTCGTTCATCTACTGAGTGGCATATTGGTTTAAAACATGACTGCATGTAAGTATCACTTAGGGTCATTCAAAAATGAGAGATGTCACTTCCCCAGACATTCTAAAAGCATGAATTCTAAGTAAGATAGGATTTTATGATGGTACGAGTTTTGAGAAATCTGGATGAGTCTCATGTATATCTTGCACTGAATTAGGCAGGAAGCTATCCAATATCATAGAGGATAAAAATGGTAGTGTCAAAAATATTTCCCTTGAGAAAGATATAGGAGGCTGCCAGAAGTATAAAGTAGTTCAGATAATTTTGAATAATTTAATAATGCAAGCTTAAGTATGTCTCTTTAAACAATAATTATGTAAGTGGAAGGGCAAAAGAAGGGGACAAAAAGAAAATAACGGACAGCAGATCATTGTCCCAAGATAGAGTAAAAAAGACATTATCTATAACTTTCAAGTTAAAGAGAGACCAGTAGAATACATCCCATTTAATTTAGGTACATGCAAAATAATTATTGGCTTTTTTCTACTTTAATGCTCCAAAACAATTGAAAACGTATAAGAAAAGTTATGTGATTGCCATTGCTTCAACCTGAATACTAACTGTGATGAGCCCTTTTTTTTTTCACTTTGCAGTTGGAAAATATCCGTAGTTGATGATGATGTGGCTGATTAGAGTCAGAGTTATGGGCTTGTTCTTGTACATTTATCCCAGAAGAGGTTAAAGCAATTCCCCCCCCCCCAAGATATCCAAGTACATTGTCTAAATCTGTACTTTGAACACACCCTCACACCTGAGCACATTATTTGAAAATATACTTCAGCATGTCATGGCACAGTCTACTTTGTGCCCTTGTCTTCTTTGCACATTCCTTTTGAGTTCATAGTTGTTCTATTTCCATTTCATCTGTTAAAACTGCTAAGAAAATTGTTCAACTACCACTTCTTCTTTGACATGCCCAGTCTATGTATGAAGGTATATTGTCCATGTTAAGCAATAGGGTAGTGCTCACTCTCTGAAGAGAAAAATTCCATAATATGACCCTGTGTCCACATTAGAGTGCGTAGAATTTAAAGCATTTTAAGACAAACCGTGATATTAGAATTGAAAGGCTCCTTATGGACATTTTCTGGGAGGTCATTAGTTTTCCCAAGAGAAATATAAATATCCACAAAATCTGGATTAATATTTTTAATGTTACCACTGTGCATGCATCCATATTATAGATTTGCACAAATAAAGAAACAAAAAAACTAAACCATAACAAGTAGATTGACTATGTGCTTATAACAAATTATGGAATAGTATTGCAAATACCTAACTAGTATGAATTAACTTCCTCTCTCCACAACACTACACACAAATATTTAAGGGTGTGAACAGAATTATTTCAAGTAATATACTATAAATGTTAATTCAATATCATGTGTATATCTAAAATTCCCTTGAAAGTAATAGATTCTACATTCTATTGAAATATTAGTTATTTTATTCTAGGAAACATTTGGAACAATAGACTGTATATCTTTGAAATGAAAAAGGTCAAAAAATCATAGCATAAAAGTTTTAGAGGAAGTCTGTCTTCAGCAATATATATATATATATATATATATATATATATAATATGAAGAAAGACATACATTTTCGAGATTATTTGTCATCAGAAATATATACATATATCTGAATTTATGTGTAGAATGATGTATATTATAGTGAAACAAAAATCTTAAAACATAATTAAAATTTAAAAAATACATTAAACCAAGTGTCAGTGACTCACGCCTATAATTTGAGCTATTCTGGTTAATGAGATCTTAGAATTGTGTTCGAAACTAGCCCAGAAAATACTTTTTATGGGGCTGGGAAGGTGGCATAGTGGTAGAGCACTTGCCTTGCATGCATGAGGCCCTGGGTTCAATTCCTCAGCACCACATAAGCAAAAAGAAAAAAGCTGGAAGTGGCGCTATGTCTCAAGTGGTCGAGCTCTAGCCTTGAGCTGAAGAGCTGAGGGACAGCGCCCAGGCCAGAGTTCAGGCCCCATGACTGGACCCTCCCCCCACCCCCCAGCAAAAAAGTACTTGTTAGATTCTTATCTCCATTTAACCACTAAAAACAGGAGTTACCTCTGTGCCTCACGTTGTAAAATGCTGGCTTTGAGCAAAAAAGTCTTAAGGATAATGCCCAGGCCTTGCAAACATCAACAATATATATCACATTAATTTCAGAAAAGCACCTTTTAACTGCTGTGAACATTTCTTAGAAACAATAATACAAGCCCCTGGAAAATGTTAAGTAAAAACTATAGAATATTAAGTTTATGTTAAAGACATGACTATTTAGTTTAAGATATTTAGGTAATGATTAGGAATTAAGAATAATGATAATATATTGGGACTGGTCTTTTATTCTATTTTACTATAGTAATAAAATGATATTTGTAATGATTGTATAAAAATAATCTTGTTTGTTATTTGAGCTATAATAAGTAATAAACATTTTAAATTGATTTCCATAGGAAAAAATCATTTTCTTAATGGTATCAGTTCTTTTGATTTTTTTCTTTTCTTTTCTTTTTTTCCTTTTCCTCACTTTTTTTTAAATTTTATTTTTTATTGTGAACATACTGTACAGAGGAGTTACAATTACATGGGCAAGATAATGACTACATTTCTTATCAAGCATTGCAGCTTCCTCTTTTTTTACCCCTCACATCCTTTCCCAGGGATCAATTCTTTTGTAATGTCAAAACAATTAAAAAAATTAGTCCAAGGCTGGTTTGCTCTAAGACTATATTTGTTTTCTTGTTCTAGTTTTTATATGTTGGTAGAAATTAAAATTCAAAAAATTCAATGGATATTGGTATTCAGGAAAATCTTCATAGGTACTAATATTGGAGTCTGTCAAGTGGAATTGTTTTATTTCATTTGTTATTTTCACAAATAAATTAAGATGATTATGCATTTTGTTTCTTTTCACTGCTATTGGCTCTTACCTTAAGAATAGTTTTTTTTTCCTAGCAAAGTAGAGAATACAATTGGATTGAGGAAGTAACATGTGACCTTCATAGAATGCAGATGCATAGATTTGGGTGATCTGTCATTTGCTAAAATTTTCTTCCAGAAAAGGTTATCAATTACTTATAAGTGATGCATAATTCCTAGATATTACAGTTATCACAACACTTTTTGATTGAGTCATCTCTGTATAAATTCAAAATAAACACCAGACCAAAAAAACTCAAAGTACACAGAAATCACATCTTTGTTTTAAACGCTGTAGTTTACAAGGAATTTTTAGCCAACAGTGAAAACATCTTTTTAGGTATTCTGAAATTTGTGTGAAGTGTTTTTAACAATAGTTTTCTTTTTTTGCTGACATGAAATTCACATCAATATATAATCTACTTTTTTGTATACATTTTAGTGCTTTGGAAATAAATTGTACAATAATAGGTTTTCCAAGCCTAATTTTCACAAACTTGCATTTCTTCAAATAGAAATGCTGTAAATTTTAGAACAGACATTAAAATAGATATAAAATTCACTTACAGGAATTTGTCCAGCATACATGCTCTATAGTGTGTCTTTTCACATTTGTTTTTGGGGATTATTTCCAGGGTCTCACACATATTATTCAAGTGCACTGTCAATGAACTACATTCCCTGTCCAAACAAGTTTTTTACTTCTCTTTAATACATACATAGAAGTGTAATGTCTGGATCATATACAATTCTCTTTGACCTTTTGAAGACTTGCAATCTTGCTTACTAAAATGATCGCAGTATTATACAAATCATTCTACTATGTAGAGTTTATCATTTTCTCCACAAATGCATTACTATATTTTGTGTCAACTTTTTATATTAGGGTCATACTAGTGAGTTTCTTTGTCTTTTTTCTTAGAAACTAAAGAAGAACTTATTTCATATGCTCCTCCTATTGACTATTAATTTATATATGTTCTTCAAACAAATATCCTATTCAGGTAAAAATTTATATAGAATTAGAAGATATAAAAATACTATAGATTCAGAAATATTGTAGCTTAACATTGTAGCATTAACAAATATGTTCCCTGTATCTGTTGGATATGTTTTCACTTCGGTTATAGTATCCTTTGAATTATGAAAAGCTATCACTTGATATAATCCAGTTTATTCTTGCTTTTCTTTAGCCGCTAATGCTTTACATGTCAAATTTTAGAAACCCTTAGTGATGCAATGTCGTGAAATTTTACATTTATGTTTTATAGGTTTTCACATCTCACATTTAGTTTGATAATCATTTTTATTTTATTTTTTTGTATAAGGATGGAGGTAGGACAGGTGCCTGAGTCTCATATCTGTAACCCTAGTTACTGAGGAGTCTGAGTTCTGAGGATCACAGTTTGAAGCCATCCCGGGCAGAAACGTCCATGAGACACTTATATCCAATAAACCTCTAGATAACCAGATCTGGTGCTGTGACTCAAGTGGTAGGGCAGTCACATTGAGCGGAATAGCACACAGACAGCGCCTAAGCACAGAGTTCAAGACCCATGAATGACAAAAATACAAAACAAAACATAAAAGGACTGAGGTAGTAGTCTAAGATCATTCTTTAAATCTCGAGAGAGAATAGTGTCAATACACCCATTTAAGATTTTATTTTTATTTCATAAAGTCATAGGATAGTTTTCAAAATCTATTGATCATAAAACTAAGAATTTATTTTTGACAAATCTGTTACATTCTTCTATGCATCTGCTCTTATAGTAGAACTATTTTATCTTCACTACTAAACATGGTAATAAGATTCAAAGCTAGTTTGAAGGCCGAAGCTACACCATTGTACAAGATTGTTCTGACTGACCTGTATTCCTTGAATTTACATACAAGTTTGTTGAGCAGGTGGACCAATATTCTACAGAGATTTCCAGATGTTTTATACTCACTCATATTTTGTACCTTGGAAAAACACAAGACCCCAGATATTATACATAGAGAAATGTCTTTAGAGAATACTGGAAACAACTAAAATTAATTTAGGAATGAGTTAAGATTAAGATAATGCTGTAACATAATAAATCTAAATGATAACAACTTGAGCTGTACAACAGAGGAGAGTGAGAGGGGAAAGAATGATGGACCACATAGGAGCTATATGTCATTGCTATTGTGTTTCAAAATACAGAAAGACTTCAGAGAAGAGAAGGAGAAAAGTAAAGTGTCCTGAGTCAAGTTTCTTTTTAATCCATCTAATAGTTTGGACCAAAAGTCAGTAAAAAATGGGAAAAAATAAAATATAAAATAAAGCATTGTATAAACCTGTTACAATGTAAGGAAATTTAATAGGAATATGATAATTATTTCCCAAAGAAATAAAAGAAAGAATAGCTAAACTGTAAAGGGAGAAAGAATGAAAAGAGAAAAGAAGCAAAGTAAAACCTTTATCAACAACAAACACAAGAGTTTGGAAGTGGAAAGGCAGTGGGAATATTGTAAATAACAATAAAAATTGCTAGCGTGGATAGAATATGGATCACATTTTATCATATATAATTTTGAAAAAACATACTAGGAATGAAAGTTTCAAAGTCATGATTTAAAACAATATTTGGATTATAACTAGGCAGTGTAGCCCAGTGGTAAAACATTGGCCTAGCATGTGTGAAGCAATGGTGTGATCTCTCAAACATTACAAAGTACACACAGAGCACACACACACAAAAACCACATAAACACACACATACACACCACATACACACATTTGGAATATTGATATTATCATATTAAATGGAGGAAATTATCACAAATAGTAAAAGTATGTTAATATATGAAATCTTAATATTGCTCGTACAATTTACAAGTTTAGTAGAAATAAAATAATCACAATATACTTGGATTTTATAGATTAAGTAAATTGAAAATTATTAGAAGACATGAGAATCTTTGCAAATAAGTTTAAATAGTAAACATTTTTAAACATGTGTCCTTTTATTTTGACAAAAGATTGATGTTACTGGTGTTTTAACTCAAGATTTAGAATATGGTAGCGAAGTGCCCTATATAACACTAGCGATGGCTATATCTCTAATCATTGCATTCTGAATAGTTTTAAAATAAGGACACAGAGTTTCTCAGTATCTCTCGAATTACAAACCCTATTTACAGTGTCCACCATAGCTAGAAAATGGATGCCACAAATCACAATGCGGAGATCAAACTTTTTTTCAAATTCAAGTAAAAATATTTCCAAAGAGTGACCAAGTAATGAAGCCTTTCTTAATAAAGTATGTGCTTCTTGAAAATACAGTAAGTATTTGTTACCTGGACAAATATGTTTATAACTATAAGAAAATAAATTTATTTAAAATCAATAGCCATATAAAAATTAAGAAAATAATTTTAAATAGTCACGTGTTAAATATTATAAAAGCAAAATACATGTGTCTGAATAGTTTACATGTGTAAAAATCATGCAAAAATAAATTACCTAATCGTACAACTCTGAAAAAAAATGAATTACCCTAAAGAAACAAAAGAAATCATTTAAGCCCAAAATGTGAAATTTAAAGAATAAAATGAAGTGTACTCTTTAGTTGACTTAATTAAGTGTAAACCCTCTGTATATCAATTTTATAATAAAAGTGCATTAACAAAGAAAGCAAAAGTACCCATGGATCAATAGCAACTGCAAAAGCACCAGTAGTTCTTCTTTTGTGTGTACAAAAAAATCGATGGAAGAGATAACAATGTTCCTTCCCTATGAAATGTACTCATTACCGTATTTATGTAACTGTAACCCCTGTGTACACTACCATTGAAATAAAATTAAATTGAAATTAAAAATAAACCAAATGATATACCAATTAAGAATTGTTAGAATTCATTGGTTAAAAACTTTGTAAAAAACTGCCCTAAATACCCAAGGAATATACTTTGATGATACTATTTAAATACTTCAACTTCAGCAGAAAAGCAAAAAGTTTAAAAACTGTTACAAAGTAAAGTAATAAATTAGAATATATTACTATTAATGATAATCATAAGATGAATTTATAGTGGTAGTCAAATATGTAAGAAATGATGCAATTTGCACTTAGTAAGTGAGAAAGAATTTTTTAGGTCTTTTTAAATTATCATAAGATAAAAGAAGAAACTGTTCTGTCACATCATATGATAATCAGATGAAGCTGATATTAGAGCAAAGAACAGATTGTACTAAGTTTTGAATGTTCATGTATATACTTATTTTGGTTGTGGGAAATTGTGGGTATTTCAACTTGGGGTATATTTTTCTTGCTAAGCAGGCGTCATGTCAGTGGTTAATTTTAGGATAGCGGTTTCCTTTCCACAAGAACATTCACCTGATCTGTCCTTTTAGCTTTCTCATCATCAGTGGCATCCGAGATGAACACCAAATTTTCCAGCATGCTACCTTGACTGTCATGGATCAACAGTCCTTCCATTCGTAGTAACTAGATAGTGAAGGATGGTGGAAATGATCCAATGCAGCCAGCTATAGATTGAGAAGGAATTCAACTGAACTTTTGGCCTGGGTTCTGTTCTCAAGCCTCCTAAGTAGTTAAGAGTACAGATAGGAGCGCCTGGTGCCAAGCAGTAACAGTATTTTTAAAGCAATTAGGCATATATATGACTTAGGCTTGTGATTACCTCAGGAAATGAATAAAAGAGCAGTGAAGCATAGACGACAGGCAGAATTTTAACTAGGTACTCAGAGTCTGAATAAGCTTAACTAGCTACTCAGGAGTCTGAAATCTCATGACCACTTCAAAGACAGTCCAATCATGAAAATACAAGCGATTATCTAAAAAACAAAAACAAAAACAAAAAAAACACAGAAGTGGTTGAAGTGGAAGACCACTATGCTTGGGCACAGAAGCTGAGGAATAGTTCCCAGGCACTATCAAGCCTCAAGAATGATGAATGCATTCATGAGCACATGCACATGTGTGTTTCCATACTCATATGCGCATAAACACACACACACACATACACACAAATGAGTATTTCAATGTGAATTCTTTATTTTTCTACCTTGCTGTACTTTATTTTCCTGTATTAGCTCACAAATTAACAAAATCAGCTAAGAACCAATTTACATAAAATTCATCATGTTTCTCTAAAATCTACACTCTTTTTGGATGCCTGTTTTTATTTGACCCAAAAGTAAATTATTCAGGAAGTCAATTCATCACTCTCAAGTCTATAGTATTAGATGATTGCTTAGGTTCTTACTAACAATATGATTTTGTGAAATCCTGCATCAAGCAATATATTTCTTTCACTAGAAGTGAAGCCTCTGTCAAACAATTAACAATAGGTTTTTCTCCTCCTGGCATGCATCTGTAGTTATATTATCTTCATAAATTTCATGATCTGTGTATGACAAAGACTACCGTGAAAGTAAAAACACCCTTCTCAGCGCTTAACATTTGTATACCATTCATAGATATGAAGGTGTTTAAATGTTACTGAAATTGCTTTGGAATAAATAATGTTCACCCTGACTATCTTGAGAAAGAAGAATTGGTTTCGCAGCACTTTAGGTAAGAACATCAGGGAAAGAAACAAAAGGAAAAGTGAGGAACAACTCAACACATACATTCAAATGAAACAAAACAAGACAAGGAAACAAATTATTTCAGTACTCAAGAACCTGCAGGAAATGCAAAGATTTTTTAAAAATCAGCTATGACAGCTTATGAAAATCCTGACTACATGGGAGTGCACTGATGTGAGAACAGTCGCTAACGCCCAGACTAGACAGAAAAAAACTGTACATAATACCATGCACTTGTTCTTCTAAATTCCAGGAAGAATAACATAAAGTGGACTGAGGCCAAGATCTCACACATGTAGGAAGAGAGTTTCTATCTGAAAAATTGTCTGGATAATTTAGTGCTGGGCACATGACAAATTGAAAAGAAACCCATTTAGGGGGCACAAGACACTGAATTCAAACTGTGATATTAGGGGTATAAAAGAAAAAAGGTATGTTTTTAAATAATTGGAATAATTGTAACACTTGAGTATTTTAGTGGAGAAAAATCCATTAGAGAGATGGAATGAACCCACGTTCCAATGCTACTTTAGTGATAATGTTTAGTGGTACTTCAGACAAAACAGATTTACCTTGCAAATGAGCATGGATGTGCATTTGGGTGATGGAAATACTCTACTTACACAGGTGTAAATTAAATAGATTTTTGGGGGTAAATTTTAGTTATTGAACTAAGAGCCTGGGTGATGTCCCTGAGCTTTTTCTCTCAAGGCTACCACTCTATTACTTTGAGCCACAGTTCCAATTCTTATTTTCTGTTGGTTGTTTGGAGATAAGAGGCTCATGGACTTTCCTGCCCTGTATGGCTTTCAACCATGTTCATCAGATCTCAGCCTCCAGAGTAACCAGGATTCCAGGCATGAACCATCGATGTTTTTAATAATTTAGTAAATTGTATAGTTACCGAAGTTATAAATTATCATTGTAAACTATGTAATATATGTATGTATGTATATATCAATACATATGGATAGAAATAGTTTAACATATTTTTGTATTTACAGTACATATATCAAATCATCCTTCATTATAAAATAAAATGGAAACAAAAGTTAGTAAGTAGCAAAACAAAGGGAATTGTTACAAGTTACTTTTTGTTGAATAAAATATGTATCAGTTTTGAATAAAACCATCTCTACTTTAACAAAAATGGATAATTGCTATTAATTCCAATCCATCTATTTGCCCATATTGTGCATCCTCACACATAAGTGTCAAAATCAAACCACACTTTTTGTCTGTATTAAACTCGTCTGTAATAATTTAGGGGATAGATGAAGTAATCAAATAAAGATTAAAATAATAGTAAGTGAGGCTATGAGTTAGAGCTGAAAAAGTTTTTAAATATGATAATAGCTAATTAAAATGTATATTTCTTACTTTTACTCTGTTGTTATGTCTCTTATTCCCACATTAGGAAAGTACATAGAAAGTTCTCACTAAATTTATGTAAGTATTAAAAATAAATTGTAAGAATATGGGCATAGTGTGGTTTTAGCTTATTGAGACATGTATGGTAGACTGTGTTTTTGAGGACTTGCAATATCTTGTGATAGAGATGAAAGGAAGGATGTGCTTATTCTAGAAAATTGGCTAGAGGATTGCTCCCAGAAAGATAGTGATGAATTCTTCCAAAAGGTTACAGTAAAATCACTTTCACAACCTTGTTCATTACTGCACTTATTCACCACAGCCAAGTTATGGAAACAGCCAAGATGCCTTTTGGCAGAGGGATGGTTGGAGAAAATGTGTCATATATACACAATTGGATTGCACCTATCCATTATGAGCACTGTTACATTATTTGCAAAGAAAGGGATAGATCTAAAAATATGTTAAGTAAACGAAGTGAGAGCCAGACACACAAAGGACCCATGTTCTGTCGCATATTTGGAAGCCAGAATTTTATGCAAGTTAAACAACAGTATTAACCAAAGTTTTCATTTTTCAGAGCAGTATTTAAAAGGTGTAATTTCTTATAAAATTGTACTTTTAATCAAACAAAATGAATAACAGGAAACTATCACTTGGAAGATGTGAGGGGAAATCAAAGGGAAGAAATAAAGAGAGTTATGGAGTAAGAGTGAAGACATTATATTCAATGCAAATAATATGAAACTAGAAAAAATTAAAGGGGTGAGGTTTGGAAGGGTAGGGAAAAGTTATATAAAGATCCATTATACTTAAAAACTCATTTATTGAATGGAAATTCCCATGTACACCTAGTTAAGATAATGAAAATATGATAAAAAAAACAATGGAGACATTTGATCTTCAACTGTGTTCTCTTAAAGTCAATATAATAGGTTCCTCCTCAGAAATTTTCTTGCAGGTATTTTCCTCATAGTGACAGAAAAGTGATCAATGCAATGAATATCAACACATCACATTGCACATATAAAATCATGGTAAAAATGTTAGAATTCATCAAATTATAAAATAACAGGTAGAATGTGCCAAATGCTAATTGATTGTTTTTCCAAGTACCTTACCTATGGTATATAATTTAATCCTCAAAAAGGTAAGTGTTAGCCTGAGGATCATCTCCCACTGTATCAATTAACCTCATTGTATTTTAGGACTAAAATACCAGCACTTAGTCTACAAATTCTAGGAAAATTTCCCAGAATTTTTGTTTTCACTTTCACAATATTTCACATTATCTTTGTTAGAAAATAGGGAACTATAATATGAAAACTCAAAGTTCATAATCAATGCAAACCTCAATGGTGAAAGGAACTGCTAAAGAATAATATTCTTGGTTTCTAGCTCAAAATAGTAGAAATCATATTTTAACCCTTCACTCAACACTGCACTGCCTGGGGAACCTATCTCTGTTTAACACTGTCTTACTGAAATAATGACTTCCCCAATTCCTGAGGGAAACAGACTGCAGGTCTTATGGACCAATCATTTCCACATTGTAGCTCAACTAAGTCGTTTACCATTCGAAGTATTTTGATTGCTTTTTATACCCAACATTTTGAGAGAAAGGTACTACTTTAAAATGCTATTAAAGCAAGACTGATATAAAAATCACCTTTGACCCCAGATAAATATTTTACCTTTCCTATACACAAAAATGCACTCTGACCTATCATTAATGTTAGGAATGAGAGGATAAAAAATCATAGACACCAAGAGCGAAGTATGAATTAAAGACTCTCCAACTTCTGAATACTATTGGTTTAAAAAGAGATGAAGGGCTGGGAAGGTGGCTTAGTGGTAGAGTGCTTGCCTTGCATGCATGAAGCCCTGGGTTCGATTCCTTAGCACTACATAAGCATAAAGAAAAAAGGTGGAAGTGACGCTATGGCTCAAGTGGTAGAGTGCTAGACTTGAGCTGAAGAGCTGAGGGACAGCGCCCAGAGTTCAGGCCCCACTACTGGACCCCTGCCCCCCAAAATAAAGACATCAATACTACCAATTTTTTTCAAAATTTCTTATGATAGTGAAGATTCAATTATAAACTATTAACACTTGAAAATAACTCATTTTCATGGGAGTAGAACACAAAACACAAGATTAATCCTAATCATATTAAAAGACATTTATTTTTACTAAAAATTCACTCTTATAACTCCAAAGATTCTAAAAATAACTGAAGCACAGTGACACAAAAATAATTTAACTGCCTCATCTACATTCAAAGGACTGTGCTAATAGAAAACAAAATTATACTAATAATTAAGTTACCCAATTCACTTACATTCTTTTATTCTATTTCCTTTAGTTTCATAAAAACTGGCTTTTCATGAAATGATCCATAAAAAAGCCTATATACCCACTTACATTTCAGATCTTAACAATATTTACTTCAGAAATGTCATTAGCTGTATAATCAATGAACTAAAATATTGCTAAAATATTTAAATGTTTTTCAGAAATTGCAAGACTTGGTCTGGGATGTTATTTATATTGGAAAAGATATTCAAAAAGCCTTATTTGTTAAAGTTGTGATAGTTACTCCCACAAAAGAACTATTAATGAAGAAACCTTTATATGTACAAAACAACTTCAAATGAATCCACAATCTGGAGATGACACATGTTTTTTTTTAATATATATCTAACAAGCATAGCCACAATACTGATTTTCAGTCAATATGATGTGATATTCAAACCTTAAAATTACGGGGTTTATTATCTTAGTGTGAATAGATACTATCTTACAAAGAAAGTTATTTTCAACCGAAATCTGTAAAGAGTTTATCCACCTTGAGTTTCACAGAAATAACCAGAGAGTAATACCTATTTGGTCAAGTCGATCAAAATCACTCCATGAATATTTCTTAAAAATATAACCAATTTAAGAAGTCAAATACATGTTTTGTACTGACAGTCTTCTTACAGCAATAACTTACTACCTAATTATATGTGTATCTTTTTACCTAACATATATTAAGAACTGAAAATGATCTCTTTTATATAACTTATGTTGTAAATGCTTTGATTATGATGATGTTATTAACAAATAAAATGTACAGAAGGGTGGTTCCACTGAAATGACAGGACAGAACACTGATAAATAAAAAAACATTGCAACAGAGTTCTTTTCAGCCTCACCCTTTTCATATTGGCAAGCAACATTGCAACATCACACACACATACACACAAACACACACATAAACACACATGTGTGCACACATACACACACATATACATGCATGCCAAATTCAGGGTTTATTGTACAAAAAAGCTCAAATAAAATATTAGTGATTAGGACAAATGATAATTTGCCTTATTACAAAATAATACATAATTCAGTCACCATGGTAGTTACATTTTATCTGCCCCTCCACATGTGACCACTTCATTTATTTTATGTAATTCATTAACTAATTCATTCCTTCATTAGTTAAATACTAATACTAGAGCTTGAATTCAGGGCCTAGCTCTGTCCCAAAATTTATAATTTTTTGTTTTAATTTTCTCAAGGCTAGCATTTTATTGCTTGTACCACAGCTCCATTTCTAGCTTTTGCTGGTTACTTTCAAACCAGAATCTAATAGATTTTTTTCTTGGTCTGGTTTCAAACCACAATCATCAGATTTCGTCTTTCTGATCTAGGAATAAAGACACGAGTCACCAGTGTGGCTCCTACTTTTTCCTATATTTATCTATTGCACAAACTTAGATAGCAATTTAATATTGAGAGTATAGAAGCAAGATGTATAGTGATTATATTGTTCTGTCAGAAATTTAAGTTAGTAATGTAAATTTCTTCTTAAGACCATACACAAAAAATACTTAAGAAGAAATCTGATGATGATGATGATGATGATGATGATGACGTTTGTGTGTGTGTGTGTGTGTGTGTGTGTGTGTGTGTGTGTGTGTGTGTGTGTGGTGTATGTGTGTACTGTTGCAATATGTTTCACATATAAGCACTGTGCAGGGGTGTCCAGACATTCACAGTAATTGCGTGAATATCTGCCTTGAGCTACCAACTCGTGGACATTGTCTAAGTGTCCACTCTAGGCTTCCCAATGAAGAGGGCTATACTCATCCTAATCCCTAGTATTCATAGGAGTGGCCTTTTTGGAAAGTAGTCTCCGCACTGTAATAAGGGGCAAGAAAAGCACTCTACCACTGAGCCACTTTCCCAGCCCAAGGATTAAGATTCTTGTTTGTAATTTGTTCAAAGCTATGTCTCTTTATGTAGGCTACTAAAAATGTATTTACTAATTTCAAGTAAATATATAAATTCTATTTCCATCTCTTTTAACAAATGAAAAATAAAATTGTTTGCTTTGTAAATGGATCATAAGCATGGATTTTTTGGCTAGCTAGGTCATTGCACATCTGTATCTCTCTTCCTCTCTCTCTTTCATGAGTCTCATAGACAATATGGTTGCCCCATAATTATCCTAATTTATTTTGCTTTTATATTTTTGGTTGCATCATTTCACTTTCTGCACTGCCATTTCCCAAATCAGCACCACATAATCAGAACCACAGAAGTGGCTCTGTGGCTCAAGTGGTAGAGCACTTGCCTTGATTTGAAGAGCTCAAGGACGGTGCACCACCCCAGAGTTCAGGCCCCACAACTAATTGTTTTTTAAAAAAGAATCTAAATCCTTGATAATTCTTGGAACCGATCTGACTGAAATCAGTTGAATCACACTTTTCCTGCACAATGAAAGAAAAGGTCCAGGCTAGGAAAGCAGCTAGAGAAGGCAGGCAGATTGTTTCTGTGACAAAACTTTGTGGAAAATGGTATAGAGTATTACTTAATGGAGATCCATTTGCACTGGAAACATGATGCTGAATTATTGCTTGCTGATTCTGAACTATTGCTTTGATCATTATATTCTCCAAGAAGGAAAAATGAAATTTAATTGATATCAAAGGACTACTAATACATTTTGACTTATCATTAAGCATCTTCAATCATCAAAATCACCTGAAGAAATTAGATAGGCCTACTTTTTTTTTGGTCCTGTCCTGGGGCCTGAACTCTGGCCTGGGCGCTGTCCCTCAGCTCTTCAGCTCAAGGCTAGCGCTCTACCACTTGAGCCACAGCTCCACTTCCGGCTTTTTTATTTTCCTTATGTGGTGCTGAGGAATCGAACCCAGGGCCTCTGGCATGCAAGGCAAGCGCTCTACCACTGAGCCACCTTCCCAGTCCAGGCCTACTTTTTTAGATGAAAACAAGTGTTTTTAAAAAGCAAGAATTTAGGTAGTCATACAAAGGACTTCTATTTTACTACTGCATTATACATTTTTTTCTAATGTTGGTTACCAATAAATAATGGATCTATTAGCAGGCTCTTAAAGCTCATATATTGAATAGTAAGTTCTCTTACACTATATCTTGGTATTTCCCAAATTATTTATGTAGAAGGCATTGTTTCCTATTTTCTCCTTCCTAGAATAAGCTGCACATGAATCATGAATACACCACTGGTCCTCACTTTTAGTCTGTGCATTTGAATACAGAGGAAAATCTTTCCTCTGCTCTCTATCAATTCATTACTCTCCAGTTTGAATAATTTAAAATAGTAAAAATGGAAAAAGAGAAAATAAATCATGGTGAAAAAACATATGCAGAAAATTCACCGGATTTTTCTGACCATTTCAACCAACGTGAACTATTGTGGAAATAGATGGACACCTCATTCCCACTGGTACTCAAAAATCTCTGGTTAGGCAATTCTGATGAAGACACGGAACAAGATGAAAACGTGAGGAAGGTATCATTGGCAAGAAAATAATGGAGAAGAATGCCATGCAAATTTCTTCTTTGGGATGCCGAAATTAATCGGCTTATTTCAGTGCCGAGACTACTTTCCAAAAAGCCTACTCATGTATACTAGAAATGAGGTAAAGTATACCCTTCTCCATCGGGAAGCCTAGAGTGGACATTTATACATTGTACATGAGTTGGTAGCTCAAGGGAAAAATGTCTTCCTGACCCTTTACCCTTCTTCCATGTAGGAACAGACCAAACAGAATATCTTACCCTGACAGCATAGATTGTCTTACTGGAACAAAACTAATCTTAGTTACAAGGGTTCATAGAGAGATGAACACTTCAGACCGAATTGTTCAGAATAGAAGGTATTTTATCACAATATAATTATTTATTTATTATACCTATTATTTCAAAAGTAGATAAAGCCAAGAAGGTGAAAAAATTGTTCATATTCATGTTTGCCTAATATCCTGGCCTGTCTACCATCCAACCAGGCAGGAACTTACACTACTGACTTTCTATCACCAAATATTTCCATAGCTCCTGGAGAAGTCCATATGTTTTTCCTCGATATTAGGCCTTAAATTGGTAATGTTTTAATCAAAGTGTTTCCTCTTGCCCCCAGGCTGTAAATTTACAAATGGTAAAGTTTTAGGTCTAACTCTACCAAAAACTGAGGCAGAGATAATGGAATAATACTTTAAAACAGAGTTGCCTTTGATACCCTAACCACAACAGAATATTGCATAAAAATTTCTTTTTTTTTAATTTTATTTTATTTTATTTGAGAATATACTGTACAGAGGGGCTACAATTACATGGGCAGGATAATGCATATATTTCTTACCAAGCATTGCAGCCTCCTCCATTTTTACCCTTCACTTCCCTTCCCCGCCTCCCCCCTCCCCCCACCCATTTTACCCCCTCCCCCCACCCAATTATACCCCCCTCCCCCCCCACACCGACATTGTAAAGCTGGTTTTGACATGACATTTTGTACTTCTCATTGTTGCAACAGGTCCACCTGAATCCTTAAACGACTTGTTTGTCCCCATCTCCTCCACATGTTACACTGACATCAAATATAGTGAAAGCGGGGGTTACACTGTGGGGGAGGGACATACAAAGCAACAAAGAAATAATCTTATAAATGCATTAGAAACACATGCATGAAAGAAACGAAAACATTAAAATACATATTTAAGGGTTCATTTTCCTAACATCACATTATTTGACCTTTTCCGCTTGACTCATACCTATACTAGATATTGCAAATAAGGGAAACCATGGGACCTATGCTTCTTTGGGCCTGGCTTACTTCACTTAATATAATTTTTTACAAACCTTTCCATTTCCTAACAAATGGGGAAATGTCATTCTTTCTGATGGAGGCATAGAATTCCATTGTGTATATATACCACATTTTTTGATCCAATCCTCTACTGAGGGGCATCTGGGTTGGTTCCATATCTTAGCTATGGTAAATAATGCTGCAATAAACATAGTTGTGCTGGTAGCTTTAGTGTGGTCTTGTTTGTAAACATTTGGGTAAATGCCCAAAAGTGGGATTGCTGGATCATAGGGGAGATCTATGTGAAGTCTTTGAGGAACCTCCATACTGCTTTCCAAAGTGGTTGAACAAGTTTACATTCCCACCAACAATGAAGTAAGGTTCCTTTCTGTCCACATCCCCTCCAGCATCTGTTGTTGTTAGAGTTCTTGATTTTTGCTGTTCTAACTGGAGTGAGGTGATATCTCAATGTTGTTTTGATTTGCATTTCTTTTATGGCTAGGGTTGTTGAACATTTCTTCATGTGTCTATTGGCCATCCTTCTTTCTTCTTCAGAGAAGCTTCTCTTTAAGTCTTTCGCCCACTTATTTATTGGGCAGTTGTTTCTTTGAGGATTTGTTGTTGGGTGGTTTAATTTTTTGAGTTCCAAGTATATTTTAGATATGAGACCCTTGTCCGTTGTATGGCTAGTAAAGATCTTCTCCCAATCGGTGGGCTTTCTATTGATCTTGCTAGCTATGTCATTTGCCCTGCAGAAGCTCTGCAATCTTATGCAATCCCATTTGTCCAACCTTTCTTTGATTTGTTGTGCTTCCGGGTCACTATTCAGAAAATTTCGACCTGAGCCAAGGAGACCTAGTGTTTCTCCTATTCCATCCTGTAATGTTTTCAGAGTGTCTGCTTTGAGTTCAAGGTCTTTGATCCATTTGGAGTTGATTCTGGTGCAGGGTGATATATAAGGATCTAGCTTTAGTTTTCTACATGTAGTTAACCAATTTTGCCAGCCCCATTTACTGAAGAGGCTGTCTTTCTTCCATTCTATTGTTTTAGCTTCCTCATCGAAGATTAGATGGCTATAGGTCTGTAGGTTAATTTCTGGGTTTTCAATTCTATTCCATTGGTCCTGAGGTCTGTTCTTATGCCAATACCAAGCTGTTTTGATTACTATGGCTTTATAGTAGAGTTTGAAATTTGGTATTGATATTCCTCCAGCAGTGTTCTTTCCGTTGAGGAGCGTTTTTGCTATTCGGGGTCTTTTATTGTTCCATATGAATTTTTGGATTGCCTCCTCTATTTCCTTGAAGAATGAGGGTGGAATTTTGATAGGTATCGCGTTGAATTTGTAGATAGCCTTGGGAAGTACTGCCATTTTCACGATGTTAATCTTGCCAATCCAGGAGCATGGGAGGTTTTGCCATTTTTTAAGTTCTGTGTTGATTTCCTTTTTCAAGATTTTAAAGTTTTCATCATAGAGGTCCTTCACTTCTTTGGTTAAGTTAATTCCTAGGTAATTTATTTTTTGTGGGGCTATTACAAATGGAGTTGCTTTCCTAATTTCAGCCACACTTTTCTCATTGTTGGCATATAGAAAAGCCATTGATTTTTGGGGGTTAATTTTATAACCTGCTACTTTGCCAAAGTTTTGAATCAGCTTGAGTAATTTGGGAGTGGAGTCTATGGGATTCTTTAAATACAAGATCATGTCATCTGCAAAGAGGGAGAGTTTTATTTCTTCTTTCCCTATTTGGATCCCCTTTATGTCTGCATCTTGTCTTATTGCTGTAGCTAGGCATTCTAATACTAGATTGAAGAGAAGTGGAGAGAGTGGGCATCCTTGTCTTGTTCCTGATTTAAGAGGAAATGGCTTTAGTTTTTCACCACTGAGTATAATGCTGGCTGTAGGTTTGTCATATACAGCCTTTATTGTATTGAGGAATGTTCCATGGATTCCTAATTTTTCCAGAACCTTCATCATAAAGGGGTGTTGGATCTTGTCAAATGATTTTTCTGCATCTATTGAGATAACCATGTGGTTCTTATTCTTGCTCCTGTTGATGTGATGAATAATATTAATTGATTTGCGTATATTGAACCAGCTTTGCATCCCTGAAATGAATCCTGTTTGATCATGGTGTATGATTTTTTTGGATGAATTGTTGAAGTCGATTGGCCAAAATTTTGTTGATAAGATTTGCATCAGTGTTCATCAAAGAAATGGGTCTATAGTTCTCTTTCTTTGATGAGTCCCTGCCTGGTTTTGGGATGAGGGTTATGATGGCTTCATAGAATGTGTTCGGTAGTGAGCTTTCTCTTTCAATTTCATTGAAGAGTTGGAGGAGTATTGGTGTGAGCTCTGCTTTGAAGGCCTTGTAAAATTCCGCTGTAAAACCATCTGGTCCGGGACTTTTCTTAGCTGGGAGGTCTCTTATTGCTGTTTCTATTTCAATGCTTGATATGGGCCTGTTAAGCTGGTTTAACTCATCTTGGTTTAGTTTTGGCATGTCAATATTTGCTAGGAAAATGTCCATTTCTGTCAAGTTCTCAAACTTATTAGCATAAAGTTTTGAGAAGTATTCCCTTATAATGTTCTGAATCTTGGTTGTTTCCGTGGTGATGTTTCCATTCTCATCTCTGAGTTTATTAATTTGGGTGTGTTCTCTCCTTTTTCTGATAAGGTTTGCTAAGGGTCTGTCAATTTTGTTAAGTTTTTCGAAGAACCAACTCTTTGTTTTGTTGATTCTTTCTATAGTATTTTTGGATTCTAATTCATTCAATTCTGATTTAATTTTGATTATTTATTTCCGTCTACTGGATTGGGGTTTATCTTGCTGCTCTTTTTCATGGGGGTTTAGATGTGTCATTAAATTGTTAGTTTCCGATCTCTCCAATTTGTTGATGTAGGAGCTCAGAGCTATAAACTTGCCTCTGAGTACTGCCTTTGCTGTGTCCCAGAGGAGCTGGTAATTTGTGTGTTCATTTTTGTTGAATAGCATGAACATTTGAATTTCCTTTCTAATCTCTTCCATGACCCACTCATGATTCAGCAGTGTGTTGTTCAGCCTCCATGTGATACCGGACTTTCTTTGGTGGCTTTTGGTGTTGAGTTCTAATTTTATTCCCTTGTGGTCAGAGAGAATGCAAGGTATAACTTCAATGTTTCTGAATTTAGACAAGTTTGCTTTGTGGCTTAAAATGTGGTCTATTTTAGAAAACGTTCCATGTGCTGCTGAGAAGAACGTGTATTCTGATGCTGCTGGGTGAAATGTTCGGTAAATGTCTGTTAAGTCTAGTTAATCTATGTAGCTGTTTAGATCTGCGTTTTCTCTGTTCAGTTTTTGCCGAGTTGATCTATCTAGTGGGGAGAGTGGTGTGTTAAAATCCCCAACAATTAATGTCTTTGGATCTATATGGGATTTGAGGGAAAGTAGTGTTTCTTTGATAAATTTGGGTGCTCCATTGTTTGGCGAATAGATATTTAGAATTGTAATATCCTCCTGAAGGAGAGATCCTTTAATTAGTATGTAGCGACCTTCTTTATCTCTTCTCACGAATTTTAATTTGAAGTCTATTTTATCTGATATTAGGATTGCAACTCCCGCCTGTTTATGAGGGCCGTTTGCTTGGTAGATTTTGTTCCAGCCTTTAACCTTGAAAATGTGTTTGTTTTTACGGGCAAGATGTGACTCCTGCAGGCAGCAGATAGAGGGGGGTCTTGTTTTTTAATCCAACTAGACAGTCTATGTCGCTTAATTGGAGAGTTCAGTCCGTTAACGTTAAGAGATAGGACTAAGAGGTATTTGGGGGTTCCTGCCATGTTATCCACCTTCTTGGGGGCTGTGAAAACTGGGTTCTTCCTAAGGTTCTTGGATTCTCAGTTTGGGTGCAGTTTCTTTGCCTTTGTTGCGTTCTTGTTGGTTTTCTATGTGTAGGACATCTTTAAGAAACTTTTGCAGGGCTGGTTTGGTGGAGAAGTATTGTTTCAATTTTTCTTTGCTATGGAAGGTTTTTATTTGGCCTTCAGTTATGAAGGAGAGTTTAGCTGGGTACAGTATTCTTGGTTGATAGTTGTTTGTTTTGAGGGCATGGCATACGTCATTCCAGGCTCTTCTTGCTTTGATTGTCTCTGCTGAGAAATCTGAGGTAATTCTAATTGGTTTCCCTTTATAGGTGATTACCCTTTTCTCCTTGACAGCTTTAAGGATCTTTTCCTTGGTCTGGGTTGATCCTGTGTGGATTATAATGTGACAGTGGGATGTCCTATTCTGGTCTTGTCTATTTGGGGTTCTAAAAGCTTCTTGTATCTGAATAGGCCTATCTTTTTTATGTTTGGGAAGTTCTCTGCTAGGATCCTGTTAAACAAATTTCCTAGACCATTAACTTCTGTTTCTAGGTGCTCCTCTACACCCATTATCCTTAGATTGGGCCTTCTGATGGTGTCTTCCAGGTGTTGGATAGACCTATCATATTTCTTGGACTTGTCTTGGATGGTTGTATGTTCTTTCTCTATAATATCTAGGCTGTCTTCAATCCCTGAGATTCGATCTTCTGCATGGTCTAACCTGCTGTCGAGACTCTCTACTTTGTTTTTTATCTCTTTTCCTTCTAATTGGTCAGCTTTGATGGTTTCAAGTTCTTTGTTGAAGCTCTGGTTTAGGTCTTGTATGATTTTCTTTACTTCCTTAATTTGGTGTTCAGTGTTTGTTCTCAAATCACTTAGTTGATTGGTTATGGTTTCTTTGGACTCCCATTCCTTCTGTTGGGTTCCATTCAGCATTCCCTTTGTGGCCTCCCTGACTTCCTTCAGCTCTTTGTTAATGGATTCCATGAATGTCTTTAGTGATCTTTGTGTATTCTCTACCTGGTCTCTTAATTCGTGAATTACTCTTTGATTAGTTTCCTCCCTTCTGTGGGATTCCTGCAGTTCTCTTTGAGTGTTCTCTGCCTGCTCACGCCATTCCTCCCTTTCTCTTTGAGTATTCTCAAGTTGTTCACGCAAATCCTGTATCAGTTTTTGAGAAGCTTCCTCACGCTTATGATATTCCTGTATAAACTTCTGGGATGCCTCCTCTCTCTCCCTATCACGCTCATACAGAGTCCTTTGTACATTGTCAAACTTCTCATTTATCATGTTTGCTATTAGTGTTTGTAGAGCTATTTGGGAACTCTCCTCTGGATTATTCTTTATCTGTTCTAATCCCTGATTATCAAGGTTGGGAATTGAGATACCCGAATTTTCCATTTTTCTTGTGTTTTTCCGGCTTACTCGGCCCATTTGAGATAAAGATTGCACCAGTTTTGTGCTAGAACACTATCTTAAGGCAACCATCAACCAAAGTTTGCATTTGTACCGTCAATAGTCTACAGATACAATCTAGTTCAACAGATACATCTATTCAACATCAAAGGACTATATGTTAAAGGACTTCGAACCGCAGAAAAGAATTTGGAAAACCAGAAATTATTAGGATTAGGGAGAGATGTGGGTAAAAAATAGGAGTAGATTGGTGTGGGGAGGCACAGGGAGAGTTAACTATGTCCTAATCACAGTGCAGGAAATGAGTTGGGTAGGATGCAAGTAGAGAGAGAGAGAGAAAGAAGAGACGGAAAGGGGAATAAAGAGAGACCAGAAAAAGAATAGAAACGTAAAAATTAATGTTATTATAGAGGTTAAAAGACCGTCTATTTAGAGTGGAATGTGAATATGTTCAGAGAAGGGGAGGGACATAGAGGAGATGTGAAAAGCTTTAAGGATGGGAACGGGAGAAGAAAAGATCAGAAGTTCAGTAGAGCTAGATAAAAAACAAAAAGATAATTAAGAAAGAAAGAAAAAGAGAAAGAAGACAAGAAAAGAAAGGAAAACTCTTATTCACGTATTCCTAAAATAAAAATTATAAGATGAGAAAAAAAAAAGGTTCCTGGAAAACAATTATTTTTTCAGAAGAGGCAAAAATTAAAGATTAATAAAAGTTTTAGAAGGGAAAAAATTTATATATATATATATATATATATATATATATATATGGTAGCAAAAAACAAAAAACAAGCAAAAAAAAGAAAAGAAGAAGAAGAAAAAAAGAAAAAAAAAGAAAAAGAAAAAAAAAAAGAAAAAAAAAAAGAAAAAAAAGTCTTTTGATTTTTTTTTTTTGGGGGGGGAGGAGTGGGAAGAATCCTGTATCTCCCTTTTTTCTGCAACCAGTCTCTTGTTGGAGTCTCTGGTCAGCTTGATGTCCTGTGGCTTGATTGGTTTCTTAAGTCGGTTGGTTGGAAGAGGCAGAAAAATGCTCTGCTTTACCCAAGATTTTGAGATCCCCCTCCCAGGTTAGTTTTCTGGGAGGGTGGTCTGCTTTGAGAGTCACAAAAGAGGGGGATGTGGTGATGAGGCTAGGTTCTGGGTAGAGTTGAGGCCTTTCAATAAACAGTAGCTTTTCCCTGGGGCTATTTTGTGATAAAGCTCACAGCGCCCAGCCTGGAGCCATTCTCAGGGTTTCTGTTTTTCAATTGATTGTCGAGGCTGCTAGAGGGAGGGGCAGCCTCTGGCTCTGGTTACCCAGTGAAGTAAGGCACTCCGATGGCTGGCGCCTGAGCTGGGTGGCTTTTCCCTGGATGGAGCTGAGTCTGGCAGGTCACTTCACCGTTAAGTTCTTGTGACCTGCTAAATGACTCATTTTATTCCAAGGCCTGAGCTGGAGCTAGCAGCTCCTCCGAACTTTGTCGGTATCCAAGATGGAGATCACTGGTGCTGGGGGGGGAGGGGTGGCCTTCCCTCCTCTGCTCCCTGAGGAGTGAGGATGTCGGGCTTGTACTCACGCCGAGTCTTGGATCCTGGGTCGTCTCTGGTCTGCAAACAGCAGGATGAAGATGTTCACTCCTTGTCGGTTCTTGTTGGTGTTGAGTAGAATCCGCTCTTCCGCTGTTTCTGGCTCCTTCGTCCCCGACTCTCTGTGTCTCAGGCATGTCTCCGCGGCCGCCGGAGCGGCAGCTGCTGCGTTTCCTTGGCTTCCCCTCTCTTGTCTAACTCTCTGTCCTGTGATGACACACTTGGTGTGATTCTCTGGCTTAGGACTGTTCACTGGAACTCTAAAACTCCTTTCTATGCGAGAGCTTGTTCAGATTCCAGCTTCTCCTCCGCCATCTTCCCGGAACTCCCTAAAGGTTGTCTTCATTACAGAACATTCCTAGATGCTAAAGAGCTCATGATTCCCAACCAAAAATTTGAAAAAGTAAGCATTATTCTGTTAGATTCCAAAGAAATGATTAAGGATTACAAAAGTTTAAGCCTGGAGAAATAGGAAAGTTCATTTAATGTAGGACTTTGTAGACCTGGCTAAATTAGAATTTAGATTTAAAATAAATATTTTTGTTTGTAATTTACTATTCGATAGGATACTACAAAATTCTTTTCAATTAGAAGATTTAATTTAGAAATTCATAAATGATTCTGGCATTCTATTTGCCTAGAATATTCTTTCAAGTGAGATATAGTTAGAACTTAGTTAATCAACAATTCCAACAGTTCATGTGTAACATGATACTGTGAATAATCTAGACAAAGTTGCCAACAAATTGATATTAATTTATAAATTTAGAAATCGAGCAATCTTTTGAGATTTTGGTGTAACATAGTATGACGAGAGTAATTGTGTGACATCTTTTCTCTTCTACCTATACAAAGCACAGGAAGAAATTTCCTTAATTATTTACCGATGTAGAAAATGAGAAAATGCAAGGTTTGGCGTTTGGTTTTATTTTGTTTTTGTTGTTTGTTTTGTCCTAGGGCTTGACCTCTGGGTCTCGGCACTGTACCTGAGCCTGTTTTGCTCAAGACTACTGCTTTAACATTTAAACCTCAGTGCCACGTGTGTCTAGATTTTCATGAGCAGTTTAATTGGAGATAAGAATTTAAGGAACTTTCTTTCTTGGGTGGGTTTTGAACCATAATCTTCATATCTTAATATTCAGATAATCAGATCTCCTGAATATCTATGATGGATAATATATATAAATATATAATAAACTAAATATAAAATAAAAATAAAAATATTTGCAAGTGTTCTGATCTCAAGAATACCACTAGGGGGAAACGATGCAGCAAAGTTCTTTCTGCAAGACGAAGGGCACCATATTAGCAGAAGTGTCGTATTTTTTCACAATAGTGATAAGCTAGTCATGATGTGAATTTAGGAAATTTTAAGATGCACCTTACAAATTGCAAACTGTTGGTCTAGGATGACTTTATGGAATAAAAATTGAATTTATTGTCATAGAAATAATAGCTTACTCTGATTAACAAATGTTTACTTTTGAGAAATTAAATATTATAGATACTTCATAGTTTTATCTTCTACCAGAATGTGTCTACTTTTTCTGTTGACTTTTAAAAATGTAACGCCTCATTGGAAACTGCATCTATTGCAGCTTTAAATAAAACACAAACTGGTACTGTTTTGAATGTCTCTGGTATGGCATGTTCAGAATTTGAAAATGAGTAGATAGTAGTCATAAGAATGTTGAAGATCATACCTATTCTGTCCTCTTAACAATTAGTAAGTTTTGAAAGTTAGAATTGAACTGTTTTCTAAGTTAGTATGAGAAAAGATTAAAAATGTTTTTTTTTTCAAAATAATGGCAAGCATATTCTGAAAACATTGTATAGTTTGATAACATTCCAGTTGATGTCCCCTGATAAAGAAAGGGGTAATTAATTCAAATTAGCAGCCAAAATGTTCATTTTTTTAAAAAGGTAATACACATAGAATAATATTTACTATACCAATACAGTGAAATTAAATTTTATGCAACTCGTTTTTAAATTTAATTTTATTGTCAAGGTGATATATAGAAGGGGTTGTAGGAATTGTAAAGTAGTGAATACATAACATGTCGAACTTTTTACACCGTCCCTCATTTTTCTCAGACTTTTCCTTCACCCTAATACTCCTGACAAGTTGTAATGTAAATTTCCAACATGTTGTCTTGTGAGTATTGCTATTGCATTGGTTTGCCCTTTGTCCTTTGTTTCACCATTTTGTTGTGCCTTTTCCCTTGCCAAATTAAGATAAATGTATAGGGCTGGGAATGTGGCTCAGTGGAAGAGCGCTTGCCTTGCATGCCTGAGGCCCTGAGTTCGATTCCTCAACACCATATAAGCAAAAAGAAGAAAGCCGGAAGTGGGGCTGTGGCTCAAGTGGTAAAGTGCTAGCCTTGAGCTGAAGAGCTGAGGGACAGCACCCAGGCCCAGAGTTCAGGCCCGATGAACGGACCCAAAAAAAGAAAAAAAAAGATAAATGTATATACAATGCATAGGATACTGAAATAAAATACAGCAGGGGATAAATCATAAGGGAAAACACAAAAGAAAAAAGAAATCACATAGTACATTAAAAACAACAACCACAAAGAAAAACCTCTATTTCAATATCCAGGAGTTCATTTTGCTCAGCATCATCTTATATGTTCATATATACATAGCTGTTGAGAAATTCTGTTCGTCTGCTAGGACTATCCTAGACATTTCTTAGTTGTTACAAATGAGGAAAACCATGGAATCTGTTTCTTTATGGCTTGTTTATTTTACTTAGTAGGATTTTCCCAAGTCTTTCCATTTCCTTATGAATTGGAAGCATAGAATTCCACCGTACATATATAAATCACATTTTTTCAATTCGTTCATCTACTGAGTGGCATATTGGTTTAAACATGATTGCATTATTTGGTATAAAATTATGCCTCCAGGAATTAATCACAGGAGGAGACTTAGTAAAGTATTAATTAATCAATTACCTAAATTTATTGCTTACAATCATATACTTGAATGACTAGCTAATTAGTAACTTAATTAATACATTTCAAACATTATATTAGTATTCCTATAGATAGGAACAAGTTTCCTAGGATCTTCAGCCATGTGTAGGTTGCAGTCCCGGGATCGAACTCAGGGCCTAGGTGTCTGGGTTGGACTCAGGCTTCACTGACAGACCCCAGCCTTCATCCATGGAAGGTCACATACAATTTTCAAGCCATGTCATTGAGACCCAGGAGGGTCACAGTGCTAAGGAAACAAAGGTAAAACTGTTATATAAAACTTGGATGTATATCGGAATGCATTTCTTAGGATCTCCCACCATTCGTAGGTGGCAATACTGAGATTCGTGCCCCAGGCCTAGGTTGCTGGTTTTGGCTATGGCTTCCATGATAGTCCACCAAACTTCAGCAGTAGAATGTCATGGACAATTTTTGGGCCCTGTCATTTGGACCCAGGATGGTTGCAATGCAAAGGAATAAACTATGTAAAACTGCCTTCTGGGACTTCTCAGTTTTATCCTTCTCTTTTTTCCCCCTTCTCTTTTCCCCCCCTCTCTTTTTTCTCCTTTTTTTCGGTATTGGGGCCAGAACTCTGAATCTGGGTGCTGTCCATCAACTCTTCAGCTCAAGACTATTGCTGTACCACTTGAGGAATAGCACTACTTCCAGGTTTTTTCTGTTTACGTGGTACTGAGGAATAAAACCCAGGGCCTTAAGCATGCAAGGCAAGCATTCTAATACTGAGCCACGTTCCCACCACTTCTCCTTTTTTTTTTTGAGAGTCCCAAGATTTGAACTCGGGTCCTACGATCTGAAGATGGGCTGTGGGTCCAGAGGCTGCACCCCAGCCTAGGATGATAGAAGCTGAGGCAGAGTTGCCACGAGCTGAGTTCAACCCCAGGCCTGGCCAAAAAAAATTAAGAACCTGGCTTGGAATTTACACCATTTTTCTGGAAGGCCTGGAATTTGAACTCAGGGCCTGTGCAATTCTGTGTCACTGTGGGGCAGAGGAAGCTCACTGTCATTGAATACAACAATTTCAGCCCAGTTTCCAGGGCCCGAATTCAAGCCCCAGGACCGATAAAAATAATATTCATATATGACATCTATTTACATACATGGGTTTACTCCATATGATATTTATTACCCTTATTTTTATTTTATTTAGTATTATTACATATATAACATTTATTTCATTTATTACATCTAATCACGTGTATATATTTACATATGGGTTATACTATGCATCACACTGAGAGCCACGATTTTCACAGAGAAGAAAAAATGTGTCAAAATTTACTGCTGACTCCACATATAAAATTTTGGCCATGCTTGGATTTGGACTCACAGCCCACAATGCCCAATTCATGAAAAAAAATCCTTTGGCAAACTGGGCTGCCAGCCAGTTCTGAGGACCTGGGAACAAGCCATAGTAGTTGCTGATAGATATAGATAAATAGATGTGTAGTTTGCTATATATGAGAGAGAGACAATGTGAGGATATTAAATTATATATATTATGAATTATTATTAAATTATGCTTCCATTTAAAGAAGTATCATGGTTGAATACTTATTGAAGCATTCATGTAAACGTAGTCAGTATTCCTTAGTTGGGACTATTACACCATATTGCTAGAATGGAAGACATAATCCAATACTTTTTGTGTGACATTCTATAAGAGAATCATGAGCTAACTGCAAATATAATTGTTACTTTTATAACATTCCATTAAGCATTCATATGAATAATGAAGATTTTCACAAGATCTCCCTCCATTTGTAGGAGGCAGCCCTGGCAATCAAACTCCAGGCCTGGGTAGTTTACTTCAAAATGCAAACCATTAGAATGACACTGTGAAGATTTCAGTTTGTCACAATGAAAAAAAGGACAAGAAGAAAAGAAAGCCAGGTGTCATTTGTGCCATCTGTAATCCTAGCTCTTCAGGAGTCTGAGAGGTAGAGAATGCCAGTTTGAATTCAGCCAGGACAGGAAAGTCCACAGCACTGTTATTTCTGTGGGATCACAGAAATAAAAAAAAATTGTCATGAGTGGGGCTGTGGCTCAAGGACAGGGCGATACCCTTGAGCAAAAGGAGTTCAGGGAATGTGCCTAGGCTCATAATACAACCCTGGATGTGCCAAAAAAAGAAAGTCACTCCATGTCTCCCCATATACGTATGCATGTATTTCTATCAGTGAAGGTCCAGAATCCTTAAGATGAAAGGCACCAAGCTAGGAAATTTGCTTTGAATAAAATGATTTCATAGCAGGGACAGTGCTTTCAAGACAGTGCATGTTCCAGGGCTCCCCTCACTGATCCCAGTGTAGCTTGAGGTTTTCTCCACACCAAGGACTGTTGGAGGAAGTCTGGCATCCATGGCTCGAGCCCTATGACCTCTTGAGTGCACCATGGAACCAAGCAGGCCTTCACAAAAGGCAGGAGAGAAGGCTGGATGGACACTGAATTGTGCCTTCCTCCTCAGGGGGCTGCCATGGCTCTCAAGGCTCCTTTGGTGTGGCATGAGACCATCACCTCACTTCTGTTTCCTGGCTGAAAGTTCGGCCCATGCCTGTGTCACCTCACTCCTGCTTCCGGTCTGGGTGGGTAAGGACCATGTGCCTGTGCCACGCCAACCCAGTAGAGTCTGCTTAGCATGGGAAACCATCTATCAGACCATGATAGGGGCTTCAAGACCTATCTCTGAGTTTTGGGACTTCACCGAAGTCTACCTCAGAGAATGGGGCTTTACAGAAACCTATCTCCAAGTTTTGGGACTTCACCGAAGTCTACCTCGGAGAATAGGGCTTCTAAGAGGCCTACTCCTGGGAAAAAGCTGGAAAAACCCCTGGGAAAAGATGTGTTTCTGTCTTTCTTCTCCTCATAAGAGTGCCTATCAATCTTTTACTGTTTCTGCTGTTCATTGTACTTACTCATTGTCAACGTTCCCTTATTCAAAGCTCTTTCTTAAGAGTGTTGACGACTCCAATATCTGATGAGTGTCTTAAAAATATGACTAACTCACCAGAGTTAAGTGCTACCCTGAAACCCCTCTTATGGAGGCTAGTAGACAAGTTATAAGTAAATATAAAAGTATTGGGGGTTTCACAAAGTCACTCCAGCAGAAGGAATTGTAAGAAATTTACAAGAAGCTGTAGGCGCAGCTAGAACAGAAGGAATGTATGGCAATTGCTGAGATAACTACTTAGGAGAAAGAACTTCCTGGTACTCTCATTTACTAAGACACTTGCTAGATCTAGGCCTCCATAACCTTATTATTAAAGAAGGAACAGGAAAAATCTTATGGGATAATTAAGGCCTCTATAGAAATAAGGTAATGGTGAGATGGTGAAAAACATCGAAACCCATTATATTTCTTAGAGATAAGCCGGAAACAAGTGCCTTTCAGGCGACCAGCTGGTGACCACCTAAGAATGAAGCCCTGCAGCAAGATTGTGTAAACTTTTGCCCTTTCAGGCGACCAGCAGGTGACCATCCAAGAACGAAGCCTTGCAGCAAGATTGTGTAACCTTTGCCGCTTTTCTTATGAAGACTTCTGTTATAAAAGTTTGTTATCCTCTGCATTAAATCGCACTCAGCATCCACTCCTAATGTGTGTGAGTTGTCTGTTTGCCATCTCCCCATCCTATTCCAGGTTCCTCCCCTAGGTATCTTCCGTCGTCCCGACAGAACCCGGTCCGCGGCATGCCTGTACCACCTCACTCCTGATTCTGGTCAGGGTGAGTGGGGGCTACATGCTTGCACCACCACACTGCTGCTTCTGGTCTGGCTGAGTAGTTGTTGTGTATCTGTGTCACCTCACTCCTGCTAACCCTCCTGGAGAAGAGGGAGTAAATGGGGTAAGTGGGGGCCGCATGCCTTTGTCACCTCACTCCTCCTTCTAGTTTGAGTGAGTGGGGGTCTCATGTTTGTGTTACCTTACTCCTACTTCTGGTCTGGGTGAGTGGGGCCATGTGTCCATGTCACCTCACTCCCCTTTCTGCTCTGGGTGAGTAGGGGCGACTTGCCTGTACGACCTCACTCCTGCTTCTGGTCTGCATGAGTCAGTCTTGGCTCAGAGCTACTTCATCCCTCCAGATGCTGTTTACCAGCAGGGATTGCAGCCCAAGCCAAAGGTTAGGCTTTTCTAATTCCATAGCATAGCAGGGCATTAAGGGATTAGGATGGCACCTTGCTAGGTTTGAGAACTCTGTTATAAAATTGTGTGTGTGTGTGTGTGTGTGTGTGTGTGTGTGTGTGTGCGCACGCGCGTGAGTGCACATTCGCATACATATGCCTGTGTGCTTGTCTTGGGGTTTGAACTCAGGGCCTGAGGTCTATCCCAGGGGTATTTGATCAAGGTAGAGCTCTACTTTTTGAGACATAGTTCAACATACAGATGTTTTTGTGGATAAGTGGCACTAAAAGTCTTCCAGATTTTGCTGTCTGGGCTGGCTTTAAACCACTATCCTCAGATCTCAGACTTTTCAGTAGCTAGGATGTGTAGGTGTGAGCTACTGGAAACACTCTATTTGCTCAATTGCCATCCAGAGAGAAATGTGCGTGGTAAGCGGTCTGGAGGAAAAAGAATTGAACTCTTTCAATGATCAGTGGTGAAAATACTCAGGTTCTGGCTCAGCGTTGGCGGACCAGGCCTGTAATCCTACCAATTCAGGAAACTGAAATCTGAGAGTTGCAGTTAGAAATCAGCATGTGGAAGACTGAATTGTTAAGACTCTGTATCTCCAATGAACTACCACAAAACCAGAAGTGGAACTGAAGCTCCAAGTTGTGGAGAATCAACCTTGAGCGTAAAAACCTCAGGGACAGCACTCAGGTTGTGAGATCAAGTCCAGTGACAACAAAAACAAAACAACACAAGAAATATACCTGGGTTCTTCAGTAAAAGTTTACCTTTTCTTTTTTGGATTTTGTAAATCATTCTTTTTTTTATTGAAAATACCATACAGAGAGGTTACAATTACATGGGCAAGATAATGAGTACATTTCTTTTCCTTTTTCTTTTTTTTTTGGGGGGGGGTCCGGTCATGGGGCCTGAACTCTGGGCCTGGGTGCTGTCCCTCTGCACTTCAGCTCAAGGCTAGCACTCTACCACTTGAGCCACAGTGCCACTTTGGCTTTTTTTTTCCTGCTTAGGTGGTGCTGAGGAATTGAACCCAGGGCCTCATGCATGCAAGGCAAGCGCTCTACCACTGAGCCACCTTCCCAGCCCATGAGTACATTTCTTATCAAGCATTGTTGCCTCCTCCTTTGTTTCCCCTTCCCATCCCTTCTCATCCCCACCCCTGCTAAAGTTGTAAAGTTCGTTTTATGACATAACAATTTGTACATCTCATTGTTGCAATGAGTCCACCTGTATCACTTTTTAAACAACTTGTTTTTTCCCTTCCCTCCACAAATTATATCAACATCAAATACCATGAATACAGATGTTAGGTGAAAAGTTTATCATTATAAATATCTCTTTCTCATTGTATTTAGCTCTGTCATAGGTGCATGAATCATAAGAGAATAAGAAGCTTGGCTAAAAGAATATAGGTAGCATTGGTTTTGTGTGTGTGTGTGTGTGTGTGTGTGTGTGTGTGTGTGTGTGTGTGTGTGTGTGTGTGTGTGTGTGTTTGGCAGTCCTGAGGCTTGAACTTATGGCCTTCATCTCTTGCTTGGCATTTTTTCCATCAAGGCTGGTACTCTGCCAGTTGATCTACAGCTCTACTCTCAGATTTGTTTTTATTGTTAATTGGAGATAACAGTTTTACATACTTTTCTACCTGTGATGGCTTATTGTAGATCGTGACTATTTGGAATGTGTAAAAAATGTGTGTACAGATAGCTCTACCATAAGGCTGACTTATGTTTCTTCAGGTGTATATATAGGTTTTCTTGGGTGGAACTTCCACACTGATTTCTGTTGTGGCTACACTGATTCACTAATTTGCCAACATTGTGTAGAGTACCTTAACCCCACCTCCTTTCTGGTATTTGTGTTTTCTTTGATAATAGACATTCTGATTATGTAGAGATGGAACATCAACATAGATTTGATTTGCATTTCCTTGATTACTAAAGATGTAGAATATTTTTCGGGTATTCCTTAGACATCTATAACTTTTTTGGACCTATCTAGTCAATTCACTTGCCTATTTATTAATAAGATTATTTGATCTTTGGGCATTTCATATTTATTTATTTATTGTGAAAATACAATACAGAGAGGTTATAATTACATGGGCAAGGTATTGAGTACATTTTTTATCAAGCATTATTGCTTCCTCTCATGTTTTGCCTTCCCATCCCTTCTCATCTCCCACCTTTCACCCTCCACCTTCCCAATTTCCCCAGGCCAAAGTTCTAAAGTTCGTTTTTCACATAACGACTTGTGCATTTCATTGTAACAATGTGTCCACCTGTATCTCTATTTAAACGATTTGATTTTTCCCTTCCCCTTCACAAATTATACCAACATCAAATACAGTGAAAACAGGGGTCATAATTATATTAAGTGAAGTTAGCCAGGCCCAAAGAAACATAGGTCCCTTATTTGCAATAACTAGTAGATATGTTTGAAAGAAGCAGGAAAGAGCAGATAAGTTGATGTTAGGTGAAATGAACCCCAAGATAAAGATTCAAACGGTTCTTCTTTCTTGAGATTGTTTCTAACATATTTAGAAGATGATTTTTTTTATTGCTTTGCATGTCCCTCCCCCACGGGTGTTTAATTTTTTGAGTTTATACATTCTAGATATTACGATTTCTTCCATTACACAAAAGGCAGGAGATTAGGCTTATTTTACTTATTGTTACCAAAAGATGCCTTGTAAGTTTCAAATTAATTAATCGATGATCAAATTAAAAAGGTCCTGAAGGATTTGACTCACAGAGCAGAGTGCTCACCAACAACTTCTGAACTGACTTCAGTGTCTACCAAAAAAGATATACTGTAGTATTTTAAATCAACAATAGCTAATCAGCTGCATTTTTCAAAATATGTAATTCTAAATATTTCACTAATCTTTACAGTAAAACTATTGCAAATTTTAGCACAAGCTAAAAATTTTAGGTTCTATATTTTTTCCTTGGTAATCATTCAAACTAGCCAAACTGAAAAGAAAATACTATTTTGGCTGGGTGCTGGTGGCTCACGTCTGTAGTACTAGTACTCAGGAAGCTGAGATCTGAGGAATTCATTTCAAAGCCAGTCTAAGCAGGAAACTCGGTGAGACTTACCTCCAAATGACCACCAGAAAACCAGAAGTGGTGCTGTGTCTCAAGTGGTAGTGCGCTCTCCTTGAGCTGAATAGCTCTGGGACTGCCCCCAGGGTAAAAGTTCAAGCCCAACGAACAACCAAAAAGAAAAAAAAAAAGAAAAAAAAAGAAATTAAGAAAAAACAACTTTGTATAAAGTGGAAGAATCTCCAAGTATTTATTCAAGTTTTTAATGCTTCAGGCAACTGTTTTCATTAGGCCGAAAGTGGACAATTTATATTTGTCATTGTGATAAACTTGCTACTCTGTGGTTGTTTTCCCCCTATTTATAGTTTCATTCACCTAACATTATGGAAGATGAAAAGTCCATCAAGGACAAGACACATTATTTGGTAAAAACTGGTCAGTGAAAATGACTATTGCATTCTAGTACTTTGGCAAAGAAACTGTGATCTTCCTTCCCTCCCCAGGATTTTAACAATGAAAAATATTGTCTTGATTTTTCCAAGAAGTCAAGAAGACAACTCATATTCAAATAATTAGAAGATAATGAAAAGAAAGTTTAGGATGCATAATACGTTTAATTTTGAACCTTCCTTACAAGAAACTTCCAAGAAACCTAGCACACATTGGTAATAGATATTCTTATCAAAGAGCCCAGGTGCCTCACACCTACAGCTTCCAACTCAGGAGGATGAGATCTTGGATTGAGATTGGAGCCAGCATGGAAAAGCAATAATTGCATGGATGATGGCCCATGCTGTTAGATCATATGTCTTTTCCTCTGATCCTCCAATGTGAAACTTTCTCCCCAGATCACCATCCTTCTGATTTTTTGACGTTTTCATTGTGATTTCTGGTTTTCTCCCTCAGCATGAAATGTACATGGAGGCAGGCCATTTGCAGTTGTATTCACATCTGTTTCTGCAGTTGTCTACAACAGTGCTTGGTCCTTAGTTCTTAGGAGCCTTGTGTGGAGATGAGCCTGCTCTGCTCATGAAATCTCAGAATTCAATCAGGAAAGCTCATAAAGCTGTGGTCTTGTGGTCAATCGTCATTTCTTCTATTTTTTTCCTCCCTGTGTATCTAAGTCCACATAAGGGTGAGATCAGTGCCTGACACCTAAGGTTTGTGATGGCAAAGATGGCCGTGACATCACAGAAGTTTATTGTGAATCTGCAGGAAGACCTGACAACTGAAGGACCCAAACTGGTAGGCTCCCACTTCCTGAAATACATTCCACAGCTCTGCAATCAAACAAGCATTCACTCTCTGCTGGACTCAGACTAAGCATATGGTTTGCTTTCCTATTTAAAATAAAAAATTCAAGACATGCCTTTTTTGATATGTTATTGCATTATTGAACTGTCCCTCCAACCAAAAAAATAAAGCCATTAGTGGAATGTAAATATAAGCATGGAAAAAAATCATTAAAGCTCCTAAGGAAAAGATCAAAAGTGGCAACTGCTAAAAAAGTTGGTTCTTAAACCCAGAACTGGTGGCTCACACAATAAATCCTAGTAAAGCTAATGAATTTATTTTTGTGCCAGTACAGGGGCTTGAAATCGCCTCCTGGGCTCTGATTTCTTTTGCTCAAGTATAGCACTTTACTACTTGAGTCATAGCAACACTTCTAGGATATTTGATTGTTTATTGGAGATAAGAATTTCACAGACTTTTCTACCTATGTTGGCTTCAAACTGTGATCCTCAATGTCAGCCTCCTGAGTAGGATTAGAGGTATGAGCCACCGTATCCATATAAGTTATTTTTGTAAGATATAAAAAATTACTTGTATAAGATATAAAAAGCCACATAAAAAAAGCCTTAGAGCAACAAAACTGAAAAAAGTTACATAAAAGACATAAAAATAGCAACACTGACGCTCCAAGTTCAAGCCTCAGTTCCACTACAAAAGAAATGATGTATAGAAGATGAGAAGGAATAACCAGTGACAGAGTTTTAGTCAGTCACTGGTGGCTTACACATGTTGTATTAGCTACATAGTAAGCTAAAGTCAGAAAATACCATTTAAAGACAAGCCCAAGCAAGAAAGTCCATGAGGCATTTTTCCCTTGTGTGCCAGCCATGGGGGTTGAACATGTTCTACTTTACTCAAGGCTGGAGTTCTATCACTCTCAGTTTATTGGTGGGATCCCTACCAGCTAATTGGAGATAAAGAGTCTCATGGAATTTACTGTGAAGGCTAGCTTCAAACTGTGATCCTCGGATTTCAATTTTCTGAGTCATTCTGTGCTTTTCATGAGATTCTTTTTTGTGGGGGGAGGGTCTGGTCATGGGGCCTGAACTCTCGGCTTGGGTACTGTCCCTCAGCTCTTCAGATCAAGGCTAGTGTTCTACCACTTGAGCCATAGCGCCACTTCTGGCTTTTTTCTTTCTACTTATGTGGTGCTGAGGAATCGAACCCAGGGCCTCATGCATGCAAGGCAAGTGCTCTACCACTAAGCCACCGTATTTCCAATGAAGAACCAAAAAGAAGAAAATAACAGCTGGAGGTTGACCTGTGGCTCCAATGGTAGAAATGAGAAAATGATTTCTGGGACAGCCCCCACACCTTGCGATCTAGCTCCAGGATCAGCATACACAAAAATAATAAAATAAATAAATAAAAAGAAAGGTGGAAGAATAGGAAGAGACAATTTTAGAAGTTAAAATGAGCAAAACTGAGGTAGTTCACACCTGTTATTGTAGTTACTCTGGATTCTCACATCTGAGGATAAATGTTCAAGGACAGTCCAGTCAGGAGAAGACATGTATTCATCTCTAATTAGCCAATTAGAGTAAAAAAAAAACACACAAATTGTGTGGCACACATATTAGAGTTCCAGTCTTAAAAATGTACTGGGACAATACCTAGACTCTGATTTATAGCCCCAAGCCCAGCATACATAAGGAAATAAAAAATAGAAAAAAGTATAAGAAAATCCAATTAAATTTGCAAAATGAGTCATGAGTTTGGTTTTTTGTCTGTAATCCTAAATACTAAGACAGATGAAATCTGAGGGCTATGGTCTCTTATCATCAAATCACCAGCAGACCAAACAAGAAAACAGAAGTGAAGCTGTGATTGGAGTTGTAAAGCAGCAGCTATGAGTGAGAAAGCTATGAAACAGTGCCCTGGCTCAGAGATCCAGACCAAGAATCACAAAAAATGGTAATAAGAAGAGAACCTGGGGCTGGTGACTCATGACTGTAATTCTAGAACCTCAGGAGGCAGAAATATGGTGATCCAGTGTAAAGGCCAACCCTAGCAGGAATGTCCAGATACAGTTGTTTTTAGGCCATCCTGGGGCTAGAACTGTACTACTTCCATATTTTTGACAGTTATTTCAAGGTAAGGACGTTAGACTTTCCAGCTCAGGCTGCTTTGAATCATGATGGTCATATTTCAGCCTCCTTAATCAGGCCAGGCCTTGCATGAGTTCTAGTTCCAGGACCAGCAGGCACAAAAAGAATGCAATAAACATAAAGAAGGGTAGAAGTAGAGAAAAACCAATAACTGAAGCTTCAATAAGCCAATCAGCCAATCATTGGTAGCTCATAACTGTAATTCTTGTTTCTGAGGAGGGTGTGTGTGTGTGTGTGTGTGTGTGTGTGTGTGTGTGTGTGTGTGTGTGTGTGTCTGTGTGTGTCTGTGTGTGTGTTCGTGTGTGAATCTGGTTACTTGAATTTGTACTGTTTTGCACAAGGCTCTATTAATTTCAACTTTTTATTGGTTAGAATTGGAGATATGATGGACTTTCCTGCCCATGCTGGTACAAACTTTGATCCTCAGATTTCAGCCTCATGGGTCTGGTCTGGATGTGCATGATACGCATTTCTAATTAACCACGAAAACATGAGCGAATAAAACCTCAAGTTCGGCTGTTGTTCAACTGGTTGATTTGGGAAATAAATTTCTGGGCCTGCACTGAGGCCCTTATTTCAAGTTGCAAGACTAAGAATTAAGAAATAAAAGGAGGATAGAAGTACAAAAGGAAAAGTCAGTGAGAGAGGTTGAAATGAATGAAACATTGGTTGCTCACACATTCAAGTTACTCAGGAAGATGAAATCTACGGATTACAGTTCATGGCTAGCCCAGGGAGAAGAGTGCATGAGACTCATATGTCTAATTTGCCACCAAGAATAAATTACAAGGTGTACTTTGGCACATACAGTTGAGTTCTAGTCTCAAATAGAAAGCTTAAAACAGCACCTCAACTGTAAGTTGAAGTCTAGACACACATTTCAAATAACCAAAAAAGCACAAATTAAGAAAGATGGGAAAAGAGAAAATAAAGTCTCAAAATGAGCATGGATATTGTTCATATGGTATTCATCGTCATTCAGGGTTCAAAGCTAGGCTGGGCAGGAAAGTACATGAAACTCTTATCCCCAAATACCCAGTATAGATATGATTGTAGTTGTAAAGCACTCTATTTGGTGCAAAAGATTAAAAAAAATGTACGTTGACCCAGATATCAATTTCTAGTGCTAAAAATAATTTTAGGGCAATAGAAGAAGAAAGGCCAATTGTAAATTTAAACATAGGCCTGGTGCTCATGGATTATGGCTGCAGTCCTATTCAGGAGGCAGAAACCTGAGGATCAAGTTTCAAGGCCATCCTAAGAAGCAAAGTCCAGGAGACTTTGTGTGTATTTTTGTGTATGTGTGAAAGTTTGTGTGTGTGTGTGTGTGTGTGTGTGTGTGTGTGTGTGTGTGTGTGTGTGTGTGTGATGTGTGTGTGTGTGATGTGTGTGTGTGTGTGTGTTTCTGTACTATCCTTTGCCTAGTGTCCAAGCATTCCCAGTCTTTGGGTGGTGAATTAGAGATGAGTATCATGGATTTTCCTACCCAGGCTGGCTTTGAAACATGGTCCTCAGATTTCAACCGCCTCATTCAACTGGAAGTTGAGCCATGGCTTAAGTGGCAGAACTGGGCAAATATTTTCTGGAACTGCACCCAGACCCTGAGTTCAAGTCCCAGGACATGCACAGAAGAAATAAAGAAGAGTAGAAGTAACCAAGGAAGAGAGAGTGATAAAGGCTTAAATGAATCAAACATTGGTGGATCATACATTTTCTACTAGCTATTCAAGAGCCTGAAATCTGAGGATGATGGTTCATGGCCAGCACAGGCAGGAGAGTCCATGAAACTCTTGTCTATAATTAATCAACCCCCTAAAAGGTCCAAAAATTATGGTGTGTCTCATGTAATGGAGGATAGCTTTGAATAAAAACTTCTGGGACAGAATATGAGCTCCAATTTGTAGACCCAGGAACAGCACACACATGCAAAAAAAAAGTATAAAGAAGGTAGTGGCAAGCACATATTAAAGATTTAAAATGACACAAGGGCGGTTGGTCCTGTGTATAATCCTAACTACACAAGAGGCTGACAACTGAGGATTGTGCTTTCAAGTCAGCCTGCGCATGAACGTGCTTGAGACAATTATCCCAACTACCTAGCACAAAGCTTTGAGCTGGGGCTGTGGTGGTAAGCAGCAGCCTTTAGTTAAAAAGCTAAGAAGCAGTCCAGAGAGCCAGTGGTCAAGCTGCAGGATCACTAAAAATTACAAATAAAACACAATCAATGTAAAGGAGTCTGGAAGAAGAGAGACTGAAATCTGAGGATCCACAGATCAAAGCTAACGAAATCAAGAAAATCCATGAGACTTTCTGTGTGTGTGTGTGTGTGTGTGTGTGTGTATGTGTGTGTGTGTGTGTGTGTGTGAGTGTGTGTGTGTGTGTGTGTTTGTGTGTGTGTGTGTGTGTGATCCTGCAGCTTGTGTGTGCCATCCTTAAACTTGTGCTGGTTTGTTCAAGGATAGAGCTCTACCACCCCCAGCTTTTCAGTGGTTAATCGGAGGTCATAGTTTCATGGACTTTCCTTTCCAGGCTGGCTTGATTCATGCTAGGCTTTGGCTTAGAATCTTATCTCCAATTAATTGACAAAAAGTAAAGAAAAAAATAACCCTGGGAATTCAGTTATAGCTCAAGTGGTAGAATTGGGCAATCACTTTCTGGGACAGCAACCAGGCTCTGAGTTGAAGCCCCAGGACAATCTTAGAAGGACTAAAGGAAAAGAGGCTAGAAGTGCAGAAGGAAGATCCAATAACAGAGGTTTAAAAAATCGAGCATTAGTAAGCTCACTGATATTCTATAAGCTACTATGGAGGATGAAACCTGAGGATCACGGTTGAAGGCCAGCCCAGGTAGGAGAATCCATGAGACTCTTATGTCTCATATGTCACCAAAAATATGCCACTATCTGTGCTCTGGTACAAGTGGTAGAGTGCTAGTCTTGAACAGAAAGCTCTGGGACAGCAACCAGGCCCTGGCGCTAAGGTCTCAGCACAGACACCTACAAAAAGAAAGAAAAAAAACCACAAATTATAAAAGATGGGATAAAGAGAAAATTATAGTTTCAAAATGAGCCATGAGTTGTTGGTTTATGTGTGTATTTCTAGCTTCTCAGTAAGTTGAAATATGAGGATCAATACTCAAATTCAGCTAAGGTAGGAAAGTGATTGAAATTCTTATCTCCAACTACCGAGCAAAAGCGGGAAATGAAGGTGTGGTAGTAGTTGTAAAGTAGTGACATTTGGTGAAAAACCTGGGAAACAGTTCCCTGGTTCATAATTCAGCCCAAAGTTAACCAAACCTGAAATAAGAGAAAAAATGAGCATTTTAGATTCAAAAATAAGCCTGGGGTGGGTGGTTCATGCTTATAATTTTAGCTTTCAGGAGGCTGAAGTCTGAAGATACTATTTAAAGGCCAGCCAAAACAGGAAAGTCCATGGGGCTTGTTTTCTGTATGTGTTCCAACCTGGGACTTCAATTTGTGTAGGAGCTCTACTACTCCCAGCTTCATGGTAGTTGATGAATGTCTCATGGACCTTCTTGCCAGGCTGGCTTCAAAATGTGATACTCAGATTTGAGCCTCCTGAGTCTTTCAGGGTTTTACAATTATTTAACTATCAAAAGGAAGAAAAATAAAACCTGGCGATTGAGCTGTGGATCCAATGGCAGAAATGAGAAAATAATTTTTGGGACAGCACCCAGACCTTAATATTAACTTCAGGACCAACACACTTACAAAGAATAAAATAAATAATTACAGAGGAATTTGGGAGAAGAAAGAGTCAATTTCAGAGTTTAAAATGAGCCAGTCATAGGTGGCACACACCTGTGATGGTAGTTAATCAAGAGGCTCAAATATTAGGATCACAGTTGAAAGCCAGCCCAGGTAGGAGAATTCATATATTCAACTCTAAGTAGCTACTTAAAACAAAACATTAAAAAATAGCCACATGTTTTGCTGTGGCTCATGACTTAGTGTGCTAGCACACTGGGACAGCACCTGGGCTAATTTGTGGACCCAGGACTAGCATACAGAAGGAAATAAAAATACAAATAAAAAGGTGTAAGAATGGCTAGGAATATGGCTTAGTGATGGAGTGCTTGCCTAGCATGTTTGAATCTCTGGGTTTGTTTCCTCAGTATCTCATAAGTAGAAAAAGCTGAAAATGACACTGTGGCTCATGTAGTAGAGTTCTCTACTTGAGTAAAATAAGTTCAGGACAGTGCCCATGCCCTGAGTTCAAGCCCCAAGACTAGGAAATAGAAGAAAAAAAGATGTGAGAAAATCCAATTAAAATTTCAAAATGAGCCCTGAATTTTGGTTGATGCTTAGTGACTCAGAAAACTGAAATCTGAAGTTCATAGCCAGCCTGTGTAGGGAAGTGCATGTCTCCAATTAACCACCACCACCAACAACAACAAAAACAGATATGAAGCTGTGGTTGTAGTTGTAAAGCACCAGCCTTGAGCGAAAAACCTATGAAAGAGTGCCCTGGCTCAGAAATCCAGCCATAAGATCACAACAAAAAAAATTAAATGGTTAGAATTAGAGAACCTGGAACTATTGCCTCATGTCTGTAATTCTAGAAATGCAGGAGGCTGAAATATAAGATCCAGTGTAAAGGCAAACCCAATCAAGAAATTCTAGGAGACTGTTTTGCGTGTGGTGGCCATACTGGGGATAAGTTTTATTGATTGAATTGAGACAAGAGTTTCATGGACTTTCCTGCTCTGGCTGCTTTCAAACTATGATGTACAGATTTCAGCCTCATGAATCAGGCCAGGCCTTGAATGAGTTCAAGGTCCAGGACCAACACACACACAAAGAATGAAATAAATGAAAAGAAGGGTAGAACAAGAGAATAAAGAGGCAATAACAGAGGTATAAGTGAATCAAACATGGATGGCTCATATCTGTAATTCTAGCTGCTCAGGCTGAAATTTGAGGATACTGTTTAAAGCTCAGCTCAGGTATATGAGTTCATAAGATATCATTGTCTCTGTCTCTGTCTCTCTCTGTCTCTGTCCTTGTCTCTCTGTCTCTATCTCTCTGTTTCTCTCGGTGTGCCAATCCTAGAGTTTGAACTTGCACTAATTTGCTCAATGACATACTACTCTCAAATTTTTCGTAGTTAATTGGATAAAAGAGTGTTAAGGACTTTTCTCAATTATCAGCCTCCTGAATCTAGCCTAGCTCTACATGATTCTCTTCTCTCCAATTAACCTCCCCCTAAAAGCCATATATTATCGTTAGTCCCATATGTGTCATGAGACAGGATCTGAGCTTCAATTTCTACTCACAAGAAAAGAAAAAATGAAAAAAATAAGAAAAGAATGTGGAATCAAGCACATATTAAAGTTTTAAAATGATCCAGATGTTGCTGGTCATGTGTGTAAACCTTTCTATACAAGAGGCTGACTTTTGAAGATTTCAGTGTCAAGTCAGCCTGGGCAGAAACATGCTTGAGACTTTTATATACAGCTACACAGCACAAAACCTTGAGCTGTGGCTGAGGTGGTGATAAGACTAGCCTTGAGTGTAAAAAGTAAGATATAGTTCCCAGAGTCAGAGGTCAAGCCACAGGACCAATAAAATTTTCAAAGGAGAGAGGGTGAATAGAGGCTGAAATCTGAGGATCATGGTTCAAAGCCAGCCCGTAGAAGAAAGTCCATGAGGCTTTCTCTGTGAGTTCATCTGTGTGCTATACTATGGCTTGAACTTGTGCTGTTTTGTTCAGGATAGAGCTCCACCACTCCCAACTTTCCATTGAGTAATTGGAGCTAAGAGTCTCATGGACTTTCCTGCCCTGGTTGGCTTTGAACCATGATCCTCAGATTTCAGACAGCTTATTCATGCTGGACTTGGCATAGGACTCTTATCTCCTATTAACTACCAAGAATTTAAAAAAAAACTGGAGTTGAGCTGTGACTCAAGTGGCAAACTGGGCAATCACTTTCTAGGACAGCATCCAGAGCCTTAGTTCAAGCACCAAGACAAAGCAAGTATAGCCAAAAGCTATAATTTGGCTCATGTTGTAAGCCACTATTCTTGAGGAAAAGCTCTGGCATTGTCTCCAGGCCTGGATTTGTAGCCCCAAGACTAGCCAATATGCAAAAATAAAGAACACGGAAAATTTAAAAAAAAAAAAGTGGAAAAAAGAAAATATTAACATTTTTAAATGAGCAATAGGTTTGTGGTTCATCTCTATAATCGGATCACCTAAGGAAGCTGAAATCTGAGGATCATGGTTTGAAGCCAGACTACCCAGCAAAGTACATTAGAATCTTAGGTCCAATAAGCCAGAAAAAGTTAAAAGTTGAGCTGTGATTGAAGTTGTAAAGCATCATTCTTGAGTCAAAATGCTCAGAAATAGATGGGCGCTGGTGGCTCTAGCCTGTAATCCTTGTACTCAGGAGGCTGATATATGAAGATCATGGTTTAAAGCCATCCTGGGAAGGAAAGTTTATGAGACTTATCTCCATTTAACCATCAGAAAACTTGAAGTGGCGCAGTGGCTGAAGTGGTAGAGCTTTCGCCTTAAGCTGAAAAGCTCAAAGACAGCAGTCAGGCCCAGAATTCAACCCCTACCCTCCTTAAAAATAGGTAATAAATAGCAATAAGTCTCAGAGATCGGGTCTACTGACCACAATAAAAAAGCATTGAGATTGAAGACAAGACCTGATTAAAAACATTAAAATAAGTCTTAGGCTGGTTGCTCATACCTATAAACCTAGTTACACAGGAGGCTGAAATCTAAGGGTCGCAGTTCAAAGCCAGCCATAGCAAGAAAGTGCATGAGACTTGTGTGTGTAATTATCAGTACTAGGGCTTGAACTTGCCCTGTTTTACCCAAGGCTAGAGTTCTACTACCCACAGCATTTTGGTGATTAATTGGAGATAAGAATCTCGCTCTGAAGTTGGCTCAGTGGTAGAGTGTTTGCCTTGATACATGAGGCCCTGGGTTTGCTTCCTCAGAACCACAGAAACAGAAAAAGCCGGGAAAGGTGTTGCAGCTAAAATTATACAGCGCTAATTTTAAACTGGAATGCTGAGGGACAGCCCCTAGGTGCAGAGTCCAGGCCCCACAACCAATGGCAAAAAAATAAAGGACCCTCAGACTTTGCTGCTCAGACTGGCTTAAAACCAAGATCCACATACTTCAGTCTCCTTAGTTGTGCTGGGATTTGCATGAGACTCTTCAAAAAAGAAAGAAGCCGGAAGTTGAGATGTGGCTCAATTGGTAGAACTGAGGAAAATCTCTGAGACAGTGGCCAGTCCCTAGTTGGAGAAAAAAAGAAACACAAAAATTTTCAAAAATAAATAATAAATTGTAATACAGAAAAAAATTTTTAATATGATACATAGGAAAACTATGTTTCTTTTAAATGCAGCAAACCAAAACAAACTACACAGTTTCAAAATGGCATAGAGAGAGTAAAGGAAAAAGGAAAATTTTATAAATTCATATAAATATTAAATACAAACTGAAATGACCAAAATGTAATGTGATCTCTCACTCATATCTCTCACTTATAATTGTTAACAAATAATTGTCCCTCCATTTTCAGCATGTAGTATGGGGATTTAGAAATGATCTCTCTATGCAGTTTTGACTGAATAGGGATCTTCCTACTTTAGCGTCTTGAGTTATAACTCCATGAATTGCCCTCATTTTAATACACAAATTATCCTTTAAAACTCAACATAAATATTCAAATGATGGATTATGTGTAAAAGCATGAATAACATTAGAGATCCACCAGAGATCCTCTGAGGAATACAATCATAACAATAGAAGAGCACCTACCTCTCAAGGTTGGTAACAGAAAGAAGATTTAGGGATTTTTGGTTTTTGTTTTTGATATGCAGGGGGTTGAAAGCACGGACTCATGCTTGCTAGGCAGGTATAAAATTCAGTTACATTAATTATATGCACACTATTTTGTAACCATTACCTCTGTTTGTGAACTTTCTTTTCAATACTTATGGAATCCACACAATCATTGAGTAATAATCACCCCAAATGACCTGTCCCAGAAACTTTTAATCTTCCATTTTCTCTTATGAAATGGTTTAGTCAATATATCTCACATAAATAGATTATTTTTGTGTCCATCTATGACAGACATATATTAATTGCAGCCTTTTTTGGATGAGTCATAATTTATGCATACCTCATATTTTATAAACCTATTCACCTGATAGACACTCCAGGTGTTTCCAATCCCTGACTATTGTGAACATTGCTGAAGTTATCATTGGCATATGAGCTATTAGCTTTTTTCCTTTCTTTTGGGTATGAAATAAGTAATTTTATTGCTCATTGTCGGGTCATGTAGTAATGCTATGCCATGTTAGAAGAATGTGTCAAATTCTACCATAATTGCTATATCACTATTCATCAACACAGAAATGTACAAATGGTAAATAAAATGTACAAAATTATTTCAAATCTTCCAGAGCTGTGCCCTAAAGGATCATTTTTTTTACTTTTCACTTGGTTTTATTTAGGTCATGGAGGCCTGGAAGTATGTAGCATTGTCTAGAGCTGAAGTGAGAACAATACCAGATGCACCTGATCTAGCCTCCAAAAACATTTATACTGGTAGTCATTTTTTTCTAGAGATAAATTTTAGTTATTATATGCATGGTCACTCTTTTAAAATAACGTTTTGAATTTCAAAATGACATATAACTCTAACCATTCTGTGTACCATCTTTATAATAAGAAAAAATATATTTACAAAAAATATAAAAAGACAAAAAAGGGTTTGAACTAGCTAAGGTTGATGTCAGCTTCCCAGCAGAAAAATATCTTACAATCACAGTCTTATAATGACCGAAGTAACATAATACAATAAGACCTCATCTCAAGTAAAATGAAGAGCAAGGATAGTGGGCAGGGGTCAAGAGGTAGAGCACTTGCTTGCCAAGCACCAGCTTCTGAATCAAAACCCCAGTACTGCCAAGGGATAAAATAAAGTATTAAAATATAAGGAAAGATGCAGATAATAGTATGATGGTTGATATGGAGGCCTACACCTGTAATACAAACACTTGGAGAGACTAGGCAGCAGAATTGTGAAGTTAAGATCAGTCTTGGCTACATAATGAGACTGCATCTTAAAGAATAACATAGAATAAAATAAATCAAACTACATTTTAAAAGACAAGGGTGTAGTTCAATTGTAATTCAAGTAGTTTGGCATGTGCAAGGAACTGATACAATGCACAAAATTTGCATGCTTTAATAACTACAATGTCAGTTGTTCAGTGCAGTACTAGGTGCTCCTTGGATGGAATCCCTCTTGAGGCAACCTAAGGCAGTTGGTACACCTGTCTTCTGGGCTGGACTGAGGGTGTTTGTGAGCAAACAGTATTTTGAACTCCATTCTTGGATACCACTTACAACTCTTTTTTTAGTAGATCCCCTAGAAATCTCTCCCATCCCATCAATAGCCTTATGGCTTTCAAGTGAAGTTATCTTTGATATATGTGAGGGCTCTCCTCCCCTTTGTCTGGAACTGCTCTGTTCCTGGGCCCACATTCAGCAGCTTGTTTTGAGAATAGTGGTAGATATTTTGATAGCCATCTCTATCCTCTGCCATCGCCTCCTCAAATAAGTTTTTGGTGTCATTATGAGCCTGCGCAGAGGGTAGAACCAGCCTGGGCTGGCTTTGAACCGTGATCCTCAGATCTCAGTCTCCCGATTAGCTAGGATTACAGACATGAGCCACCTGCAACCGGCCATCATTTCTTTCTTCCAGGAATATTTCAGGGGAATGGAATAGGACAGCTGCACATACATTCATTACCAACTGCCCAAGGGTGAGCCACATGCTTACACCAAATCCACTGACCTTGATATTGCATTTGGTGTCCAAAAGGATGTTGTTGGACTTAAGGTCTAGGTGTGTGATTCTGTTTTGGTGTGAACAGCACTTACATTTTGTGTGAAGAGCCTCCTGGCTTCATCTTCATTTAGGTGGCAGAATTTTAAGATCCACCCCAGGAGGTGGATCTTAAAAATGTCCACCTCATTCTTTATCCGATGATGAGGACTCTCACTTCCAGAGTATTTTCAATGCCACATCCTTGTCTGTGACGTGGGGGTGGGCAAGCTTGATTTGTCCAAAGGTAACTTTGTCGATGATCTCTTTCATCAGGTATTGTTTGATGATCTACTAATTCAAGGAGCTTGAGGATGATTCTTTGTATTCTTCCATCCTTCTCCTATGATGGCAGGTAGTAAGTCTACCTAAAATAACCTAAAGAAAATTATGGAAAACCCTGAAAAAGTTAAAAGAAATACCAAAATCCAAGCGACAATCAGTCCCCGCAAACAACAATTCATTTAGTTTTGAGTCAGTCCAGCGGGTCATCAAGCAAGAGCTCCCAGATCTGTTAACTGACATAGGTTGGAGCACAGTGGTTTCCTATATAACTTGCATGACCTCTTACAATGAAACAATCACAACCAGGCATAGTGATATCATGGAGGAAATGGATCAAACAGAGTGTGAGGTCAGAAAAAAAGTAGACCAATCATAGCCTGCCAGCCTTGACACTTTAACTCTTAAGCCTCAAAAACTGTTGCTAAGGACTCCAGGTGGGCTTGAGGTTGCTCTGGTCATTAGCATGGCATTTCTGAAACCACTAGGACAGTGGTCAAAAGCCTCTGATTTTCTAGAGGACTAATGCATCTTACATCTTATAAATTGCTTCTCTAGATACACTAGCTAATAGCCTCCATTCTTTTTTTTTTTTTTTTTGTCGGTTGTGGGGCTTAAACTCTGGGCCTGGGCGCTGTCCCTCAGCTCTTCAGCTCAAGGCAAGCGCTCTACCACTTGAGCTACAGCGCCACTTCTGGTTTTCTGGTGGTTTATTGGAGATAGGAGTCTCACGGTCTCTCCTGCCCGGGCTGGCTTTGGACCGCAATCCTCAGATCACAGCCTCCTGACTAGCTAGGATTACAGGCGTGAGCCACCAGCGTGGCTTAGCCTCCATTCTTGATGGCCACCTTATCCTATGTCTTGTTCCAGCAATGGCGTCATGCATGGCCTCCCTCTTTCTCAATGACAGCTTTGTCCTACAACTTCCTCCTGATATGATAAGCTCCAGGCTGGCTTTGAGCCACCATCCTCACAATTCACCTTCCTGAGTAGTTAAGATTATAGGCCTGAGCCATTTGTAGGTATTTAGCTCATCTCTTACATTTGGCCAAAGTATATTTGTTAGAAAGGTACATTTTAGTTATGTCCTTTTTAACACTTTAAATTTGTTACCCTTGCTGTCTAATAGTTAATCTAGTTTTTCATGAGCAATTTATCATGATATCATTGAAGATCACTTGTGTGTGATAAGTTGTGTCTCTGGGCTTTGGGGGGTTTTCTGTCTTTGTTTAATTAGAATGTATCAGTGTGGACCTGTATAATCATGTTGATTGACTTTTTTGATTTGGTAGATTCCTGCATAGAAGGGTTCATGCTTTCATTCAAAATTGGGAAGGTATTGGTTATTATTCCTTCAAATACTCTGTATTTCTTTTTTTTTCTCTCTGTACATTATACATATATACACTATACTTTATACATACATTACATATTCACATTGTATATGGAATATACATATATGCCTACATATTTATATCATATATACATTTATATACATATATTTATTTTCACATAGCTTCCAGTTTTGTGATTGTTTTTAGTAGGAAGTTTAGATTGATCCTAGCTACTCCATCAGAGTTAGAGTAAGCAGAGCTAGCCACACCACCCCCCCCTCTATCTCTCACTCTCTTTCTCTCACTCTCTCACTTGCTCTGATTTCCTGCCTCTGTCAGGTTTCTGAGCACGGGGCATTGCTTATCTTCTAGTGTGTGCTGTCATCTTTTCAATGTCATGTTCTGCTTCAATGGCCACCAGGCCTGCGCCTGGAAGAAGAGCTGCTCCAAAGTCAGCCTGCATGGGTGCATCTGCCTGCCTCTGTCTTGATGTCAGAGCCCCTGCACCTACTGGGGTGGCCTAAGCAGATGCCCCTGTGCCAAGTCTGATAACTGGTGACTGTGGGCACCACAAGCACAGCCTCTTTTTTTACCCATCAGAGGTCTGCGGTGGAGCTTCAAGGTGTTACCCTGTTGGTGGCTATGCTTGGAGCAAGGCTGGCAGCTGCAGAAGCCTCACTGTGGCCTGACTTCTGGGGCACAACTTATGCCACGGTTTTCTCTGGGCTCTTTTCAGAATAAATTGGCAGGTCCAGTAGGAGAAGCTGAGCTCAGCAGGACCCTAAACACAGAGAAGGCAATGGAGCTGGGAGGGGCAGGGTTGTCCAGGTTGGCAGGTGGCAGATGATGAGCTTATATTAGTAGTCTGCTGGCTTCCAAAAGAAAAGCTAGACTTGCTTGCTTCCCAGAAATATCCTTCTCAAACTGGTTGCACCAGAGAGTCCCATGCTGTTTGGGGGAAACTGCTAAAGACTGCAGTAGATGGACCAGGATCATTTGGTGCTGTTTATGAGCAATTAAATGCTGTGTCTTGCATGGGAAATCTGAAGGTTATGTAACACTGCAAATCCAGGGAAGCCAGAGCCCAAGCCGACACCAGGATTGTCCAACTGCGCACTGGGCGGTCTTGTAGGTGTAACCTTGCTAGTTGGCTTTGCAGAGTCCTCAACCTGGTGCACTGCTGGCACAAGAACCTGTCTAGCATCTCCTCAACCACAGAACTTGGAGACAACAGAAATCCAACTTGGACAAGCAATGTCCAGCTGGCAAGAGGCCGTTGTGGTCAGTGCGGGTTTGGGCAGAGTGGCAGGCCTGCAGGAGGGAGAACATGTCCCTTCAAGTCATCTGGAGGAAGGGGAGACCCTAGGAATAGGCTCATGGAAAGGCTGGTCTCTCCTGCCCAAAGAGAATACCTCCAGTTTGTTTGACTGTTTGGTTGGGTCTGGGGGTTCACCGCTAGGAAGCAGTGATATTAAAAGACAGTGTTGGTGAGGTTTTCCCAAAATTAAAGCAATCCCTGAGGGAGCAAAAGATTAAGGTTTGCTGAACTTCCCATAGCAGGTGGAGTTGAAGTCACAGCTGCTTCTGTCTTGAATGACTCAGAGGCTTTGTCACCAGAAAACAAATGACTGGATGCTGGCGTGGAGTCCAATGGTTTTAGGAAATTTATCAGAGAGCCTTACTTGGCTTGTATGTCACTAGATAGGGCTAATACTGTGTGCAGAGTTTGGGATTTAGAGCTGAGCATCACAGCTTGATCAGTTTGAAGGGCTGCAGAGACCTCTGGAACATGTTGGACTTTCAGGAGGTCTGAATACATTATGAGATTAGATGTGGTCCTCTGAGCTTCATCCCTGGTTTGCCACAGAGCTGAGCCCTCCATCCCTGCTGTCATGGTACCCTCAGGGTGTGGGCTGTTTTCTGGCAGGTAGAAAAGTTTAGTATGTCTTTTGTTCCCTGAGCCTCATTCTGAAGGGCTGTTGTTGACAGGGAGGATTGTCTCATTGTTAGGTCTGTGTTCTTTGAGTAAGGCAATCTACATACCTGAGAGCAAATCTTACCTTTCTCTCTGAATGTTTAGTTTCTATGGAAGACTGGTGCCTGAAAGGCCTAAGAGTTTAAAGCTCCAGAGGCTTTCTAGGTTTCCAGACATATCCATGGTTTGTTCTTTTTCATCTTACAAAGACAGCTCTAACTTCCTCCTTTAGTTATGGTCTACTGAGCCCTTTGGCTCTGGCATAAATTAGGAAAGACAGGCAGGGTTGTCATGTTGCTAAGAAAAGCCGACAGGACTGCCTTGTTGCTGAGAAAAAGTAGGCAGGCCAGTTTTGTTACATAGTGTTATTTTATTCCCCAATGTTGGTAAACAAAGCCTCCAGATTGGACCTCAGGAGATGCCCGTGATCATTGCTCCATTCCTTTTTCCTGTTCTTACCATACTGCATTTCCATTTAAATTCATTTTTAATTTTTGTCAGAAGCAAATAGGCAATTTAAAAATCTATATGTAATGTTAATTTTATTCATGAATTAATAAAATACATGAAGAACATGTCAATTCAAGCAATATAAAATGACAGATGTCATGAGTATGATTTCTGTCCCTCTACTGTTGCTCTCTTGTTCTACCCTGGAGTGATCACTGCTACTAGTTATGTATCCTTATATCTAAATCAAATATGCACAAAGACAGGCTATTAAAAAGAGGCTTGCCCACAGCTACCAATGGTTCCCCAAACTGCTATCTTAGTAAGAGGCAAAATTTTCATTCACAATATGGAGATTCAAACTTCTACACTCATGTTCACAGACCTAAGCCAATTCTGTGCTGGAACCACATGACTCATTGTTCACTAAGGAAGAAGTCTGCAATAGCTGGAAATCTGCCCTCTGCCATTCCCACTAAGCCACAGTATCAGGTATGTGGACTAAGGAGTTACACAGGGTTTAATAGACTTTGAGTTTTAACTTTTGTAATTCCACGTTCGCTTCAGATCAAATATTAGGCCTGCGCAGCAGCAGCCCAAGAGGAAGTGATGTCCAGAACTTATGTAAGTGTCACAGACTATTTGAATATGTTTTTACTGAATTGTCTTTTTTTCTAAAATCCACACCTATGGCCAAATAGGGGCTTTCTTACAGCTAGCTGACTTATGGCACAACACTGGATCTAATTTATACCTAGTTCTGCAGTCTTGTTCTGGAATATGGCTGTTTCAGTCTTAGATTTAGAAATCCCATCTTTCTCCCTCTCTCTCTTTCTCCTCCCTCTCTGTCCTGCAGTAAACAATTCAAATAATCATTTGTTGAAAAAATGCTTGGAAAATTGTCACAACATTAAATAGCAGTGTCCACCATTCAAGCCTGACAATTGTGTTACAACAGGTGGAGAACAAGCATAATAAAAAGTAAATGCACATAGAGATGCGCACATCCACACCCACAACTACACCAGATAGACACATACATACAAACACAGAAATACACACAAAAAAAATCACAGGACATTTAAACTTTGTTTCTTAATACTTTAAATACACCAAAACATTTGATGCAGTCAGAAAACCACTAGGACAAACACACACACACACACACACACACACACACACACACACACACACACACACACACACACACACACACACACACTGCCAATACTGGAGCTTCAACGCAGAATGTGGATAATGTCCCTGAAATGTTGAAATGAAATCTACCACTTAATCATTTGCACCACAGCTCTACTTATGTCTTTTCTAGTGGCTAATTGGAGATGAAAAACACATGGACTTTTCTGCAAAAGTTGACTTCAAACCACAATACTCACATCTCAGTCTCCAGACTGATTGAACAATTTACATTCTCACCAACAGTGATATAGCTCCCTTTTGGCCACATCCATGACAGCATTATTTACTAATCAATTTTACATGTTTTTATTAGCCTTCCTGACTGCAGTGAGGTGAAATTACAGTGTTGAATGGTTTACATTTCCTTTATGTTCAGAGATGTTGAACATTTCTTTATGTGTCGATTGGCCATTCTTACTTATTCTGAGAAGTCTTTAGGTCACTACCTTATTTATCAATTGGGATGTTATTTGAGGGTTTATTGGGGGTAATCTTTTGTGCTCTATTTAGATTTTTCCTATTAAAAATAGACCTTGTCTGATGAATTCTTCACCCATTCTGTGGGCTTTGTAGGTAGCTTGGTATGTTCTTTGCCAGGAAGAAACTTTTAAGTTTCAGGCAATCCCGTTTATCCATTCTTTCTTTGATTTCTTGTGATTCTGGATCTTTAGATAGAATCTTTGGACCTGTGTTCTAGGAGCCATGGTGTTTCCCCTGCCACTTCTTGTAATTATTTCATGGTTTCTGGCCTTATATTGATGGCTTGGCATATGTGGACACCATTAATTTGATCTGCCTACAATTCCTTGGTTCACAGAGACAGCATACTGGTACCCTTTCTAAGTAAGATGAGTTGGTTCATCGTTGTTTAGAAAGGGGATGGCTACTCAGAAGTGTGAATATGGAAATAATTGGTGGTAGTCTCAGGCATAATTATTTTAATTACATTTTTAATTGTAAGTACAATGAATCCTAATCTGTGACACTTTTTTCATCGCCTCCCTCATCCCTGAAGCTCAACACTTTCTCCTCAATTTTCCTAGTTTCATTGGATATGAGTTGAAAATTGTGACTTCATTCACCTCCTCCCACCTTTCAAGTGCCAGTTTCCTCATATACATTTTATTATTCTGTTAGATTTTCTAAAGGATTACACCATTTAAATTCTTTCCTACATATACTGTACTTCATGAAATGTATTTATGTATATGTGCATACAAGACTCTATATGTTTATTTACATATAGAACTACCTTCCATATAAGAGAGAAAACATGCATCCTGAATTCACAAAATTTTTTCCAGGTTCCACCCATTTCTTTATAAATGATGAAATATTCTAATAGATGGGTAAAATTACTCTTGTAGATATACCATATTTTCTTGATCCAGTCATCTATTGAAGGCATTTGTGTTATATCTATACCTTGACAGTAAGCATAGCTGTGCAGGTGGCTTTACTTTATCCTGAGTTTTAGTCTTTTGGATAAATGCCCAAGAATGTTAGTACTGGACCACAAGGTAGGTCTAGTTGTTTTGTGTTTTTCTTTTTCAGTGTAGTTGAACAAGTTTACATTCCCACCAACAATGGTTTATGATCAATCTAAATTGCGATGGAAAAAGAGCAAGTCAAGTGGTTGTTTATTTTTGTTGTTGTTGTTTTTGATCAGTTGTGGGACCAGAACACTGAGCCTGGGTAATGACCTTCAGCTCTTCAGCTCAAGGATAGAACACTAACACTTGAGCCACAGAACCACTTCCAGCTTTTTCTGCTTATGTGTTAAGGAATCAAACCTCATGCTTGCAAGGCAAGCACTCTACCCCTGAGCCACCTTCCCAGCTCATCTCAAGTGTTTTGGTTTGCATTTACTTTATGGCCATAGATGTTGAATATTTTTTATGTAATTACTGGCCAATTTTATTTCCTCTGAGAAGTCTCTACTTAGCTTGTTTGCCCATTTGTTAATTGAGTTGTTAATTCTTTGCTAGTATAATTCATTGAGCTCTTTGTATATTCTGATGTAGAGATGGCAAAAATATCTCATTCCATAGGCTCTCTTTAGCTTGCTAATGATGTACTTTGCCATGCAGAATCTTCTTAGTTTGGCACAATCCCATTTGTGAATTCTCTCTTTGAGTCCAGGCATTATTGATGGTGAACTCTATATTCCTGTTCAGTGGGAGCCAAGGTTAGCAAGGCTTATACTTTCAGAACAATCATTCCTAGATTTCAATCCTAGTGATGGACAGGTATGGTTGCCCCAAGTTTACAGTAGAAAGGTCAAAATCTAACATTTTTCTGATTCTTTAAGCCACACATCTAGTCAAAGCATAGTCTAGAACCTATATTATTCTTATATAGTCTCAATATAGGTTTTCCTTGTGACTTTCTGTATATTTCTTCCTTAACTATGTACATCTGGTGTACAATATGATGGCTAATGACCACATGGGGATGCCGAGCACTGTAAATTGTGGTGTTGTATTGATTTTGTTGTAAGGATAATGTGCACCATGGAGTTGGAACACTACATACAAAACAATAGGGGAACTACATTTTTGTTAGTTTTGTCAGTCCTGTTAGTTTTGGGGCTTCAGCTCAGGGCATGGACAGGGTCCCTGAGGGTCTTTTGCATAAGGCGAGTGATCACTCTACCACTTAAGCCATAGCGCCACTTCCAGCTTTTTCTGTTTAATTGGCACTGAGGAACCAATCTCAGGCCTTCATGCATTCTAGGCAAGCACATTACCACTAAGCCACATTCTAGCTATTCAGTTATTTTTTAAATGCTGGCTTTTTCACGAGGTTCCCACTTTCTTGACCAGGCTGGCTTTGAACTGTGATCCTCAGATCGCAGCTTCCTGAATACCTATGATTACAATCATGAGTTACTGGTGCCTGGCAAATGGTGGTATTTAACCTAATTTTAATTTTCCTCATTGATGGAACAGCTGAGTAGATAACATGAAGAAAGGGGAAAGGTAGAGGAAAAAGCAACAGTAGTAGATACTGGAAAAGGAAAGGAAAATACACAAAAATTAGCAAAATGAAGTAAAGGTTGCAATTTAATTAATAGCAATAGACCAATGTTGCTTTTTTATTTTACAAACATATTACTGTTACATTCCATTAACAGTAGGGAAATGAAGGGCCATACAAATTGTTTACAACATATAAAATTTTCTGTATACTATATTTATGCCAACACAATTTATTGTAAAAAAATGCCAACAAGGCAAGGTGTGAAAACATATGCTTGTAATCTCAACTCTTAGGAGCTAAATTGGGAGGACTGAAAGTTGTTATATAGATTATGGAAAAATTGTCTCCGAAGTAAAGGAAAGAAAAAATAAAAGGGAAAAAAACAACTAACCAAATGTGTCCTAGGCAATTTTGTTAAAGGAAATACCTTTTTTTCCCTATTGTTAGGTGTCAAACCTGGAAAATTGCCCATTTTATACAAGTCCTTTACTACTTGAGAAATGCACAAAGCCTTTTTATTTGAATGGTGTTTTTCAGTTTGGTTGGTTAGGAGTCTTTCTTTCCTTCTTTCTTTCTTTCTTTCTTTCTTTCTTTCTTTCTTTCTTTCTTTCTTTCTTTCTTTCTTTTTCTTTCTTTGATTCTTTCTTTCTTTGTTTCTTTCTTCCTTTCCTATCTTTCTTTCCTATCTTTCTTTGCATCCTTCCTTCCTTCCTTCCTTCCTTCCTTCCTTCCTTCCTTCCTTCCTTCCTTCCTTCCTTTCTTTCTTTCTTTCTTTCTTTCTTTCTTTCTTTCTTTCTTTCTTTCTTTCTTTCTTTCTTTCTTTCTTTCTTTCTTTCTTTTTTCTTTCTTTCTTTCCAATCTTTCCTTCCTTCCTTTCTTTTATGGGGATAGGCAATGCTTAGCTGGAATAATCTGTATATGCCAGCTCACACAATGTATCTATTTGACTGCTCCAGAAAATTTTAAAAAGGTAGAAACACTTCCTAATTAATTTCATAAGCCCCACGACAAAATGAGTATGTATTTATAGTAATTTTACTTATGAAGGGAAAGGAAAAATCCTAAACAAAAGAGAATATGTATGAGAAATGAAGGACAGTTTATTTATTTTTTTCTATTTTTCCTGTGTGTGTGTTTTCCTGAAGATTTAACACAGGATTCACACATGGTAATCAAGTTAATCTACCACAAAACTGCAACCCCACTTACATAGTTACAATTTAGAAAATCTAATGCATTTATCACACTGTGTAAAGAAGGAATCCCATATAATCCCAATAGATGCTGGCACAGAAGCATTTATTAATATTTTTAATATTACTGAAAACTCTGAAACAAGGAAAATAGCTTTAGCTTATGTAGAACATCAATCAAGCAAATACGATATTCGTTTTTATATTTTCTTATTGTGAAAATACTGTACATAGGGGTTAGAATTACATGGGCAAGATAATGAGTACATTTCTTTTCAAGCATTGTAGCCTCTTCCTTTGTTTCCCCTTCCCATCGCTTCCTATCTTTCACCCGCCCTCCTCTCATAATCCTCTTACCCCCCACCACCAAAGTAGTAAAAGCCATATTTCCACATAACGATTTGTACATCTCATTGTTGCAATGGATCCAACTGTATCCCTATATAAAAGATTTGTTTTTTTCCTTTCCCCTCCACAAATTATACCAACCTCAAGTACAGGGAAAGCATGGGTTATAATATGGGGAAGGGACATACAAAGCAACAAAGAAGTAATCCTATAAATGTGTTAGAAACAATCACCTGAAAGAAAAAACAATTTGAATACATATCTTATGGTTCATTTCCCTAACATCAACCTATCCGAACTTTTCTGCTTGATTCAGACATATACTAATTAATGAAATAAGGGAAACCATGGGACCTATGTTTCTTTGGGCCTGACTTACTTCTCTTAATATAATTTTTTCCAAGTCTTTCCATTTCCTAACAAATGGGGCAATGTAATTCTTTCTGATGGAGGCATATAATTCTATTGTGTACATATACCACATTTTCTTGATCCATTCATCTACTGAGGAAAATCTGGGTTGGTTCCATATCCTAGCTACTGTAAATAAGGCTGCAATAAACACAGTCATTCTGGTAGTTTAGTGTGGCCTTGTTTGTGATCATTTGGGTAAATGCCCAAAAGTGCGATTGCTGGGTCATAGGGGAGCTCTATTTGGAGTTTTTTGAGGAACCTCCATACTGCTTTCCAAAGTGGTTGAACAAGTTTAAACTCCCACCAACAATGCAGTAAGGTTCCCTCCTGTCCACATCCCCTCCAGCATCTGTTGTTATTAGAGTTCTTGATTGTAGCCATTCTAACTGGGGTGAGGTGGTATCTCAATGCTGTTTTGATTTGCATTTCTTTTATGGCAAGGGAGTTTGAGCATTTGGTCATGTGTCTATTGGCCATTCTTCTTTCCTCTTCATAGAAGTTTCTCTTTAAGTCTTTAGCCCACTTATTCATTGGGCAGTTATTTTTTTGAAGATTTGTTTTTGGGGGATTTAATTTTTTGAGTTCCAGGTATATTTTAGATATGAGACCCTTGTCTGTTGTAAGGCTAGTGAAGATCTTCCCCCAATCTGTGGGCTGTCTATTAATCTTGCTAGCTATGTCCTTTGCCATGAAGAAGCTCTGCAACTTTATGCAATCCCATTTATCCAATCTTTCTTTGATTTGTTGTGTTTCTGGCTCTCTATTAAGAAAATTTCTGCCTGTACCAAGGAATCCCAGGGTTTCTCCTATTCCATCCTGTAATGTTCTCAGGGTGTCTGCTTTGACTCCGATTTCTTTGATCAATTTAGAATTGAGTCTAGTGAAGGGTGTTATGGAATGATCTAGCTTTAGTTTGCTGCAAGTAGTTAAACAATTTTGCCAGCATAACTTACTGAAAAGGCAGTCTTTCTTCCATTCTATTTTTCTTAGTTCCCTTGTTGAAAATTAGTTCGCGATAGGTCTGTAGGTTCATTTCTGGGTTTTCAATTCTATTCCATTGGTCCTGAACTCTGTTCTTGTGCCAGTACCAAGCTGTTTTGATTACTATGGATTTGTAGTAGAGTTTGAAATTTGATACTGATATTCCTCCAGCACTGTTCTTTCTGTTAAGGCTCATTTTAGCTATTCGGGGTCTTTTATTGTTCCATATGAGTTTTTGGATTGCCTCTTCTATTTCCTTGAAGAATGAGGATGAAATATTGATAGGTATCCCATTGAATTTGTAGATAGCCTTGGAAAGTGTTGCCATTTTCACTATGTTGATCTTTCCAATCCAGGATCATGGGAGTTTTTGCACTTTCTAAGTTCAGTTTTGATTTCCATCATCAAGTTTTTAAAGTTTTCATCATAGAGTTCCTTCACTTCTTTGGTTAAGTTAATTCCTTGGTATTTTATTTTTATTTTATTTTATTTTTTATGGGCTTATTTCCTAATCTCAGCCACACTTTTCTCATTGTTAGCATACAGAAAAGCCATTGATTTTTGAGGGTTAATTTTATACCTTGCTACTTTGCCAAAGTTTTGAATCAGCTTGAGTAATTTGGGAGTGGAGTCTGTGGGATTCCTTCAATATAAGATTATGTCATCTGCAAAGACGGAGAGTTTTATTTCTTCTTTCCCTATTTAGATCTCCTTTATGTTTTCATCTTGTCTTTTTGTTGTAGGTAGTTATTCTAATTCTAGATTGAAGTGCAGTGGAGAGAGTGGACATCCTTGTCTCATTTCTGAGTTAAGAGGAAATGGCTTTAATTTTTCACGATTCAGTACAATGCTGGCTGTAGGTTTGTTATATACAGCCTTTATTTTATCGAGGAATGTTCCATGGATTCCTAAATTTTCCAGAACCTTTATCATAAAGGGGTGTTGGATATTGTCAAATGCTTTTTCTGCATCTACTGAGATAATCATGTGGTTCTTACCCTTGCTCCTGTTGATGTGTATATTGAACCAGCTTTGCACCCTGAAATGAATCCAATTTGATCGTGGTGTAGGATTATTTGGAGGAATTGTTGAAGTTGTATGGTCAAATTTTGTTGAGAAGATTTGCATTAATGTTCATCAAAGAAATGGGTCTATGGTTCTCTTTCTTTGATGAGTCCCTGCCTGGTTTTGGGATGAGTGTTGTGATGGCTTCATAGAATGAGTTTGGTTGTGAACTTTATCTTTCAATTTCATTGAAGAGTTGACGGAGCATTGGTGTGAGCTCTGCTTTTAATGCCTTCTAGCGTTCCGCTGTATATCCATCTGGTCTTGGGATTTCCTTAGATCAGAGGTCTCTAACTGCTGTTTCTATTTCAATACTTGATATGGGCCTGTTAAGATGGTTTAACTCATCTTGGTTTAGTTTTGGAATGTCGATATTTGCTAGAAAATGGTCCATTTCTGTCAAGTTCTCAAACTTATTAGCATAAAGTTTTGAGAAGTTTTCCCTTATAATGTTCTGAATCTTGGTTGTTTCTGTGGTGATGTTTCCATTCTCATCTCTGAGTTTATTTACTTGGGTGTGTTCTCTTCTTTTTCTGATAAGATTTGCTAAGGTCTTTCAATTTTGTTGATGTTTTTGAAGAACCAACCCTTTGTTTTATTGATTATTTCTCTTTTTTTTAAAATTCTAATTCATTTAATTCTGAATAAATTTTAGTTATGTCTTTCTGTCTACTGGATTGGGTTTTATTTTGCTGCTCTTTTTCAATGAAGCTCAGATGCCTGATTAAATTGTTGATTTCAGATCTCTCCAATTTGTTGATGTAGGAACTCAGATATATAAACTTGCCCCTGAGTGCTGCCTTTGCTGTGTCCCAGAGGAGCTGGTAGTTTGTATGTTCATTTTTGTTGACGATCCTGAAGATTTGAATTTCCTTTCTAATCTCTTCCATGACCCACTCGTGATTTAACATTGTGTTGTTCATCCTCCATGTGTTATAGGACTTTGGTGGCTTTTGGTCTTGAGTTCTATTTTTATTCCCTTGTGGTCTGAGAGTGTATAAGGTAAAAGTTCAATGATTTTGAATTTGGGGAAGTTTCCTTTTTGGTCTAAAATGTAGTCTATTTTGAAAAATGTTCAATGTGCTGCTGAGAAAAACATGTATTCTGATAATGTTGTGTGAAATAATTGGTAGATGTCTGTTAAATCTTGTTGATCTATGCAATTGTTTAGATCTGTGGTTTCTCTGTTGAGGTTTTGCCGAGTTGATCTATCTAGTGGGGAAAGTGGTGTGTTAAAATCCGCAACAATTAATGTCTTTGGATCTGTGTGGGATTTGAGGGAAAGTAGTGTGTCTTGGATTAATTTACGTGCTCCGTTGTTTGGCGAATAGATATTTAGAATTGTAATACCCTCCTGAAGGAGAGATCCCTTAATTAGTATGTAGGGACCTTCTTTATCTCTTCTTTCTAATTTTAATTTGAAGTGTATTTTACCTGACATTAGGACTGCAACTCCCGCCTGTTTATGGGGGCCATTTGCTTGGTAGATTTTGTTCCAGCCTTTCACATTGAAAATGTGTGTGTTTTTATGGGCAAGTTGTGACTCCTGAAAGCAGCAGATAGAAGGATGTTCCTTTTTAATCCAAGTAGACAGTTTATGTCCTTTAATTGCATAGGTAAGGCCGTTAATGGTAAGAGATAGTACTGAGAGGTATTTGGGAGTTCCAGCCATTTTATTCACCTTCTTGGGGGCTGCGGTAACTAGGCTCTTCCTATGGTTCTTGGATTCTCAGTGTGGGTGCAGTTGCTTGGCCTTTATTCTGGTCTTGCTGGTTTTCTATGTGTAGGACATCTTTAAGAATCTTTGGAGGGTTGGTTTGGTGGAGATACATTGTTTCAATTTTTCTTTGCTATGGAAGCTTTTTATTTGAGCTTCTGTTATGAAGGAGAGTTTAGCTGGGTACAGTATTCTTGGTTGATAAATGTTTGTCTTTAGGGCATGGCATACATCATTCCAGGTTCTTCTGGCATTAATTGTCTCGGCTGAGAAATCTGAGGAGATTCTAATTGGTTTCCCTTTATAAGTGATTGATCTTTTCTCCTTGACAGCTTTAAGGATCTTTTCCTTGGTCTGAATTGATCCTGTACGGATTATAATGTGATGGAAGGATATCTTGTTCTGGTCTGGACTATTTGGAGTTCTAAAAGCTTCTTGTATCTGAATAGGCCTATATTTTCATGTTTGGGAATTTCTCTGCTAGGATCCTCTTAAACAATTTCCTACACCATTAACTTCTGTTTCTAAGTGCTCCTCTCCACGCATTATCCTCCGATTAGGCCTTCTGATGGTGTCTTCCAAGTGTTGAATATATCTATCACATTTCTTGGATTTGTCTTGGATGGTTGTATGTTTTTTCTCTATAATATGTAGGCTGTTTTCAATTCCTGAGATTTGATCTTCTGCATGGTGTAACCTACTATCAAGATTTCCTACTTTGTTTTTTATTCATTTTTCTTCTAATTGGTTGTCTTTGATGACTTCAGATTCTTTGTTGGAGCTTTGTTTTAGATCTCATATGAGCTTCTTTACTTCCTTAATTTGGTGTTCAGTGTTTATTCTCAAATCACTTAATTAATGGTTATGGTTTCCTTGGACTCCCAGTCCTACTTGTGGGTTCCGTTCAGCATTCCCATTCTGATCTTCCTGATTTCTTTCAGCTCTCTGTTTATGGATTCCATGAATGTCTTTAGTGATTTTTCTGTATTCTCATCCCACTCTGTCAATTCCTGTATTACACTTTGTTTAGCTTCCTCACGTTCACGTGATTCCTGTAGCTCTATTTGAGTGTCCTCAACATACTCACACAATTCCTTTTTTTCCTCTTTGAGTATTGTCGAGCTGCTCACACAATTCTTGTATCAATCTTCGAATAGCTTCATCACACTCATGATATTCCACTATTGACCTATGGTTTGCCTCCTCTCTCTCCCTATAAAGCTCATAGAGAGTCCTTTTTAGGTTTACAAACTTTTCATTTACCCTGTTTGCGAGTAGTGTTTGTAGAGCCTTTGGGACTTCTCCCATGTGTTATTCATTATCTGTTCTATCCCCTAATTATCATGAGTGGGAGTTGAGATCCCTGGACTTGCCATTTTTCTTTTGTTTTTCGGCTTGCTCTGCCCATTTGGGATGAAAGTAACACCAGTTTTGTGCTAGAACACAATCTTAAGGTAAGCATCAACCAAAGGCTGTAGTTGTACAGTCAAAAGTCTGCTGATAAACTCTAGTTGAACAGATATATTTATTCAACATCAAACAACTATATATTAATGGGATACAAACTGCAAAGGGGAATTTAGCAAACCAGAAATTATTAGGTTTAGGGAGAAATGTGGATAAAAATAGGAATAGAGGGATGTAGAAAGGCAGAGCGTGAGTTAACTAAGTCATAATCTGAAAGTGGGAAAAAGGTTCGACAGAATGATAGCAGAGGGAGAGAAAAAAAGAGAAAGAGAAAAAAAGAGAAGAAAAAATAGAAAAACAAATCTTAAAAATTAAAAAGTTAAACACTTAAAATTATGCAAATTTAACAATGAAATATTCATAGAAGAATGTGGATAGGATAAAATAAGGGTAGGGATAGAAAGAAGACACGAAACACTTAAAAATAAAAATGCTTAAAATATATAGATATAAAGAAGTAGTACTGCTATTAAAGAATTTACGTCTAAAAGGTTTTGAATTGAGTAATAAATTCTGGATTAGGTATGTACAAAATGAGGGACAAGTTCTAATAATCGAATACGGGTATATCTGAGGATTAGCAGAATAGCAATTAAGTTATGCAAAGAAGAACAAAAGAGAAGAAAATTTGAAAAGAATGAGATGGAAAGAAAAAAAGTGGATCAAAAGATAACTAGAGGGGCTGGGAAGTTGGCTCAGTGGTAGAGCGCTTGCCTTGCATGCCTGAGGCACTGGGTTCGATTCCTCAGCACCACATAAGCAAAAAGAAAAAAGCCGGAAGTGGCGCTGTGGCTCAAGTGGTAGAGCAGTAGCCTTGAGCTGAAGAGCTGAGGGACAGTGCTCAGGCCCAGAGTTCAGGCCCCACAACCGGACCAAAAAAAAAAAAAAGATAACTAGAGCTAAACAAAAAAGTTTTTAAAAAAGAAAAAGAACAAAAAAAGAAAAAAGAAAAAAGAGCATACACTTATACCCCTAAAATAAAAATTATAAGAGGAAGAAAAAAATTAATAGAAAACAATTTTTTAAAGTTAAAAATTAAAAATTAAAGAAAAGTTTTAGAAAAAAACATTTTTATAAAAGGTTCAAAAGATTCTTTGATTTTTTTGGTGGGGGGAGATCCTGTATCTCCCTTGTGTCCATAACCAGTCTCTAGTAGGAGTATCTGGTATGCTTGTGGTGTTTGATTTTCCTGTGGCTTAGTTGGTTTCTTAATTCGGTTAGTTTGAGCAGGCAGAAAAATGCTCTGCTTTACCCAGGATTTTGTGATCCTCCTCCCAGGCTAGTTCAATGGGAAGAAGATCTGTTTTGAATATCCCAAAAGAGGGAGATGGCTGTTTCCTGTAGTTTGGAGATGCTGTGATGAGGCTAGGTTCTGGGTAGAGTTGAGACCTTTCAGCAAAACGTAGCTTTTCTCTGAGGGGCTAGCTTCTGACACAGTCACAGAGACCCGCCTGGAGCCATTCTCAGGGTTTATGTTTTCTGAATTTCAATTGATTGTCAAGGCTGCTATAGGCGGGGGGAAGCCTCTGGCTCTGTTTACCCAGTGAAGAAACCCACTCCTGGGGCTGTCGGCCTTAGCCGGGTGACTTTTCCCTGGGTTGAGCTGAGCCTGGCAGGTCAGGTTAGGGTTCTGTGACCTGCTAAATGACTCTTGTTTTCTTCCAAGGCCTGAGTTGGAGCTAGCTGCTCAACCAGGCCTTTGTCAGTCTCAAAGATGGAGATCTCTGGTAGTGTGGGAGGTGGGGTGGCTTTCCCTCCTCTGCTCCCTGAGAAGGATTGAGGATGTCAGGCTTCTACTCATGCTGAGTCTTGGTTCCTGGGTCGTCTCTGGTCTGCGAACTGCAGGATGGAGATGTCTGCTCCTTGTCAGTTCTTGCTGGTGTTGAGTAGAATCTGCTCGCCAGCCAAGTCTGGTGCCTAAGGCCCGGACTCTTTGTGTTGCAGATATGGTGGCTATGGCAGCCGCAACAGCCGCTGCCACTGCCACCATAGTAGTGGCAGCTGGCAAGTGCTCAGATCTGTCTCCTTGCTTGGATTTTCCCTCTCTATCCTAAATCTCTGTCCTGTGATGGCACACTTGATGTTCTTCTCTGGCCTAGGACTGTTCACTGGAACACTAAAATTGCTTTCTATGCAAAAGTTTGTTTAGCCTACAACTTCTCCTCCGCCACCTTCCCAGAACTCTCCAACTACAATATTTTTTTAAAAATAGTGGAGGTATTTCTGATGCAATCTATAGAGAAGTTTGTTATCAATGATGGAATTTGACAAAACAGTTGATATTTTTACTGAAAAGAAGAAAGAAGAAGAAGAAGAAGAAGAAGAAGAAGAAGAAGAAGAAGAAGAAGAAGAAGAAGAAGAAGAAGAAGAAGAAGAAGAAGAAGAAAGAGGAGGAGGAGATTGCAATGTAAGGAAAACACTGTACTTTGTGAGGAAGGTGGCATGGTAGTCTACATAAATATACAAACATGTTTACAGGTTTACATATTTACAAGTTTTCAGTATGTTAGTTTAGCATGAAGTCAACCAATAAAGAAATAAAAAAATCTTGTACATCTCAAACAAGTTTTACAGTTTAGGTGGTGGGGGGAGTGTAGTTGTGGAGATGTAAGGGAAGCAATGGTAGGGAAAAATCAAAGGAGGAGGCAACAATGCTTGATAAGAAATGTATTCATTACCTTGCTCATGACACTGTAACCCCTCTATACAGTATTTTACCAATAAAAAAACATTTAAAAATAAAAAAAAAAATCTATGCAGGGAATTTGTAACTCAGTGGTAGAGTATTTGCCTATTATCTGTGAAGGATCATTGTTAAGTCAGGTGCAAAATGCATAACAGACCAAAAATTAAAAAAAATTATACACGAAGAACAATAAAGCATATGGTTTGGGCCAAGTAAGTGGTTTATTCCCAAAAAAGAAGTTACAACATATGATTTTGGTGGTATATACTTGGAATACAAACATTCAGTCTTTGGGAGTTCAAGTGTTGAAGGCCAGTCCGCTAAAAAACAAGAGGAGGAGGAACATGACAGAAGAAATAATAGAGATCTGAAACAAATTAAACTTCATCTGGATGGTGGGGAGAAGTCTGTCAGCTGTATTGTTTTTTCTTTTAAATAAGTTTCTAGCCTGTCCACCATGTGAGTACGCAACAACAAGGGAGCACATTAAAGCCTTGGTGAAGTTGACCTCTCAGTAAATTGAATTTTCTGGGTTCTAGATCTGGTCCTTCAGAATTTCTGTTGAGTACAAATAACTTGCTCTAAGCTATTGGGAGCTGGTCTAAAGGAATTTTGTTACAGAATCACAATGGAATTGAAATGCACAGCTATACCTCTTTCTCTAAAGGAAGACTCATGGTTTTGGAAGTAGGAGAGTTCAAGCTGAGGACTTCCAATTTTCTGCGCAGGGATTCTACCACAAATTCCCTACTGCAGCTCTTATTCTTCATTTTGAATATATCAACCCACAATCTTATGGATTTCAAGGATTCTGATGTCAACTCTTTGATAAGAAACTAACACGAAAAATGACGATGCTCTCTTTTTTCTCACTCCTGTAGATGTTAATAACCTGCTTCATGGAGGTGTATGGAATAGGGCATTTTGCTACAGTATCAGATGATTCTGAAGTGATACCACTAATCTTTTGACATCAGTCATCCTAGATTCAAAGAAAAAGACATTCAATATCTTGAGTAAATTGATGAGGTCTTTAAGAGCCAAAAGTTAGAGCAGCTTTTTCGATTATGGATGCCATGAAGTATCCTACTGGATTTAAATTCCAAGTGAGAAAACAGCCACTTCCATGACCCACCTAAGTATAAAACTTTCTTGGTCTTAGATTCTTCGCATTTTAATGGAAATTACAAAATTGCCAACCTATTGACTTTATAAGGGGACAGCATTACATAATTAAATAGTTGTCAAAATTCACGGAGTTGAATAGAGAACATGCCTAATTTGTATTAAAGTAGTAATGCATTGCCATTAATACACGCATGTGTTTTATCAGTAAATATTGAAAAGAAAAAAGAGTTTCTACAGCGGATTCATCCTGGCAATAGTCACTTTACAGTAGGCTGATACTACCTGCCTTCTTTCAACCACATGCTATTGTTGAATGTGATATTGTTTTAGTTCTATTCTAAAGCTATGGGACTCGTCTGGGATTCCATTTAGAAGACACCAAAGTGCATACGGATAATACAACTTTTTAAAGACCAGAAATGATTTATTTTATGGTGCCAACAATAAATAAACTCCATAACAAGTAAAGATTTTAAGCTTATTTTAAGCAGTTGTGCAAGAGGGTTATAATTCAACAAATAGGGACACCTGCTGTGCCTTAGCTAGTTTGAATTTTCCATTTATAGTCAAGTTAAAAAAATCTGTATCCACTTTAGTGAAAGTTTCCAATTGGATACTTTGTCATGTGCCCCATGTACCTAGAAATACATAGGAATCAATTTTGTTTTTAGATTGTTGGAGCAAGTTCGAAGACCTGCACAAATAGTGAATGTAAGCCACTGACTGGTGTATGTTTGACTCTTGCACATGGCCAGAGTTCTAGCAGGAGCAGACATGAGGACATGGATACTACTCAAGGACAAAATTTTTGGGAGCAAACACTAGGACCTGGAAGCCACCAAGAAAAGAATACACTTTCTGATGCACTTGAAATTCCTGCAACACTGTCATGGCAGCAGCAGTGGCATCACTCTGTGCACCTCACGTCCCTGTGGGAATCTTGGCAACAGTCCTCCAGGCTTAAGACCAAAAGATCCAGTGGGTTCATGCCAAGCTGTGATTGGTCCATTGCAGCCATTGTGAGTAGTCTCTGCAGTCCATGATAGTGCTGGGAGTTCCTGGTGACCTACTAGATTCAGTGCTACATTGACTATTTTGAGTGTTTTTTTTTTGGAAGGGGGCTATGTTTTCTTTGAGTTTGGGTATTTTCTTTTGTTTATTGTTCTGGGGTTTTTATTTTCTTAGCTAAGTTTAGGTAGATTTACTCCTTGCCATCTTAGCAGAAAGATGGAAGAACATAGTGAATTATCCTCAAGCTCTTCAGAGAAGGAGATTTTCACTGAACAAGACAGTATGGATGAGATAATTGGCTATGGCAGGAGAAGATTTTCCCTGAACAATAAAATGTGAAGGAGGAGATCATTGACTATGATAGTTATGGATATGTAAAGTTGGCCTAGCAATACCTCATAGACACTGAGGTGATAGTAAAAGTAATCCTGAAGGGAGAGTTCAACAATTTTCAGATTAAAAATGAGATGAAGAGGCTGGGAAGGTGGCTCAGTGTTAGATGTTTGCCTTGCATGCATGAGGCCTGAGTTCATTTCCTCAGCATCAGATAAACAGAAAAAGCCAGAAGTGATGCTGTAGCTCAAGTGGTAGAGTGCTAGCCTTAAGCTGAAGAGCTCAGCGACAGTGCCCAGGCCCAGATTTCAAGCCCCAGGACCCACAAAAAAATTTTAAATGAGATGGACATTATTAAGATTTTTCTATCACCCACACATGATCAGGTCATACCAGGTGAGGGAGAAGGATGAGCACCTATACCTTGCAGTGGAACTGGAAATACAGAGACCTTCTAAGATAAATGTGAAAATCTTACCACTTATTCAAGAATAAAGTCAGATGATTATTCAGACAGATTTTGAGGACTGTGCATTACTTTAACGAATATACAAATGAACACTGACACATTAAATCCAACAACATCGTGTTGGATGACAAAGGCAATGTGAAGGTCAATGACTTTGCTATGAGCATAAGGATTTCCCCAGAATAGTTGCTGAAAGACATATTCCATACATTAATTTTGTCCCTATAAAATATTTCTGCATGAATATTACAGTGGCTACAAAGTAGACCTCTGGTGCTTGAGAGTCTCATTTATATTCTATGAGGATAGCAAATTTTCCATTTGAATATATAAATTTTAGCCAGGTACAGGTAATTGTCTTGGAGGTCACATACATTTCTCCATTCACCTGTACCCAAAAAAACAAAATATCATATTGAAAATGTAAACTGCAGATCCAAAGCAGAGGCACAGTATAGAAAAAAATGGAGATTGGCTCAACCAAGTTGAGGAATGTTTCTTATGTCCTGATGAGTCAATATGTAATGCACTAATCCCTATTATTCTTGCACTCATGTGTGACATGAGGTACAGCCTGCCTGGTATAAACAAAATGGTATTGGACAGGACATTAAATGAAATCATGGTCATCTATTTTTTATTTAAAAAAAATGCCAAAGCAGAATGACAGCACTGAAATTAAATCATTGCCTTTTATTTTTTTCAGTGTGCCCATCTCCTGCAGATATATAGTATGTATATATATCTCACAAATATATTACATATTAAATATATTACATATAATTATATGTGAATATATATATATAATTTTGGAGATGCAGTTTCATGGAATTCTCTGCTTTTGCTTCAAGCCAACGTTCTCCTCATCTGAGCGTCCTTAGGAGCTGGGATTATAAACCAGAACCAGGCAAAAGATTTCCTAATGAATGCAGCAGAGTGCCTGTCTTTAACTTCGAAGAAATACTAGAACCTTGAAGACAGTAGAATGATGAATGTAACAAAATTCACTTAACAGTGTAAAATTTCCAAAATTTATTTTATACAATAATTAGGGGACACTGTTATTATATTTTTCCTTGAAAAAAGATTAATAAAAAATTAAAGACAGATATAGATATCAGTTGGAAGTGTGAAAGTAAGTGGAAGGCCCATAAGTTCAAGTCCTAATACTAACCCATATCTATACACTAAATTAATTTTTGTAAGTCTTTTATTGTAAAAATACTGTATAGAGGGGTTACAGTTAAATGCGCAAGGTAACGAGTACAATTCCTAACAAGCATTGTTGCCTCCTGCTTTGTTTTTCTCCACCATCCCTTCCCTCCCACCTCCACAACTACTCCACCTACCTCTGAAGTTGAAAAGTTCGTTTTTAACATAGTGTCTTGTACATCGCATTTTTAAAATGTGTCAATCTGTATATCTATTTAAGCATTTTCTGTTTTCCCTTAACCTCCCAAATTAGAGAAGTGTATATACAAGATGCAAGGCACCAGAATCAAATACAGTGAATACAGAGGTTTTACCATGGGGGAGGATCGTACAACGCAACCAAAAATCACATGGTTCCTTATAAATACATAAGAAACAATAGCAAGAAAGGAAAAACCACTTGTGTTCCTATCTTGGGGTTCATTTCACTTAACTTCATGGTATCTGGTCACATGTACATAGATTTGGAATTTTTCTGCTTGTCCTAGTCATATACTAGTTATTGTAAATAAGATAAACCATGGGACCTGTTTCTTTGGGCCTGCCTTACTTGACTTAACGTATTTTTTTCCAAGTCTTTCCATTTCCTAACAAATTGGAAGATATCATTCTTTCTGATGAAGACATAGAATTCATATATGTACATATATGCATATATATATATCATATCTGTTGTTATTAGAGTTCTTGGTTATAGCCATTCTAACTGGGGTGAGGTGGTATCTCAATGCTGTTTTGATTTGCATTTCTTTTATGGCTAAAGAGGTTGAGCATTTCTTCATGTGTCTATTGGCCATCCTTCTATCCTCCTCAGAGAAGTTTCTCTTTAAGTCTTTAGCTCACTTATTTATTGGACAGTTTTTTCTTTGAAGGTTTGTTGTTGGGGAGTTTATTTTTTTGAGTTGCAGGTATATTTCAGATAAGAGACCCTTGTCTGTTGTATGGCTAGTGAAGAACTTCTCCCAATCCCTTGGCTTTCTATTGATCTTGCTAGCTATGTCCTTTGCCATGCAGAAACTATGCAATTTCATGGAATCCCATTTGTCCAAACCTTCTTAGATTTGTTGTGTGTCTGGTTCTCTATTAAGAAAATTTCGGCCTGCGTCTTTGGATCTATGTCTGATTTGAGGGAAAGTAGTGTTTCTTGGAGAAATTTGGGTGCTCCGTTTTTTGGTGAATAGATATTTAGAATTGTAATATCCTCCTGAAGGAGAGATCCCTTAATTAGTATGTAGCAACCTTCTTTATCTTTTCTCACTAATTTTAATTTGAAGTCTATTTTATCTAATGTTAGGATTGCAACCCCCACCAGGTTATGAGGGCCATTTGCTTGGCAGAGTTTGTTTCAACCTTTCACATTGAAAATGTGTTTTTTTTTACGGGCAAGATGTGACTCCTGAAAGGAGCAGATAGAAGGATGTTGCTTTTTGCTCCAAGTAGACAGTCTATGTCATTTAATTGGAGAGTTAAGTCCGTTAATGTTGAGATTTAGGACTGAAGTATTTGGGAGTTGCTGCCATTTTATCCACATTCTTGATGGCTGTGGTTACTTGGTTCTTCCTATGGTTTTTGGATTCTGTTTGGGTGCGGTTGCTTGGCCTTCATTGTGATCTAGTTGGTTTTCTATGTGTAGCACATTTTTAAGAATTTTTTGTAGATCTGGTTTGGTGGAGATATATTGTTTCAATTTTTCTTTGCTACAGAATATTTTTATTTGACCTTTGGTTATGAAGGATAGTTTATCTGGTTACAGTATTCTTGTTTGATAGTTGTCTTTAGGGCATGGCATAGATCATTCCAGGCTCTTCTAGCATTAATTGTCTCTGCTGAGAAATCTCAGGTGATTCTAATTGGTTTCACTTTATAGGTGATTGATCTTTTCTCCTTGACAGCTTTAAGGAACTTTTCCTCAGTGTGAATTGACCCTGTGAGGATTATAATGTGACTGTGGCATGTCCTATCCTGGTCTGGTCTATTTGTTGTTCTAAAAGTCTCTTGTATCTGAATAGACCTATCGTATTGGGTATTTGGGAAGTTCTCTGCTAGGATCCTGTTAAACAAATTTCCTAGATGATTAACTTCTGTCTCTAGGTGCTCCTCTACACCCATTAGCCTCATATTAGGCCTTCTGATGGTGTCTTCCAAGTGTTTAATAGCTGTATCATATTTCTTGGATTTATCTTGGATGGTTGTCTGTTCTTTCCCTATAATATCTAGGCTGTCTTCAATCCCTGAAATTCGATCTTCAGCATGGTCTAACCTACTATCAAGTCTTTCAACTTTGTTTTTTATTTCTTTTCCTTCTAGTTGCTCAGCTTTGATGGCTTCAGAATCTTTGTTGGAGTTTTGTTTTAGATCTTGTATGGACTTCTTTACTTCCTTAATTTGGTGTTCAGTGTTCATTCTCAAATCACTTAGTTGATTCGTTATGGTTTCCTTGGACACACATTCCTTCTGTTGGGTTCTGTTCAGCATTCCCTTTTGTGGTCTCCCTGACTTGTTTGAGCTCTCTGTTCATGGATTCCTTGAATGCCTTTAGTGATCTTTCTGTATTCTCATCACACTCTCTCAATTCCTCTATTACTCTTTGATTAGCTTCTTCACATTCACGCAGTTCCTGTAGTTCTCTTTGAGTGTTTTCAGCCTGCTCACGCCATTCATGACTTTCTCTTTGACTGATCCCAGCCTGTTCACACAATTCCTTTATTTCTCTTTAAGTGTGCTCAAGCTACTCTCGCAATTTCTGTATCAATCTTTGAGTAGCTTCCTCACACTCATGAAATTCTTTATTTTGCCTCCTCTCTCTCCCTATCATGCTCATACAGAGTCCTTTGCAGGTTTTCAATCTTTTCTTTTACCTAGTTTACCAGTAGTATTTATAGAGGTTTTTGAGAACTCTCTTATGGATTATTTGCCATCTTATTTGTCCCTGGATTATTATGAGTGGGAGTTGAGATACCTCGCCTTGCCCTTTTTCTTGTGTTTTTCCGGATTTCTCTGCCCATTTGGGATGAAAATAAACAAGTTTTGTGCTAGCACACTATTTTAAGGCAAGCATCAACCAAAGTGTGTAGTTGCACAGTCAAAAGTCTGCAGATACAATATAGTTCAATAGATATATCTATTCAATATCAAACAACTAAGTATTAATGGGCTACGAACCGCAAAGAAGAATTTGGCAAACAGAAATTATTAGGTTTAGGGAGAGATGTGGGTAAAAATAGGCATAAAGGGATGTGAAAATGCAGTGGGAGAGTTAACTTAAATAAATACTAAATTCAAAGCGGGAAATCGCTAGGATTAAATGATAGTAGTGAGAGAAAAAAGAAGAAAGAGAAAGAAAAAAAGGCAAGAAAAAATAGAAAAACAAACATTAAAAATTAAGAAGTATAACACTTAAAAATCATGCAAATTTGAAAACATAATATTTGGAGAAGAACATGGATAGAATAAGAGAACAGGAGGGATAGAAAGGAGATGTGGAAAACTTAAAAATAAAAATCCTTAAAATATTATATAGGTATTAAGAGGCAGTACTGCTATTAAGGAAGTTAAGACTAAGTAGTTTTAAATTAAGTAATAAATTTCTGGATTAAGTGTGTACATAATGGGGCTAAAGTCAAATAATCAACTATGGGTATATGTGAGGATGAGAAAAGTAATTAAGTCATGCAAAGAATGAAAGAGAAGAAAACGTGAAAAGAAGATGAAGGAAAAAAAACAAAAGGATTAAATGGTCGCTCAAGGTAAACACAGCACATTTATTTTAAAAGAAAAAGAGAAAAAAATACACACATATAACCCCAAAATAAAAATTATAAAAGGAAGAAAAAAAAGTTAATAGAAAACAAAAAATTTTAGTTAAAAATTAAAAATTAGAAAAAATGTTTAGAAAAAAATTATAAAAGGTAAAAGAAAAGAGATCTTTGATTTTTTTGGAGGGATGGGACAATCCTGTATCTCCCTTGTGTCCACAAACTGTCGCTTGTTGGAGTATCTGGCCTGCTTGTGGTGTTTGATTTTCCTGTGGCTTGGATAGTTGCTTAAGTAAATTTGATTGAGCAGGCAGAAAAATGCTCTGCTTTACCAAGGATTTTGTGATCTTCCTCCCAGGCTAGTTCAATGGGACAAAGATCTACTTTGAGTTTCACAAAAGAGGGAGATGACTGTTTCTTCTAGTTTGGAGATGCTGTGATGAGGATAGGTTCTGGGTAGAATTGGGGCCTTTTAGCCAACAGTAGCTCTCCCCTGAGGAGATAACTTGTGAGACTCACAGAGCCCATCCTGGAGCCATTCTCAAGGTTTATGTTTATTGAATTTCAATTGATTGTCAAGGCTACTGTAGGGAGGGGCAGCCTCTGGCTCTGTTTACCCAGTGAAGAAAGACATTCCTGGGGCTGGGGGCCCAAACTGGATGACTTTTCCCAAGGAGGAGCTGAGCCTAGAAGGTCAGGTTAGGTTCCTGTGACCTGCTAAATGACTCTTGTTTTCTTCCAAGGCCTGAGTTGGAGCTAGCTGCACAGCCAGGCTTTGTCAGTATCGAAGATGGAGATCTCCGGTAATCAGAGGGGAGGGTTGGCCTTCCTTCCTCTGCTCCCTGAGAAGGCGTGAGGATGTCAGGCTTCTACTCAAGCCAGAGTCTTGGTTCCTGGGTCATCTTTGGTCTGTGAACTTCAGGATGAAGATGTGTCCCTTTTGTCAGTTCTTGCTGGTGTTGAGTAGAAATAGCTCGCTTCCTGCATCTGGCGCCTAAGTCCCGGACTCTCTGTGTTGCAGGTATGGCGGCTATGGCTGCCACCGCTGCCACCGCATCCGTGGCAACTAGCAAGTGCTCTTATCTGTCTCCTTGCCTGGATTTTCCCTCTCTGGCCTAACTCTCTGTCCTGTGATGGCACACTTGGTGTAATTCTCTGGCTTACGACTATTCATTCATTGGAACACTAAAATTGCTTTCTATGCGAGAGCTTGTTTAGCCTCCAGCTTCTCCTCTGCCATCTTCCCAGAACTCATCAGAAAATAACATTTAAAGGCAAGCCCATGCAGGAAATTACATGGGGACATTTTACTGTGTGTGCCAGTCATGGGGGTTGAATTTGTTCTACTTTACTCAAGGCTGGTGTTCTGTTACTCTCAGCTAATTGGTGGGATCACTATCAGCTAATTGGAGGTAAAGAGTCTCATGGAATTTCCTGTGCAGGCTGACTTCAAACTGATAATCAGATTTCAGCCTCTTGAGACATTCTGTGCTTTACATGAGACTCTTATCTCCAATGAACCACCAAAAAGAAGAAAAAAAAAACACCTGGGTTTGAGCTGTGGTTCCAATGACAGAAATGAGACAATGATTTCTGGACAGCACCTACACCTTGAGATCAAGCTCCAAGACCAGCACACACAAGAATAAACTAAATAAATGAAAAGAAAGGTGGAAGAAGAAAATGGGAGCAGATTTCAGAGTTTAAAATGAGCAAAACTGAGTGAGCTTACACTTGTTACTGTACTTACTCAAGGGTCTCACATCTGAGGATCAGTGTTCAAGGCCAGACAAGGCAGGGGTGTCCATGTACTCAATTCTAATTAGCCAACTACAGTTTTTTTTAAAGCTCCAAATGTGCTGTGGCTAGTATTAAAAATATACTGGGACGGGGCTGGGGAGGTGACTCAGTGGGAGAGTACTTGCTTTGCATGCAAGAAGCCCTGGGTTCAATTCCTCACCAACACATAAGCAGAAAAAGCCAGAAGTGGCGCAGTAACACAAGTGGTACGGCTCTAGCCTCAAGCTGAAGAACTGAGGGACAGCACCCCGGCCCAGAATTCAGACTCCATCACAGGCAAAAAAAAAAAAAAAAAAAAGGAACTGGGACAATACCTAGGCTCTGATTTATAGTTCCTAGCCCAAAATATATATGGAAATAAAAAGTAGAAATTAAAAAATGTGTAAGAAAATCCAATTAAATTTTCAAAATGAGTCATGAGTTTTTGGTTTTTGTGTGTAATCCTCTTTTTTGGTCGGTTGTAAGGCTTGAACTCTGGGCCTGAGGGCTGTCCCTCAGCTCTTCAGTTCAAGGATAGTGCTCTACCACTTTAGCTACAGTGCCATTTCCTTTTGCGTGTAATCCTAAATACTAAGATAGATTAAATCTGAGGGCTATCGTCTCTCATCTTGAAATCACAAGCAAAACAAATAAACAAGAAAACAGTAGTGAATCTGTGATGGAGTTGTAAAGCACCAGGCTTGAGTGAGAAAGCTATGAAACAGTGCCCTGGCTCAGAGATCTAGCTTCAGGATCACAAAAATGTAAATAAGAAGAGAACCTGGAGCTGGTGACTCATGCTTGTAATTCTAGAACTCCAGGAGGCAGAAATATGGGTATCCAGTGTAAAGGCCAACCCAAGCAGGAAAGTCCAGAAGACAGTTGTTTGTTGGCCATCCTGGTGCTAGAACTGTAGTACTCCCACAATTTTGGCAGTAATTGGATGTAAGGATCTTAGACTTTCCTGCCCAGCCTGACTTTGAACCATGATAGTCAGATTTTAGCCTCCTGAAACAGGCCATGCCTTGCATGAGTTCTGGCTCCAGCACCAGCACACTCACAAAAAATGAAATGAATACATGCAAAGAAGACTTGAAGATAAGAAGAACCAATAACTATGGGCTGCAATGAGCCAATCAGCCCATTTCTGGTGGCTCATAACTGTAATTCTGGTTATTCAGGAGAGTAAAATGTGGATAATATTTAAAGGCCAGACCTAGTAGGAAAGTCCCTAAGACTTGTGAGTGTAAGTATGTCTGTGTGTGAGTCCTGTTGCTGGAACTTGTACTGTTTTGCTCAAAGCTCTACTAATCTCAGCTTTTTAGTGGTTATAATTGGAGATATCATGTACTTTCCTGCCCAGGCTGGCACCAACTTTGATTCTCAGATTCAGCCTCATAAATCTGGTCTGGCTCTACATTATATTCATTTCTAATTAAACACCAAAAAAGAAAAATTCCTGGAGTTTAGCTGTGGTTCAACTGGCAGAACTGGGAAAGAATTTCTGGAACAGCACCCAGACCCTGAGTTCAAGCTGGAGAACAAGCAGAAGAAATAAAATGAGGATAGAAGTACAAAAGGAAGAGTCAGTGACAGAGGTTGAAATGAATCAAACATTGGTTCCTCACACATGTTGTACAAGGTACTCAGGAGAATTAAATCTAAGATTCACGGTTTATGACTGGCCCAGTCAGGAGAGTCCATGAGACTTATTTGTCTAATTTGCCAGCAAAAATAAGCTACAATTTGTACTTTGCCTCATTCAGTTGAGTGCTAGTCTCAAATAGAAAGTTTGGGACAGCACCTAAGCTCTGAGTTGAAGTCCTAGACATGCATTTCAAAACAAACAAACCAAAAAAAAAACTAATTTAAAAATGATAGGAAAAAGAGAAAACTAAGATTTAAAAATGAGCCATGGTTTTTGGTTCCCGTGTGTATTCCTATCCATTCTAGGTTCAAAGCTAGACTGGGCAGGAAAGTACATGAAACTGTTAACCCCAACTACCCAACCAAAAGCTGGATGTGCAGATATGATTGTAGATGCAAACTACTGTGTTTGGTGCAAAAGCTAATTTAAAAAACTGCTGACCCAGAGTTCAATTCTTAGTGCTAAAAATTGTAGGAGAAGAGAAGAAAGGCCAATTGTAAATTTAAATATAAGCCTGGTGCTTATTGATCATGGCTGTAGTTGATCCATGGGTGCAGAAATCTTGAAATCAAGTTTCCAGCCAACCCAAAAAGCAAAGTCCAGGGGACTTTGTGTGTGTATATGTGAAAGTTTGTGTGTGTGTGTGTGTGTGTGTGTGTGTGTGTGTGTGTGTGTGTGTGTGTGTGTGTGTCTGTTTCTGTGTATGTGTGTGTTTCTGTAGTATCTTTTGTTTAGTGCCCTAGCATTCCCAGCTTTTACGTGTTGACTTGGAGATAAGTGTCATGATCTTTCCTGCCCAGGCTGGCTTTGAAACATGATCCTCAGATTTCAGCCACCTGATTGAGCTGGAAGTTGAGCTATGGCTCAAATTGCAGAACTGGGCAAATATTTTCTGGGACTGCACCCAGACCCTGAGTTCAAGCCCCAGGACATGCATTGAAGAAATGAGTAGAAGTAACCAAGGAAGAGCAAGTGACAAAGGCTTAAATGAATCGGTGGCTCATACATGTTTTACTAGCTATTCAAGAGCCTGAAATCTGAGGATGATGGTTCATGGCCAGCCCAGGAAGGAGAGTCCATGACTCTTGTCTGTAATTGAATAACACCCACCCAAAAAGTGCCAAAAAGTTATAGTGTTTCTCATGTAATAGAGGATATGCTTGAATAAAAACTTCTAGGAGAGAATATGAGCCCCAATTTGTAGACCCAAGAACAGCAGCACATACAAAAAAAAGTAAACAAAGAAGTTAGTGGCAAGCGCATATTAAAGTTTTAAAATGACACAAGGGTTGTTGGTCCTGTGTATAATTCTAACTACACAAGAGTTTCACATCTGAGGATTGTGGTATCAAGTCAGCCTGGGTAGGAAAGTGCTTGAGATGCTTATCCCAGATATCTAACACAAAGCCCTGAGCCGGAGCAGATGTGGTAAAGCAACAGCCTTCAGTTAAAATCTAAGAAACAGTCCCCAGAAGCAGAGGTCAAGCTGCAGGGCAACTAAATATTACAAATAACAAACAATGAATGAAAAGGAGAGTGGAAGAAGAGAGACTGAAATCTGAGGATCCACAATTCAAAGTTAATGCATGCAAGAAAATCCATGAGACGTTCTGTGTATGTGTGCATCTGTGTGCCATCTTGCAGCTTGTGTGTGAGCCTCCTTTAACTTGTGCTAGTTTGCACAAGGACAGAGCTCTACCTCTCCAAGATTTTCAGTGGTTAATTGGAGGTCATGGTCTCATGAACTTTCCTTCTCAGCCTGGCTTGATTCATGCTAGGCTTTCCTCAGACTCTTATCTCCAATTAATTGTCAAAAAGAAAAAAAAAAGCCTGGGAATTAAGTTATGGCTCAAGTGGCAGAATTGGGCAATCAGTTTCTGGGACAGCAACCCAGCCATGAGTTCAAGCCCCAGAACAATCACAGAAGAATTAAAGAAAAAGAGGCTAGAAGTGCAGAAGGAAGATCCAATGACAGAAGTTTAAATAAATCAAGCATTGGTAGCTCACCATGTTCCATCAGCTACTCAGGAGGATGAAATCTGAGGATCACCATTGAAGGCCAGCTCAGGTAGGAGAATCCATGAGATCCTTATGTCTCATTTGTCACCAAAAATATGACACTAGCTGTGCTCTGGTTCATGTGGTATATTCCTAGCCTTAAACAGAAAGCTCTGGTACAGCACACAGGCCCTGGTGCTGAGGTCCCAGCACAAAAAAACATACAAAAACAAAGAAAAAAGAGCACAAATTATGAAAGATGAGAGAGAGAGGAAATTATCATTTCAAAATGAGCCATGGGTTGTTGGTTTATTTGTGTATACTGAGGAAGTTGAAATATGAGGATCACAACTCAAAGCCAGCCTGGCTAGGAAAGTGATTGAAATTCTTATCTTCAACTACCCAGCAAAATCTGGAAATGAAGGTGTGATAGTAGTTGTAAAGTACTGAAATTTGGTGAAACGCTGGAAGTAGTTTCCTGGTCCAGAATTCAGCCGAAAGTCGACCAAAAACAAAACTAAAGAAGAGAAGAAATGACCATTTGAGATTTAAAAAATAAGCCTGGCGCTGGTGGTTCATGTTTATAATTTTAGCTCTCAGGTGGCTGAAGTTTGAAGATAGTATTTAAAGGTCAGTCCAAACAGGAAAGGCCATGGGTTTTTTTTTTCTGTGTGTGCCAACCTAGGGCTTGAATTTGTGTAGGAGCTCTACCACTCTCAGAATCTTGGTAGTTGATGAAAAGAATCTCATGAACTTTCCTACTCAAACTATGATACTCAGATGTCAGCCTCCTGAGTCTTGCTGGGCTTTACATGAGACTCTTATCTCCAAAAGGAAGAAAAATAAAACCTGGCGATTGAGCTGTGGCTTCAATGGCAGAAATGAGAAAATAATTTCTGAAAAAGCACCCAGACCTTGATATTAACTTCAGGGCTAACATGCATACAAAGAATAAAATAAATAAATGTGGAGGAGTGTGGGAGAAGAAAGGGTCAATTTTAGAGTTTAAAATGAGCCAAGCATAGGGGGCACACACCTGTGATGGTAGCTACTCAGGAGGCTCAAATCTGAGGATCACAGTTGAAAGCCAGCCCAGATAGGAGAATTCATATACTCAACTCTAAGTAGCTACTTAAAACCAAATAACATAAAAAATAGCCACAATTGTGCAGTGGCTCATGTTTTCATTGCTAGTCTTTAGAAAACACCTCGGGGATAGCACCTGGGCTAATTGTTGGACCCAGGACCAGCATATTCAAGGAAATAAAAATACAAATAAAAAGGTGTAAGAATGTCAGGAAATATGGATTAGTGCTAGAATGCTTGCCCAGCATGTTTGAATTCCTGTGTCTGTTTCCTCAGTATCTCATAAATAGAAAAGCCTGAAAGTGGCACTATGGCTCAATAAATAGAGTCCTCACCTTCAGTAAAAGAAGCTCAGGAACAGTGGCCAAGCCCTGATTTCAAGAATCAAGGCTAGGGAAACAAAGAAAAAAAGGTGTGAGAAAATTCAATTAAAGTTTAAAAATTATCCATGAATTTTTGCTTGATGTGTTTAGTCCTACTGATTCAGAAGGCTGAAATCTAAAGGTTGTTGTTCGTAGCCAACCTGGGCAGGGAAGTGCCTAAGTATCCAACTAATCAGCAAAAAAAGTCAGAAATGAGGATGTGCTTGTAGTTGGAAGCACCAGCCTTGAGGAAAAACCTATGAAATAGTGCCCTGGCTCAGAGATCCAGCCTCAGGATTACAATAAGAGAATTAAGTGATTGGAATTAGAGAACCTTGGACTGTTGGCTCATGTAATTCTAGAAATGCAGGAGGCTGAAATATAAGATCCAGTGTAAAGGCAAACCTAGTCAAGAAATTCCAGGAGACTGTTTTGTGTGTGGTGGCCACACTGGCGGTAGGATTTTGTTGATTGAATGGAAATGAGTTTCATGGACTCTCTTGCTCAGGCTGCTTTCAAACTATGATGGACAGATTTGAGCCTAGTGTATCAAGCCAGGCCCATTATGAGTTCAAGATCCAGAACCAACAAACACAAAAATAATTAAATAAATGAAAAGAAGCGTAGAAGAAGAGAAAAAAAGAGGCAGTACCAGAGGTTTCAATGAACCAATCATTGGTGGCTCATATCTGTGATTCTAGCTACTCAGGCTGAAATTTGAGGATATTGTTTAAAGCTCAGCTGTCATATGAGTACATAAGATCTCTCTCTCTCTCTCTGTAACTATCTCTCTTTGTCTCCCTCTGTTGCTCTCTCTCTGTGCCAATCCTGGTGTTTGAATTGTACTATTTTCTTCAATGGCCTACTTACTTTCAGATTTTTAGTGGTTAATTGGAGAAAAGAGTGTTAAGGACTTTCCTCAATTTCCAGTTTCCCGAATCTGGCTTAGCTCTACATGAGTCTCTTGTCTCCAATTAACTTCCCCCCAAAAGACAAATGTTATGGTTAGTCCCATATATGCATTGAGACAGCATCTGAGCTGCAATTTCTACTCATAGGACAAGCGAAAATGAAGACAATAAGAAAAGAAGGTGGAAGCAAGCACATATGAAAGTTTTAAAATGACACAAATGTTGCTGATCATGTGTGTAATCCTTATTATACAAGAGGCTGACTTCTAAGGATTGCAGTGTCAAATCAGCCTGGGCAGGAATATGCTTGAGACTCATCTTCAGCCACACAGCACAAAACCTTGAGCTTATGGCTGAGGTTGTAAAAGCACCATCCTTGAGTGTAAATGGTAAGATACAGGCCCCAGAGTCAGAGGTCAAGACACAGGACCAATAAAATTATCAAAGAAGACAAGATGAAGAGAAGCTGAAATCTGAGGATAATGGTTCAAAACTAGCCCATGCAACAAAGTCCATGAGCCTTTCTCTGTGTGTGCATCTGTGTGCTGTCCTATGGCTTGAACTTGTGCTATTTTGTACAATGATAGAGCTCAACAACTCCCAGCTTTTCATTGATTAATTGGAGCTAAGAGTCTCATGGACTTCCCTGCCCTGGATGGCTTTGAACCATGATCCTCAGATTTCAAAAAGCTGATTCATGCTGGGCTTTGCTTAAAACTCATCTCCTATTAGCTACCAAGAATTAAAAAAAAACGAGTTGAGCTGTGACTCAAGTGGCAAACTGGGCAATCAATTTCTAGGACAGCACTCAGGGCCTTATTTCAAGCACCAAGACAAAACAAGTATAGCCACAAGTTATATTTTGACTCATGTGGTAAGCCACTAGTCTTGCAAAAAAAGCTCTGGTATTGTATCCAGCCCTGATTTGTAGCCCCAGGACTAGCACATAAACAAAAATAACAAATAAGAAAATTTTTAAAAAGAAAAATTGGAAAAAACAACATATTAACATTTTTAAATGAACAATAGGTGTGTGGTTCATGTGTATAATCAGAGGAATTCAGAAAACTGAAATCTGAGGATCATGGTTTGAAGTCAGACTACGCAGAAAAGTATATTAAAATCTTATGTTCAATAAGCCAGCAAAAAGCTAGAAGTGTAGCTATGGTTGAGTTGTAAAACATAATCCTTGAGTCAAAAAGCTAGTAAACATAAGGGCGCTGAGACTCTAGCCTGAAATCCTAGATATTCAGGAGTTTGAGATATGAAAATCATGGTTCAAAATCAACCTGGGAAGGAAAGTTAATGAGAACTTATCTCCAGTTAAACACCAGAAAACCTTAAGTGGTGCTGAGGCTGAAATGGTAGAGCATTCACCTGAAGCTGAAGAGCTCAAAGGCAGCACTCAGACCGAGGGTTCAACTCCACCCTCCTTAAAAATAGGTAAGAAACAGCAAAGAGGCCCAGAGATCAGGTCTACTGACCACAATTAAAAAGCATTGAGGTTGAAGGCAAGAAAGAGCTGAGTAAAAATATTAAAATGTTAGAATCTGGTTGCTCATGCCTGTAGATTCTAGCTACCCAGGCCGCAGTTCAAAGCCAGCAGTAGCAAGAAAGTCCATGAGACTTGTGTATGTAATTACCAGTAGTAGGGGTTGAACTTGCCCTGTTTCACTCAAGTCTAGAGTACTACAATCCCCAGCTTTTTGGTGATTAATTGGCTATAAGAATCTCAGACTTCATCTGGGAAGTTGGCTCAGTGGTACAGAGCTAGCCTTGCATGCATGAGGACCTGGGTTTGACTCATCAGAACCACATAAGCAGGAAAAGCTGAAAATGTTGCTGCAGCTCAATTGATAGAGCACTAACCTTAAGCTGGAATGCTGATGGATAGCGCCAAAGCCTAGTTTTCAGGTTCACAACCAATGGCAAAATAATAATAATAAAAAGAACTTCAGACTTTGCTGTTCATACTGGCTTCAAACCAAGATCCTCAGATTTCAGCCTCCTTAGTTGTGCTGGGTTCACATGAGACTCTTCAAAAAGAAAGCAGCTGGAAGTTGAGCTGTGGCTCAGTTGGCAGAACCGAGCAAAATCTCTGAGACAGTGGCCAGTACCTAGATAGAGAAAAAAAAACATAAAAAATTTCAAAAATAAATAATAAATTGTAATACAGAAAAAATCATGTTTAATATGATACAAAGGAAACCTTTTTATTTAAGGGCAGCAAACAGGAACATACTCCAAAGTTTCAAAATGACATACTGAGAGTACGGGGAAAAGGAAAAATTTAAAATTCATGTAAATATTAAATCCAAACTGACATGACCAAAATCTAATATGATCAGAAACTTATCTCTCACTTGTAATTGCTTAGAAACAATTGTTCCTGCAGTTTCAGCACTAGCATGGGGATTTAGGAAGGACCTCTCTATGAAGCCTTGACTGTATTCAGGGATCTTCTTGCTTTAGCCTCTTGAGTTAGAAATACAGGCATTGCCCTTATTTTAATACACACATTACACTTTAAAACTCAACATCAATATTCAAATAATGGCTTATGTGTAAAAGCATGAGTAAACATCCACCAGAGAACCTCTGAGCAATACAATCATAACAGTAGAGGAGCACCTACCACTTAAGGTAGATAATAGAAGGAAGATTTAGCATTTTTTGGATGTGCAGGGGCTTGAACACAGGGTCTCCTGCTTGCTAGGTAGGTAAAAAATTCAGTGATATTATTTCCACACTACTTTGTAACCATTACCTTTGCTTGTGAACTTTCTTTTCAATACTGATGGAATCCACACAATGACCTGCACCAGAAAATTTTTTTGTTTGTTTTGTTTTTGGTCGGTCATGGAGCTTGACCTCTGGGTTGGGCACTGTCTCTGTGTTCTTCAGCTCAAGGCGAGTTCTCTACTGCTTGAGCTACAGTGCCAATTCCGGTTTCCTAGTGTTTTATTGGAGATAATAGTGTCACAGAATTTCCTGCCCGGGCTGGCTTTCAACTGTGATCTTCAGATCTGAGCCTCCTGAGTAGCTAGGATTACAGGTGTGAGTCACCAGCGCCTAGCCAAAGGCCCTATAAACTTTTAATCATTCATTTTTTCCTTATGAAATGATTTAGTCAATATATTTAACATAAATAGACTATTTTGTGTCCATCCATGACAGACATATATTAATTGCAGCCTTTTATGGATGTCATAATTTATGCACACCTCATTTTATAAACCTATTCATCTGGGCCCACATTCAGCAGCTTGTTCTGAGAAGAATAGTAGCTATTTTGCTAGCCACCTCTATCCTCTGCCTTCTCTTACTCAATTTAGTCTTTGGTATCAGTTTGAGTCTGCTCAGAGGGTAGAGCCAGCCTGGGCTGGCTTTGAACCATGATTCTCAGATCTCAGTCTCCTGAATAGCTAGGATTACAGTCATGAGACACCTGCACCAGGCCATCATTTCTTCCAAGAACATTTCAGGAGGATGGAATAGTATAGCACCACATACATTCATTAGCAACTGCCCTTTGGTGAGTCAGATGCTCAGACCAAATCCACTGACCTTGATATTGTCTTTGGTGTCCAAAAGGATATTGTTGGACTTAAGGTATTCGTGTATGATTTTGTTTTGGTGTAAGTAGTGAACAACTCTTACAACATATATGACAAGCCTCCTGGCTTCATCCTCATATAGGCGGCAGTATTTTCAGATCCACCCCATGAGGTACCTCTAGTGGCCAGTTCCATGATGAAATACACATACTCTTCCTTCTCCATTACCTGGTACAACCTGATGATGTGTTTGTGCCATACCTTCTTAAAAATGTCCACCTCATTCTTTATCCAATGATGAGGACTCTCACTTCCAGAGTATTTTAAATGCCACGTCCTTGTCTGTGAGGTGGGAATGGGCCAGCTTCACTTTCCCATAGATACCTGTGTCAAAGAGCTCTTCCTTCTGGTATTGTTTGATGATCTCCTCCTTCAAGGAGCTCAAGGATGATTCTTTCTGTTCTTCCATCCTTCTGCTACAATGGCAGGTAGCAAGTCTACCTAGATAAATTAAATAAAGTAAAGGAAAACCCAGAAAGAGTAAAAAGAAATACCAAAATCCAATAACAGCCCGTCCCCACAACCAAAAAAGTCATTTAGCTTTGATTCAGTCCAGCAGGTCATCAAGCAAGAGCTCCAAGCTCTGTTAACTGACATAGGTTGGAGCACAGTGGCTTACTGTATATCCTGCATGACCTCACACAATGGAGCAATCACAACCAGGCATCATAGAAAAAAATGGACCAATCAGAATATGGGCCAGTGAGGTCAGCGAAAAAGTGGACCAATTACAGCCTGCCAGCATTGACACACTAGCTCTTAGGCCTCAAAGACTGTTGCTAAGGAATCCATGTGGCTTCATGTTGCTCTGGTCATTCTCGTGGCATTTCTAAAGCCAGTAGGACAGTGGCCAAAATCCTCTGATTTTCTAGAAGACTCATGAATCTTATAAATTGTTTCTTTGGAGACACTAGCTAATAGCCTCCATTCTTGATGCCCACCTTATTTTGTCTTGTTCCAGCAAAAGCACTGCACAAAGACCTCCGTCCTTCTCAAGGACAACTCTGTCCTACAACTTCCTCCTGAGGGGACAAGTTCCAGGGTGGCTTTGAGCCACCACCCTCACAATTCCCCTTCCTGAGTAGTTAGGATTATAGGCCTGAGCCATCGGTAGGTACTTAGCACATCTCTTACATTTGGAGGAAGTATATTTGTTATAAAGGTGGGTTTTAGATATGTCCTTTTAACACCTTAAATTTTTTGTCCTTACTGTCTAATAGTGAATCTAGTTTCTGATGAGAAATTTGTCTTAATATCATTAAAGATTACTTGTGTGTGATGAGTTGTGTCTTTGTACTTTGGGATGTTTTCTGTTTTTGTTTAATTAGAATGTGTCAATTTGTACCTGTGTAATTATGTTAATTGACTTTTTTGATCTGATAGATTCTTGCATAGAAGGGTTCATGCTTTCAATCAAAATTGGGAAGGTATTGGTTTTTATTCCTTCAAATCTCTGTATACGTATATGCATTATACATGATATATTCACATTGTATATGTGAATATAAATATATGCCTACATGTTTATATTATATATACATTTATATACATATATAGTTTCACATAGCTCCCACTTTTGTGATTGTTTATAGTAGGAAGTTTAGATTGATCCTAGCTACTTCATCAGAGTTAGAGTTTGAAGTTCTCCTCTTTATTTCTTGATAAAAATATGCATTACTTGGCAAGGATATTGAAATAAGTATAAAGAACACATAGCTTCTCTCTCTCTCTTTCTGTCTCTCTCTGTCTCTGTCTCTGTCTCTCTCTCTCATTTCCTGCCTCAGTCAGGTCTCTGATCACAGGGACATTGCTTGTCGGGTTCTTCTAGTGTGCTGTGATCTTCTGCAGTGTCATATTCTGCTTCAAAGGCCACCAGGCCTGCACCTGTAAGAGGAGCTTCTCAAAGGCAGCCTGCATGGGTGCACCTTCCTGCTTCTGTCTTGATGTCAGAGCCCCACAGCTACGTGGGGTGGCCTTAGCAGATGCCCCTGTACCAGGACTGCTGACTGGTGACTGTGGCAGCACAAGCACAGCCTCTTTTTATGACACATCAGAGGTCTGCGTTGGAACCTGGGGGTATTCCCTGGTTGGTGGCTATGCTTGGAGCAAGGCTGGGGGCTGCAGAAGCCTCACTGTGGCCTGACTTCTGGGGCACAACAAATCCCAAGGGTTTCTCTGGGCTCTTTTCAGAATACATGGGCAGATTCAGGAGCAGAATCTGAGCTCAGGTGGGCCCCTAAACACAGGGTGGGCAATGGAGCTGGGTGGGGCAGGGCAAGGGGCAGATGATGAACTTATATTAGTAGTCTGCTGGCTCCAAAAAAAAAAAACTAGACTTGCTTGCTATCCAGAAATATCCCTCTAAATATCCCTCTAAATCTGGTTACACCAGAGAGTTCCATGCTGGTGGGAGGAAACTGCTGTAGACTGCAGTAGATGGACCAGGAGTACTTGGTGCACTTTGTGGGCAATTCAATGCTGGTCTGGCAGGGGAAATCTGAAGTTTCCATAATATTGCAGATCCAGGGAAGCAAGAGCCCAAGCAGACACTAGGCTTGGCCAGCTGCACACTGGGCAGGCTGGTAGGTGAAATCTTGCTGCATGGCTTTGCAGAGTCCCCTGGCCCACCTGCCAGCACAAGAACCTGCCCAACATCTCCTCAACCATAGAACTTGGAGACAGCATCGCTCACAACATGGACATGCAGTGTCCACCTGGCTAGACGCTGCTTTGTTCAGTGCGAGTCTGGGAGAAGCGGTAGGCATGCTGGTGGAGGGAGCAGATGCCCCTTCCAAGGCATCTGGGGGAAGAGGAGCCCCTGCAAATGGGCTCATGGTAAGGCTAGTCTGTCCTGTCCAAAGACAACACCTCCAGCTTGTATGACTCTTTGGTTGGGTGAGGGAGTCACCCTTTGGGGGCAGTGATATTAGGAGACAGTGTTGGTGAGATTATCCCAAAATTAAACCAAATTTTGAGCTAGCAAACGAGTAAGTCTTGTTGAACTGCCCATGGCAGGTGGAGTTGATGTCATGGCTGCTTCTGTCTTGAATGACCCCGAGGCTTTATCACCAAAAGACATGTGACTGGATGCTGGCATGGAGTCCGATGGTTTTAGGAAATTTATCAGAGAGCCCCACTTGGCTTGTAAGTCACTCAATAGGGCTAACACTGGGTGTGGAGTTTGGGCTTTAGAGCTGGGCATTACAAATTGATCTTTTTTAATTTTAGTTTTTTTTTATTGTGAAAATAGTGTACAGAGGAGTTACAATTACATGGGCAAGATAGTGAGTACATTTCTTATCAAGCATTGTAGCCTCCTCCTTTGTTTACCCTTCCCATCCTTTCCCATCCTCCCTCCCCCTCCACCAATCCTCCCCCCCCAAGTTGTAAAGTTCATTCTCGACATGACAACTTGTACTTCTCATTGTTGCAATAAGTCCAACTGTATCCTTATATAAACGACTTGTTTTTGTTCTTTTTGAAGGGCTGCGGACACCATCTGGAAGCTGTTAGACATTTAGGATGTGTGATTACATCATGAGATAGGTGTGGGCCTCTGAGCTTCATCCATTGTTTGCAAAAGGGCTGAGCCCTCCAACCCGTATTTTCCTGGTGCCCTCAGGGTGTGGGCTGGTTTCTGGCAGTGAGAAAAGTTTAATGTGTCCTCTATTCTATGAGACTCACTAGGAAGTTCTATTATTGGCAGGGATGATTCTGTCATTGGGAGGTCTGTGTGTTCTCTGAGAAAGGGAATCTACAGATCTCAGAGCACATCTTGGCTTTCTCTCTGAATATTTAGTTTCTGTGAAAGACATGTCTCTGTAAGGCCTAAGTGTTTAAGGTTTCAGATGCTTTATAGGTTTCTAGACATATCCAGGGCTTGTTCTTTTTTATCTTTCAATGACAGCTCTAATTTCCTCCTTTTGTCATGGTCTATTGACCCCTTTGACTCTGGCATAAATGAGGGAAGACAGGCAGGGCTGTTGTGTTGCTAAGGAAAGCAGACAGGGCTGCCTTGTTGCTGAGAAAAAGCAGGCAGGCCTGTTTTGTTACATAGTTTCATTTTATTCCCCGATGTTGGTAAATAAAACCTCCAGATTGGACGTCAGGAGCTGCCCATGATCATTGCTCCATTCCTTTCCCCTGCTCTTACAATATTGCCTTTCTATTTAAATTCATTTTTGTCAGAAACAAAGAGGCAATTTAAAAATCTATATGTAATGTTAATTTTTATTCTTGAATTACTAAAATACATGAAGAGCATGTCAATTAAAGCAGCATAAAATGACAGGTGGCGTGAGCTTGATGACTGTCCCTCTACTCTGTCTCTCTTGCTCTACCTTGGGGTGACCACTGCGACTTATTAGTAATGTATCCCTGCATCTAAACTAAATGTGCACAAAGAACAGACTATTAAAAAGAGACTTGCCCACAGCTATTCAAGTCCCACAAACTTCTATCTTAGTAGGAGGCCAAATTTCCATTCACACCATGTAGATTCAAACGTCTACACTCAGGTTCACAGACCTGAACCAAGTCTGTGGTGGAACCAGGACTGAAGGTGGTAACTTATTGTTCACTAAGGGAGAAGTTTGAAATAGCTAGAAATCTGCCCTTTGCCTTTGCCACTAAGTCACACTATCAGGTATGAGGACCAAGGACTTACACAGGCCTGTTAGTGGTTACTAGACTGGGTTTTAACTTTTGTAATTCGAAGTTTCTCTTCAGATCAAATATTGGGCCTGCACAACAGCAGACCATGAGGAAGTGATGTCCAGAACTTGTGCGAGTGTCTCAGACTATTTGAATTTGTTTTTACTGAATTGTCATTTTTTCTACAATCCACACCTATGGCCAAATAGAGGCTTTCTTACAGCTGGCTGACTGAAGGCACAACACTGGAACTAGTTCTGCAAACTTGTTCTGGAATATGGCTGTTTCGCTCTTAGATTTAGAACTCTAATCTTTTTCCCCCTCTCTTTCTCCTCCCTCTCTATCATTCAATAAACAATTCAAATAATCATTTGTTGAACAAAACCTTGGAAAATTGTTATAACATTAAACCATAGTGTCCACCCTTCAAGTCTGGCCATTTTGTTAACACAAGTTGAGAACAAGCAAGAAAAACCGTAAATGCACGTACAGATGCACACACCCACACCCACACCTATACCAGATAGACACATACATACAGAAACACAAAAAAATCACAGCACATTTAAACCTTGGTTTTTTTTTTAATACTTTAAATACACCAAAACATTTGATGCCATCAGGAAATCACTAGCTCCCCCCCCCACACGCACCACACACACACACACACACACACAGATACACAGACATAGACACACACAGACACAGACACACCCAGACACAGACACACACACACATACAGACACATACACACACACACACACACACACACACACACACACACACACACACACACACACACACACACACACACACACACACACTACCAGTACTGGAGCTTGAACGCAAATGTGGGTAATATCCCGAGATTTTGTAATGAAAGATACCATTTTAGTCATTTGCACCACAGCTCTACTTGTGACCTTTTTGGTTGCCAAATGGAGATAAAAAAAACACATGGACTTTCTGCAAAAGTTGACTCAAAACCTTAATACACACATCTCAGAGTCCATACTGATTGAACAAGTTACATTCTCACCAGCAGTGATAGAGCTCCTTTTGCCACATCCATGACAGCATTTGTTACTAATCACATTAAAATGTTTTTATTGTCCTTCCTTACTGCAGTGAGGTGGAATTACAGTGTTGTTTTTGTTTACATTTCCTTTATATTCAGAGATATTGAACATTTCTTCTTGTGTTGATTGGCATTAATTACTTATTCTGAGAAGTTTGTCTTTAGGTCATTACCTCATTTATTAATTGGGATGTTATTTCAGGGTTTATTGGGGGAAATTTTTGTGCTATATATATATTTTTTTCCTATTAGGATCTCGTTTGATGAATAGCTCATGAAATTCTTCTCTCATTCCATGGGTTTTGTATTTAGCTTGGTATGTTCTTTGTCAGGCAGAAACTTAAGTTTCATGCAATCCCATTTATCCAGTCTTTCTTGGATTTCTTGTGATCATGGATCTTTAGTTAGAAAATTTCGACCTGTGTTGTAGGAGTCATAGTGTTTCCCCTGCCAGTTCTTGTAATATTTTCATGGTTTCTAGCCTTATATTGATGGCTTGGCATATGTGGACAGCATTAATTTAATCTGCCTACAATTCCTTGGTTCACAGACACAGCAAAGTTGTACCTTTTCTAAGTAAGGTGAGGTGTTTCATGATGGTTTGGAAAGGGGATGTCTACTCAGAAGTGTGAATATGGAAATCATAGGAGGTAGGCTCAGGCATAATTATTTTTAATTACATTTTTAATTGTAAGTACAATGAATCCTAATCTGTGACACTTTTTTTATCATCTCCCCCATCTCTGAAAGAGCTCCTTCCCCTCAATTTTCCTAGTTTCATTGGATATGCATTGAAAATTGTGACTTCATTCACCTCCTACCCAACTTTCAAGTGCCAGTTTCCTCATTTACATTTTATTGTATTGTTGGATTTTTTTAAAGAATTACACCATTTAAATTCTTTCCAATATATACTGTACTTCATGAAATATATTTAGGTATACGTGCATACAATACTCTGCATGTTTTCATACAGACCAAGCTTCCACATTTGAGAGAAAACATGCATCCTGACTTTACAAAAATTTTTCCAGTTCATCAATTTCTTTATAAATGCAATATTCTAATTGATGAGTAACGTTACTCTGTATATATATATATATATATATATATATATATATATATATATATATATATATATATATTTCTTGATTCATTCATCTATTGAAGGTATTTGTGCAATATAAATACCTTGACAATGAACATAGTTGTGTAGGTGGCCTTATTTTATCCTGATTTTTAGTCTTTTGGATAAATGCCCAAGAATAGTAGTACTGAACCACAAGGTAGGTATAGTTGTTTTGTGGGTTTTTTTCAGTGTACTTAAACAAGATTACATTCCCACCAATAATATTTTATAATCAGTCTTAAATGAGATGGAAAAAGAGATGCAAGTCAAGTGATTCTGTTTTTAGTGTTGTTGTTATTGTTTTTGTTCGGTTGTAGGACCTGAACTCTGGGCCAGGGCACTGACCCTCAGCTCCTCAGCTCAAGGATAGAGCTCACTACCACTTGAGCCACACCAAGACTTCCAGCTTTTTCTGTTTATGTGGTGCAGAGGAATCAAACCCAGGGCATCGTGCTTGCAAGGCAAGCACTCTATCACTGAGCCACCTTCCTAGCCCATCTCAAGTGTTTTGGTTTGCATTTCCTTTATGGCCAGAGATATTGAACATTTTTATGACTACTGGCCAATTTTATTTCTTCTGAGATGTCTTTACTTCGCTTGTTTGCCCATCTGTAATTGAGTTGTTAATTCTTTGCTAGTATAATTTATTGAGCTCTTTGTATATTCTGACATAGACCTGGCAAAGATCTCTCCTTCTATAGGCTGTCTTTAGCTTGCTAATGATGTGCTTTGCCATGCAGAAACTTCTTAGTTTGGCACAATCCCATTTGTGAATTCTCTCTTGGAGTCCAACCATTATTGATGGTGAACTCTATATTCATGCTCAGTGGGAGCCAAGGTTAGCAAGACTTATATTCTTGGAACACTTCGTTCTAGAGTTCAGTGATGGACATGTATGGTTTCCCCATTGGTCAAAATCAAACATTTTTTCTGATTCTTTAAGCCACACATCTAGACAAAGGATACTCTAGAACATATATTTTTCTTGTATAGTCTCAAGAGAGGTTGTACTAGTGACTTTATTTCTTTATATTTCTTCCTTAACTCTGTACATCTGGTGTACAATATGATGACTGATGACCACATGGGGATACTGAACATTGTAAATTTTGGTTTATTGTATTGAATTTGCAGTAAGGGATAATGTGCACCATGGAGTTGGAACACTACATACGAAACAATGAGGGGAGCTACTTTTTGTTTGTTTTTCCAGTCCTGGGGCTTAAGCTCAAGGCTTAGATACTGTCCCTGAGGATCTTTTGCTCAAGGCTATTGAGCACTCTACTACTTAAGCCACAGTGCTACTTCCAACTATTTCTGTTTATGTGGCACTGAGGAATCAAACTCAGACCTTCATGCATGCTAGGCAAGCACACTACCACTAAGCCACATTCCAGCTCTTTGGTTATTTTTTAAATGCTGTTTTTTTTCATGAATTTCCCACTTTCTTGATCAGGCTTGCTTTGAACTGTGATCTTCAGATCATAGCTTTCTGAATACCTTTGATCACGAGATACTGGTCCCTGGCAAATGGTGAATTTTAACCTACTTTTGATATTCCTCATTGATGAAATAGCTGAGTAGGTAACATGAAGAAAGGAGAAAGGCAGAGGAAAAAGCAACAGTAGTAGATACTAGAAAAAGAATGGAAAGTAGTACAAAAATTGGCAAAATGAAGTAAAGGTTGCAATTTAATTAATAGCATTAGACCAATGTTGCGTTTTTATTTTACAAACATACAATACTGGTACATTTCATTAACAGTAGGACAATGAGGGGGCCAGAAAAACTGGTTACATTTAGACTTTTCTGTATACTAAACTTATGCCAATACAATTTATTGTAAAAAATGTCAACGAGGCCAGGTGTGAAAACCTATACTTGTAATCTCAACTCATAGGAGTTAAATGGGGAGGATTGAAAGTTGTTGTATAGGTTTTAGCAAAACTATGTCTCTGAAATAAAAGAAAGAAAAAAATGAAAGAAAAAAACTCTACTCAAATATTTCATGGGCAATTTTGTCCAAGAAAATGCATTTTTCCCCCTATTGTTAGGTGTCAAACCTGGAAAATTGCCCATTGTATACAAGTCCTTTACTACTTGAGTAATGCCCCAAGCCTTTTTACTTACATGGTGTTTTTTAGTTTGGATGGTTGGGAGTCTTTCTTTCTTTCTTTCTTTCTTTCTTTCTTTCTTTCTTTCTTTCTTTCTTTCTTTCTTTCTTTCTTTCTTTCTTTCTTTCTTCTTTCTTTTTTTTGGGGGGATAGGCCATGATTAGCTGGAATAATCAATATATACCACCTCACCTAATGCATCTCTTATTTGACTGCTCCAGAAATTTTTTAAAAAGAAGAAACACTTCCTAACTAACTTCATAAGCGCAATAACAAAATCAGAATGTATGTATAGTAATTTTACTTATGAAGAGAAAGGCAAAATTCCTAAACAAAAGAGAATATGTGTCAGAAATGGATAGATTACATTTATTCCTTTTCCATTTTTCCTGTGTGTGTTTTTTTCTGAAGATTTAACACAAGATTCACACATGGATATCAAGTTATTCCAACACCAAAGAGCAAGCCTACATACATAGCTACAATTTAGAAAATCTAATGCAATTTATTAAACTAAGTAAAGAACAAAGCCCATATAATCCCAATAGATGCTGACACAGAAGCATTTAATATTTTTAATATTAGTGAAAATTCTGAAACAACGAAAATATCTTTAGCTTAAGTAGAATATCTATCAAGCACTTAAAATATTCTTTAAAAATAGCTGAGTCATTTCTGATGCAATCAAGAGAGAAATTTATCAATGATGGCATTTGACAACACATTTGATGTTTTAACTGAGAAGAAGAAGGAGAATGAGGAGGAGGAGGAGGAGGAGGAGGAGGAGGAGGAGGAGGAGGAGGAGGAGGAGGAGGAGGAGGAGGAGGAGGAGGAGGAGGAGAAGAAGAAGAAGAAGAAGAAGAAGAAGAAGAAGAAGAAGAAGAAGAAGAAGAAGAAGAAGAAGAAGAAGAAGAACAACAACAACAACAACAACAACAACAACAAGATCACAGAAGATTGCATAAGATTGCAATGGAAGGAAAATATTGTGATTTGTGAGCAAGATGGCATGGTAGTCTACATAAAAATTCAAACATGTTTACAGTTCTACACTTTTACATGCTTTCAGTTAGTTGGTTACACACGAAGTCTAATAATGAAGAAATTAAAAAATCTTGTACATCTCAAACAAACTTACAATTTAGGTGGTTAGAGTGTAGTTGTGGAGATGGGAGGAAAGGAATTGTAGGGGAAAAACAAAGGAGGAGGCAACAATGCTTGATAAGAAATGTACTCATTACCTTGCTCATGTAACTGGAACCCCTCCATACAGTTTTTTATAATAAAAAATTGTTTAAAAATAGTAAAATAAAAAATAAATAAAAAATAAAAAAATCTATACAGGGAATTGAAACTTAGTGGTCAAGTATTCACCTACTATCTGTGAAGGTTCCTTGTTAAATCACCTGCAAAATACAAAATAGACCAAAAACTTTAAAAAATGATACAGGAAGGAAAATAACGCACAGGCGTTGGGGCAAGTAAGTGGTTTACTTCCAAAGAAGAAGTAGCAACAGATAATTTTGGAGGTACATACTTGGAATCTAAACATTCATTCTTTCGTCGTTCAAGTGTTCAATGCTAGTCAGCTAAAAAAAAAACAAAAGCACAACAAAAAACAAGGAGGAGGGACATGACAGAAGAAATAATAATCTGAAACAAATTAAACTTCATCTGGATGGTGGGAAGAAGTCTCTCAGCTCTGTTATTTTCTTTTAAATATGTTTCTAGCCTTTCGACCATGTGAGAATGCAGCAACAAGGGAACACATTAAAGGCCTGGTGAAGCTGAACTTTCAGCACATTGAATTTTCTTGGTTCTAGATCATGTCCTTCAGAATTTCTGTTGAGTACACATAAGTTTCTCTAAGCTATTGGGACCTTGTCTTAAGGAGTTTTGTTATAGCATCACAATGGAATTGAAATAAACAGCTATACCTCTTTCTCTAAAGGAAGACTCATGGATTTGGCAGTAGGATAGTTCAAGCGGAGGACCTCCAATTGTCTAGGTAGGGGTTCTACCACCTAAGTTCCCTACTCCAGCCCTTGTTCTTCACTTTGAACCTATCAACACATTGCCTTATGGATTTCAAGGATTCTGACGTAAACTATCTCACAGGAAACTATCATGAGAAATGATGATGCTCTATTTTCTCTCACTCCTATAGATGTTAATAACCCACTTCATGGAGATGTATGGCATAGGGCATTTTGCTACAGTATCAGATGATTCTGAAGCGATACCACTATCCTTTTGACATCAGTCATTCTACATTTAAAGAAAAAGACATTGAATATCTTGAGTTAACTGATGAGGTCTTTAAAAGCCAAAAGTTAGAGCAGCTTTTCACATTATGGATGCCATGAAGTATCCTATTGGATTTAATTTCTGAGTGAGAAAACAGCTGTTTTCCATTATCCACCTAAGTATAAAAATTACTGGGACCTATTTTCTTTGCATTTTAATGTCAATGACAAAAGTGCCCTTTTTTTTACTTTATAAGGGGACTCTTAGTATTACATAATTAAATAGTTGTCAAAATTCATTGAGCTGAATAGAGAACATAATTTATATTAAAGTAGTAATTTCTTGCCATTAATACATTGATGTATTTAATTAGCAAATACTGAAAAGGAAAAAAAACAGTATTTCTACAGAAGATTCATCCTGGCAATAGTGACTTTACAGTAGGCTGCCTACTTTCAACCACATGATATTGTTGAATGTGATATTGTTTTAGATCTACTCAAGAGCTATGGGCCTCATCTTGGATTCCATTAAAAACACACCAAAGTGCATACTGATATTACAACTTTTTAAAGATCAGAAATTATTATATGGTACCAAAACACTAAATCAAGTCCATAACAAATAAGGATTTTAATATTATTTTAAGCAGTTGTGCAAGAAGCTTCTAACTCAACAAAGAGGGGCACCTCTTATACTTTAACAACTTCTTTGAATTTTCTCTTTATTGTCAAGATTAAAAAATCTGGATCTACTTTAGTGAGTTTCCATTTGAACACTTCGTTATGTGTCACCTGCATCTAGGAATACATAGGATTCCACTTTGTTTTTAGATTGTTGGAGCAAGTTCCAAGACTTGCACATATAGTGAATGGAAGCCACTGGTTGATGTAGGCTCCTGCACATGGCCACTGTTCTGGCAGGAGCAGACATAAGGACATGGATACTACTCAAGGACAAAATCTTTGGGAGCAACCCTAGGACCTTGAAGCCAACAAGGACAGAATGAACTTTCTGATACACTTGAAGTTCCTGCAACACTGCCATGGCAGCACCAGTGGCATCACTCTGTGCACCTCACATCCTTGTGGAAACCATGGCAACAATTCTCCAGGCTCAAGACGAGAAGATCCAGTGGGTTCATTCCAAGCTGTGATTGGTCCATTGCAACCATTGTGAGTGGTCTCTGCAGTCCATTACATTGCTGAGAGTTCCTGGTGACCTGCTGGACTGATTGCTACATTGACAGTTTCCTTTAGGTTGTTGCTCTGGGGTTTTTATTTTCTTAGCTAAGTTTAGGTAGATTTACTCCTTGGCATCTTAGCAGAAAGATGGAAGAACATAGTGAATTATCATCAAGCTCTTCAGAGAAGGAGATTTTCACTGAACAAGACAGTTTGAAGGTGATCATTAGCTATGGCAGGAGGAGATTTTCCCGGAACAATATACCATGAAGGAGGAAATCATTGACTATGGAAGCTATGGATATGTAAATTTGGCCTAGCACCACCTCGTAGTCAATAAGGTTGTAGTGAAGATAATCCTGAAGATGAGAGTTCAACAATTGTTAAATCAAAAATGAGATGGACAGGCCGGGAAGGTGGCTCAGTGGTATATGTTTGCCTTAAATAAATGAGGCCCTGGGTTCGATTCCTCAGCACCACATAAACAGAAAGAGCTGGAAGTGGTGCTGTGGCTCAAGTGGTAGAGCAGTAGACATAAGCTGAAGAGTTCAGTGACAGTGCCCAGGCCCAGAGATCAAGCCCCAGGACCCACAAAAAATGTTTAAATGAGATGGACATTATTAAGATTTTCCATCACCCACACATGATCAGGTCATACCTGGTGAGGGAAATGGATGAGCACAAATACTTGGTAGTGGAACTGGCCATCCAGAGACCTCCTTAGACAAATGTGAAAATCATACCGCCTATTCAAGAATGAAGTCAGGAGTTTATTCAAACAGATTGTGAGGACTGTGCATTAATTTAATGAAACTGAAAATGACTGAAACATTAAATCCAATAACATCGTGTTGGATGACAAAGGCAATGTGACGTTCAATGACTTTGGCATGAGCATAAGGATTTCCCAGGGGTAGTTGCTGAAGGACATATTTGGTATCTTAATTTTGTCCCTATAAAATAGTGCTTCCATGAAAATTACAATGGCTGCAATGTAGATAGCTGTTGCTTGGGAGGCCTCATTTGTACTCTACAGGGATGGCAAATATCCCATTTGAAAGTATGAATTTTAACCAGATACAGGTAATTGTCTTGGAGGCCACGTACATTTCTCCATTCATCTGTCTCAAAAAGAACCAAATATCATCTTGAAATGGTAAACTGCAGAGCCAAAGCAGAGGCATAGTATAGAACAAACAATGGAGATCATCTCAACCAAACTGAGGGATATTTCCTATGTCTTGATGAGCCACTATGTAATGAGCTAAACCCTATTATTCTTGCACTCTTGTGGGACATGAGGTACAGCCTGCCTGATACACACAAATCAATATTGGACAGGACATTCGATGAAATTATGGTCATCTATGTTTTGATTTTTAAAAGTCTTAAAATAGAATGACAGCCGTGAAATTAAATCAGTGCCTTCAATTGTTTCAGTGTGCCCAACTCCTGCAGACAAATAGTATGTATATACGTATATATCTCACAAATATATTACATATTAAATATATGTCCAAAACTAATTTTATACAAAATTAGGGGACAGTGTTATTAGATTTATCCTTGAAAAAAAGATTAACAAAAAATTAAAGATTGCTCACTTTGGCAGCATATATAAAAAATGGAACGATACAGAGATTAGCATGGCCCTTGTGCAATGATGACTCGCATATTTGTGTAGCATTCCTGATTTTAAAAAATAAATAAATAAAGACAGATAGAGATCCCAGTTTGAAGTGTGAAAGTAAGTGGAAGGCCCAGTCCATAATCATACATTGAATTAATTTTTGTATGTCTTTTATTATAAAAAATACTGTTCAGAGGGGTTACAATTAAATGAGTAAGGTAATTTCCTATCAAGTATATTTCCTATCAAGCATTGTTACCTCCTCCTTTGTTTTTCCCCTACCATTCCTTCTCTCCCACCTCCACGAGTATTCTCCCCACCTCCGAAGTTCTAATGTTTGTTTTTAACGTAGGGCCTTGTACATTGCATTTTTACAATGGGTCAACCTGTATCCCTATTTAAGCATTTTGTGTTTTCCCTAACCCTCTCCAAATTAGAAAAATGTATATACAAGATGCAGGGTACCAGAATCAAATGCAGTGAAAACAGGAGTTATACCATGGGGGAGGTACATACAAAGCAACAAAGAAATCAATTTATAAATATGTTGGAAACAATCACAAGAAAGAAAAAAAATTATCTTGGGGTTCATTTCGCCTAACATCAACTTGTCTAAAAATTTCTGTTTTTCTCAGACATATACTAGTTATTGCAAATAAGAGAAACCATGGGATCTATGTTTCTTTGGGTATGGCTTATTTCACTTAATATAATTTGTTCCAAGTCTTTCCATTTCCTAACAAATGGGACAAAGAAATTCTATGGAGGCATAGAATTGTGTATATATACCACATTTTCTTGATCCATTCATCAACTGAAGGGTATCTGGGTTGGTTCCATATCTTAGTTATGGTAAATAATGCTGCAATAAACATAGTCGTGCTGGTAGCATTAGTATGATCTTGTTTGTGAACATTTGGGTAAATGCCCAAAAGTGCTAGTTCTGGGTCATAGGGGAGCTCTATGTGGAGTCTTCTGAGGAACCTCCATATACTTTCCAAAGTGGTTGAACACGTTTACACTCCCACAACAATACAGTAAGGTTTCCTTCTATCCACATCCCCTCCAGCATCTGTTGCTATTAGAGTTCTTGATTATAGCCATTCTAACTGTGGTGAGATGGTATTTCTGTTCTTTTTATTTGCATTTCTTTTATGGCTAGGGAGGTTGAGCATTTCTTCATGTGTCTATTGGCCATCCTTCTTTTCTCTTCAGAAAAGTTTCTTTTTGAGTCTTTAGCCCACTTTTTTATGGAGAAGTGGTTTCTTTGAGGATTTGTTGTTGGGAGATTTAATTTTTTGAGTTACAGGTATATTTTAGATATGAGACCCTTGTCTGTTTAATGGCTAGTGAAGATCTTTTCCCAATCCATAGGCTTTCTATTGATCTTGTTAACTATGTCCTTTGCCATGTAGAAGCTCTGCAATTTCATGCAATCCCATTTGTCCAACCTTTCTTTGATTTGTTGTGTTTCTGGGTCTCCATTAAAAAAAAATTCGGCCTGTGCCAAGGAGACCTAGGGTTTCTCCTATTCCATCCTATTCCATCAGAGTGTCTGCTTTGACTCAGAGGGCTTTGATCCATTTGGAATTGATTCTGGTGCAGATTGATATATAAGGATCTAGCTTAAGTTTTCTACAAGTGATTAACCAATTTTGCCAGCACAATTTACTTAAGAGGCTTTCTTCCATTCTATTTTTTTAGCTCCCTTATCGAAGATTAGGTAGCTATATGTCTGTACTTTCATTTCTGCCTTTTCAACTCTATTCCATTGTTCCTGATGTCCGTTCTTGTGCCAGTACCAAGATGTTTTAATTACGATGGCTTTGTAGTAGAGTTTGAAATTTGGTATTGATATTCCTTCATCACTGTTCTTTATGTTAAGGATATTTTTTTTCTATTCTGGGTTTTTTATTGTTCTATATGAATTTTTGGATAGCCTCTTTTAATTCGTTGAAGAAAGGGGTTGGAATATTGATAGGTATTGAATTAAATTGGTAGAAACCCTTGGAAAGTATTGCCATTTTCACGATGTTGATCTTTCCAATCCAGGAACATGGGAGCTTTTACCACTTTGTAAGTTCTGTTTTGATTTCCCTTTTCAGGTTTTTAAAGTTTTCATTATAGAGGTCCTTCCCTTCTTTGGTTAAATTAATTCCTAGGTATGTTTTTGGGGGTGCTGTTATGAATGGAGTTGCTTTCCTGATTTCAACCACGCTTTTCTCATTATTGGCATACAAAAAAGCCATTGATTTTTGACGGTTATTTTTATACCCTGCTCCTTTGCCAAATTTTAAATCAGCTTGAGTAATTTTGGTGATTTGCTTTTCTTTTATGGCTAGAAATGTTGAGCATTTCTTTATGTGTCTGTTGGCCATCTTCTTTCCTCTTCAGAGAAATTTCTCTTTAATTCTTTAGCCCACTTATTTATTGTGCGGTTGTTTCTTTGAGGATTTGTTTTTGGAGGATATATTTTTGTGAGTTCCAAGCACATTTTAGATATGAGATCCTTGTCTGTTGTATGGCTAATCTTCTCCTAATCGGTGGGCTTTCTATGGATTTTGCTAGTTATGTCCTTTGCCATGCACAAGCTCTGCAGTTTCATGAAATCCCATTTGTGCAACCTTTCTTTGATTTGTTGTGTTTCTGGGTCTCTATTAAGGAAATTTTGACCTGTGCCAAGGAGACCTAGTGTTTTTCCTATTCTTTCCAGTACTGTTTTCAGGGTGTCTGCTTTGACTCTGAGGTTGACAATTACTTTTGTAAACCGGAACTTGTTTGTTTTTTCCATCTTTTGTGTTCATAGGAGTGTCTGTGTTATGTGTAAACAAGCTGTTCTACAAGGTATCTTTCAGGGTGATAGAGTAGTTATTACATGGCTATATGTATTTTATAATGACATAGAGCTTTCTCGTGACTTACCTACATAAATCTTTTAATGTTATTTAAGGGCCAAGAAGAATGCCAAACTTACATTTTTGTGCCTATCTCCATCCTATTTCTCCCTATTGTCTAGTGGTTTATATAACACTCAGCATAACTGAAACTGGCACATGGAACAGACATGGACTTGATGGATCTTGACTGTGAGATGGCCCCAAGTACAGTAAATATCAGAATCAATGAGATCGAAGCAGTCCAAGGTGCCTAGTTGTATTAACATCCTTGGCTTCCAATGGTCTCACCTGCCTCTGTCAGAAAGCTGTTAATGGTCTGTCACCATCAAAGCTCATACTGAAGTTTAACTATTCAATGTAGCAGTGTCAGGAAGTAGAACCTTTAAAAGATGTTTCAGTCATAAATGGATAAATATTATCTCATCAACTCTCAAGGGACTAACGTTATCACTGTTATCAGTTGTTAAAAGCAACCTATGCCCCTTACTCCCTGTCATTCTAGCACATACCATGATGCTGAGATCCTCTGTGATATGATGCACCTACAGGGCCTTGTCCCATGTGCTACCATGCTATATAGACTATCCAGCTACTACTATTAGGCTTGAAATAGACCTTATATTCCTCATGAAGTATACAGCTTAATTGATTTTAAACAATGACAAAATGGACTGAGATTTTATTCTTTTTGTCTTTTTCATGGAAGTGAGGATTAAACTGAGGGCCTTAAACTTACTAGGCACATAAATTGCCACTTGTGCCTACATGCACCCAACTCTTTTTCTTTCTTTTTCAGTTTGCTTTTAATATAGGATTTTGTGCTAACTTCACCCAAGTCATCCTCAGTACCCCATGCTCCTATACCCCTACCACTTGATATCTGGGATTACATGACTGTGACACCACAGTTTGCCCATTAGACCATACTACTCTTTAGGGGAAAGAGATACAGATTCCTGAGACGTTTATGTGGGTTTTTGTGTCTGCTTGTATGCTTGTGTGTGTGTGTGTGTGTGTGTATCTACGTGAACTGTTCTTGATGATTTACTTAGTACTGAGGGTGAATTTTCCTTAAGAATCTGTATTCTTAATTCATTCCACTGAAAAATAAATACTTTTCTGTGTACTAATGGCTCATAACTATAATTCTAGCTCTTCAGAATGCTGAGATTTTGGGATAACATTATTAATATTATCCCAGGTGTTATCCCAATGTTATGCCAGGTGAGCCAGGAAAAGTCCATGACACTCTTATCTCCATTTCCTCACCAGAAAAGTCAGAAATGGGGCTGTGGTTTAAGTAATAGAGTAATATTCTTGAGGAAAAAAATAGGAATAGCACCTAGGCTCTTATCAATGCTCAGGACCCATACATAATATCCAGATAGCACTTGTGCTATTACAATGAGCTCTTGTGCTATTGCAAGTCACAATTATGTCTGATGGATTGTCTCTACAGGCCAGTTGCAGTAAAAAAAATTTTTTTTGTAGTGCTCGCTTTGGCAGCACATATACTAAATTTGGATCGATACAGAGATTAGCATGGTCCCTGCACAAGGATGACATGCAAATATGTGAAGTGTTCCATATTTTTTTTTAAATCTTGTATTACTTCATGAGATATGTTCTTTCTGGACCATCTTTATGCCTAATTTTTCTCTCTGGAATGATATTGAAATAGAGAAAATATTCAGTGAGGAATTTGGTTTCTGGATCCCTCCCTCATTCATTATTGACATGTTCTCTCTTTTTATTTTTTGGCAGTCCTGGAGCATGAACTCAGGGCCTGCACACTGTCACTGAGCTTCTTTTTTGCACAAGTCTTGCACCCTTTGACCTGAGCCACAGGGCAACTTCTGGCTTTTTCTGTTTATGTGGTACTGAGTAATTGAACCCAGGGCTACATGCATGCTAGGCAAGCACTGTACCACTAAACCACATTCAAAGCCCCATGTTCTCTTTTTAACATATGTCTAACATGTTTAGCTCTGTCCCATCTCTGAAGCCACAGCCACTGCCATTGAATGTATCCTCAATTTAACTCCTAATTGTGTTTCATTTCCTATAACTGCCGAAATATTTTCCACTCCACCCAAGGAACTATCTTTCATTTTCTTAAATTTCACACTTCATTGGTTAATGTCAAACAATAACTCAACATTACCAGTGTCTGAAATTGAGGACACTTAGAATAATAAATAGCTTTTTTCAATGTTTTTCTTTTTTTTTCAACTCTGGGGATTCAAATCTGGTCTCTGTGCAATCCTTTGCCGCGGACCGGATTCTGTCGGGATGACAGAGGACACCTAGGGGAGGAACTGGAATATGTGGGGAGATGGCAAACAGACAACTCACACACAAGAGGAGTGGATGCTGAGTGCGATTTAATGCAGAGGATAACAGACTTTTATAGCAAAAATCTCCATAAGAAAGGGCAAAAGGTTACATAATCTTGCTGCAGGGCTTCATTCTTGGGTGGTCACCAGCTGGTTGCCTGATAGGCACTTGTTTCCGTCTTATCTCTAAGAAATATAATGGGATTTTATGTTTGTCACCAACTAACCATTACCTTATTTCTATAGAGGCCTTAACTGTCCCATCAGATCTTTTCTGTTCCTTCTTTAATAGTAAACACCAACGAGACTTAGATTTAGCAAGTATCTTAGTAAATGAAAGAGAGTAATAAGAAGTTCTTTCTCCTAAGTAGTTACCTCAGCAATTGCCATACATTCTTTCTGTTCTAGCCATGCCTACAGCTTTTTGCAAATCTCTTACAAACAATTCCTTCTGCTGAAGTGACATTGTGAAACCCCCAATACTTTTATATTTGCTTATGAGTTGTCTACTAGCCTCCATAAGAGGGGTTTCAGGGTAGCACTTAACTCTGGTGAGTTAGTCATATTTTTAAGACACTCATCAGATATTGGAGTCGTCAACACTCTTAAGAAAGAGCTTTGAATAAGGGAACGTTGACAATGAGTAAGTACAATGAACAGCAGAAACAGTAAAAGATTAATAGGCACTCTTCTACAGTGAGGAAAAGAAAGGCAGAAACACATCTTTCCCAGGGGCTTGCCAGCCTTTTTCCAGGAGTAGGCCTCTTAGAAGCCCTATTCTCCGAGGTAGACTTCGGTGATGTCCCAAAACTTGGAGATAGGTTTCTGTAAAGCCCCATTCTCTGAGGTAGACTTCGGTAAAGTCCCAAAACTCAGAGATAGGTCTCTGAAGCCCCTATCTTAGGTCTGATAGATGGTTTCCCATGCTAAGCAGACTCCACTGGAGTCGGCGTGGCAATCCTTCAGCTCTTCAGCTCAAAGTGAGTGCTCTACCAGTTGAGCTACAGTACCACTTCCATCTTTCTGAGTGGTTAATTGGAGATAAACCTTTCATTCCCAGGCTGCCTTTGAACTGGGAGCCTCAGATCTCATCCTCCAGATAGCTAGGATTACAGGAATGAGCCACCAGTGCCCAGATAATAAATAGCTTTTTTTGGGGGGGAGGGGGTCTGGTCATGGGCCTGAACTCTGGGTCTGGGCGCTGTCCCTCATCTCTTCAGCTCAAGGCTAGCACTGTACCACTTGAGCCACAATGCCACTTCCGGATTTTTTTCTGCTTATGTGGTGCTGAGGAATCGAACCCAGGGCCTCATGGATGCAAGGCCAGCGCTCTACCACTGAGCCACCTTCCCAGCCCCAATAAATAGCTTTTTATGTGTATCAGGTGATACACAACAACTCAGACCCTTAGGAAGTCTTTTATCTTCCAGTCTGGCAGGATCTAACCCCACTATATGCTCCGGTAGATAACAAAATTAAACAGATTCTACAAATGTAATTAGTTCCCACAAGAGTTGGAATGAGTTATTTCCAAGGTGTGAGTGCAAATTAAGGCCTTTCTAGAAGTCAGTGATGCAAACAGAATGAAGCAAACAGTAAGGAGAATATGTTTGTCAAGAAAGTATGGGGGTGCCTAGGAGCTGACAACAGTGGCTGTATGATAGGAGACCAGAAAGCAGAAACCACAGTCTCACCACCACAGAACTTAAACCCTACTAGGCATCCCGTAAGCTTGTAAGAGATCCCCACATTCTGTGAGAGACTATAGGGTAGTTGCCCCTGCTAGAAACTGAGCAGCTACTATAGACAAACCACACCCAAGTTACCAGCCCAATCTTATATCCTACAATAGTTTGTATTCAGTGGCCAAACAAATAAATTTGTGATAATTTGCCACATAACATGACAAAATAAATGCATATCTCAGATTGCTGGTGCCTTACACCTGTAATCCCAGTTACATAGGAGGCTGAAATCTGAGGATCCAGATTCAAAGGGATCCCAAGCAGCAATGTCTGTGATATTCATTTTGCCAATAAATAGCTAAAACCTGGAAATGGCGATATGGCTTAAGTTGCTGTTCACTATTGAGCCATGGTTCTCCTTTTAGCTCTCTTTCAATTATTTTCATAAGTTTTAATTTTCTTTACAACGAATGACATATTTTTTTTAGATAGTTCTTAGTGTGCTTTTATTGGATTGCTTTGGTATGAACAACTCGGGATTGAACTCATACCTCATTTATGGGAAGAAAGAAATCTACCACCTAAGTCACAATTCAGTTATGGCAGTTTTTTGTTTGTTTGTTTGTTTTTCTTGGTCGTGGGGATTGACTTCTGGGCCTGGGTGCTATCCCTAAGCTCTTCAGCTCAAGGCTAATGCTCTACCACTTTAGCTACAGTGCCACATCCAGTTTTCTGTGTGGTTCCTTGGAGATAAGAGTCTCATGGACTTTTCCTTCCTGGGCTAGCTTTGAATTGTGATCCTCAGATCTCAGCCTCCTGATTAGTTAGGATTTTATGTGTGAGCCACCACCACCCGGCTATGGTAGTTTTTGTTTTTGTTTTTGTTTTTTTAGGAATTTGAATTTCTTATTTTTGTCCTAATTTAATTTAATATTTTATTTTTTTAATCCCAGGGAATTGAGTATAGGACCCTTTATATGTATGTATGTGCATGCTTCTGTGTACATATGTGCCAATACTGAGGCTTGAATTGCCATAACTTTTTCCAAGCAAGGCTGACACTATACCACTTGAATCACACCTTCAGTATTTTTATTGCTGCTTAGTTGAAGGTAAGAATCTCTGATTTGCTACTTTGAAGGCTTAGTTTTTGGATGACAGTTAAGAGCGAAACTGTGAGGTTTCCTTACCACTTCCGTCTAATATCTACTTAGGAAAAGCTGGAAGTGTCACTGTGGCTCAAGAGGTAGAGCACTAGCCTTAATCAAAAGTAACTCATATACAGTGCCTAGGCCTGACTTAAACCCTGGGTCCTGCAGGTTAAACAAATAAACTCTGAATTGTCTGACAAGTCTAGTTTTAAAACATGATCTTATAGATTTCAGCCTCTGAAATTGCTAGATTTACAGGTTTGAGCCTTTAGTAATGGTGATAGTTTTCTATTATTATTTACAGATGCTTTAAAAAACACATCATGTAGCTAACAGTGGCTCATGGTTATAGTCCTTGATATTATGGATACTGAGAAGCTTGGTGTGAAGTTGGGCCTAATGATAGAATGTCTATGAGTCTTTTCTCTAATTAACAACCAAAAGGTTGGATGTAGAACTGTGGCCCAAGTTTTAAAGTCATAACCTTGAGCAGAAAAATTTTACGGAAATTGTTCAGGCAATGCATGCAAATCCCAAGATCAGCACAAAAATTAAAATAAATAGAACATAAAATAATCCTAGGTATGGCTAGTGACAGTTTGCCTAGTTTTCCTAAAATTCTTAGTTTGATAGTCACCACAAAGATAACTGGACAAACCAACAAAATATGTGTCCATAGCCAGATGAAACTTTTGCTTAGAAATCTGCACTAATTATATTTTAAAAAACATTTCTTACACTCTTTAATTTAGAAAATTAGCCCCAAAATAATGCCAGTTGAAGAGAAATTGTATGTGATGACTACTTCAGAAACAATAATTTTTTTAGTTTTTTAAAAGGAGATGTCACGTATTTATCAACTTATATATATATATATATATAATTAGTAAATAAATTTCAACTAAATATTAACTTCATTGTCCTCTAAATTGAAGTGTTGACCTATATTTTATATCAGAATGAGCATTTATTCGTCTCATTTTTAAAAGTCAATTTAAATTTTCTATTCAAATTTTATACAAAAAGAATGTGTTTGGTGTTCTAGGAAAGTTCTCCAAAAGTTAATGTAGAGCAGTATGTAGGGCCATTGTGAGATTAACTAGGGATTCTGAGCCATGAAAAACTAAAGTTTTAAAAGTTGAAATAAATACATGTCAGAGAGTTAGAAACAAAACTTGGGTTTCTAGGGATAGACTTTCAAACCCTTTCAATACATTTGGCTGGGTAGATGGTGCTACAGTTGGTAATTTTGCTTCACTCAAAAATCCTTGATGAGTTTTTTTGTGTGTAAGAAGAAAATCCCTTTGCTTTCGTATTTATGAACTTCATGTTAAAACTTTAGCAATGGGCCTTCTGTGGCCCCTTTTTAACTGGAAGTATTTCAAGATTTTTAAGACCTCAAAATCCTTTTGTACTCTCAGCCAGGCTGTTTTAAACTATTTACTTTCAAATTTATTAGCATAATCCATTTATCATTGTAGGGAGGAGAATCCTATGCTAAATAAAGTCTACTTGCTAGAGTTGTTTGTAAGTAATGAAGCATTGGGTATTTTGGGGTTAGCCTGTGTAGAGTAGACTGGATTGAGATGACATTTCCATGATTTATAGGTAAAATCACCCTCTTCCACTACAGGTGCAGGATCAAATGAGTGATGGGCATTGGTTTAAGGTTTCTTTTATTTTACTATGTATGAATCTTCCATCATATCTATATCTATATCTATATCTATATCTATATCTATATCTATCTATCTATCTATCTATCTATCTATCTATCTATCTATCTATCTATCTATATCTATCTATCTATCTATCTATCTATCTATCTATCTATCTATCTATCTGTCTATCTATCTATCTATCTATATGAATCTTCCTGATATGTTGTTTTATAAATATTTGGTTTTACATTATGTGAATTATAGTTTTTTTAATTAAATAAACAGGACATTTGGCCTTAATCATGTAAGAATTTGATTAATTTTAAGAGAAAAAATATCATCAGAATTAATTTAGGTTATCATCATTCGAAAATACATATTGAAAGGATATAAAGCAGAAGAATTTATGGGGTGCTTAATATATTCAGCCTTTCTTGTTTATAAGGTTTGTTGTGACCTGATGGTAATAGATTTGCAATGGGTAAAAGTGTTGTTGGTCACTTAGAGTTGTTACTTCATGAGAATGTCTGATGATGTTGAACCCTAGGTTTCTGAGAGGAAAAACACAGATATAAGTCCTCAAAGATGCTGACTAAAATGAATGAAATTCACACTCCATTAATAAGAGGGAAGGGCACCATTTTTTTTGCTGTCTTCAACAGCCAAATGCATTTTTCTCTGTAGGTGATTATCAGCAAAGAGGAGATTGTAGACAGACTCAATTCGTGGATCCTATTCAATGAACAGAATAAGGAGATGTCTGGATGGCTGGTGTAGACAAACAACAATTCTACATACAGCAGACAGCATTATTGATGAAAGGCTTGAGACGTTTCAGAAGGTGAGCCAGCAGTGTCCAGGCAGGTGTAGTTTGAACACCCTTCTCACTGCTGAGAATCTCATGTTACAGGCAAGTTTTCTATAAGGGTTGAAGGGAACAGTTGCTTCTTCTGCATTGGCAAGTCTGATAGGAGAAGGGGCTTGTGTCTCCTGAAGTATCTTGGTGTCTCAGACCCCTGAAGGAGTCTAAGTTATTGCAAAAGAGCAGGGGTCATTTATGATTAAATTGATGATTTCAGGTAGTCACTAGGCCTCAGATGTAATGTAGTTCAGTAACACATGTAACAAGAATTCATGTAGTTAAATGAAACTGAGTTATATCCACTTGTGAATTAGAAGTAAAATTAGAAGTAGATTAGAAGATATCCATGAGAGAAATCAGTGAGGCTGTTGTATCAAGAAAGTAAGAACAAACCATATTTTGAGTTCGTTTAGTGAGCACTTCTTGACTTTCCAACCTTTCCCTGTGAAATTGCATTAACTCTCACATATGATGAGAATTTCTCAATTACAAAACTCTATAAGACGCATCCCATGTTTGTGGCTAAGAAATAAATGCTTTGGGGGCCAGGCACTAACGGCTCAATCCTATAATCTTAACTATTCAGAAGTCTGCAAACTGAAGATTGAAGTTCAAATCCAGTCCAGACAAAAATCTCCCTTTAGTTCTCCAAAGCCATGGAAATGTAGCTTTACCTCAAGTTATGGAGTACCTTAACAGAAAAAGCTAAAACACAGTGTCCAGGCCTTGAGTTCATATTCTCATAGTGGAACAAATAAAAAGTAGAAAAGAAAGATGGAGTAATAATGGAGCTTCCTATTTTCATAACTTACCAGGACCACATGGAGTTAATAATCCTTTTAAGTGAAAAGAAGGCCCAGTTGAAGCAAATGAGTAAACAGTTAAAAAGGACCAGCAGCAAGACAAGAGACTTCACGAGGGATGACAAGCTTAGCAACAAAATCAAGAGCATTCATCTTCAAGAAAACACACCTCTGTAATCCCATATAAACCTTTGATTATTCTCATCGCTATGACCATCCTCTAACGTTGACTACACTTATCCACTAGAGTCACCGAACATAGCGTATCCTTTGTGACATTTCATGGATAAAGTTGCTTGTCCTCATTGTCATCAGCCTTTCAGAAGCTTCAGTGAAGAGCATGTATATGCTCTTCACTGTATATGATAGCATCCTGTTCTATTTTCCAGCAAAGAAACTGTGGCTAGCAGGCTTGAGAATGGTTACATTCAGAGGTTCTCCAGTTTCACATTTTTCTTTTCCTTTCTTGGTAGGTGAGTTGGAATAAGAAAAAAAAATTGAGCAGTATGTTTTATTTAAATGAAAAGATTTATTTGAAAATACTACAAGGTATCATTCTTTAAATATATTTTTAATTCAAACATAATAGGGCTAGTTTTAATGCTGCATGCCTTTAAACCTAACTATGTAGAAGGCTGAAATCTGAGGATCGAAGTTTCACGACAGACAAGGTAAAATGGACCATGATACTCTTATCTACAACTAAGAAACAAAAAGCAAAACAAGGAGCTGTGGCTCAAATGGAAGAATGTCAACCTTGAGCAAAAAGGAAAACCAAAAGAAACTAGGCCCTGAATTTAATTTCTAGTACTAGCACACATATGTTTGTGTATATACATATATATATATATATATTCTATATGCATGCATTTATAGGCATATATGTGTGTCAATATATATAAACTCTATATGCATATGTATGTATATATAATTTTATAATAAATTATTAGCAAGTGTCAACTATATACAAGCAAATATTTAGTGTTGCTCTTAAAAACAGATTCATATGCAATTATGAACCCCTGTGATTTATAGGAGCCAACATAAAAAGAAACATATACCAACAAATGATTTTTGTTATAGAATAGCCTGCATGCACAAATAACTAAATGATATTTAGTTATTTTCCAAAACATTGAAAGCAAAAGCATAATAGTACAAGAAATCACATTTAGACATGGACTATGACTCTCAGTGGACAGGTAGATCAGGAAAATATGATAGCTATATGCATATAGATATACATGTATTTGTATACATTCATATATATATGCATATATATACATACGTACATACACACGTACATGCACAACAGAATTTTATTTATCCATTCAAAAGAATGATAATGAATCATTTGCAAAGAAAGGAAAAAAATTGGGGAAAATCATGCTAAATGAAGTAAGGGAAGAAAGCCAAACCCAGAGAGACAAATGAGATATATTTTCTGTTATATAGGAAGTTAGACATAATATAGATCAATACAATATGCACACTTTGTGGTGGGATCCAACTATACACCTAGGTATGAACTGAAATATGGTTAGTTCAGAGAATAATTCAAATAATGTAATTCCTTAGAATAGCTAACTCACATTCCAACAAAATAACCACTACGAATCAAGTATTCAGAGGTACAGATGGAGTCAAGGTGGGAAGAAATAGATAAATGAAGCAATAAAGTGGAGTGAAATTCAGTGCTCTAACTTAATGCATATCCTACCAAATGAAGAAACTTGAGGAAAAGGTGGGAGTGAGAGTGCTGGGGAAAATTATGAAAGAGGTGAGATTGTACTCATGTACTCATAATGAATGTCAACTCCTGTGTACAAGTTGAAATCAAAATGAAATTTAAAAATCCAATACTCAGTATGCTCATGAAAGTATTTCAGTGATGATGATTCTCTGAATAACTAACAAACAATGACGAGTTCAAGCAAATAAGTAGCAGAAAGGGAAATGATGTTCAGCTCTAGAAGAAGTTTAAGAAAAGAGGGGGCAGATTAATGAAAAGAGGAAGGGATGGCAAATGTAATCATTATATTAATGATATCAATGTAAAAATGGAACCATGTAACTTGGAAGATGGGTAGTTTGGGGAAAGATGGGTAGATTAATGGAACACTAATCAAGATGCATTGTACTTATAAACAAACTCATTGAATTGAAACCACTTTGCACAATGATAAATACAAATGAGTAAAAAAGACAAAAAATAAATTTGTGCTTCATTTTTTGTAGCACAAGTAGTAAATCGTAAGTTATAATTTGGATAAAAAGTAAAGTTAAATTAGCTACATGACAAAATAAGAAACGAAATGTCTTGTGGGTAACATTGTCTTTGGAAATATCCGTGCCTTATAATATACTTTTCAAAAATATCAATATTCTGATTACTTTGATTTTTTGAAAATAAAGTGATCTGTGAACTTTCAGACACTATTATCATAATGCCTAATGATACATAATTTAGCTAGAGTTGATAAGATAATCATTGTTACTTATATTATATTGTAAAATATGAGGAACTTTTATGATACCACTACATTATAACACAGATACTGAAGTTTCCTTCTTTAAATTGCTCCACAGGATATGGTTACATATAACCTGATACAACTCCCAAAATCACAAATATAAGTAAAATTACTTAGAAGGAAATGGTAGGAGGACAATTATTATCTAACACAATCAATGTCAGCCATGGACTTCCTGAAAGAGAATCATAGACAAATGTGTTTGTTTCACCAGGCTTCTAGTGCCAAACAAGAAGTGTTGAAAAGACCCATTATGGCAAACTAATTCTCAAAGTGAGATCACTATATAGGCAGACCCTCCAAGACTCCTACATGGAAGAGACTATTTCTAACCCGAATGCTCATTTTTTTTTTTACCAAAGAAACAGTTCCTTTAGTAATTTATGTTTTGTGAATGTAGATAATGAATGAACATTTTTCACAAAATTAAATTTGAAATATCTTTGATCCGTTTTTCCATGCTTAAAACTACCAATACAATAAATAATAGTTGCCACAATTTGGAACTTTTCTGCATCAATGGAAACACAATCTGGAGAATATAGATTCTAGAAAGAACCAAAGGAATCCAAAGATATATCTATTTTCCACACAATTGTTCAAGTGGAATGAAGGCCAACATAATTTCTTTAAATTAAGAATTAGTCTAATGTCTGCACACCAACAGTTAACAAATGTTTATTCCAAACTTAGTGATTGTACAATAGGTAGACTTTGTAGACTTTCTTATTTTTGAAGGAAAAAATCTACTTGAGTGAGACACAGGAACCTTAAGAAGACTTACAGATAAAGCACATAGTATGTTAGAAGACACCATGGTAGAAAAATGAAACTTCCTTTTTGTTGGTCACGAGGCATGAACTAAGGGCCTGAGTACTGTCCCTCAGCCCTCTACCACTTTGGGACAGAGTACCACTTCTGTTTTTTTGTTGATTAACTAGAGACAAATCTCATAGACTTTCTTCCCATACTAGCTTAGAACCACAATTCTCAGATCTCAGCCTCATGACTAGCTAGGATTATAGATGTGAGCCACCAGTATCCACCACCACACAAAATGAAACTTTTCAGCTTCTAGTGAGTTCAATTTTCAGTGGCCAGGAAAGACCTCTTAGAATGGTGCTTGCCACTAAAGAATTGAAACTACAGAATGAGCAACCAGGAAGTTGTCTGTTAGTAAATATGCAAGTATGAAAGGGTGTTATTAATTTCAGTTATTTTTTTTCAATATGATTCATATTCAGTACAAATCTGATCTTGTTGTCACCTCTTGGAAGGAGCAGAGCCTGGGCCTATGCTACTGTGAATGTAAGATACTAGAAAAAGAATACCCTATGGTACACAAGTAGTTGAATGCAGGAAAGAAGCAACATATTCCTGGCAGGGGAAGGCATGGGAGAGATAACGGCCTAGAGAAAAAACTGGTGGTCACAACATTTAACCCCTTCTCCTCCAAGGAACTGACCTCCCACATAGTGGCAGTGACATAATTCACCTAGTACATTTTCTGATATGAAGGAAGGTGTCATGTCTCACTAAACAACACAATTGTAGTCAAAGAAAGGGAAATTCTTTTGTGTCACTCTTAGGTCCAGTCTCAGTTAATCTCTACATTAGACTTTGTCCAGTTTCTATTCTTACTAGAAGGTCCCTAATCAGGAGGAATGTGTGTTCTCCTGGATTCCCATTGGCCCTTTGGGAACTGAGACCACTTTCAGTTTTAAATCTGTTCCTTCTGTCAAGGCTGTGGTGGTTGGTGGGAAAGCTCATCCTCTGAATTGTGCCCTAGTACAAAATCTCTTCAGAGAAAGTCAAGGAATGACAGATTCTGCCTGAATTTCTCCATTTCCAAAGAGGTCAATTAATATCTGATTCTGAAGATCAGGTGGAGGTCCTTCAATAGTTCCTCTGAGCTGGAGTGAAAGCACCGACTCCAAGTCATACATTTCTCCAACTCTTTTTCATGACCCCAAAGATCACAGTAGTTGAGTTCAGAAACAAGGAAAAATGAGACTAGCAGAAGAATCATGGGCGGGGGAGGAATTAGACACCATGAAAATGAGGTCAGAAAATCTCCTAGGATCACTCACATCATTCAGGAATCACATAATAAGATTAGGGAATAAAAGTAATAAATTACTACCTAATTAGTAACTCTACTTCTCTGACTACAAGTGTTCTGTAAAAAGGTAGGTGACCTGGACTATGTTGATTAGGAAAAGAGAGCACGTTGTTTCATCACAAAGTTCTACTAAATATCTTCATCCATAGCACAGGTGGTTCTTACTCTCTACTTCTCTGATACTTTTCTTTGCTGGATTCTAAAAATGACCTTTGAAAGTGTTAACATCTTCAGATGTAATTACATTTTATTTTAATCCGTTTCTTATGAAATAAAACAAATTATGGGGAAAATCTGTCTATGGGACATTTTCTTCAATGCCCTATTTATTTGATGTTATTGTTATTTTTTATAGTTTCATTTTTAAAACTTGAGCAAAATGTTTTGTTAAATTAACACTAATTAGTTGCACATTTTTCATATTTTTCCTTGTTTATAAATGTGAAAATATATCTTGATCAGCACCCCATATGTTTTCTTCATCTTCTTTCCTCCTTTTCCACACAAACACAGATATATTCAATCAATCACATCAACAATTTTGGCCATACTCTCTCTTTTTCACAGTTCTGGTCCTTCTGTGAATTTTTGCTATTACATATCCAAAAGACAGATCCTGACTTGTCTTCTCATAAACATTTTAAGTGTATTTTATGAATTGGAATGTGTCGTCTGTGTATACCAAATATGAATTTACTTCATTCAAATTGGCCATGCAGATGAATGTTTTTCTAACCTTCATCCATCTTCTATCATTCAACAGTTTTTGATGAGACTTATTTTATACCTTCTTCATTCAACTTTTCAAAATAATTTGTTATTTAACTTCTAGCATTATCTTTTTTTTCTCAATTGTTGCCTTCTTAAAATTGCTTCAAATTATAAACTACTTATGATGGTCCTGTATGTGTTCACTGATATATTTACCTTTTGGTCTAATATTCACCTATTACAGGATATCTTTTTTTTGGGGGGGGGGTGCGGTCGTGAGGCCTGAACTCTGGACCTGGGCGCTGTCCCTCAGCTCTTCAGCTCAAGGCTAGCGCTCTATCACTTGAGCCACAGCGCCACTTCAGGCTTTTTACTTTTTGCTTATGTGGTGCTGAGGAATCGAACCCAGGGCCTCAGGCATGCAAGACAAGTGCTCTACCACTGAGCCACCTTCCCAGCCCCTTACAGGATATCTTTAACCTGTAGTAACTACTTTGAAAATCAATATTGACATTTCTCACAAAAGAAAAAACACAATGCCAGAAAAGCCCATGAGAATAGTATTAGGCGTATATCCAAAAATACTTTGCAATGTAAAAGTAGAAGCATTAACTTCTCTTATATTCCAGAATATGTTTATAGCTATGAATAGCCTATTTTGTTTATTCCTTTTACTGGTACACCTAGGTTGATTGCAGATCTTGGTTGTTATGAATACTGCTGCCATTAACATGGATGTTCATGTTGAATCATATTCCTTCAATATGTATCCAAGTTACTGTAAAGGTCATTAAAATATGTGGGGTTGTTTTTGGTATTGTGTAAACTTCCACTCTGAGCTACATATGAGTTGTACTCGGTTACAATGACACACAAACTCTCCAGCATTTGTGTTTATTTGTTTGAGTGGCTATAAGTATTTTAATGTGTAAGATGGGATCTCAGGGACTTTTGGGTATGTATTTCCTATGTGGATAAGAATTTCAAATATTTCATTTATTTATTAAACATTAGCATTTGTACTTCATTCCTGATCAGTGTCTTTTTTGGTATTTGATCAATTTTTAAGTTTTATAATTTGTGATTTTTTCCTATTCCAATTATTAACATTAGTTAAAAAATTTATTTCAGTGGTCCACAATTTACTAAAATCTAGTGATTGTACATTTATAACACTGGTTTTGTGTTTGTTTACACCCAGGCAATTATTTCAATAAAGATGTTGAACTTCTTTCACTAGAAATGTAGATTGAAATGATAGTATCTCATATTAGTGCTAAGATAATCTCAAAATTAAGTCACAGCCTAGGTACAAACAGTTTGGCTAAGTAACACATTAACACAGCACAAATTGCATTTAAAGAGATCAAAGAGCTTCATAAAAGATGTTTAAAAAGGCACCACTTTCATGAAGCAAATGCTGAAGTTCACACACAGACCATAGGAATCTGATCATCAGGAAGATCAAGAGACAAAAGTATACAAAGGGACAACTTTAGAATGTTTACTAAGGATTGGTGGAGGGGGGAAACCCACTGGATACCAAAACTCAGTGCTGAAGGAAAGAAGTGTTTTATTCATAACCTCTGCTCTGTCTTACTCTCTCACGTCACACACACACACACACACACCACACACACACACACACACACACACACACACACACACACACCTCTTGTACACATAGAAACCCAGGGGCAGCTGTATCTCGGACAATGAAGATTTTTTTCTTCTTCCACTGAGATAATCAAATGTGATGGTGCAGTTGGCTCCACAGCCACCCCACACTTGAGCAGGATGAGGGATAGGATAACTTAGACTGCAGCATAGCCTTGTGTATCCCTGGCTTTGTGTGTAAGAATGCAGTTCATGGTCCTGTAGGTATGGGTGGTCAAGCTGAAACAGGGGTACACTTTGCCTGGAGGATGGCACACCATAAGCCTTGCATGCATGGTGAACCAGGTTTGAGAAGCCCTATGAGCATCTATGTAATGACCACTCAATGGCATGGAGTTGACACTGTACTTGAATGTGGCAGGAGACCGGAGGACAGCTGGAATCCAGAAGGTGTGAGAGGCACCAGAGTGAATGAGCCTTTCTGTGGAAACCCCTAGGGCAAGCTAAGGAAGTTCCCCGCACACATGTGACAGCCACCATGCTGGTCCCCAGAGGACTCACCTGGTCTTGTCCATGGTTCAGTCCTTATCTACAGCTGGAACATCCCCGGTGGCCCTTGTCCTGACTGGGCTGAAACAGCATTGGCCAGGCATTTTTCCTTCAACCCACTGTGCATGACCTACCTGCCGCTGCTCCGTGAGGGCAGGCTGAGGCTGGGCTGGCCGTTCCTGGTGCCCAGTGCAAAACCAGTCATAGGCTGATCCCACAGCAGTGGAGCTGGCCCTCACAAACTGCCAGGGGTATCGAGAGAGGCATCACTGCAGCTTGAGTCCGGTGGCCTCCACCCTCCACGTCCCCAGAGTTTGCCTCCAAGTCCTACCCTTTTTGTTGAAATTCTTCATCCACTGGTTCTCTCATTTCTCGTTGTCTACTTTAGCAGGACTTGAGACTCCTTCCTCTCCTCATGAGGCTGCCAGGCCCCAGGGGATCCGCCCCAACCATCCCAACTCACAGACCCTTCCCAGAAGCTAGCCAACATAGGGGTGGCTGCTGTCAGAGAAGCTGACCTTCCCCCCTCCTTCCTCCCCTCACCAGCCTTTGCCAGGGCCTACTTTCCACTCCCCAACACCCCCAGCCCCAACTCCAGTGCAGCCTCCCCTGCAGCCTATACTCCCCTCCCCATCACCCCCAGCTCCAACCCTAGTGCAGTATCCCCCATGTCTTACCCTCCTCTCCCAACCCCCACCCCCAGCTCCAACTCCAATATGGCCAGTGCTCTGGGGAACACAACCACGTGGCCCAGGTGGCATCAAGGGTGCCACAGTGTGCAGCTGGCTGAGAGCTGGAGGCAGCATAGGTCTCTCTGATTAGTGTCTTTCACTTACTCATGTATTCATTGTATTAATTTAGTACTTAATTTTTAGATCTTATAAGTATCATTTCATTAATCCTTTGCAGAATAGCTGGTAGAAATATAGTCCCAAAATTCAGATTGTCTTTTTTTAAATTCTTTCCAGATTCAGAGATGTTTTAGGTAGTTATAATAATCATGAACTCTCACTTCCATAGCAGAGTGCTATTAAGAAAATGATTGCTTATGCATCTGTTATTAATTATTTACAATACTTAAAACTTTTAAAATTTCAAATATTACAGGAAGAACTGGGTTCATGATGAGTGGATGTTTGTGAGTAGGTTGAGCTGTTGCATACTGTGTGTGTGTGTGTGTGTGTGTGTGTGTGTGTGTGTAGGGAAGGGTACATGTATTATTGAAATCACGGATACAGATGATGAGTGTTGTTCTGAAATTGTTTCCTTTTTCTGAGATATACATTGTGGTGTTTCTTTGTTGGTGGTAGTCTCTGACTACTTGCCTTTGCCTGATGTTCACTTTCCAGCTCAATTTTTCAATAAAAGGTTCTTATTTCTTATTGAGCATACAGGGCTGTGGTATTACTGTGTCTTTAGTCTGCCATCAATGATCATATTTTCCGCTTTAAAAATTAACAATCAATATAATTTTTACTTCCTGATTGATTTTCCCCTTTAGTTTGCATTTATAAATAAGTATTAGAAGAGTTTTGAGCTCAGTATTCATAATGAAAAACCATTTTGAATTCTCTTGTTAGCACCAAGATCTTGAATTTCTTTTGTGGTTTTAGTATAAAATACCCTACTTTGTGATTTTGGCATGAGGAGACAAACAATTCCGACAGTTTTATTCGTTAAAATATCAGATAATTCATAATTTTGATTATATCTAGTGGCAAAATGAATGTACTTGCTCAATAGATTTGCCTAAAAAATCAATGCACAAAAGAACGACTCATAGGGGCTGAGAAGGTGTCTCAGTGGTATACTGCTTACCTTGCATGCGTGAGGCCCTGGGTTGGATTCCTCAGCACCATGTAAGCAGAAAAAGCCAGAAATTGTGCTGTGACTCAAGTAGTAGAACACTAGCCTTCAGCTGAAATGCTGAGAGACAGTGACTAGGCCCAGAGTTCACCAACAAAAACAAAAAATAAATAAATAAAACTCATAATCAAGGACATTAATTTCAAAGGTTCATTATCATGATACCTAGTGGCAGGGTGCCAAGACATATTGGACCTCTGTCACAAAGCTTTAAGAAGGATTTCAACACTTGACAAGTACTGAAAACAAAAAGTAAAAAATAGCTCTGCCAACAACATAGATAATCTGCACTCAAAAAGAAAGTTACTAAGAATGGAATACTTTTTACAATATTTCTTAAGAGATTCTGGCTGTATATTAATTATCATATAACGTAACATTTAAAAGCTCCATAGGTGGATCTGAGTCTTAAGGACCTCTATCAAAAACTGGAGAAGAAAATTATCAACCTGGATTTTAAAAATTGTTATTGTTAAGGAAGTGTACACATGGGTCACCATTTTGTAAGTCAGGTAATGAGTTCATTTCTTACTGGACAGTCTCATCACTTCCTTTGCACTCTCTCTCTGTTTCCCCCCCCCATCCCTGTCCACAAGTGGTATAGTTCATTGTCAGCATAATATCTACAGAGAACCACTGCTGCATTTTCTCCCCTGTCCTTCTTGAGTTTCTGTGGCCCCCTCACTACCCATCAATGGATAAATAAGAACAGAAAAATTCCTCTTGTTTCCAATTGCTGGAATTCATTTCAATATAAACATCAGTTGTTTTATGAGAGTGTTAGTCTCTGTCCACAAATCCCAAACACTTATACTTCATGCAACCAGTCATAACTCCCACCATATTCTAAGTTCTACAAAGTAGTTCTTTTCACTTTCTGAGATTCAGAAAGATTAAGTAACTTTCTGGAAATACTGGGCTGAGCATTGAAGCTCACTCTTATAGCTTATATACTTCAGAGAGTGAGATCTGAAAATCATACTTTGAAACCAACCTAGATTGACATATCCATTACATGTTGACTCCAGATAACCAGCAGAATTGTGTGTTTCAAGTGGTAGAGTTAGAATGCCACGAGTCTTGAATGGGAAACCTAAAGGATAGTACCAATATGTTGTTTTTTAAGAACCAATGCGGTCCCATACAAAATCTGACACCACAAACACACACACACACACACACACACACACACACACACACACACACACACACACACACAAACACACACACACACATACACACACACTTGAAAAAAGAAGTTAGTAATGAAATCCAAATAGTTTTTTTATATATGTTTTAGTATTGCTTTAGTGAGATTTGACTTGGTTGTCTCTACTGATGAGCCACAATTTGAAAACTGTTGAAATGACTACCATGTCCATGCTCAGAGAAATATTCTCCAATTTGTCTTCCTCCTTTTCAGGCAATGATATGTTGTCTCTCCTTGGCCCAGTTTCCTCTTTTGGGACTCAATATCTTAGACTTTTCAGTCTTAATAACCAGGATCATAGGTGGCAACTACTGTACTGGACGGTATCTGCCTTGGGGAGTGTTCAAAATTCACCATTCAGGTTATTAACACTCACCCATGAAAACTCTGTGCTCAGCATTGGGAACTTCTTAGGGCCAGGAATTCAGGAGAAGCACTGTGTTCTACTTCATATTTTTTATTTAAGGGAAGCTTCCATATATTGTCTACTTTAAGCATTGTGTGATGAGAAAGATTGCCTCTAGGAGACAGAAGCACTGTACTAACTGTTCCTCTTAGAACACAGGAGGAGGGAAAAGAAGTTCTGAAAAAGTCATATAGTCTAAACATTGAGCTCTTAGGAACTCAGGCTATCTGTTATCTTACTTTCAACCTAGAAAGTCAGAGCCTGAAAGGGCTTGAAAGCTCCATTTATATTCCTGATCATGGGGCTCCCTTCCCATCAGTCCTTCTGACCCTTTGTTTAGTGGTTGACAGTGTCTCTTTCTTTCTTGTTACTTCATTGCATATTAAGCACACCCAACCATGGGTTTCCATTGTCCTAGTAGATGTTTTGCATTCCAGGACCTTCCTTCCAGGGAACTCTCTTCTTGGGCCTTCATATGCATAGGTCCACAGAAGTGAGTGACTCACAGAATGTGGAACATACTTGCTCAATGATGATCAACTCACAGACTCAGGCAGGTTGAGTTTGGAACCTTTCTGAGAGACCTTAGCCTAGGCACTGTGGGCAACATTGACAGCAATTCCTCAGAGCAATACCACTGACAGAAAGTGAGCCCTGACTAGTCCTTAGTCCTTGACAGTTCTACTTAGGGGTGTGAACAAATGACCATGCCCTTAGGGTATTGCACAGTACACCAATCACTGAAGTCATTTTGAGCCTAGGAGAAAAATCTCCCTTTGTATAGCAGTACACATAAGAAGCAGATGATGCCCCACACTCAAATGCTCCAGGAGAACAGAGTGTATGAGTGTCTACACAGTTGGGGAGTCAGAATCTGAGGGGTGGGAAGGGAAGATTTCAGATATTGCACTATAAAGTAATTATAAGTTTTTGAATTGCTAACCCAACTTCCTTGCTGATCCTTACATTTTGTTTCAGGAAGTGGTGGAATATTTATGATCACAAAATGGAGTTTTTAACCCCAGGCCCAAACTCTAGGTGATCTTGTTAGATCTTCCACATGCCACTTATGCCAAATAAAGAGATGTGGTGGAGGTCAGGAAAGGACATTGATTAGATGTCAGCCATGACAAGACAACACCTTAGCACAACTTCAGAACACTAAGCAATACTCACCTACATTTCTATTCACCCATGTCATTAGGTCTGAGTTGTATCTAGGAGTCCTCAGTACCTTCAGAAAAGGAAGATCTAGGACAGAACCCAAGATTGGTCTGGCATTTTGGACATAAACTAACTTGTTTGATGGAAACCCTGTGTACTGTCCTATAAACCTGTGCATTTACCTTACTACATTTGATTCATATCCCCTCACTAAATTATCTATGATTGGTTCGGTTGCTGCCATAGCAGCTGTCTGGTGGCTCCATTTTGATTTCACTTTATTCTACTGAACCAGTAATGGAGATGGAGAGACTGACCACAGCACATTTGCATGTTTCTCAATAAGCAGTGATTGGCTGGAGAGTATTTAAGATGCTACCTATGTTCTTAGTTGCCTAGTACCACCTTGGATTCCAGAGTCAATGTTGATAAACAGATACAAAAGTTACATGTAGCTTGCTGTGCCGGATTCACACCTAGAGAGGCAGATGAGAAATTGGAAGGGTTTGGTGTGAAAGCCACAGGTTGATACAAAGCAGAATGAAAGGATGTGGAGATGAAGTAAGCTACCTGGTAGGAAAAGGAGAGATAGTTAAAGGTGATGATTACCTGGAGGAGACAGAGAAAGTTTGAAGCAACATTTGGGCCTGTAGATCAAAGTAACACATCTGAGGTAGAACAGTCTTGCTTTCCAGAGCCACAGAAGTTGGAAGAGCAAAAGCAAGTGTTCTTGCCCATTTCAAGGGATCTCCCAGAATGCTAGGGTAAGAACTGGTAGCTTCCCAGAGCACTGCTGCTGAGCACTACACGATCCCTTGCTACCATGATAATTGACGTTGGAGATGAGCAGTGAGATCTGTAAAAGGTGATTGCAGCTCACAATGTGGAGCCTGTTCTGCAGCATTGTGGAGTGTGGGCTCTCAGGATGCTCAGGGAAAAGATCCGAAAGCCAGTGTCAAAAATTGCAATCTATTTGGAGTAGACATTTATGGATGGAACATGCCTGAACGCAACATGCTGATAATGAGCTGCTAGTGGTAGTTCCCTAAAGAATCTAACAGCCAAACTGGAGATGGAAACAGTGAGCTCTGCACCACATCAGTGTACCATGCCAATTGTATTATCCTAGTACTGGCTACCCAGTTTGCACACTCACGACCTTTTTAACCTGATTGTGCCACCCTAATCCTTCACAACTTTTACTCTTTCACGTTCTCTTTTCCTCCTTGTCCCTGCTAAACTGTCTGGATATCCCAATCCTTGCAAAGCTGTTGGTGCCACTGCCACTCAGCGATTACAGTCACAATTCCCCTTTCCCTGGTATCCTATTCTCTGCTACTCTACTCTGTTACTCATAATTCGTAACACCATGGTTCCAGCCACCTGGTCCCTGGCAACCTTGTTGCTGATACCCCCTTCCCTAACAAAGCAAGGGAAGAATGGGCACAGGCAGTCGACTTGGGTACTACTGTCTTCTTGTAGGCACATTGGGACAAGTTATTCCTCATGAAGGACTAACTGGAGGTGGAAATGAAAGAGGTTAATCAGAGGTGACTAAAATCTAGAGACATCAACATGACACTGGTTGTTAGAAAAAGAAGGGCCCGAGGTGAATATTAATGGGAAAATAAAATTTTACAAAGAATTTTGGGAATGATGCAATGGATTTAGCTTATTCTCTTCTACTAGTTATCTGAATTATTTTATGACCTAGATATGCAATTGTTTTGCATTTTAAAAATTACATGAAATTGCACATTGATGTGGTACTTATATTAATTTATGGAATAGTTACATAAGATCACGTTAATAATATTCAATATTTTATGTTATATGATATGCTCACCAATCTGCCTTTGTCAATATGAATTGAGCTCTCTATCAATAAATGGAATTTCATTGTCAAATACTAGAAGGAGATTACTGATGCTAGTGCCAAAATGAAAGCTAGAAGAGGAAAATTGAATAAAGCTACATGTTTGAAGGGAGGGTTCAGTGGTAAGGGTTATAATGAAAGAAAAATTCTTCACCATGTAATCTGGGAAGAATAGAATGTGTTTTGTTGAAATACTAGTTTTTTAACCTTAGAAAGCAGAACATTATCTTTATTTTGCTTTTTGGAAACTTTTTAATGATTGGTTTACAAAAAATTATCAATATGACTGAAAATTCACTAATGTGAATGGTCAGATTATCATTATACTCAAAGCTGTCTTGAGAGATAGGCAGGTTAGATTCCTTTGCTATTAAATTAATGGAGTAGTCTTACTTTGGAATGGACAGATAACCCATGACACTTGTTCCAAAACAATAAAGATACTGGAGAAACAAAAAGAAGAAGGAGACCCAAGGCTGCTGAAATGAGCATATTTCCCATTTGGACTTAAAACGGTTTTTTTTGTACAAGCAATAAGAATTTCATCTTAATATTATAATTCCAAAATCTATGTGCTACAAAATAGCTTTTAAATGTAATATTTAATGCTGTTGTATTACTTGAAGACAAAGTTATACAGAAAACCTTAAATTCCAGAAAAACTGCAATGCTCCAACAAACAACTAGATGAAATATAATTTTAAAATTCAGCAGGTTGTGGGAAGATGGTGTTGCTCTCACAGGTAACCCCATTGTCTCTGACCAAAAGAAGGTCTATTGCCACAGCCACACTTTACCTCAAGAAATCCACTCCAATCAAACTCTAAACACCTAAAGGCTTTTTCTACTACAAGAGGACTATCCTAGTAGGCAAATAAGAAAAGGCAAAAGAGAAAGAGTGAACGGGACCACTGTGGAGCACCTGCACCACATGCCATGATGCTTTGGGACTTTCTGCAGACTTTAAGCAGAGGAGTGCAGACTTTAAGCAGAGAAGCACCCAAAAGCTGAAGAAAGTGCTCAATACTATACCTATGGAATGTTAGGAGGGAATCTGGTGAAGATCTCCGAGTTGGTGAATGCCTCCTCTAACCTGTCCTCCACCTAGAAGGGCTATGGGGAAGGAGTTAACTTAGTAATACCGCCATCATTACAATTGCCAGAAATTGGCACCATCGGGTAAGCCCCCCCAAATCAGCCCAACCTGCAGCACTGGCAGGATCCCCGTGGGCCCCCTGCAACCCTGCACAAGGCCTCCAGGAAACCAGAGCTGTAGCCAATCCATCGTTCTGTGCTCTAATGGCCAACTGCTCTGGCTATTGGGCTTTCTGCTGAGACCTGCTCGCTCCCTGCTGTCACCCTGCACAGACCCCAGGCTCTCAGCTGCTTCACCACCAAGCTTCTGCATGCATCTCTGCCAACACACCTAGCAGCCACAGGCAGAAATCACCAAGACTGCCCTCCAGTGTCTGCCGCCTTCCACTACATCTGCCGCAGACCAGCATGGCTACCCCCGCAGTCCACATCAGCCTGCCGCACCAACCCCTACCCAGTCCTCCCAGTGCCAGGGCTCCCCACACCACCACATAGGAGAGAGAACCTTCAGCATCAGCAAAGCCATCCCCCACCTGGATCTGCTAACACCCAGACCATCTGATTGAGAACCATCTTATCCACCATACCACAGGCTCTGTGGTGCAGCACACCACCAGCTACAGATCTTGTGAGTAACACAACTGGATCCACGCTCTGTGAGTGGTAATTTTTTGAGGGATCCCAAAGCCCCCTGACACAAGCCCACTTCCAAAAGGGATGGATCACATCAAAACTGAGCACAGACATAAGCTCTGTTCCTAAGGCTCTTGTGGCTACCTGGCAAAGCCTGGGAACCCAACTCCAGGCTTATGATAGCAGTCTACAACCCTGAAACCCTCCAAACTCCCTGCCACCAGGCCTGAGAATGGAAATCTAGATAGCAGGCACCCTCCCCAATCAAAAAGACATCTGCTCCCAACTAAGCCACAAGGAAAGTGGACTACAGTAAGGCATACGAGGTTCCATCAGGAATCTGCTCTGAGGACTACAGGGAGATTAAAGCTCCCCCAAAGAACCTGAAAAATCCATTCTTTAGTATTTTCTTCTTGCTTTGGTTTTGCTTTGTTAGTTGTTATGCCTGATCATTTGTTGTTCATTTGTATTTCTATGTGTTACTTATGTGTATTGTGATTTAGGATTTGCTATTCCACTTAAAGTTTCTATTTTTCATTATTATTTGGTTTCTTCTTCTACTTTCCAATTTGCTAATTTGTAAGTTTTTTCCTTTCTTTTCTTCTCACTCCCCCTTCACCTCTCTTTCTCTACCTTATACTACTACTCCATCAAGGCTACCCTGTCTAACTCTATACACAAATAAGGCCTCCTTCTATGAGAGTAAAAAATAATTACAGGAGTTAACTTAGATTAAGCAACTTTCCAATAATATCTGGATGATCTTTTTCTAATCTCAGCAAGTCCCCAATATATATACATCTATAAATTCTTTTTCTTATCTTCATCTTGATCTCTAAGCTACTTGCTACATAAGCTTTCTTGGAATTATTTAAACCTTTTACACTCAGTAACAAGTATTTATTCTCCTCCTAGTACATATACCCTTCCCAAAGCTGTTCTTACCCCTCTACTATCATTATACCCAAGTTCTCTCCTGAACTTAAATCTGTATCTCTCCAATCCTAATCTTTCACTTCTCCATCTGATCCAGCCCATTGATCCCTAATGATTTATATCTGACCCAACTTACAGTTGGTTCTATATTTGACTACAAAATTGGTTCCATTTGCCAACTTTGAGTACAAGGAGCCCATTTTGTTAACTTTAAGGAGCAAACTACTTATTAGTCAAACCTATATTGTCTCAAAAGTTACAACTATATGCAATCTCAACCCTGAAGCTAAAATATCCCTCTGCAAGCAAGGAAAAAGAGAGCTAAACAGGAAAACACCTAACCTTACCTCTGAAACCCTAAGATCTACAAATCTACATGACACCATGTTGATTCTGGTCCTAAAAGACTGTCCTGTTGTACCAGTGTGGTTCTTGTCTCCAAATGGGTAGAACTAACTGCAGAAACACAAGAAAAATAGCCAATAAACAAATCTCACCACCATCTCCACATAAACAAGCTACATAGCAGTCCCAGAATGACTTAGAAGATAATGATCAAAATAGATTAAATGCATGGCTGGTAAACCTGCTGAATTAAAATTTGGACACCCCACATGGGGTTATCAGAGAATGCGAAGAGGCCAACCAGAAGTTAGTAGATGACTTCATGGCCCCCACAAATAAAAAGATAGAGGAACTCCAGCAGAGGGAGAAAGAATCAATTAAAAGATAGGAACTCATATTAAGGAGTGGAAAAAGAAGTCAGATAATCAATTCCAGAAGGTAAGGTAATCTATTCAAGGCTTGAAAGAAAATCTTAATTAGAAGCTGGGCACCATTAAGAAAGACCAGCAAGAAGGAAAGGAGTTAAACACCAAAGTAAAATGTCTTCAACCTAGAATGGAAGAGGACAAAGAAAGAATATCAGTAGCTGAAGACAATTTGGACTCCATAGAGAAAGAGCACACAATTATTCATAACAAAATTAAGAATCATGACAGATCACTGCAGGAAATACAGGATACATTCAGAAATCCTAATATGAGAATAATAGGATTACAAGAGGGCTTGGAGAGGCCAATGGATTAGGAAATGCATTCAGCAGAATCCTAGCAGAGAACTTCCAAAATATAAAAAGAACAGGCCTGTCCACATACAAGAAGCTTTTAGAAAACCAAATAGACCAGAACAGAGCAAGTCATCCCACCTCCACATTATAATCCATAACCGCTCAATAGCCACTAAAGAAAGAATTCTTAAAGCTGCCAGGGAGAAGAGAACAATCACATATAAAGGTAACCCAATCAGAATTACCTCAGATTTCAAAGAAGATACTATGAAAGCAAGAATGTGCTGGAAAGAGATCTGCCATGCGTTAAACTCAAATATCTACCAACCAAGAATAATCTACACAGCTAACCTCTCATTCACAGAAGGACAAATAAAAACCTTCCACAGCAAGGAATATCTGACGCAATATATCGCTACCAAATCAGGTCTTCAAAAATCCTCAAAGACATTCTAAATATAGAAAACCAACAAGAACAGAATATATGCAATGAAGCAGTCCACAGAGAAATATGAAATCACAACAAGACCAGCCAAGGCACAGCTTCCCCCCCCCCCACCAAATGAATAAAATCGTAAGGACAAACACCTCTCAGTCCTTCAGGAGGATATTATGATCCTAAATATCTACTCACCAAATAACAGAGCACCAAAACTTATCCAAGAAAAACTACTTTTATTCCAATCTCACATAGATCCAAAGACATTAATTGTTGGGGACTTTATCTCTCCTCACTAGAGAGATCAACCCGTCAAAAACTCAAGAGAAGAACATCGGATCTTAAAATCTGTATAGATCAACAAGACTTAACAGATATTTAACAAATATGTCACCCAGCAGCATCAGATTACACCTTCTTCTCAGCAGCACATGGGACATTATCCAAAATAGACCGCATTCTAGGCCAAAAAGCAAATCTGTCCAAATTTAAAAACATTGAAATTATGCCCTGCATTCTATCAGACCACAAGGGAATAAAATTAGAATTCAACATCAAAAGCCACCAAAGGAAAAACTGTATCACATGAAGGCTGAACAACACACTCTTGAACCACCAGTGGGTATTGGAAGAGATTAGAAAGGAAACTCAACTGTACATGATATTCAACAAAAATGAACACACATATTACCAGCTCCTCTGGGACACAGCAAAGGCAGTACTCAGAGGCAAGTTTATAGCTCTGAGTTCCTGCATTAACAAATTGGAAAGATCTGAAACTAACAACTTAATGAGGCACCTAAAGCTCCTTGAAAAAAAAAAAACAAAAGCTAAACCCAAATCCAGTAGATGGGAACAAATAATTAAAATTAAATCCAAATTAAATAAATTATATTTTTAAAAACTATAGAAAGAATTGACAAAACAAAGATTTGGTTCTTCGAAAAAATTAAGAGAATTGGCAGACCCTTAGCAAATCTTATGAGAAAAATGTAGCACACACCCAAATAAACAAACTCAGAAATGAGAATGGAAACACCACTAAAGAAACAGCCAAGATTCAGAATATACTAAGGGCATATTTTTCAAACCTTTAGGCTAGTAAGTTTGAGAATCTGAAAGGTATGGACAAATTTCTAGCAAATATTGACATGCCCAAACTAAACCAAGATGATTTAAACCAACATAACAGAAATAGAAGCAGCAATAAAAGACCCCCAACCTTTGCCAGGCACCAGTGGCTCACACCTATAATCCTAGCTACTCAGGAGGCTGAGATCTGAGGATCACAGTTCAAATCAGCCCCTCCATAAAAGTCCATGAGACTTTTATCTCCAATAAAACACTAGAAAAAAACCAGAAGTGGCACTGTGGCTCAAGTGGTAGAACCCTTGCCTTGAGCTGAAGAGGGCAGGGACAGCGCCCAGGCCCAGAGTTCAAGCCCCATGACCGACAAGAAAAAGACCTCCCACCAAAGAAAAGTCCAGGACTGGATGTATTTACATCTGGATTCTACAAGGCCTTCAAAGGAGAACTCACACCAATACTCCTCCATCTCTTCAATGACATTAAAAGCAAAACATCCCTATCACACTCTTTTTATGAATTAAGCATAATCCTCATCCCAAAACCAGGCAGGGACTCATCAAAGAAAGAGCACTATAGACCCCTTTCTTTGATGAATTTCAATGCAAAACTTCTCAATAAAATCTTGGCCAATCGATTTCAACAACTCATCAAAAAGTCATACACCAAGATCAAACAGAATTCATTTCAGTGATGCAAAGCTGGTTCAATATAAACAAAACAATTAATATAATTCATCATATCAACAAGAGCAAGAATAAGAACCACATGATTATCTCAATAGATAAAGAAAATACTTTGACAAGATCCAACACACATTTATGATGAAGGCTCTGGTAAAACTAGGAATTCATGGAACATTCCTCAATACAATAAAGGCTGTATTTGATAAACCTACAGCCAGAATTACACTTAATGGCGAAAGGTTAAAACCATTTCCTCTAAATTCAGGGAACAATACAAGGATGTCTACTTTCTCCAGTCCTCTTCAACCTAGTATTAGAATGCTTAGCTAGGGCAATAAGAGAAGATGCTGATATAAAGGGGATCCAAATAGGGAAAAATGAAATAAAACTCTCCCTCTTTGCAGAAGACATGATCTTCTATTTAAAGAAACTAATAGAAAAAAAGACTAATAGATTCAACTTCCAATTACTTGAGCTGATCGGAAATGTTTGCAAAAAAGCAAGGTATAAAATTAACCCTCAGAAGTCAATAGCTTTCCTGTATTACAATAATGAGAATAGCACAGCTGAAATTAGGTAAGCAACCGCTTTTGCAATAGCCCCACAAAAAAAATACTTAGGAGTTAAGTTAATAAAAGAGATGAAGGATCTGTATGAGAAAAAACTTTAAAAACCTGAAAAAAGAAATTAAATGAGAACTAATCAAGTGGGAAAACCTCCCATGCTCCTGGATTGGGAGGATTAACATCGTGAAAATGGCAATACTGCCAAAGGCTATCTACAAATTCAATGCGATACTTATCAATATCCCAGCTTTATTCTTCAATGAAATAGAAGAAGAAACCCAAAAATTGTTTCCCTTATTTGCAATGTCTAGTATATGTATGAGTCAAGTGGAAAAGGTCAGATAATGTGATGTTAGGAAAATGAACCCTTAGATATGTATTTTAATGCTTTTTTATTTCATGCATTTCTTTCTAATGCATTTATAAGATTATCTCTTTGTTGCTTTGTATGTCCCTCTCCCACAGTATAACCCCTGCTTTCACTATATTTGATGTCAGTATAACTAGTGGAGGAGATGGGGAAAAACAAGTGGTTTAAGGATACAGGTGGACCTGTTGCAACAATGAGAAGTACAAGTTGTCATGTGGAAATGAGCTTTAAAACGTTGGTGGGGGGAGGGGAGGGGGAGGATTGGGTGGAGGGTTAGGGAGGAGGCTGGGAAGGGATGTGAAGGGTAAACAAAGGAGGCTGCAATGCTTGATAAGAAATGTACGCATTATCCTGCCCATGTAATTGTAACCCCTCTGTACAGTATGTTCACACAAAAAAATTAAATTAAATTAAAAAAATAAATAAATTCTAAGCTCAAAAAAAAAGACACTGAATAGCAAAAACAATCCTTAGTTGAAAAAGCAGCACTGGAGGAATATAAATTCCAAATTTCAAAACTCTACTACAAAGCTATAGTAATCAAAACAGCTTGGTACTGGCACAAGAACAGAACCGAGGATGAATAGTTTAGGACTAAAGTCCCAGAAATGAACCCACATACCGATGGCTACCTAATTTTTGATAAGGTGCTAAAGAAATGCAATGGAAAGAAAAAAGAGCCTTTTCAGTAAATGGTGTTGGCAAAATTGTTTAAAAACTTGCAGAAAACTAAAGCTAGGACTGTATATAACACCCTGCACCAGAATCAACTCCAAATGGATCAAAGACCTTGAAAGAAAAGCAGATTCCATGGAAACATGACAGGAAGGAATAGGAGAAACTCTAGTGTTCCTTGGCACAGGCCAAATGTTTCGTAATAGAGACCCAGAAGCAAAACAAATCAAAGAAAGGTTGGGCAAATGGTATTTCATGAAACACCAGAGCTTCTGCAAAGCAAAGGACATAGCTAGCAAGATCAACAGAAAGCCCATGGATTGGGGGAAAATCTTCACTAACCAAACAATAGACAAGGGTCTCATGTCTAAAATATACTTAGAACTAAAAAACTAAATCTCCTAATGACAAATACTCAAACAATTAACAAAGTAGCCCAATTAACAAATGGGCTAACGACTTACAGAGAGACTTCTCTGAAGAAGAAATAAGAATAGCCAATAGACAGATGACGAAATGCTCAGCTTCCCTAGCCATAAGAATTGCAAATCAAGACAAAGCTGAGATTCCACTTCACACCAGTTAGAATGGCTATAATCAGAAAATCTAGTAACAGATGCTGGAGGCAATATGGCTAGAAGGGAACCCTACTGTATATTTGGTGGGAGTGTAATCTTGTTGAACCACCCTGGAAAGCAGTATGGAGGTTCCTCAAATGACTCCACATTGCCACGAGCTGGTGGCTCACGCCTGTAATACTAGCTACTCAGGAGGCTGAGATCTGAGTATCGCGGTTCAAAGCCAGACTAGGCAGGAAAAAACATGAGACTCCTACCTCCACTAAACCATTAGGAAACTGGAAGTGGCACTGTAGCTCAAGTGGTAGAGCACTCACCTGGAGCTGAAGAGCTGAGGGACAGCGTCCAGGCCCAGAGTTCAAGCCCCACAACCAACAAAATAAAACAAAACAAAACAAAACAAAAAAAAACTCCACCTAGAGCTCCATTATGACCCAGCAATACCACTTTTGGGCATTTACCCAAATGATCACAGACAAGGTAATACCAAATCTACCAGCACATTCATGTTTATCACAGCATTATTTACCACAGCTAAAATAGGGAACCAACCCAGATGCCCCTCAGTAGATGAATATATCAAGAAAATATGGTGGGCTGGGAAGGTGGCTCAGTGGTAGAGCGCTTGCCTTGCATGCATGAGGCCTTGGGTTTGATTCCTCAGCCCCACATAAGCAGAAAGAAAAAAAGCCAGAAATGGCGCTGTGGCTCAAGTAGTAGAGCACTAGCCTGGAGCTGAAGAGCTGAGGGAGAGCACCCAGGCTCAGAGTTCAGGCCCCACGCCGCACCCAAAAAAGAAAAAAAGAAAAAGAAAATGCCATATAAATATATATAATTGAATTCAATGCCTCCCTCAGATAGAATGACATTGTCTCAGTTGTTACGAACTGGAAAAACTTGCAAAAAATTATATTAACTGAAGTAAGCCCGGCCCAATGAAACATAGTTCCCATGCTTTCCCTTGTTTACAATGACTAGTACATGTCCATTAAAAGCAGAGGAGTTCAAAGGCTATGTACCTAAGACCACATAAGATAATGTTAAGCAAAATGTACCCCAAGACAGGAACACAGTGTTTTTTAAAATCTTTCTTGCTAGTGTTTTTTAATGTACTTAAAATGCACTATGTGAAACTTTTGTATGTTTTTGCCCCATGGCATAACCCCTTTTTTCACTGGATTTGATGCTGGTGTTCTGTACCTTGTATATACACTTTTGTAATTTGGGGAGTGGAAGGGATATTGGGGAACGTGGAAATGAGGATGCAGGCTGACCCATTGTGATGACAAGTTGTACAAGACACTATGTTAAAAATGAACTTTACAATGTGTGTGGGGGGTAGGCAAGAGGTGTTGGGGAGGTGGGGAGGGAAGTGATAGTAGAGGGAAAACAAAGGAGGAGGTAACAATGCTTGCTAGGGAATGTACACATTACCCTATTTATGTAATTGTAACACCTCTGTACATTTTTACCATATATATGCATATACATATATATTCATATATATATTAAAGAAAATGAACTTCACAACTTTGATGGGGGAGGGGGTGTAGTTGTGAAGGTTGAAGGGAAGAGGTGGTAGGGGGAAAACAAAGGATGAGGCAACAATGCTCAATAGGAAATGTAGTCACTACCTTGCTCATGTAACTGTACCCCCATGTACAGCATTTTTGCAATAAAAAACTTACAAAAAATAACTCATGTTCCAAAGCAAGCCCTAGCAGGGAAGTCTTTCAGACACTGATGTCCAACTAATCACCAAAAAACAGGAAAATGGCACTGTGGCTCAAGTGGTTGAGAGCTTGGCTTGAGCTGAAGTACAAGTTCAACGACCAATAAAAAGAAAAAAAAACTGAAAGTATCAAACAACCTGAAGATGTTGTCAAGAATAATGAGTGAAGCATTATGCAATTACATGGTTTAGTCACTTGCAGCCTAGTTTACCAGGGGAGATGGTGGGTGGTTTGTGTGTGTATCAAAAGCTGCAAAATTATTTTGATTTTTCCCAAGGAGGGAGGAAGGTATGAATGGAGGAGGGGAGAAAGAGTTTGGTGGCCTTTTGGTTCAGTGATTGCATTCTGGAGTCAAATTCACAGAAATTCCACTTGTAATCCTACTTGCACAGCCATCAAAGAAGTCATGCCATGGAAGTGGTCTGTGTCCTGTTTTTGGCCAGGTCACAACCACCACTGGGTAATCCAAGTCCAACTTTAGGAACAAGATGCCTTGAAGACACCTGAACCACTGGGCAGTTGGACCTAACCACAGCCAGAAAAGACAGAAAGTGCCATGCTGAGGGAAGGACCGGAGATATAGACTGGGCAGAAATGTTTTTGTGATTCTCATTTTGTAATATCACTTTGATTCTATAAAATAAACAATAGATTTTAACTTTCTTCCCTCCCTTTGGATAAAGCTTACAAAAACACTGTCTCTAGCCCCTAAGACACTTAGCTCTCAGGTCTGGCCAATCATTTCCAGGATAGTGAATTACTTAATTGAATTTTGAACACATAAAACATGCATATAAAATTAGCATATTTTGATCTTATGAAATCAAAATATGGTGTTATGACTAGTGTGATAATGCTCACTCAGGTTTATATCACTGTGCAATTATTGTTCCATTTGTTTAGTAAACAGTTTTTCAGGACAGGAGAACTGTGAAGGGAGAATATGGGATACAAATTTTATCTGTACTTCTTGTGGCCTGGCAATAGCTTCTCAGACTGTTTGCAAGAAGAAACATGACTTCATATAGGCCAAATAAAGAAAAAGATGCACATCGGCCACAGAAGCAGTGCCACAGAAAGACAAATGAGAAAACTCATCCAGGCTCAGAGCAAAGCAACAGGATGGGTTTTTCAGGTGCGTGAAAATTTATGAACATTGTCTTTCTTACCATGGAGAGATCATTCAATGCTGGCATTTACAATATGTTCCAGGACTCATATCGGTTTATATCTGTTTCCTCTGAAGCATCTTTGATAATGACAGAAAGGAGAATTTTACAATGGCACCTAGTTATGTTTTCTGCACGAGATTTCATCTCTCTCCCGAAATAAGTTAGGGTTGTAACGAATGACTTGGATTTCCTGAGAGAAATTCATGTTTATTTCTTGTTTCTATTAAGGTTATTAAATGAATAGATTAAATTTGTAAGATGTTATTATAACAAATATTAAATAATGATTTTTAGGTTACTAGTAGGCACCCAGTTTCCTTTTAGATAGAAAATATTTGGCTGGCTTCCAACTAAAATCTTTACATCTAAGCCTCCAGAGTACCTAGGATTGTAGGAATCAGTCACCTCTCCTGGCTGAGACAAATATTTTTGGTAAGGAAAATCACTATGATATGGAACATGAGGCATGAAGAATGTAGACTAAAATGGAATATTTTGAAAACATTAACAAAACTGAACTTACACATTTGCCGGCTTCAGTGAGGAGAAAAATGAGAAAGAAGTTATAGAGGCAGACAATCAGAGACTAAAGAGAAGTTAGTGAATATTTCTTTGTTAGCAGAGCTGCGGAAGATTTCGTTTAAAAAATTCAGCTTGATGTAGTGGTACATGCCTACAATTTTAACTACTTAAGAGCTAGAAACTGGAAAATATCAGAGGTTTGCTGTTGGTATGGTAAAAATATAATACTGGGACTTCAATATTTAAAACAAACTGGTGCCACAGAAGTAGGGGGATCAAGGTTTGAGGCCAGTCTAGATAGTTAACATGAAACTATCTGAAAAGCAATCTAAAACTCAACGAAGTGCTAGGTGTATGGATCAAGAGCAATTATCCAGGAAGTTTGAGGTCCTGAGTTCAATCCCTTCTCCTGAGAAAAGGAGACAAGAAAAAGGAAAAAGATTATGATATAATTTTCAAGATATTTTCTATGCAATTTTCGGCTACAATTTCCTTCTTCAATTGCCTTAAAGCTTTTGTGAAGTCATTTACACAATTGAATACCATCATTTGGGGAAATCACAGGAAATTCTTTGCAACGAGTTTTGTAACAGAACAACTCTGTAAATCCAAGTTCAATGACCTGAAAATGAGAGGTAATGGTTTCATGAAAATGTACTTCATAGCTGTGTCAGAATGTGAAGAAGGATTTTGTTGATTTTATATTAATTTTTAAAATTAGGGTAAAATACTTTGGTATTTGGGATACACTTTTAAGCAAGGTTTTAAGCAAATAAAATTATGGTTGAGATTTTTATAAAAGCTATAAGACAACTGTTTCATAGCTTTTTATAGAAGCTATTCAACAATTGTTGGATAAATCCCAAGAATGCCAATATATGTTCTGTATCATCTGATGGTGTTACATATTTCATCATGTAGGGTTAGGAGAATATTATCTTCATTTTCCAAATACAGAAATGAAGGCAAGAGGAGACTTGATGTGTTTCTGAAGGCTGATGTGTAGATGACAATTAAGACTAAGCAGAAACCAGAATCCATGGCTCAATTTCAATTCATGACTTGCAAACCCCGTGACTATACTAATACCTAAAACTTTTGTGCTAACTAGGTGACATTGGACATATTTTTTAGAGTTGTCATGTGTTGCTTTTTTTTTCTGTGAACAGGTAATAATATTGGTGTTTTCTAGAATTAAAGAATATACCTTTTGTAAGGTGTTATTCAATAGAACATGAAACAAGAATTCCATGAATTCTGAAGTTCTTTATGCATTTTTCTTAAAATTATTATTGGAAGCATCATGATAGTGAAATTATTTACATTCCTTCCATTCCAGAAAGCATTATCTGAACACATTTGAGAAGAATTTCTTCAACAGTCTTTTAATGTATGAGTTTCTTCTTAATTGGGTTATTTATTGGCATATTCGTGTGTTAAAGAGTTCTTTATATATTATGAATAAAAGCTATTTGTCAAGAACTTTATATTTTGTTTCATTATGTTAGCAAATATGCCTGCTATATATTTGAATACAAATGGATGACATCTTTACCTGATTTCAGAGCAACTGGGATAACTTTTATTCTTATGCAGTACTCTTTATCAGGTCAAGAAAGTTCCCATATAATAATTTTGACAAATTTTTACCATTGTGCTATTTTGAAAAGGGTAGATTTATTTTAGGCTCACAGCAAGGAATTGTCCTGTGACCTGTCTCCTGTACAGCATCGAACCCCTGTTTGCAAACTGCCGATGATACTAGAAGCAAATTTTTGCTTGTTAGGACTATCAAATTTTTGGCCTAGGTACTCATGATGCTTTGCCAGGAAACAAATCCACACATAGAAATTAGATCATCACAACTCTTTGAATTGGCATGAACAATACATATTTGTTTTCTTGATATGAAATATCTTAATATAAAATAGTTTGTCACAAAGCATAGTTTGTGACAGAATAAACGTAAGTATATCACCTAGAATCTGGGTATGATTAGTACACTCTAGAGAATTTTCTCATACTTTCAGACTTTTCATAAACATAAATAATAGAAGCCAAATAAAGTGGTTTATACCTATAATCCTAGCTACTCTGAAAATGAAAGTGTGCATAGTCACAGTTCAACGTCAAGCTGGAAATCATACAAGAGACCTCCATTTCAATCAATAAAAGCTGGGTGTGCCAATGTGTGGCTGTCATCCTACCTACGTTGGACATAAAACTATTAACTTCACTATCCAGGTATCCTGGGAATAAACCAATGCAAAATTCTGTCTCAAAAACAATCAAAGCAAAGTTTGCTGGATGTACCGTGATTCAAGTGGTAAGGTGCCTCCCTGGCAAATGCCAGGGTCTGAATTTGAATCCAAGTACTTACCAAAAAAAATTAAAAGTAAACAATCTGAAATAATTCTCAAAATAACTACTCACTTAGTGTAATTATCATATGTATTCTCCAAATAATCGTGTAGTGAAGGCAGAGAATTAAATAAGCCAGATCAATATAAAACTCAAGAATCATAGAATGGCTAAGATGTCAGCTTTCCGATCATTCAATGTCTGGATCTTACTGTTCTTAGATCCACAATCTTATGGAAAAAGAAAAAGAATGTATAAGTCCAATACATTTATTTACACCCTTCATCCAGTTTCACATATCGAAATCCTATCTCAAATGTAATGTTACAGAAGTTGTGTGTACGTGGATGGTAATTAAGTCATGGAAGCAAAACTTCATGAATGGGAATTAAATAAACAAAACCAAATAAATTTCACTCCTGATCTTTAATACAAGGCATTACTCAGAAATAAAATATCCTGACTATGCTGGCATTGTAATCTTGGACCTACAGGCTCCAGAATGCAGAAATAAATTTGTTGTTTATAAGCAATTCAGTTTCTGGTAATTTGTCAACATAGTCAAAAGGACTGACAGTAAGCCAGCTGAAAAGGACTGTTGTGGCTTCTTTCTTTTCTTTTCTTTTTTTCCTTCCTTCCTTCCTTCCTTCCTACCTTCCTTCCTTCCTTCCTTCCTTTCTTCCTTCCTTCCTTCCTTCCTTCCTTCCTTTCTTCCTTCCTTTCTTTCTTCCTTTCTTTCTTTCTTTCTTTCTTTCTTTCTTTCTTTCTTTCTTTCTTTCTTTCTTTCTTTCTTTCTTTCTTTCTTTCTTTCTTTCTTTCTTTCTTTCTTTCTTTTGTTCTGGGGCCTAAAATCTGGACCTGGACACTGTTCCCCAATTCTTCAGCTGTAGACCAACGCTTTAACACTTGAGCCTAAGCCCCACTTCCGGCTTTTTCTGCTCATGTTGTGCTGAGGAATCGAACCCAGGGCCTCATGCATGCAGGGCAAGCACTCTACCACTGAGCCACCTTCCCAGCGCCAGTTTTTCTATTTTATTTTTCCATCTTTCCAGAGTTTCTCTGATATTGAAAAACGCTAAAGCTCCATAGAGAAATGTTTTAAAACTGCCCTTTTGTCCAACTATGACTTCACAAATTTTGGAGTGTAAGGAATGACATCAACTATCCGAGAGAACAAAGACAGGATATTTCATCATCTTACACTTTGCTCATCAGCACCTAGTGCAAATTTACACTATATAAACAAATCAACTAATGGTAGTTAAAATAAATTTGAAAATGCGTAGCCAGAAAACACGTTATGAACATTCTTTCACTGTAGTCTCATGGGATGCCATGTCCAAAATAGGAAACTGAGGATAAAAGAGAGATTGCAAAACTGGTATATTGGTTCATTGAAATTCAGACTAATCTATATCCATACTTAGGCTAACATACCATGCACATTTATTTTTCTGCAGAAATAAAAGGGTCACAGAACTTTGTTTAAATTTCTAGCCTCTTATATGCTACCGTGATATCTCTATCCTGAGTACTTTACTGCTGCCTCCAAGTCATATCAGCTGAAGTTGATATATCTGTACCCACTCAAATAAAAACAGCTGAAACTTTGGCAAATGTACTTTAAAAATCTCCCATGCAGTTATAATGTGTAATTAACCTTATGAAATCCTGGGCTAGAAAATAAAACTTCTAGCCAGGCACCAGTGGCTCAAGCCTGTAATCCTAGCTATTCAGGAGGCTGAGATCTGAGGATCATGAATCAAAGCCAGCCTGAGCAGGCAAGTCCATGAGATTCTTATCTCCAATAAACCACTAGAAAACAGAAGTGGCACTGTGGCTCAAGCGGTACAGCACTTGCCTTGAGCTGAAGAGCACAGGGACAGCGCCCAAGCCCAGAGTTCAACTCCATGACTGACCAAAAAAGAAAAGAGAGAGAGAGAATAAAACTTCTATGATGATGCTAGGACCACCTAACAAATCTTTCTTGGTCTCTTTCCTTCCTTCATATTTAGTGCTGCGGATGAACCGAGAGCCCTATGCATATTAAGAAAGTGCCATAATACCAAGATATAGGGCCATTTCCATCTCTTCAATTTCACTCTCCAACTCACTTCTACTTTGTTCCTGATACTTTACATTCCTTAGTCATAGTATTTGGAGATTACTGAAATTCCCAAGCTTTACATTATTTTACAGAATATTTGTTTTCTCCCTTCCTATGTATCAAGAAACTGTGCAAGAAGGATTTTTTCAACTCCCCAGTCAAAGTTCATGGTTCATCAACAGGTTTTATTTTACCATGCATATCATTATAATATTACATTTATAATAACAATTCACTTAAATAATTGTTTCTCCTCTTCAGACTATTAGTAGATCCATGTTCAATCCTAGCTTTCATATAAACAGGAATAGAATTTTTCTTGACTTATTTTACTCTTTTGACTCGGTTCAAATTTTCCAGATTTTGTAGACTTGGTTTTTCTGCATGAATAATTTTCAGGACATTTCTGCATATTTTGTATAATAAAATTAAGAGATTTCCAGCCAAAGAAAACAACTCAGAATTCTAGAGGTTAATGACTGTACTCTGGGTTCCTGTGCACTTGGTACTGCATTTGGAACCTTGGTGCTACAAAAATAGGCAATCTATATTGAAAGTTGCTTTCTTTTTGGTCTCCCATTTTCAGCCATATGAAGCATTTAATGTGTATAGCAAGTTCACTGTGGGAGTATGAGCTTGTTATCATTAAAAATATTTTTATTTAAAAATACTGTATAAAGGGGTTACAATTACATGAGGAAGGTAATTAGTACATTTCCTGTTGAGCGTTGTTACCCCATCCTTTGTTTTCCTCCTACATTTCCTTCCCTCCTTAATTTCCCAACTCTTCCTTCTCCATACCCAAAAGTTGTGAAGTTCATTTTCAACATAGTATATTGTATATTTCATTGTTACAGTTGGTCAACTATTATCATTGTTTCAGCATTTTGTTAGCTTTCCCCTCCCCAAATTAGAAAAAATGTATATAGAAAATGCAGGAACCTGGAATCAAATACAGTAACAACAGAGGATATATGAGTTGGTAATCTTTAGTCTTCAAATTCCAAAACAAAAATAAGCAATGAAAGAAAAAATTTGTTCATAAGGGTAATCTCAGCCTCCCGATTGATGCTCTGATTCTACCATTAAAATAAAATCCTGTTAGAATCAAGTTCTGATCCAGGCTAAAATGCAAATACCCGTAGAAATGATGACATTAAGTTAGTATTATTTACATATGCCTTCCTATTAATGAAATACCATGGAAAAAGTTTTTACAAAAACTGGATGATAGCAAGAGGGATTTCTGACAAAGGCATTATAGTGGGTAAGGTGTGTAAAAGTTTCAAAACTGGAATTGAATGCTGGGAAAAAGAATAACTTCACAGGGAGGAGTAACTTACTGTTTTAGATGAGCCACATTAAGATGGATCATTATGTAAGAAGAAAGTTTTATTTAGTTCCTTCTAACTAGCAGATACTTATGTATTTATAAAAAATGAATACCACAATGAAAAATCCAAAAGAACTTTGATGATAAATTTAATATTTTGGAGACAACAAATATTTTCAGTGATAGAGATAGTTCAATTAATTATGGAATGTATAAGCATTGGATTCCCATATAATCATTATAAGTGATGTTCTTAGAACAGTATGAAATTTCAAAGATGTTATTGGGTAGAAAATATATGTATGATACAATGAGATGAAAAGTCAAAGTATAAAGTTGGCTCACACCTGTAATCATACCTACTCACAAGGGTGAGATTTGAGGATCATGGTTCAAAGTCAGCCCCTGGGGGAAAATCCATTTAACCACTAAATGCCAGAAATGGAGATGCTGATAGCATTGAAGGACAAAAAGCAGAGAATAATGTGCAAGCCCTGAATTCAAACTCCAATTTTGGCAATAAACAAATCAATAATCATACAAATATATGAACCCAAATTGTAGGCAAATATATATATATATATATATATATATATATATATATATATATATATGCAAGGCAGAGGGATATAACCGTGGTGTTTCAGTATTCACATTGTGGAGCTCTAGGATGGGAACAGCGCAAACATTTACTTAAAGGAAATCAAAAGTGACAATATGTTGGAAATGATCTATACAACTTGGGCTGCTGGATTGAGAGAGCCAGGGAAAGAAGAAGAAAAATGAGGGAGGTGTAACAAGTTACACAAGAAATATTATCACTGCCTTACTTATGTAACTGGAACCCCTCTGTACATAACCTGGAAAATAATATTAAAATTACAAAAAACAATGGTTTTATTTATGATGTTATATTTAAAAGTATATTTAAAAATTATAAGCATGTTTTAAATTTCTAATGCATTGCCCCACTCTACTAGATTATACTGGAATATAGGAAGAATTACTTAGACATGAGTCCATGAGCAAGGACACCAATAAAAATTCCACAAATAAATGTCAACATGAACCAAAGGGTCCTATCCATAATACCTTACTTCTACAGCAATCCCCCAAATCCAAATAACTTAATCATTTAAAGGCAAATGGTGAATCAACTTCTCCATTTGTAGAAATACATACTTGCAACAAAGATGGAAAAGGCACCGAGACACAAAGTTAATGACACACAATTTTGAGGAAGATTCCACACATAAAGGAATGTATCCCACCCATTTATTTTTTATTTTTTTATTGTGAAAATACTCTACAGAGAGGTTGCAATTACATGGGCAACATAATGAGTACATTTCTTAGCAAGCATTGTAGCCTCCTCCTTTGTTTCCCCTCTAAATCTGGTTAAGCCAGTTATCTTTGTCATACTAATAAAAAAGCAAAAAAAAAGCTAACTGTGGGATTCAAAAAGATTCCCTGAGAACAGGTGTTCATTGTGACAGCACAGCAACTCCAGTGCGAATTACTTTGTCTCTCTTTCCTTGTCTTATTCCCACCTCATTCTTGAATTCTGAAGGTCAGACTCTGGGGAGCCAGTTCTCTTAGCTCCAGAAATTAATGAAAGGGTACAGGTGTTTGGAGATACAATTTCTTCACATAGCTCTTGGATTTTCATTCTTTATTAAACTTAGTGAGTACTAATGGGACTATAAAACATGAGAACGTCATAAGGTTTCCACTAATTTTTAAAATGTCTGCTGTAAGAAGAATCAAAATTAACGAAAGAAACAACTCACACCAAGGGTATAACCTATTCCGTCCTGTAATATTTTCAGAATGTCTACTTTGACTCTGAGTTATTTGATAAATTTGGAGTTTATTGAATGATATTGTCCCATTTGTTAGCAAATGGAAAGACTTGATTAAGTGAAGTAGGACAGGCCCAAAGAAACATAGGTCCCATGGTTTCCCTTATTTGCAATAACTAGTATAAGTCTCAGACAAGCTGAAACGGTCAAATAAGTTGATGTTAGGTGAAATGAACCCAAAATAAGTATTCAAATGCTTTTTTCTTTCTTGCTATTGTTTCTAACATAAGTATAAGATGATTTCTTTGTTGCTTTGTATGTTCCTTCCCCATGGTATAATCCCTATTTTCATGTATTTGATGTTGGTATAATATGTGGAGGGGAAGGGAAAAAATATTTAATAGGCAACAATGAGATGTACAAGTTGTTATGTTGAAAAATGACCTTTACAATTTTGGCGTGGGGGGGGCAAAGGGGCTGAGAGGGGGGAGATGAGAAGGGATCATAAGGGGAAACAAAGGAGGAGGCAGCAATGCTTGATAAGAAATGTACTCATTACCTTGCTCATATAATTTTAAACCCTCTGTATGGTATTTTCACAATAAAAAATTAAAAAAAAACAAAAACAAAACACTCAGAAACCATATAAATTTTTTGTGGTATATTGATACCAAGAAAAATTAAAATGTCATGTGTAAATACCAAATGACATTTACAAAGCACAAACCATAATTCTTCTGTGAGCTAATGTGATGATTACACATTTATACGTTCCAACAAAATCACCATTGAGAATACCATAGCCAGTTCCAATCACAGAAGCAAAGCTGCAAAGAATTGCTAAAATTTTCATCTATTCATTCCTAGAATTGAGAGGGTTGATTTTACTGACATTGACTGTTTGATCCTCTTTCTCCCCACAAATAAATGTTCCATGTAGAACAATTTATATCTATATCTTAACCTCATGGGTGTCTAGTCTTTCTGGTCTGATCTTCCATTTGAGTACCAACTATGGAGCATATGTAGTTTATGAACATGGACCATTCCTTAACAAGCAGAAACACACTCTAAAACAATCGCAACAAAAACATCTATGATAATGCAAATATTCTATATATGCGTTGTCTAACAAACCAGCCACTGACTATATCTGGCTACTGAATTTCAAATGTGAATAGTATCTGAGAAATTAATCCTTCCAATTTCAGTTAAATGAAATTTCAAATAATGACATTCATCTAATCTGTTAACTAGACAGCGTAGTAGAGCAGTTTTCAAATAAGGAAGTTGAAGTTCTCACAATAGTGGTGATAAAACATAATCCCAGTGAAGAAGGTTCAATTGGATACTAACTACATGCCTGTGAATTATCTGAGCTTTTCTGTCTTATAGAATTCAGTCATCACTCACCTAGTTTGACAGCTGGGAGCAAAGGGGTAGGAGATATAAACAAGCTACTTGGCATACTGACAATTGCTCCTTGAAGATGAGGGTTGTGCATGAATCTTTTCTATATTTTGTAGGCAGCAAAGTGTGTAGAATCCTCTAGGTAGAAAAATAATGTTTGTTTTCCTTATGTCAAAGAGGTGCTCTGTTTATCAAAATGGGAGAGAAGTCAGACAGGTGAATTCTATAAATATACAAACAATATAGAGAAAATTTGCTACGTTCTATTCGTTGATAGGCTCTGGAATGAACTTTGGTTCTTTGCACATACGCTGTAAATATTTACACAATAAAAAAACAGAAATGTAATTCTTTACTACTGTTAAAATACATAGAATATCTTCTCTAAAATATATTCGGAGACCTATTTTTTCCTTAATTTCTTCCACATCTCCATTAAGAAATGGCTCTGAGAGAAAAGCTTCCAGATGTGTAAAATTTGAACTCCATCTATTTCTTTTGTTGAGTTGTACTCTAGATAGGATTGCAAACCCTATTTCATCTTAAGGCTTAGGGCTAGAAAAAGAATAAATATTCTCAACAAATTTTCATGCCTCATTTTTAAGGAGAGCTATGTATTTATTAGGAGAAATATGTATCCGTCTTGGTAGCTAGGAACCTTCAAGAAACAAAAGAAAAAGAACAATTTTATTGCATTGTCAAATATTTGCATATCTTCAAGTGAACACTAGCTGCACTATATTCTGTAGTATATTTGCAAGAATATTTTTACAAGCTATTTCTAAGCTATTGTCATCCTCCAGAGTAAAGTTCATGGATGTATATTTCTCATTATATAGATTGCAGTTGCTCAAAATCAGAACCCATTTTTGGTGTAGGTTTCACATGGCTATCTTTACTTCACTCAGTGACAGTGAGGCCTGGAAGATTAACTTCAAATATATAAATACACACACACACACACACACACACACACACACACACACACACACACACATACCCACAAATATCTCACTGGCTTTCACTATTGCTGTAAAAATTAAGTCTTTTTTTGTCTCTAACCCAAGAGCATCATAAATCGTCTAGCATCCATGAAAATGACATGTTCATTATTAACTTGCAAGTAGGTTATATCTCTAGCTTCACACAATTCTAAATACTCATATGAAGAAAAATATACATCAAGAGTTTGGGTGAGCTTTTATATTATGAAGCTCTCAATTTTCATCTTATTTGCATGGAAGAGGCAGCAATGCTCAATAGGTAATGTACTCTTTACCTTGCTCACGTAACTGAATCACCTTTACAGTATTATTACAATCAAAAACATACAAAAAGAAAAAAAATGAAAGTGGATGTAATGTGTTTCCATTAGAACTAACTAAATTTAGTGGCTGTAAGTTTCTACAGGTTTTAAGGACCTAATAAGTTGTGGATATGCTCCAAGACCTTTACTAAAAGCTGAGGGATAGAGATCCAAAAGTGGAAGTAGATAGGTGACCAGAGCATAATTATGTAGATTTAGTTCACTGTTACAATAACAGGAGTGCAAATCAATATGATTTGTAGTTACAGGACCAGAAGACATATTGGAAACTGACATCAGAGAAGGGTCATTAATTGTATGAAAACAAATCAGGATGCACCCAAGGATGCAATCAACAGTGTCCTAAAATCAACACAGAATGGGATAAAGTCATTGCAAGCAAATATTTAAAGTCATTGCAAGCAAATCATCCCAAAAACAAAACACAACCTGATTTTACAATGTGCAAAGAACTCAGATGTTTCTCCAAAGAAGACAAAGTGTTAACAAGCCCACGAAGGTGTTTAACATCACTAATCACCAGGAAAGTGTAAGTCAAAATAATGAAGAAAATTACCACTTAATATGAATTAGGTAGAATAACTACAAGAAAATAAAGTAACAATGTTGACAAAAGTGTGATAAAATTGAAACTTCTCTATGGGAAACAGTAGAGCATCTTTTCAAACAATTTAAAACAGGATTATTCATACCTGTCATCCTAACCACTCAGGACAGGAAGCTGAAATCCAAGGATCGCGGTTCAAGGAAGTGGATCTGTGGTTTAAAGTGGTAAAACACTACCCTTGAGGAAAAGTTCAGTGACAGTGACCCTGCTATGAATTCAATGCATATGAAAGAAAATCCATAAAGAAAGAAAAGAGAATTTTCATATGATCCAATGACTCCATTTCTGGGCATATACTCCAAAGATCTAGAAACAAGGTCTGGAAGAGATCTTTGTACACTCACATTCATTTTGTACAATACTCAAAACATGGAGGCAATCCAAGTGGCCACCAACCAATGAATAGCTAAAGCAAATGTGTTTATACATAGAGTGGTATATCATTTCAACTTTAAAAAGAATTATGTTGTGACAGATGCTATATTATATATGAATCCCTGGGACACTGTCCTAAGTGAAATAAACCAGTCATAAAAAGATCAAATATTACATGATTCTACTTATGTCAGTTACATAGAACAGTCAAATTGATAGAGAGGAAGCAAAATCGAATTTAATGCTTATCTTGAAGCAGAGGAGGGTGGAAAATTGTTTTAATTAATATAGAATTTGAATCGTGAAGGATGAAAAGAGTGTGGACATTGATCTTATACAATATTGTAAATGTACTTACTACGATTATGTTGTATTCTTAAAATGATTACGATAATAAAACCTGGGAGAGGAGAAGGAGAATGATGAAGGGTAAGTATAATGAAGGTACATTGTATGCCTATGTGGATAAATATACCAAAATAAAATCCACTTATTTAACTAGGTAATGCTAATACACAGTTTAAAAAAGATAAAAATTTTAATTGTTTGCATTTGACCACAATTATTGAAAAAAAAACCAACTACAACAGTCTGCGAAACAATTTAAATTTCCAGCATTCAATAAACCTGGGTTCAAAACTATATCTCATTTACGTGTGTGAGGTTGTTTTATTAAACATGTTCTTCTTATTATTATCTTTAAGTAGTTGTACAAACAAGTTTGTATTCTATAAAACAGTATATGAATGCAAGATGTCTGACAACATTATCACACATCCCTCCCAAGCCAACCCTTCTGCCACTTTTAAAAAATTGAAATAGGTGATTACATAATATTCATATATTTCACAGTATTGTGGAATCATGATTCTTAAAGTCAGAAACATATTTTTACCATCACAAGGAACATTATCATTATCATAGTCTATAAAGTTTCTGAATATTATGAGCTTTGAAAATACCAAGTACTTCTTCCATATCAGGTGATGTTTACATTTCTTGCCTTTTGCTTAGTGTAGACGATTCCCTCTTTCCCTCTTGTTCCTCCCTTCCCATCTCTTTCTTTGTATTGTGTAGTTCTTTTCTTTCTATGACCAGTGGAGCTCATGAGCCTCTCTGTTGTGTGTTGTTCTGTTTCCCACTCATTGTGTTCCTCCTCCTGGCTTCTCTCCATTGAGTGCAGACTCTTTTCTAATGTAATGAGAGCACATTCAGAGAAATCACCCCTTTTGTAGAAACTAGATCATCAATTTGCCATAATTTGTATGTTATCATACATATTTCCAATATATAATAGCATATGTAGCATATGATATATGTTTCTTCTTTTTCATATGCTTGAAAGTAGTTTCTAGTTGCACATAAATGCATCATCTATTCCCTATAGAAAATAGTAAAACATTACACATGAGGTCTAGAGCCCTTGATGTCCATAGAAAAAACATCTCAGGTGCCTACCATAATATGCACCATTCCCTTCCAAATCAATAGATTTAACTGAAGTCCAGGCTAAGTAAAATAGTGATAACATTTCACAACAGTGATAGTATTTACATAATACATATAAAAATGTTATCTGATAGCATCTAGGATATTGCTTTAAGGACAGTCCACACATATTCTGTATTTCTTTATTTCCTTATTTCTGTTCCTTCACCTCACTTCTTGGAACTTGGAAGTGATTACTGGCAATTTAGGGGTCACTTTGGGCCAAGACAGTGAGGGCTATATCCTAATGCTGGAGTATGCCTGTATCTTCTTGGAATCTTCATGCCTGTACTGTCTTCCTCTGGAATTTTAACAGATAAGAAACTAAGCCATTACTAGTTACATTGTTATGATCATTTGAGTTCTCCTGTCCTTAAGATACTTACACTGTGGATTGATATGCACTCACAGAAAATACATAGTATTGCACACACACACACACACACACACACACACACACACAATCCTTTAAGTAGTTGTACAAAGGGTCATCATTCAACAAGTCATTTAATAAATACAATGCAGCTTGATCGATAACACTTCTTGTATCAGTTTTCTTTCATTTATTCATTAAAATGTCATTACCAGTTATATACTGAACATACTGTTCTGCTACTAAGAACTTGCTTCATCTGCAGTTTAGATTCCTAAGTATATGCTTTCAGATGGACAAATATGATCTTCGCCCTGAATGCAGCTCAGAATGTACCTTCACGAGAAATTACTTCCCACAACAAAATATTGGTCTCTGAAGATAATACGAGCACTCGGGGAATGGGGGCTCCTACTTCAACTGACTTTAGAAATACAGTACAGTTATTTCTCTGCCCCAGATTTGCTAAAGGTATCTTACCATGTTGGCTCAAAGCAGAACTGAATTTGCCTTCTGTAAGTAGAAATCAAATTGCATTCAAGGTAAGTGTGCAAGTTTAACTCAATGGGCTTTGCTGCTTTAAACAGCAATTTAGACATCCAATCTCTTTTTCAGCATAGTGTTTCACAGGACCCCATAATGTACAGTGCCCTGTGAGTAACAAATGGAGATGTGCTACTCAGAGGGAGTTAAACCTCTTCATTTGGGTAGTTATGGATAAAATGTGATGGTTGGAACTGGCTCCAACATGACAGGCATGAATGAGACAGCAAAAAATACACAACTTTTTCCCATCAATCTTTAGGTGCTAACACATGCGCTGTTTCTGACTATGGTCTGGGGAGTGTCCCTCTACCTCCCTCCAATCAACAGTGTTTTCCGCACTTGTGCTCTGAGTTGAGGTATCCAATAAGGAAAATTCCATGGTCATGATTTATGCTCTAATACTGGGAAACAAATTATGAGACTCAACGTAGCACAAGCCCATCCATTGACCAATCAATCCAGGAACATGCCCCCAGAGGCAGAGAAAAAGAGTTCTACATATACCTGAGGGATGTGGTCCCCTTCTGACCAGCTCTTGGTCCCCCTTTTCGCTAAGGAGTCTGTCTCACAGCTCTGTTTTCATTTTGATGAGGAATCTGTTTCATTGCTCTGCTTTTGCTATGAAGGAAACGTGCTTTAAAAACATTTCTGCTCTTGAATTCTTAAAAGAAAACATACCTGAGACATAGACAATACTGCTGTTCTGAAGATGCTGGGGAGAAGGAAGCTTTGGCCTTCAGCTTTGAGACTTGATTTAGAATTCGATAACTTAGGTGCTGTGGTTTCAAATTAATCTGAACCAGGCTAATGACTGTATTTTCTCGTCTTCTTACTAGAATCTCTAAAAGAATTAGAAATGAGATTATGCGACATTATGTCAAAAAAACGAACTTTACAAATGTGGCTCAGGAGGAAGAGTGGTGGTGGGAGGAGGGAGATGGGAAGGGACGGTAAGGGGAAACATTAGAGAGGCAAAAAGAAAAAAGAAAAAAAGAATTAGGAAAAACAAAAAACAAAAACCACAAGAACCCAGTACTAGTCTAGCAAAGGGTCAAGAAATTATCAGCTTTCCTTTTTTCATGCATGAAGCTAACAAGGAAAATTTAATGTAGCCAACTAGTATCATTAAGGTATTAAATTCTGTAGAATGTGGTTTCTTCTCTTATACTTATTCCGAGAGAAATTTATCTATTCTAAAGGCAAAGGATATGCTTTCTTCACTAACTAGATCATGTTCACTGACTTTTGCTTTCTTAAAAACTGTTTAAGTCTTGTAATAGGGAATTGAAGACTGCCAGGCAGGAGGGATTTAGTGTAAGATGTGGAAAGTATTCTCATACTCTGCATCTAGAGGACTAGAAAACAGATTGATCTGCTCACTGCCTCAAGCAATTCATAAAGTGTCTTGCATTTTCTAAAACCTAAATCCAAAGTTTCACCTTCTCCTTCCCACCAAGAATTCTACCTCAGGCCTCTTCCTACCATAGTGTCTTGGCAGCTTGTAACTGCTTTGCCTCAGAAATGTGGCATCAGAAGTGTGCTCTGTGGTCAGGCAAGCAGCTGGGATCTGGCTGATTCATCCATGGCTCTGAAAATGCTGCAGCCTAATCTGTGCCCTGTGCTCAGGGTTCAATATGTGTGATTAAGTCCATAGCTAGGTGCCTCTAGAGAGAGTAGGCTTTCCTCTTTCTATTAGTGGTAGGAGCAAAAGTACCAGACAGGTTCTTTATAATGAAGCAGCCACACACAGCTGTTGGTTTCATTACCACTTGTTGAGGTGAGTTAGCCTAAGGGAGCCAATATGTGAATAAGGTGTTTTCAACTGGAAGCTCATAAGCCTCTGTTCCAAAGAGGGAGCTGCAGATAATAAATTCTGACTGGGAATGGACTGTGTAGGAGTTAGAATCTTTTTCTCTGCAAGTGATTGCTTGAGAGAGAGCATTAACTAAGTATAGCCATCATCTTATAAAAAGCTATTTTAACTAAAGTATATCCTGTAACTAAAATCGTTCTAGGTACATAGTTTAACACATAGGCATAGTTTAACTCATAGAACACAAGCTTAGAAAGAATTTTCTAACCATTTCTGGCCTGGTTGTCTTGGTTTAGTGAATTTCTCTGAAACTGCTATCCCCTTTCAAACTAGCCAGCTGAGCTTCCAAAGAGCCAATTGAGCAAGATTGTGAACACAAGTTCTGATCAATACCAGAAGTAGAAACTCATTAGGGGTAAAACATGCTTCCTCCTCAGACTTCCTACTCAGAGTGGTTGCTTAATTGGCTTCCTGCCATTAACATGCCCTTTAACAGAACTAAACTTTGCCGTGCTAAGTTCCTTTCAACTTACTGGTTTTACTTGGGATATTGGCTTATGCTATGGGAGTATTCCCAACATCTGGAATATTGTCCAGGATCCTTGTTATACAAGGGGGATAGGGGGAGCCCTTCAGGAGGAGACACAACTGTCTTGTTGACGTAGCTCAAGGTTGGGTTAAACAGCCCTCGTTGTGGTTAGATGGAAAGTGTATCTGCAATATCAGGAAAGGGCCCAAGGAACACTCCAATAAAAAGTAACCTCATGAATTGGCCATGAGAGGAAAAATTGGACTAAAGCATATTAACTTGTTGGTTGGGGAATTTCATGGGCTGAGTGAGCCTTAGGCACAAGGAGAACTTCAGTCTTGATGTTTGTTTTCATTCTCTGGCCCAAGAATAAAAATGTGAGAATTGGAGGAAGTCATCTTTGAGAAATCTCCAGTAAAGGGAGAACTGAATATGAGAGGGGTGCACAAGAAACTTACAATAGGGAGGATTAACTGCACCAAAAACTAAAACCACAAGAGACCTGCTAAAATGGAGAATAAGAATTATAGCCCTAAGGAGCCAAAGAAAAATGATCCAGGGACCTACTTCTGATAATCCACTGGGAGAATGGTGAAAAAGATCTGAGAACACTATTAAATAATGGATGCTTTTTGTTATTGAGCTCCATAATGTGCACTTGTCCAAAAAATTTGTTATGCATATGTGCTTGCAAGTGTGTGTTTTAAATCTTATATCCTGAAAGGGGAACTCAAAAAAGTCCTACTCACTAAACAACTTCAGCTGCCCACTTTGACTCTGAAGCCTGGATTGATCCTCTAGCTGATCCAAGGGTGTATGGTATTGGAACCTGTTTCCGAAGCAGACTCTCTGGGTAAACTTAAAATTCAAATTCAAATCTGGGTGCCAGTGGCATGCACCTACATTTCTAGCTAGTCAGGATCTGAGGATTGTGGTTCAAAGCCAGCCAGGGCAGGAAAATCCTTGATAGTCTTATCTCCAATTAACCACCAGAAAGCTGGAATTGGCGCTAGGCTCAAGTAGTAAGGCTTTCTTTTGCCTTGAGCTGAAGAGCTCAGGGACAGCACCCAGTCCCAGATTTCAAGTCCTATGACCAACAAAAAACAATGCTTGGGTGAAATGGATTAAATATTCTGCCCACCATTACAGTTAAGATTGTGTGGGACAGAAACCAGAAAAACAAATGGTCCACTTTCCACTGTGATGAACCTCAGACCCCCAAGGCATGGAATGCATTATCTGTCTGTCAAACACAGCCTGGGGAAACTTGTAAGACTATTCTGTTGCTGTTCACAAAAGTAAGGATCTGAGACAAAAACCCTATCTTCCCAAGGCCAACAATACCTCTTGCCTTTCTAGGTAGGGGGACAACTGCCATTTCTGGGAAACTTATCAAGATGCAGTGGAGGCCGAATCTGTGAAGAGATGAGTAGTAAGCACTAAGCATAGCCAGAGGAAATGTCCAATGGTATTGTGGAAGACCAGTGTTGATGATGTTCCTGGCCAACTAGAGTAATACCTGTGCTTTGGTTCAATTGGCCTTCCCTTTCACCATAGCACTTCATCCACCAGTCCATTCTAAAATATTTTATATTAGTTAGGAGAGACCCCTTCCCTAGAAGGTCATTCATATTTCATATTTAAAAGGTACTATTCAGGATCTTCCCAAAATTTCCAAAAAGTTAAAAGCCAGAACTCAGAGAGCAGCTTATGAATCAGCTTTATTCTGATAATTAGTATAAATAAAATATAGTTTGGGGGCTGAGAATATGGCTTAGTTTTTAAATTGTTTGCCTCACATGTATAAAGCCCTGGGTTTTATTCCTCAGCACCACATAAACAGAAAAGGGTGGAAGTGGCACTGTGGCTCAACTGGTAGAGTGCTAGCCTTGAGTAAAAGAAGCTCCGGGTGCTCCAGGATTGACAAAAATAAAATGTAAAGTAGAATAAGATCAACAGAGGTTTGTTAATTATACCTAAAGATTTTATTTATGATTTCTTATTGTGAAAATACTGTACAGAGGAGTTACAATTACATGGGCAAGATAATGTGTACATTTCTTATCAACCATTGTTGCTTCCTCCTTCCTTTCCCCTTCCTATCCCCACGTCAGCCCCCATAGTCCCCCCTCTCACCCCTCCCCCCACCAAAGTTGTAAAGTTTGTTTTCAACATAATGACTTGTAAATCTCATTGTTGCAATGGGTCCACCTGTATCCCTATTTAAAAGATTTTGTTGCCTTACCCTCCACAAATTATAACAACATCAAATACAGTGAAAACAGGGGTTATATCATGGGGGAGGGATATACAAAGCAACAAAGAAATCATCTTATAAATATGTTAGAAACAATCACATGAATGAAAAAACATTTGAATCCTTATTTTGGGGTTCATTTCGCCTAACATCAACTTATCTGACCCTTTCGCTTGTCTCAGACATATACTAGTTATTGCAAATAAGGGAAACCATGGGGTATATGGTTCTTTGGGACTGACTTACTTCACTTAAAAGATTTTTTTAAATCCATAAACTAAATGCTCTAGTAGGGTTGGAAAATTAATTCTAGAAACATTATCTGAAAAAAAATCAGATGAAAGACTGAGAAGCTGGCTCAGCGTTAGAGTGCTTGCCTTGCATGCATGAGTCCCTGGGTTCGATTCCTCTGCACCACGTATGCAGAAAAAGCCAGGAGTGGTGCTGTGGCTCATGTGGTAGAGTGCTGTCCTTGAGTTGAAGAGATGAGGGACACTGTCCAGGCCCAGATTTCAGGCCTCACAACCCCCAAAACAAAGAAAAAAGAAAAAGAAAAAAACAAGGGCAAGTGTGGCTCATGCCTCTAATCTTAGCTACTCAGGAGGCTAAGATCTGAGGATGGAAGTTCAAAGCTAGGCCAGGCAGGTAAAGTCCATGAGACTCTTATTGCCAATAAACCAATCAGAAAACCAGAAATGTTGCTGTGGCTCAAGTGATAGAGCACTCTCTTTGAGCTGAAAACTGTGGAACAGCACTCACTCCTAGAGTTCAGCCCCAAGACCGACCAAAAAAAATGCAAGCTATTCCTAAAGGGTTTCCTACCAAGTAGGACAGAGGGTTTCCTACTAAGTGGGAGGGAGTTTGGGGGGTTTCTGTCTAGCAGAAATGCAAGTTTCCCTTCTAGTGGGGAGGGGGATTGCCTTCTAGTAAGGAGGGTGTTAATGATCAAATTGGTCAAAAACATCATCCAGTTTCATAATGTCCAGATAAGTGTCTAATGTTTGTCAGGTATTGACTTGTGAAAACATCCGGCTTGGGCAACTCCAGTGTTAATGCCCTTAAAGTGAACTTGCTTAGTTCCAGGGCCTCAATGGACCCTAAAGTTAATCCTTTGGTGTGATTGCAACTTCAGTCATGGAGCAGACACTCTATGTATGCCTTCCAATTTTGAGTCTACCCAGATTGAAATTGTTAGTGGATAAACCAGGTAAATACCGTGATCATTGTGCCCACATACTGAGTACTGCTATGACTATGTGGCAGGGATGCCACACAAGAGGTCCTCTTTGTGCTGTCATGGAGCTCAGACCCCATGGGCATGAAATTCATGATAGGTCAGCAAAATGTGTTTTGAGACAACTTGGAATACGCTGTTGCTCTTCTCAAAAGCAAAAGTATTTTTCAAAAGCCCCTGAAACTGACCGACTCCATTCTGTCTGGAAAATTTGATATTTCTGGAAAAATTACCTGGATGTAGTGAAGGCCAACCCTTTGAGATGAGCAGTAAGTACTAAGCATAGCCAGGGTAATGTATGGTGGCATTGAAGAAGACCACTATTGGAGATGTTACTGGCCAACTGTAGTGGAATCTGTGCTTTGGTTCAGTTGGCCAACCCACACTTGAGCATTCTCAAACACCTTACATTAAGTAAGGAGAGACTTCATAGTTAGGGGGTCATTCAAACTTTATATTTACAACTATGCTATTTAGGGGCCCCTGAAAATCTCCCAAAGAGCTTAAAGCCAGAAACCAGAAACAGCAATTCAAATTAGTTGTATTCTGCTAATCTCCACAATGTATGTTCTCCACAATCAAATTATTCCAATATGTGCTTTTATTCATCTTCAGGGTTTGTTAATTGGAAATGCCACCAAGGAAAAATAAGTAGGAGCCACTGGTAGGATTAAATGGGAAAAAATTGGTCTAAATATAATACTTGACCAGATAAGATGAAGATAAGTGAAATGAACCCCAAGATAGGGATACAAGTGATTTTTTTCTTTCTTCCTCTTGTATCTAACATATTATAATGTTCCATATGATTTTTGTTTCTTTGTATCCCCCACCCCACGGTATAAGCCCTGTTTCCACTGTGTTTGAGGTTGGTGCCCTACATCTTGTATATACAGTTCTCTAATTTGGGAAGGGAAAGGGGAAAAAACAAAATGCTTAAATAGGGATAGAGTTTGACCCATTCTAACAATGAGATGCACAAGACAATATTGAAAAACAAACTTTACAATTTAGGCAGGGGTGGGGGGAAGTGTATACTGTAGTTGTGGAGCTGGAAGGTTAAGGATGGTACAGGCAAAACAAAGGACGTGGTAACAATGCTTGATAGGAAAAGTACACTTTACCTTGCTCATGTAAATAACCCCTCTGTACAGTATTTTTACAAAAAAAACTGTTAAAAATAATAAATATACTTGAAAGGGAATCTGTGTGGTGGTTGGAGGCCAGTGCTACAGAACATCTTACAAGAATTGAATTCTGGCAAACAAGTTACCAAAAAAACTGAGATGAAGCTAAGTGTAATCCTAGATTCTCAGGTAGCTGAGTTCTGAGGAGCTGTGTTTGAAGCCAAACAAAGCAGGAAATATGAGACTTTATTTCCAATTACCTTGCAAAAAGATACTACTGGAGTTGTCGCTAAAATGGTAGCCTTGAGAAAAAATGCTTTGGGACAATGCCCAGAGCATGAGACCAAACCCAAGACCAGCCCACAGTCAGTTAAAAAAAAAAGTTTGTGTGTCTGTGTGTTGTGGCAGACCCGTTACTAGTTTCATGATGGAACAAACATTTTAAAAAGGAGTCATGGTGTCAATATTTACCTCTTTAGTAATTGTTTTCAGAATAATGTGTGGATGTGTGCTTTATCTCTTGTTTAAGTTTTGTTGTGACTGAAAAACTGCCTTAAACAAACACTAACCAAACACTTTTTTAACTGAAAATATCATATTGGATACTGCTGAACAGGAAAGTTAGTGCTTTCTAGGTCAGAAGAAAAGAAAGTAAAATCATATAGGATAATTGTAGAAGTTAAATCATGGAGTGCTTTACTAATATAAGCACTGCCCGAGTAAAGATAATCACAACCTTACCAATGCTATTTTAGAGAAGTGCTAGAGGCGAGAGACATGGAACTATCGGTAGAATACCAGCTTGGTAAAAGTTGGTTATTTTTTTTTTTTTACTATGGACAGGTGTTCTGGATTTGGTTGATTATTAAAGCTTTTGACTAGTTTTAAAGGGGACAAAAGTTTGAGCCATCATGAAAGATGATCCCAAATTTCAAATTCGTGAGAACCAGTGGTGGGCTGCGTATCCAATGTGCTTTTTGAACTTGGGCATGCGAAAGACAGGATGCCTTCTGCAGGAGTAAATTTTGCCTTGCTAAGTTGGTGTTCGTAGGATACATTAATTTCCCCCGGTATTTCCAACACAGATCTTCCATGTCATTCATGAAGGATCCTAGGAGCTCTCCAGAGGAGAGACATCCAGTTGCCCTGTTAAGCCAACCTCCAGGATGGGCTAAACCTGCCACCCTTTGTTGCTGACAATGGACCTAAGATGTAGAGTTAATCCACAACATCAGGAAGGGGCCCAAACATGTACCCTCAGAAGCAAGCAATCTAATGCATTGGCCTTAGTAGAAAAAAAAAATGAAACTATAAATATTGCTTTGGTAGTTGTGTGTTTGCAGAGACTGTGTATGAGAGAAGTGTCTTAGATTCTGGATCTTCAATCCTTTGTTTCTAAGAGTCTTGATCTACAACTTCATTTGTCCAGCTGAGAAGAATGAAAAGTTGGAGATGGAGTCAGCTCTGAGAAAATTCTCTAGTAAGGGAGTTGAGAAAAGCAGTGAATAAGAAACTCAGTCTGAAGGGCAAAGCGCACCAAAAATTCTTATTCCCATTACAGCATGTCTCTGTGAATTAAGAATTCTAAACATAAGAATTCTAAACCTAGGAAGCCCAAGAAAATTGGAGCTAAGAATGCTCCATCAGACATTCTTAATATTGTCGTCTTTTAGGGAGAATGTGGAGAAAGATATGAAAATATGCGTTAAGCCTGATTTTTATTTTTGTGATCTAATTTTAATGTGCGTTTGGTAAACTGAATCCTCTATATGCCTGTTTATGTGTAAATATCTTCAGAAGGATCTGTTACAGACATTCAGTAATTAACCGACTTAGTAGCAAAAGGCTCTTGAAATTTGTTTATTTACAATGTTCCAGCTCTAAAAAGTTCTTTTTATGACTATTGATAAAAAAAAACTTCATATAGGATTATTTTCCTGAATATTTTATTTAAAAGGATGTTATTTAAGTTTGAAGGTTTTAAAGACCAGCAAATAGGGGAAACATAGGAATGATGAGTACATGCTTTTGGAATAGTTATGTAATAATAGTTATGTAATAAACAATCTTATATAAACAATATAAGATTGTTTCAAGGGCTGGGAAGGTAGCTCAGTGGTAGTGTTTGCCATGCATACATAAGGTCCTGGGTCCGATTCCTCAACACCACATAAGCAGAAAAAGCAGAAATGGTGTTGTGGCTCAAGTGGTAGAGTGCTAATCTTGAGCTGAAGGGCTGAGGGGTAGTGACCAGGCCCAGAATTCAGGCCCCACGACTGAAAAAAAATGTTTCAAACAGCCTTGGGTGAGGAATGCGGGTGGTGGGAGGGATGATTTACCATCTAAGCAATTGTGTAAAGCCAACAAAAATTTTAATGGGAGAGCTGATGTCATATTTTATCAAGCATGACTGTCAAACTTAGAGAGCGAGAAAAGTTCAGCCTGGACATGTGAGAACCTTCCTTTTGATAAAGATAAACTCTCTGTTTATACCCTGGATCTTCCAGGGTAATTGAAGAGGTGAGAACCACATGACCTCAGTTGACCCAGTCCCACAACTTAATCAGGGAGCTCAAAACCACCAACTATTATGAGCAATGTTTGTTCATTAAAGGACAAATAGAATCCAAAAGCAACTTTATTATTTAAGTCCTAGAAAGATGCCTGGTATTGCAGAGGATTAGTGTTGAAGACATTACTGGCCAACTGGGTTGGAAACTGCATTTTGGTTCAACGTACACCCATTGCATTCAAGCTGTTTGGGCTGGCCAGGTTAATAAAATCCTAACACCAGGTAAGGAGAAAGATCTTATCCCCAGAGGGTTTCCAATCCTCATATTTACATAGATGCTATTGGGGTCTTCCAAAGAGTTCCTAATCATAACCTGCTATTTGATTTCTAGCTTTAAATTGGTAATACCTATAAAATGTAGGTTTTGTTACACATAAATAGATTGGATTCGATTTCTTATCACCAGAGACTTGATAATTATACATAATCAAGGCAATAACAGAACAACTAAATGCCACTAGTAGGATGGCATGGAAAGGCTAGATCTAGGTATATTAGCAGGAAAGGGAATTGTGTCTGTGGTGATTAGAAACCAATACTGCGCAAAGGTCTTACAAAGATTGAAGACTGGCAATAGGTAAAACAATTACTAGCTTGTTGATTAATACTTTGAAAGACAAAGGAATCCTGCAGTCCATATTTGCCTCTAGTACTTGTTTTCATAGTAATGCCTGTGTTTGTTTTGTAAACTGCCCTCATTCATACAGCAAACAACACCCATTTCTTAAATATTCTCCCTTTGGATACTGCTGAATCGGAATGTCTATTAAAGCTGACCAGGTTTGAAGAAAAGATAAAAGAAGGGAGAACTGTAGGAGTTAGAATCTGCCAAAGTGCTTGACATATTCACTGCCTTTTAAAGGATAGCTGCTCTCTTACAAGAAGTTAAGATTGCTTTTCTGACAAACGTTGGCCAGATATACTGGTTTTGTCTAGTTTGAAAGTTTGAGCAAGAAAGATTATGATCCCAAGGTTGTGAGAGCCAATGGTTGACTGCCTACTCAACATGCTTGTTTGGCTTCCAGCCAGTAGCACATTCTTCTGCAGAAGTAACTTATGCCTTGCTGGGTTCCTTTCGAGTTGGGATATGAGATGTCATATAGGAGAAGAAAACACCAAGATATTTCCAACAACTGCTCTGATGCACTTAACTCCTTATTTGGGATAGCTTTGGAAAAGCACAAGCTAATAATATACAAAGTGTACTTTTAAAACAGAATTTGTTCACTCTTCCCATTCTTTATGGCCACTCTCACACTTTATATAATGCATTTCAATCATCTTCATCTCCATCACTTTCACTTTTCCTGTTCTCCATCTAGCTGCTTCTTGCTCCAGAGTGTACTTGTTTGCCTTTTTCTTTTGCATAAATGATCGTAAGCAAAATACGTACACAAAATAGAATATAGACTGTGCTAACAAGGTTCAAAAGTCTTAAAAAGCAAGAAGCACGATGTTAACTCAGTGCCTATCTTCTAACTTTTCTGTTTTCATTCTTTTTCATGATGGGCCTGCTTTTAATTCTCAAGTGTTTTTGTTTTTGTTTTTGTTTTTTAATTTTCTGTTTAAGCATTGAATCATAAGCATCTCCCATTACTTATTCTGAAAATGTAGGCACCCATTCGTGGTGAGCCTGCTGGTTAGTGAGCAAGGGCAGGATTTTTTTGTTTGTTTGTTTGTTTTTGGTTTATTTTGGTCAGTGGTGGGGCTTGAACTCTGGGCCTGGGCGATGTCCTTCAGTTCTTCATCTCAAGGCTAAAACTCTATCACTTGAGTCACAGAACTACTTTTGGTTTTCTTGTGGTTTTTTTTATTGGAGATAAGGAAGGGTCGGTCTCATGGAGTTTCCTGCCTTGGCTGGTTTTGAACCCGATCCTCAAAATCTCAGCCTCCTGAGTAACTAGGATTACCCATGTGAGCCACCAGTACTCAGAGGTAGTTTTTATTTCATTGGAGCTTTCGTTCAGGTTATCAGCTTTTTATCTGATTCTCCCTCTGCAATCTGCTTTTCCCTCTGCAATCCTTTCTGGAATACAGCTAAGCAGTGGCAGAGAAAATAGTCAAATGCCATGTACGCTCAGTCAGGCAGACGGATTTGCTGCACTTAACCTCTTTGCTGCACTTAATTCTGGCTCAAATCCTAGCCTATTTCTTAGCTTGGTGTGCTTAATCCCAGCTACTCAGGAGCTGGACCTCTGCTTCTGGACCTCTGCTTCTGGACCTCTGCCTTTAGTTCAAGGAACCATGCACTGGCCATGGTCAGCCCTGCCAGTGTATTGGCAAAGGTGACTTCGCCAAGATTTGTCGTAGGCCTGTCCAGTCCTTATGTCAGAGGTCTACATAAGCACACATTTCCCACTATTTACTTTTTTTACTTTGATCTCTGTTTTGTTTTGCTTTGTGCCACTGCAGGAGCTTGAACTCAGAGCACAGTCCTTTCCCTTTCTCCTAAAAGCCAGTACTTTACTATTGAACCACAGCTTCACTTCAGGCCTTTTGGTAGTTCATGGAGGTAAGTGTCTCATGAACTATCCTAATGGTGATCCTAAGCTCTCCTACCCCACCCGTGAAGAGCTAAAATGACAGGTAAAAGCCCCTGGGGCCAGGCGCTGGTGGTTCACACCTGTAATCCTAGCTACTCAGGAGGCTGAGTTCTGAGGATCGCAGTTCAAAGCCAGCCTGGACAAGAAAGTCTGCGGGATTCTCATCTCCAGGTAACTACCAGAAAACCGGAAGTGGCTCAAGTGGTTGAGCACTAGCCTGGAGCTGAAGAGCTGAGAGACAGCACCCAGGCCCAGAGTTCAAGCCTCATGACCGACAAAAAAGATAAAAAAGCCCCTGGGCCTGGCTATCTTTTCTATGTTCATCAATATGTCTGTCTCTTCACATAACCATTAACCCAGGTAACTTTCAAATTCATCTTTACAAATTTCATTTCATAAATATTTGGTAGAATCCATCAAGAAGTCAAATGTGTGCCACACTTCTTCTGTTTTTAAAAGGATGTCATGCATTATTAATTAAAGCCACCCAGATGTTCTGAAATTTCTGAAGTCAGTTTTTGTAACCTCTAGATATTTTTCCATGGTGTTTAATATTTGGAGCTATTGGTGTTGTTTGTAGGATACTCAATGATGGTATGTCGTTCTTCATTCCCATTCTTCGTACTAGTTTTTCTTAATCTCTTTCGCGTTTTTGATAATGAGCTTATCTTAGGCCTTGCTAACTATTTACACCACCTTTCGATCCCTACCACCTGCCTAACTAGGGCTTGAACTTATGACCTGAGTGCTGTCCCTCAGCTTCTTCATTCAAGGATAACACTCTACCACTTGGTCCAGAGCTCCACTTCAAGCTTTCTGTGGTTAATTAGATATGAGTCTCATTGATTTTCCTGCTCAGTCTGGTGTCAAACATGTCATATCTTAGCCTCCTGAGTATCTAGGATTGCAGGCACGAGCCACTGCCGCCCAGCTACAAAGTCCTATTTATGACAGTGCCCATATAGAGATGTTGTTTAAACAACCGCAGATGGGAGACTTTAAGTCTGAAACTTCAGGTGTTCATTGGGTACCATCCCTCATGCAGTGGGCATAGGGGTCTAGCCCTACTCATTGCCTCAAATCCCAGACCCAATGGGCAGCAAGAGGCTTGGGAGGTTACCACTGAAGTCACAAGTGTCTGTGTGAGAGGCCCTATGTATTCCTGGTTTGTGCAGTTCCTGAGGTGTGAAGGGGAAGTAGACCCAGAATGTGGAAAGTAGTTGACCGTGCTGTGACCAGGCATGTGTTCCTAGGATGGACACAGGATCAGTAGGTCCAGCAGACACAACCTGAATGTCCTTAGCATGGCTGATGTGCTTGGTCTGTGGTACTCAACTGACAGCTGACAGCACTGTCCCCTCAGAAGGGTGGCCCAAGGAAGACAACACAAGAAGAGTGGGGATGGAATGCAGCTATTTCCAAGAAACCAGGTGGTATCTTGGAGGCTGAGGTGTGTCCACTCAGCTGCACACAGGCATGCCTTAGAAAAGCACTTGCCACTATCTCTCCCACCACTATTACTTCCTCTTTCCCTTTCCCATTTGAAGGTGTTATACCCAAGTCCCAGAGACCCTCTGACGACTACCGAGAGACCAGGCAACCCGAACTGCAAAATGCAAGGTTTATTCAACAAGCCAAGGCTCAGGCCTCGTCCTGTACCCCCGGACGCAGCAGAGGAAGGGAGGGGGGCCCGAGCAACAGTACAGCTGGGCCTATAAAGGCAAAAACCACAAAATTACAGCAATGCTATGGTTTAGGGACAAGTTCGATTCTGATTGGTCAGGACCAGGTGTCTGCTTGAGCCGTCAAGGCAGACAACTCTTGTGGTTAATCTTCTGCTGACTGGGTCATAAAACCATCCTGTTCTCGGGTGTTCTGTAATCTTTAAATAACAGTTCTCAAAAATTTTGCGCAAACATGTTATTGTTCATCTCATTTTTGCAACCTTTGCAACATTAACTTGGAACAGGAATTAAAGACTGACACAAGTCAACTTTTGAAGCTATCACAATATGGCTTTAGTTTGGTTCTGATATTCCCCCCTTGAGTTTTGACACAGTTATCAATCTTGATGAAATTACATCTCAGTTTCAACATCAGATATGTTTACAGGACTATAGGTGTGTTGTACCATTAATTCTACAGTCTCCAAACTTTCCCTTATATATTGTAACAATCTGTTTAGCAAGCAAGGCCCAACAGTATGCAATAGCAGTAATATAAGCAAGGGTCCAATTAACATAGAAATTAAGGTAGTTGTCCAAGGAGAAAAATTAAACTATCTCTGTCCAGACTCTCATTTTTTCTTTCGTTCTTCTAATCCTTCCTTAACTTTTGTTATGTTATTTTTCACTACCCCTGAGTGATTTACATAAAACAGCATTCTTCTCCCAATGCAGCTCATAGTCCACCTTGTTGTAAAAATAGAAGTCTAGTCCTCTTCTGTGCTGTAAGGCCACCTCTGTTAAAGAAGTTAAGGAATCTTGCAAGTGGGAAATCGAGCTTTCTATTCTTTTAATATCTTCATCTATTGATTCCCTCAAGGCTGAATAATGCTGTTCATGTCTTGTTAAAGCCGCTATTCCTGTTCCTAACCCTCCAATGCTTGCACCTAACAGCAGGCTAATTGTAAGAGCTGTGAAAGGCTCTCTTTTATATCTATCTTTCTTAAATTTTGGAGCTTCATATAAATATTAAAATTCCTCATTACATTATAATTTTTATATGCACACAACTAGTTAGTCCAGATTGATTACACACCCACCATATATTGCTAGGAGGAATCAAATATTTCATCTGTTCAGTCCCCTTCTCAGGCAGTTTTATGGTTTTGTTGCAAATCTAATTCATATCCTGAGGTACTTCACCTATGCAGATCCCTTGACCTGTAACTCGGCCCATTGTTAATCCAACTTGACTAGTCCATCTGCACTCCTTTTGGTTCACAGTCCTGGTTACATTACCTACCACTGCTATCCCCTCATAATAAGGTGGTACAGTGTCATAGCATAGCCAACAAGAGATAGTTAATTCTGAGTTAGAGGCATTTAATAATGCAAAGGAACCTATAACCAATTCTATTAGTGGATTTTTAGGCAATGCTAGTACTAGGTTCACTGGTTCTACTTTTCTGGGGGTTGCTGCCCTAATAATGTAGGGTGTTACTCTGTAACTATAGGGCTAGTTAGTTTTCTGGTTGGGGTGGTACAGGTGGGGCTTTCTTGGGCCAAATAGGCTGAATAACCTGGTTAGGGCCCACCGGGGCTATTCTAATGACTTCTTGTCTAAGGTTTATTCTGAAAATTAATCTATGGTCATAATCATCCTTATGTAACCTCAGTCCCCATGTCCTCCATTGGGCGCCCAAACAGGAAATTGTTTCCCTTTCTCAGTAAACATAATAGTTAGAGGATTACACCGGAATTTTTTGCACGGTCCATCTAGAATTGCTCCACAAATTTTTTCACCCTGATAGGTCCATTTTCTAGCCATAGTAATAAGGTCCCAGTTAGAGGATGGCTTCCAATGTCCATCTCCTGTGGTTTCACAACCCCATTCTTTGCAAAAATAGTCTCATTCATAACCGCACCTTTTGCAAGATCTGGGCTCCTCCCATCCCTAGGACACACATAGATAGGCCATCTCCCTAAGTAATATCTTCTGGCTTGGGTGGCACATCCTCCTGGCCTATTGTCTAGCCCATGTGAGTTACAATGTCTTTTTGTTGCTGTACAAGTTGTTTGGCCATTGTATTCATGCAGTTTGCTAGGGTCATAATGGTGGGAATATCCCAACTCCCAATTGCTAAATCACATAAGTCTATTGTTAAGTCTGGCCACCAGGTATTAAGTGGGGCTTCTGTTGTTGCCACAGGGATAGGTTTGCCCCATTTAGGAGTCACCAGCCGAGTTAGTTGGTAAGGGGCATGAGGGTTAATTCCCTTTACCACAGTACTTATCAATAGTAGAAACAGTCCTTGGACAATCTTCTGATCTTGTTGTTGGGTGATCTGATCTTGTTGTTGGTTGTTTGGGTGAGTCACACCCTCCCATGCTGACACTGAAGATGCTTCTGGCTCCTCCTCCTCAGGATTGAAGAGATCAGGTGGCTTGGTGTGGGTGTGGTGGATCCACGCAGTTACTCCATGCACCTTTAAAGCTGTGGGAGTGGTCAGAATCACCATATATGGCCCTTTCAACCTAGACTCCAGTGCCTTGGGTGATGCCTTCTGACCAGGACCCAAGTCTCCAGGCCTGAAAGAGTGAGGATTGGGTATAGAAGCAGATTCGTAAATGGCTTTTATCTTAGGCCAGATTTCTCCATGCACCTTCTGCAAGAATGGAACAGTTGTTATTAAGTCTCCATCACCCAGCTCCTCCAATAATTCCGATTGGAGGCTAAGGATCATTGGGGGTGGATTGCCATACATGATCTCAAAGGGAGTCAATCCTAACTGGTAAGGAGAGTTCCTAACTCGGAAGAGGGCCAAGGGGAGAAGGGTCACCCAGTCTGGGCCAGTCTCCAAGGCTAATTTAGTCAAGGTGTCTTTTAGTGTCTGATTCATTCTTTCAACCTGTCCTGAACCCTGGGGTCTACAAGCACAGTGCAATTCCATTCTGTCCCCAGTGCAGTGGCTATTCCCTGACTTACCTTGGATACAAAGGCTGGCCCATTGTCCAACCCTATTACTGCAGGAAACCCATATCTTGGGAGAATTTCCTGTATAATCTTCTTGGCCACTATTCCCAAAGTCTCTTGCTTGGTTGGGAAAACCTCAGTTCATCCTGAAAAGATGTCTACAAACACTAGTAAATACTTGTCACCAAACTTTCCTTTCTTAAGTTCAGTGAAAGCCTCCTCCCAGTACGTTCCTGGCCTAGTCACCCTTATTCGACTTCCATTAACTTTTTTTCCCCTTCTGGCATTAGTTAGCTGGCATGCTCTACATTTTTTAACAATGTCTTCTATTAGTTCATTTCCTTCTCTTATCTTGATCTTCGAGCCTCTTAGCAAGTCCTGCATCCTCCTGGTTCCCATGTGTGAGGCACGGTGAATTCTTTTTAACATCTGTAGTCCTAGAACTCAGGGAATTAAATTTTTTGAGTTAGCTAGGCACCATCATCCATCTAGTTTTTGGGCCATAGGAAGTTTTGATTCCCATTCCTCTTCTTCTTTAGTGTAGTCTGCCTGTACTGGTAGCATTCTAGGTCCAGAATGTATGTGTCTGGCCACCAAGGCGATTAATTTTCCTGCTGCTGCTTGTCTAGCAGTCTGATCGGCCAATCTGTTGCCTTTCACTGTCTTGGTGTCCCCTTTTTGATGCCCTGTACAGTGCATGATGGCCAACCGTGCCGGGTCCCACACAACTCTAAGCAGTCCCAAAAATCTGTTCCTTATTTTTAATAGTTTTCCCTCTGCTGTTAGCAGGACTCTTTCTTCATATATAGCTTCATGTATATGGGCTGTTGCAAAAGGGTACCTACTGTCTGTATAGACATTCATTCTTTTCCCTCCAGCCATGTTTAAGGCTTTTGTTAATGCCACTAGCTCCACTCACTGGGCTGAGGTCCCTCTGGGCAATGCTTCTGCCCAAACTGCCTGATCTTCCTGGTCACTGCAGCTCCCACATACCTGTGTCCATCCCTGATGAAACTTCTTCCATCGTTGTACAGTGTCAGGTCAGGATTCTGCAGTGGTTGGTCTTGCAGGTCTGCTCTGGTCCCATGGACATGAGCTAGTATTTCCTCACATTGATGTAGCAGCTTCTCATAGTCAGGATCTGACAGAAGAGTAGCTGGGTTGAGGGAAGTTGGCATGCAAAAGGTTACGTGTCCTGGGTTGAGCTGGAGAGTCTGATAATGGGTCATCCTGGCATTGCTCATCCATCTATCAGGTGGTTGCTTAAGAACTCCTTCCAGAGCATGGGGAGTGGCCACAGTCAAGGGCTCTCTCAGCGTTATCTTAGTGGCATCTTTAACCAGGAGAGCCACTGCTGTTATTATTCATAAGCACAGTGGCCATCCGGTTGCCACAGAGTCCAGCCTTTTTGATAAATAGGCTACAGGCCTTTTCCATGGTCCTAGCTTCTGGGTTAGCACCCCCTTAGCCACTCCCTCCTCATCCACAAAAAAGGGTAAAAGGTTTAGATACACCTGGAAAGTCCAATGCTGGAGCCTGCAAGAGGAGTCACTACAGAAGTTCAAAGGCCTGCTGTTGTGTTAGTTTTGTGGCCTCATACAGGGGAGGGGCTATTTCTGCAAAGCCTGGTATCCACACTCTGCAGAATCCTGCAGTCCCCAGAAACTCCTTCACTTGCTTTGGAATTTTTGTAGTTGGTATCTTTAACACAGTCTCTTTTCTTGCCTCAGTCAGCCACCTCTGCCCATCTCTGAGGATATATCCCAAATACTGTACTTCTGGTTTACAAAGCTGGGCCTTCTTGGCCGATGCCTGATACCCAAGCTCTCCCAGAGTTTGTAACAGATTGGCAATTCCTTCTCTGCATTCTAATTCGGTCTTAGTGGCTATCAGTAGATCATCAACATACTGCAACAGACTCACACCTGGGTTCATTTCCTGATACTCACGTAGGTCTTCGTGCAGTGTTTCATCAAACAGAGTAGGGAAATTTTTGAATCTCTGGAGAAGTCTAGTCCATGTTAGCTGTCTGCTGACGCCTCCCTCAGGATCATACCACTCAAATGCAAACAATACCTGACTTTTAAGGGCCAGGGGAAAGCTGAAAAAAGCATCTTTTAAGTCCAAGACTGAATACCATTTCCTGTCCAGAGGTAAGGAACTCAACAAAGCATAAGGGGTTGGCACGGTTGAATGAATGTCCATTACTCTTTTATTTACTTCTCTCAGATCCTGAACTGGCCTATAATCAAAGCTGTTGGGCTTCTGAATGCGCAGTAAAGGTGTTCCATGCTGATTGAGTCTGTATGAGGAGTCCTTTTATCAACCTCCGTATATGTGGAATTATGCCTTTTCAGGTATCAATGGACATAGGATATTGTTTTATTTAAACTGCATCTGCTCCTGATTTCAGCTCCACAAAGATAGGAGGCATATGCTGTGCCCACCCCATTCCTGCTGTTTCTGTCCTGGCTTTCAGGTATTCTCTCAACCATAATTCAACCTCAAACTCAATTTTCTTGGGGGATTCAGTCTGATGAAATCTATATTCCTCTGGGCACAAGTCACTAACACTTTCATTGGTTCTCCTGCTTCATTTAGATCCTTCATTCCTCCTCCAGTAAATTGGATTTGGGCTGTCATTTTTGACAAGAGGTCTTTTCCTAGAAGAGGATATGGGCACTCTGAGATAACTAGGAAGGAATGTGTCACTTGGCCATTTCCTAAGTCCACTGTCCTGTTTGTAGTCCAATCATAAGTTTTGATACCAGTGGCACCTTATATTATAGCTTTCTTATTTTTTATTTTTCCCTTGTTGGCCCTTAATACTGAGTTTTATGCCCTGTATCAACCAGGAACGTCACAAGTTTCCCTTCCACTCTTAAGGTTATCCTAGGCTCAGGGAAGGGTTCCAAGCCCCGTCCCCCTTAGTCACTGTCTTAGTCTAATTCTCTGGCTGCTAGGACTTGGGGACTTTTGGGTGGAAAGGACTTTCCGTTCCTGGTTTTCTTGTCTTCTTCTTTCTTAAAGGGACACTCATGGGCCCTTATTCCTTACAATATGCACACTGGTTTCGCCCCAGTCTCAGCCTGGGTTTTTGGAAATCATTTCCATTCCTTCTGGGTCTCCAGGGTCCCCTATCCCCGACATGAGTCACAGCCAGAATCTCCTTCAATTCCTTCCTATGTAATGCCTGTTGTTGCTGCAGGACCCAGGTCAGATTCTTTTCTTGTTCATTTTCTCTCTCTTTTCTTTCCACTTCTCTTTCCCTTTCTTCCTTTCCTCTTTCTGCTCTGAAGTTTCTCTCTTATTGTACACCTTCTCTGCCATGTCAACTAATTCCCTCACATTTCTTTCTCCTAATCTCTGTAATGACTGTAATTTTCTCGTTATGTCCAGGGCAGCCTGATTTATGTATGAAAACATAAGCATTTGAGTAGATTCGGGAGTGTTCAAATCATAAGGGTTATATTGTGAAAAAGCTCCCTGTAATTTCTCTGGGTATGCCGCCGGACTTTCTTCTAGTCCTTATCTTAACATCATAGACTTTAGCCATATTAGTAGGTCGGTGTGCAGCCGCCTTGAGACCTGCAAACAGAACCTGGTGATAGACTAGGAGACGCTCCCTACCTTTGGCTACATTAAAGAAAAACTAACAGAAGTATAACCTCAGGGAATAAAATAGCTCAATATCCAGTTCAAAAATACATACTATGTTGTCCTCCACCAGCTATTGAAATAACCAAACTTCTGCTATTACTAACCACTAGCACTTGTACAGTTTATAAAGTCATAGAATGAGATGCTTTCAGAGATGGAAGGGAATTTTTTGTTTGCTTTTGTTTTGGATATGTGTTCATGAGATAACTTACTAGGGGCAACAATAAACACGTATCCTCAGAAGAAAAGTTATTATAGCTGTTAGTCTCTGAATCTACCCCATGCATCTACCTTCACCTCTTCCTCTTCTTCCCTGAAATATCTGAGTACTGTTCTAGACACTGGCCATACAAGTGATGAAAGTAGGCAAAGTCTTGACATTTTGGTGGAAAGTTAGGCAAATATAAAGAAGAAATTTGCTGTTTGGGGTGTGCACTTCCTGTCATGTGCACTCAATCTGAGCCCACGCTACTAGTTCCCTTTTCAAAGAAACCACAACAAAAGCTCCCCTAATTGGTCTGGATTTACTTTTTCCATCCAGACTATGAGTTTCTAGAGGGCAGAAATATTGCAAAGATTTCTGCAATGCTTATCAGGCTATATAACCGCAGGAGAAAGCACAAAATCTCTAAGGCTCATGGCTACTTGTTTGGTCCTGAAACTCCTATTATCATCAAAAGCCATTCTGCAGGTATGTTTGATGATATAAACATTAGTTAATTGATATGCAGGAAAAACTTGTTGCAGGGTGGGTATGAAATAGTAAATGTCTATAATCCCAATCAGCAGAAAGTCATGAGTTCAAGGCCACTCGGGACTCCTTAGAAGTCAAACTTGGCTTATACAGGGAGACCTTATGCTCAAGAACACAAAGGAAAGAAAAAATAGAATAAAACAAGAGCAATTGCAAATGGGCTTTCTTGGGGAAAGAACAGTCACACAAATAGAATTTGGAGCCAGACATTTGAGATCAATGGGAGGATAAAGAAGATTGTTAATAACAGAGTACAAGAGGGTAGAGTCAATGCCTGACTTCATTTTTAAAAATGTTTAGACCTCAGGTATGACACAGACTAAAAGGCCCTTTCAACTTGACAACTCAATGATTAAAAGATTGACCATTTGATTAATAGGACTTGAGTGATTTATGGCAATCCTTCAACAAATAACTGAAGACCCTACTAAATATCGGGCACTCTGAGGGACTCTGTATAACATCTGGATGAGGACTAAATATAGAACTCATTTGAGCAAACCTGTTCTGATTCTGAAGGTTTCCAGAGGTCAGACAACAGATGAATGCACGCCATTATGAATATCCGTGTTAACCCCATTATCATTGGACTGCAAATATAATATCCAGTGCCTCAGGCAAATAGAAATCTCTTGGAGGAGTGGTCAGTTGGAGCCTCCTATTTTCCCCCCAAAACTCATCAGTTTGGTCATCCGAACATGTGAGAATAAATGTGCTTGTTTATTGTACAATTGGATCTGAAATAGCTATTACCTGCCAGAATCCAGAAGTAGAAAACTGGGACTCCATTCCTGGTTCCTCCTCCTTGCCTCCATGACATGAATCTCTTCTTGTGTAAAACTGCCTCTCTGTGCCTGTATGGAAATTGGAGATTGCAAGGGTTTATGTATAAAACCTAAAAGGGTGAAAGGATCCAAGAGTTGTCATATAAAACACAATTGTTAGGCATTGGTGGCTAACATCTGTAATCCTAGCTATGCAGGAGGCAGAGATATTGAGGGTCATGGTTCAAAGCCAGTCTAAGCCAAAAATTAGAGAGAATCTTATCTCCAATGCACCAACACAAAGATAGAAGTAGAGGTCTGGCTTAAGTGGTAGAACACCAGCTTTGAGCAAAAGAGCTAAAGGACAGCAAGCAGACCCTGAGTTCAAGCTCCAGGATCAGCAAAAAAAACAAAGGTTGAAAATTTTCATAATAAAAAAAAACTTGGAGAAAAAAAAGAAGAAAAACCATTCCACACCTGCTCCGTAACTTAGGGGAGTTGTACCCCAAACCATGCTGACAATTGATTCTGAAGCATGAATAAAACCAAGATCTCAGAGTAGATAAGGAAGCCTGAGGTTGCTGAGACTCTAGCATTTCCTTCCTTCTGTCTTTTTTTTTTTTTTGTCAGTAGTGGGGTTTCAACTCTGAACCTAGGCGCTGTCCCTCAGCTTTTCAGCTCAAGGCAAGCACTCTACCACTTGAGCCACAGCACCACTTCTGGTTTTCTGAGTAGTTTATTGGAGATAAAAGCCTCAAGGACTTTCCTGCCTGGGCTGCTTTGAACTGAGATCCTCAGATCTCAACCACCTGAGTAGCTAGGATTACAGGCATGAGCCACCAGCGCTGGGCTTAGCATTTATTTCCAATTGGAATACCAAAGCAGAGATAGCCACATTTTCTCAGCAAGATATGAGAAATTGTTTTCTGCAGAACCCAAACATCTCACGGAGAAACGACCTCAAGAAGAAAATACCCCTCAGAATTCTCCTAAGTCATCACAACCAATCTTCTTAAAATGCAAACATACATGCACAGAAAAAGCTCTGGATGAACCCTATCAGTGGTATCCATGCTTAAATATAAGCAGATAACCAAAGAAGATTGATGTATGAGAAAAGACTTGAACAACAACAGAAAAAGACAAGACAGGAAAAATATACTTTGGAGGGGTCAGAGGTGAGAGGAGACAGGAACATACACTATTCAGGAAGATGAAAAACTGAAAGAGAAAAACAAAATTTGTCCTTAGTAGCCTGTGAGAGAGAGCAGCCAGAGACCCTGAATCCATAAAGTTAAAATATGATTCTATTAAAGGAGTCATAACAAAACTGAAAGAACTCTTGGAAAATAAGGATGTGATTGGAGAAATAAAAACCTAAGGATTAGGGGATGGTAGGGGGAAAAAAAAAACCTAAGGATCATAAGACAGAGTAGAAGATAATCTAGCAAATATAAATACATAAAAGAGTAAACAATGGATAACAAGGAAGAAAATACTAGAAAGACAGGTAATCCATCCAGAAATTCCAGCACCTGTGTAATAGGAAGTCTGATACAGAAATGGGGGAAGAATAGAAAGGCAGTAATCACAGAATACTTTCTAATTCTTTCCTACCTAAGTTTCCACAGTGAGAGGCTCAGCCCAAGCTGAGTTGTAATTACATGCTCACACACTCAGGAGGCTGAGATGTGAGGATCATTGTTCAAAGCCAACCTGGTCAGCAAAGTCCCTGTGAGCCTCTTATCTCTAAAACTCAAAAACTCAGAAGTGGTGCCGTGGCTCAAGTGGTAGAGCAGTAGCTGTGAGCATAAAAACGTTCTGGGACAGTGTCCAGGCCCTGAGCTCAAGCCCCACAACAGACAACAACAACAAAAAGATCAGTACAGGATAAAACAGACATAAGTCAAGGCTAGTGCTCAACAATCAATGACCAAAGAAATTTCCGATTTCTCCAGATGAAGAGCAAAATATACAAATGTTGTTTTTGGTGGTGATGGTATTTTTGATTTTTTCTTCTTCTGTGAGATGAGTAAAGAAAGGGCCCAGAAAGGGAGGAAGGGAGAATAAACAAATGAACTCATGTTATTCAGCAGACACTATGTGGAAAATGACTTACATAACTTGTGGGCAGGGATGGAAAGGGGAAACAGAGAAAGTAAAGGAAGGGGTGAGAGTTTCCAAAAGAAGAAATGTACTCATTACTTGACTTATGAAATGGTAGGCCCTCTGTACAACACATTAAAATTATATTAAAATATATTAACAATAAATTACATTAAAATTATATTTAGATTTTTTAATTAAAATTTAAATTATATTAATATTAAAATAATAGTTAAAAAGCTAAAAATTCCCTTATAGAAAAAAAAAACCACGTGAATACATACCAATGCTGACTCAATAGAACTTCATGAAACTTTAAAAATGAAACCAGGCCTTTTAAATGAGAAGAGAAAATAATTTCTAACCCAGAGTCCTCTTCCCAAGTCAAAGGTCAATGAAGTGCAGAGATTAAACCAGTAAAATTTCAGAAAACAATTTTCTTTACAATGTTTGTTCCTGTGTGTCTATTCTTAGAAAACTCCCCAAAGAAGCTCTTCACTATGGTCAATAGACACATGAAGAAATGCTCAATTTCTCTAGCCATAAAAGAAGAGCTAATCAAAACAACATTGAGATTCCACCTCACCCCACTTAGAATGGCTAGAATCAAGAAAGCTAATAACAACAGATGCTGGAGGGGATGTGGACAGAAGGGAAGCCTACTGCATTATTGGTGAGAGTGGAAACTTGTTCAACCACTTTTGGAAAGTAATATGGAGGTTCCTCAAAAGACTCCACATAGAGCTCCCCTATTACCCAGCAATCCCACTTTTGGGGCCCAAATGATCACAAACAAGACTACACTAAAGCTACCAGTACAATTATGTTTATCTCAGCTAAGGTATGGAACCAACTGAGATGCCCTTGGTAGATGAACGGATCAAGAAAACGTGGTATATATATACAATGAAATTCTATGCCTCCATCAGAAAGAATGATATTGCCCCATTTGTTGGGAAATGGAAAGACTTGGAAAAAATTATTAAGTGAAATAAGCCAGGCCCAAAGAAACATAGGTCCCATAGTTTCTCTTATTTGCAATAACTGGTATGTGTCTAGGACATGCAGCAATGGTCAAAAGCTCTGTACATATGACCATAAGATGATGTTAAGCAAAATGAACCCCAAGATAGACAGTGTTTTTTTTTTCTTTCTAGCTATTGTTTTTAACATATTTATAATGTAGTATGTGGGTTTTTTGGTTTCTTTGGTATGTTCCTTTCCCATGGTATAACCCCTGTTTTCACTGTATTTGATTCTAGTGTCCTGATTCTTGTATATACATTTTTCTTATTTGGGGAGGGGAAGGGAAAAAACAAGATGCTTAAATAGGGATAGAGGTTGGCTCATTGTAACAATGAGATGTACAAGACAGTATGTTGAAAACAAACTTTACAACTTCAGGCACGGAGGAGGGCAGTGGGGAGAGGAGTTAGGGAGGTGGGGAGGAAAGGAACCATAGGGGAAAAACAAAGGGGGGATAACAATGATCGATAAGAAATGTACTCATTACCCTACTCAAGCAACTGTAACCTCTGTACAATAACCCCTCTGTACAGTATCTTTACAATAATAATATATATTTAAAAAACAAAACAAGCTCTTCACCAAGATGACAAGAGCAAAAAAGCAAGGTGATGGACATGAGGTTCAGTTGGGGAAAAGAAGAGAAGGAATTCACAAAGATGACAACAGGAGAGACCCCTATAGGAGAGCAGACAGAAAACACAGAGAGAAATAGGGGCATATACAGGTTCAAACAAGTCAGAAACTCAAAAGGTCATAGCTCCAAAAATATGTTCTAGAACATTTCCAGAAAGTATTTTCTTGAATGGGTTCTAGAATAGGCACTGGAATAGTCTCCAGGATTGGGTCTGGAATATATTCTAGAATCTATTGTACAATGTTTTCTACAATCGGTTGTACACTCAATATGTCTGAAAATAGTGAAGAGAAATTAGAACACATAAGGACAGTATGGCTGATGGAGGCATACTTTAATTTTTAATTTAAATTTTTTAATTATATTTAATTTTAAATCACATATGTATATAATTTATACATAAATTTTATGTATACATTTACTTACATATTTATATAATTTTATATAATTTATGTATGCATATACATTAGCATATATTATATTATACATTATATTATACATATATTGCATTATAATTACATTAAATCATATACACATATATGTATTTATGCACAAATTATATACATATATGTATATATGTATATATATGCATATATACATATATACATATGTATATATGCACATATGCAAGTCCACAGAAAATAAAATTAGAATCATGTCTTTGTGGCTTAGCAAAGAATGACATTCACCTAAAGTAAGCTTCCAATATTCATGCAATCACCTATGTAGTACTCACAGGAAGGATTCAAATGATGAAGATGGGATTTGTGCATTAAAGGGGTATTGGGGATGATCAATAACTACTATTTCTCTTTAGTGGAGCATGTGTGCCAGAACTGATCCTTGAACTCGGGGCTTGGACCCTGACCCTGAGGTTTTGTGCTCAAGGCTAGCACTCTACGACTTGAGCCACAGCAACACTTCTAGCTTTTTGGTGTTTAAGAGGAGATAAGAATTTCAAGGACTTCTTTTCTGCCTGAGTTGGCATCGAACCATGATCCTCAGATCTCCAGCCTCCTGAGTAGCAAGGACTGATAGATGTGAGTCACCAGTGCCTAGCTGACACACCCTTTTAAAGGTACAAAATTCAAATTGTTGATTACTATATATACTCAATTATCCTTGAAAGAAGTATTTGATTCTGTAAACTTTTTTTCAAAATGAAAAACTATCCAGGCACCGGTGGCTCATATATTTAATCCTAGAGACTCAGAAGGCTGAGATCTGAGGATCTTAATCTGAAGCAAAAAGAAGCTGGAAGCGGAGCTGTATCTCAAGTGGTCAAACCAGCCTTGAGCAAAAGAAGCTCAGGGACAGCACCCAGGCCCTAAATTCAAGCTCCAGGACAGGCACAAAAATATTTAAAACCATATTTAGATGAATGGAACTGAATGCCCTAAATTTAAGCCCAAGGACAGGCACAAAATATATTTAAAAATACATTTAGATGCATGGAACTGAATATGGAGCTTATATATAAACCCCACTATCTAGAGCCAAGTGATTTTTGACCATGCCCAGAAAAGACAGGAAGGTACTGGAAAAGGGACAATCTTTTCAATACATGAGACTGGAGAAATTAGATATCTTGCCTGCAGATGAATAAAATCAGATCCCTACCTCAAGCAGTTTTAAAAGAAGAAATCAACTCAAATGGGTCCATGATTTAAATAAAGATTTGAAACTGTGTGATTAGGATGTTTATATGTAATATTTCAATCAGGTAATACTTTATTTTCCTCACACATTTTCTTTTGAGACTGGGACTCAAATTGGGTATGTGATGTTTTTGCTCATTGGCTGGTGCTCTGTCACCTGAGCCATGCCTCCAACCCCAAACACCATTGCTCTATGACAATTGCAAATTAGGCACAAGTACTAGGAAAAGCAGACTAGTACATTACTTACAGGAACTCACAAAGGATCAAGGCCATCACAGGCTAAGTCCCTATAGAATAATGAGGTGGGATTGTTTTTACAATCAAATGATTCTCACACTCTTACCTTTCCTTCTGGCCTCCTCAATTAGAGCCAAGCAGCTTTTGGTTACATTCATATAGGTGGACTTTCTCTCTAAAACCTTTTTCTTATTAGACAACTTAAAAAATAAAAATAATCCAGGTGCTGGTAGCTCACACCTGTAATCCTAGCTATTCAGGAGGCTGAGATATGAGGATTGAGGTCCAAAGCCAGCCCATGAATGAATGTTTCCATGTTTCCGAGACTCTTATCTCCAATAAATCATCAGAAAACTGGAAGGGGTACTGTGGCTCAAAGTGATAGATAGCTAACCTTGAACTGAATAGCTCAGGGACAGTGCCCAGGCCCTGAGTTCAAGCCCCACGACTCACCAAAAAAAAAAAAGCAAAAATACCTTTATGAATACACAGATGAACAATAACACTTTCACTAAACTCCCTTCCAAAAAAGGACAGAATACAAACATATATAGTAGCACAAAAGAATTTTTTAAATGAAGTTGTAAGTCATTTTTAGAGATAACAGGATATTCCTTCCACATACTAGAAAATGGGTTTTGCAAGATTGGCCAAAAGAAGGAAAATCGTAAGGAAAAAATAGTCTCATAGAATAGTAGGATGCTTCAGAAGACAATACGGAAACAGCTATAACAAATTAAATCACATTTCTGAATCAGCAGTTTCTTCACTAAGCATTTAGCCTAAAGTATGCCAAGGAAATTGTAGAGCTGTATATAAAACAACCAGAAAAGAAAAAAAAAAAACCGACAAGCATCTGTCAATATCAAACGGGGCTAGACACCTGTGGCTCATACCTGTAATTCCAGCTACTCTGGAAGCTGAGATCAGAAGATCAAAATTTGAAGCTAACCCAGTCAGGAAAGTCTGTGAGATATTATCTCCAATTAACCAACAAAAAGTAGAAGTGGAGCTATGGCTCAAGTGGTAGTGCTAGACAACAGTACTGACACACACACACACAGATCCATTGAGTTGCATCATTAAGTATTGCACATCCCTACAATATAATCCTGCACAATCTTTAAAAAGAATAAATTCAACATATCGCACTGGCACAGAAAGGCTTCTAAGATAAATGGTTTAGCTAAGAAAATCAAGGTTCTACACAGAACACCCTCATATTTTTTTACGTGTCCCCAAACGGCTTTCCAGAAAGGAAAAGCTGTCACTTTGGAGAGAGGCTAGAGCTCAGGAGGAAGAATTTTGGTTGGCTGCTATTTGGTTTTGTGCTTTTGGATGAACTCCGGGCCTCATATACATTAGACAAATGCTTTACCATCAAGCTATACTTCCAGCCTTTGCTTGGTTTCTAAGCCTTTTGAAATGTATCTTTTTTGTGGGAGGGGGGTGTCCGGTCTGGGGCCTGAACTCTGGGCCTGAGTGCTATCCCTCAGCTCTTCAGTTCGAAGCTAGCACTCTACCACTTGAGCCACAGCACCACTTCCGGCTTTTTTCTTTTTGCTTATGTGGTGCTGAGGAATCGAACCCAGGGCCTCATGCATGCAAGGCAAGCGCTCTACCACTGAGCCACATTCCCAGTCCCCTTCTAAGCCTTTTGAAAGGTTTAGTGGCCCACCATAACTAAGGATCATTTTTTTATTTTTTTATTTTTTTTGGGGGGAGGTCCAGTCAAGGGGCCTGAACTCTGGGGCCTGGGAGCTGTCCCTCAGCTCTTCAGCTCTACAACTTGAGACACAGCGCCACTTCTGACTTTTTTCTTTTTGCTTATGTGGTGCTGAGTAATCGAACCCAGGGCCTCAGGCATGCAAGGCAAGCGCTCTACCACTGAGCCACCTTCCCAGCCCTCATTTATTTATTTTTAAATCAGCAATTGTAAAGAGAGAGATCATGCATGAAAAGCAACGGATTAGTTCTGGCTCCAAGGATGAAAATGGCTTTCTGAACTTTTATTCAAAAATTAGCAACAAGCTGTGTGCCGACATTGATGCCTATAATCCTAGCTACTCATGAGGCTGAGACCTGAGAATCCTGGGCAGACAAATCTGGGAAGCTGTTATTTCCAATTAACCAGCACAAGAAAGTACAGGTATGGATAAAGTGGTAGAACAACAGCCATGAGCAACGAAGTTGAACAAGAGCAAGCAGAAGCTTCTAAGTTCAAGCTTCAGTACTGGCAAGTGTGTGCGCGTGCACGCACGCACGCACGCGCACGCGCGCACACACACACACACACACACACACACACACACACACACACACACGGTTAGCAGCAATCTCGGAACTAAACTTTCAGACTCTTGCTGACTACCCTGGAGGAATGGTAGCACTTGTTTCATCTCATCTTTTAGAAAAGTTCAGAGACTACTGGCTGCTACCAGTAGCTAGGCATCAGCAACTTGCTCAATACATGCATTAACAAATGTGAGTTGAATGAGGAAATGCCTGCCAAACGTGCCAGAAGGAGGTGACCGCCCTTCCCCGAGGGAGCTAAGGTCCTCTGTCCCCCAGAGACGTGACACCTCAACCCTGAATCCTCATCTGGGACGAAGGTGACTGTTACACTGATTCCATTGTCTGGCATGATGGATGAGGAGGATCGGAACATAAACAGACAGCTTCTGCAGTGGTGGCTTCTATTGGCTTTCTGAACACATCGTGCAACTGGCTGGCTGTCAGGTGCAGGGCCCAGCAATTTGTGATAATCCCTAAGCAGAAGCAGCCTCTACAAGGCAGGTTTGGCAATAGCCCAGGAACCAGAGACAAATTCTCACTCTCCTTGAAGCTGTAACTCCTCCTGCACAAAATCAGAAGAAGGAAGAGGCCCTGGTGTCTCTCTCTCTCATATATCACTGTTGTTGAGACAATGTCCACCTGGGCTACCCAGATAGCTTCACCAGGCTCAGCTCTGCCAAGTGATGCACAGGAATTTGCCACCCATCTCAAGATGCCATAATTCATGTTGCCAACAACCAGGCAGAGCTCTGCAGCTGATATGGCAGTCCAGGAAGAACAAGTGTGACTGATGGAGCCCATGAGGCATGAGTCTATTCCCTAGCTTTGCTGTTTGTCAGTGAGTTAATCTTGGACAAGCTGCTTAACCTGTGTCTCCATTTCTTAACTATAAAATGACAAGTGTGTGTGTGTGTGTGTGTGTGTGTGTGTGTATGTGCATGTATGTGTATGTGCATGTGCATCTGACAGTCTTAGAGCTTGAACTCAGGACCTAGGCACTGCTCCTGAGCTTTTTTGCAGCTCAAGGTTGGTGCTGTACATAAAGCTCTTTATTTTTGGTGGTTAATTGAAGATAAGAGGCTCTCAGATTTGTCTGCCCAAGCTGGCTTCAAACCATGATCCTCGGATCTCAGCTAGAATTGTAAGTATAAGCCACTGACCCACAGTTTGGCAATTTTTATAAAAGACAACTGCTTTGATCATAGGCTTATTGTGAGAACGGAAGGAGATAGGCCATTTGTTGAGGCCACTGTGTAACAGGCAGTTCAGGAAGTAAAATGGGATCCCATTTATGATCAAAGAGATTGCATCTGGTGATCATATCACACATGGATTCTTGAAAAGGTAAGGGATTGAAAAGAAGATGGCTAAAACATTCTTCACCAAATGGAGGTGGCCAGGAATGAACAAAAGGAACCACAGAAACAGGAGAAAAGGAAGAAGAGGTAACCATAGTCGGGCACCAGTGGCACATGTCTGTAATCCTAGCTACATGGGAAGCTGAGATCTGAGGAGAGGTCTGAGATCTGAGATCTTATCATTCAAGCTCAGCCTAGGCAGGAAAATGTATGAAACTCTTTTTGTCAATTAAGCACCAAACACATACACACACACACACACACACACACACACACACACACACACACAAACACACAACAGAGGTAGAGCTGTGGATCAAGTTATAGACAGCACTCTGAGACAACACTCTCGCCCTGAGTTCAAGCCCCAAAACCAGCACCAAGAAGAAAAAAGAGAGAGAGAGAAACAGAACCATGCCCAGAGATGATGTGTGGTTTATGGGTCAGCAGGAAAACTATTGAATAGAGGACTGAAGAAGATGCTTGTCTGAGAGTCTCTGAGTACCAGCAGAGCAATCCAACACTGCACTTCTGAAAAAGTCACTTGACAATACCTTGCTTAGCACAGGGGACAGAAGACGCTAACAGAGCTAAAAACAAGAAACCAACATCCCTGCTCTTTCTCCCTCCTTTCTTTTCCAACCCTGTACTTCTTAGCTAAACCACCAGCTGCCCACAGAGGCTGATTCTCTAGAGAGATGTGTGCATTCTATGGCTGTATCTAAAAAATTGTCCCCGGGTGTATTCATTTCTCCTGTCTCTGCATGGTGAGTGGGGAGCCAGACAGTTCTTTGCTTCCCAAAATAACTTGCGCTGCTACACTAGATTTGGCCACCAGGGGCGCTGTTCGCTGAGAGCCCTGCCCACAGAAATTCCACAGGCCAGTCAAGTCCCCTCCCTGGGCCTTTGGCTTCCCTACGCCAAAAACTCAGCATGAAGGAATGATTGTCAGTCCACATTCTCTACAACCACATGCTTTCACCATTATTCACCATATTCCACCCACCTCATCTATTAGGATCCCGTCCACCTTTCTACCATTTCTCTCACATTTCTTTATTTATTTTTTGGCCTGTTCGTGGGGCCTGAACTCTGGGCCTGGGCGCTGTCCCTCAGCGCTTCAGCTCAAGGCTAGCACTCTAGCACTTGAGCCACAGTGCCACTTCCGGCTTTTTCTTTTTGCTTATGTGGTGGTGAGGAATCGAACCCAGGGCCTCAGGCATGCAAGGCAAGCACTCTACCACTGAGTCACCTTCCCAGCCCCTCACATTTCTATGACCTTTTTAATTACAAAGAAATCAATAGAAGAAAAATAAAGCCAAAACAAAGCATTACGAAACTCTGAATCCTTTTCATCTCTTTTCCACTTGGAGGAGAAACTGGTGGTGTTCAGGAGAAAGGAATTGAGGTTCTCATGAAACTACAAGAAGGAAAAAGGGCTGACAAGAGAAAGAAAACCATTCTCAAACATGAATGCAGGGCTTGAAATGCAGGGCTTAGTGGTAAAGTGCTTGCCTAGCATTCATGAAGCCCTGAGTTTGATTCCTCAGGACCATATACACAGAAAAAGCTGGATATGGGGCTGTGGCTCAAGTGGTAGAGTGTTAGCCTTTAGCAAAAGGATCTCAGGGACAGTGCCCAGGTCCTGAGTTCAACCCCCAGGTCTGACAAAAAAAAAAAATCCAGCCAGGTGTCAGTGACACACACCTTGTAATCCTAGCTACTCAGGAGGCTGAGATCTGAGAATCGCTGTGCAAAGTTTGATTCCTTTTGCCCAGAGACACTGACACCCATTTATCTCAAAGAAAAGCAACAAATACCTTTCAGTAATGCGGTAGGTCTCTAAGTTTGAAGCCTCCCCGCCCCTACCTCTGAGGGACATGAAGGAGACACAAAGCTACTGTGCAGATGGCATTATCTCTGAAGAATATCTGGCTATTGTTGGAAGGAGAGGCACAGGGGGTCAGGGATGGAGATGCTCTACAAAGCGTGTTCTGTTGGAGATCAAAGAAGGATCGCTTCAGAGCAACTTCACATGTGGAGAATCCAAAACGGAAACTTATGTCAAGAAGGAGGAAATCCAGACTTTCCCTTTGTGGCCATCAAAGAGATGTCAGGGTCTCTGCTGTGTGCTTTCCCATTTTATCACATACTGCCTGGGTCCTATAATAGCCCACACTATGTAATCCTCACCACTAAATGCCCATGAGAATTCACCTCATGTGAAGATAAACTCTACTTTGTACTGTGTGGGCTATGGCCCTAAGCAGGATATAAATCCATCCAAGACATGCTTATAATCTGGATCAGAATCAAAAACAAAAACAAAAAAACCAAACAAAAAAACATGGCATGAATCTGGATGCTGGTGGCTCGTGCCTATAATCCTAGCTCTTTAGAAGGCTGAGATCTAAGTACCTCGGTTTGAAGCCAGCCTAGGCAGGAAAGTCTGTGAGAGCCTGATCTCCAATCAACCAGCAAAAAATTGGGAACAGGTGCTGGGAAGGTGGCTTAGTGGTAGAGTGTTTGCCTAGCATGGCTAAAGCCCTGGGTTCAATTCCTCAGTGCCACATACACAGAGAAACCAGAAGTAGCACTGTAGCTCAAGTGGTAGAACGCTAGCCTTGAGCAAAAAAAGCTTAGGAACAGTGCCCAGGCCCTGAGATCAAGCCCCACGACTGGCAAAAAAAGGTTGGAAATGGAGCTGTGGTCGATATGGTAAAGTAAGTCTTAAGCAATAAAAGCCAAATGAGAGCTCCAGGCCCTGAGTCCAAGCCCTAGTACTAGCACAATTATAAATGTGCGTGCACGCGCGCGTGCACACACACACACACACACACACACACTCACACACAAAGTTTAGAGGGAGGAAGAAATGAATTAGAAAAGGTTCAGAGACGGTTGAGATGATATGATTTCCTGCTGCTCTTGTCACCCCAGTGAGTCAGGCAAAAGTTCTATTTCCTTTCCAGCTATGCTGCCTCACTCCTCTAGAGGTAGAGATAGGAGAACCATAGTTGAAGGCTAGCCAAGACAAAATTTAGTGAGACCCTACCTAAAAAGGAGGAGGAAGAGGAGGAGGATGACGAGGAGGAGGAGGAGGACAAGGAGGAGGAGGAGGACGACGAGGAAGAGGAGGAAGAGGAGGGGAGGAGGAAGAGGAGAAGAAAAAGAGGATCAGGAGGAGGAGAGGAGGAGGAGAAGGAGGAGGAGGAGGAGGAGAAGGAGAAGGAGGAGTAGGAGTGGGAGGAGGAGGAGGAAGGAAGGAAGGAAGGAAAAGACACTGGTGGCCCACATCTGCACTCCTAGCTATTCAGGAGGCTGAGATCTGAAGATCAAATTCTCAGCCAGCCAAGACAGAAAATCCTCTGGGTCTTATATCCAACCACCCAGCAAAAGGCAAGAAGTAGAGGTGTGGCCCAAGGGGTAGAACACCAGCCTTGAGCCTCAAAGCCCTGAATTCAAACTTTAATACAAATACTTTAAAAAAAATCCAGACATGATAATGCATGACTATAATCCCAGCTACTCTGGAGGCAAAGGTAGAATGACTGTGGTCCAAGGTCAGTAGGAGTAAAAACATGAGACCCCTATCTGAGGGAAACAAAGAAAGAAAGAAAGAAACTCTAAAAGTAAACAGGACTGAGGGTATAGCAAACATAGTAGAGTACTTGCATGGTAAATGTGAGACTTTAAATTCAATCCTAAGGGCCACAAAATAATCAAGTTCTGTTTCTGGTTTCTTAGGTATCTTTGGAATGGTACGTGGAAAAGAGATTTCCCGAATAGAAAAGAGAACCCTCTGGACACTGGTGGCTCATGCCTGTAATCCTAGCTACTCAGAAGGCTGAGATCTGAGGATCACAGTTCAAAGCCAGCCAATGCAGGAATATCTGTGAGACTCATCTCCAATTAACCACCAGAAAACCAGAAGTGTGCTGTATCTCAAGTGGTAGGGCACTGAAGAGCTCAAGATCAGTACCCAGGCCCAGAGCTCAAGTCCCATGACTGACAAAAAAAAAGATAGAAAAAGAAAGAAAAGGGAACCCTAAGATTTTCCATGACCCACTGTGACCCCTGAGGAACTCAGATTAACAATACAAGGTTGAAATCATCCACAAAACCTCACACAAGTTAGCTGACAGTATCTTGCCAGTTGCCAGGACTGGGAAAATTTGACGGCTTTTGACAAACAGAGAATTAGGACCTTCGTAGATGACTTCATGTCTCTATGTGGGTTGGAGCCCCTTATTCACAAACTGGTCACCTGGATGAAGGGTTGCCTAACAACTTCTCAATTATCCTTTGGTTGTTTTTCTTCATTTTGCTACTATTATGCAAGACTGGCACGGTGGATCTGGATTGGCAAAGGGGTTTTGTGACATGGAAGTCTGCTCCTCATGATCGTATTTAAGATATTCTTTCTGGTCATAGATTTACCAAAAAATGGCACTTTTTATTCCCACACCTATTTACTTCTCTGGAGCAGAAATCTTTACTCTACATATGGAAAAAAGAAAAAAAAAACGAAAGTGTTAGAAAGAAGGCAGGTCTGTGGGTTCTTGAAACAGTTTTTGATTCAACTTCTTGTGGTTCTAATGATTTTTCCACCAATTATTATTTGTTGTTGTTGTTGATGATGTGGGGCTTGAACTCTGGTCCTGGGCGCTGTCCCTCAGCTCTTCAGCTCAAGCCGAGCACTCTACCAGTTGAGCCATTGTGCCACTTCCAGTTTTGGTTTATTGGAGATAAGAGTCTCATGCACTTTCCTGCCCAGGCTGGCTTTGAAGCAGGATCCTCAGATCTCAAGCCTCCTGAGTCGCTAGGATTAAAGATGTGAGTCACCAGCACCCAGCCAGACTGTTTATTTTTTTAGCCTGATTATACCCTCACTCCTAATTCCAGCTTAATTTTTTGAATATATTTTCTAGCTTCCCTATCACCTTACCCTCCCTATATTATCCCAACTATGGATTATTTTTTTATTGTAATAGATGGCAGAAAATGACAACCATTTAGTAGAAATCATATCTTGAATTTGTGGGTAAGGGGTTTGAAGGGTAAGTTCATGCACACGTTTGCCAGTCCTGGAGCTTGAACTCAGGACCTGAGCACTGTCCCTTGATCAAGGCTAACACTCTACCACTTGAGTCATAGCTTCATTTCTGGATTTTTGGTGGTTCATTGGAGATAAAAGTTTCATGGGCTTTCCTGCCTGGGTTAGCTTTGAACCACAATCCTCATATCTCAACCTCCTGAGCAGCTAGGTTGACAGGCATGAGCCACCAGTACTTGGCTCATATCTTGAATTTTCAATGTGAATCTTTTCTCAGGCTGATGAATGGGATTTTCTCCTGCAAAGCTGACCAGAGATGGTACCTACAGTTCAGATCAGCCCAGCAATTCTGAGAGTTAATAAATAACCACTCTAGCACATTGTTGCTAGGCAAAGATATCCAGTAGCCAGGGTGAATTAAACACATTTTCCAACACACAATATTTTTTGCTTATAATCATCTTTTCACATACATCTCCATCACACATTAGGGAGCACCTGAGAAAACTCAAACAAGGCTGGGGAAAAGAAAAAAGAAAAAAAAAACAATTACAATTCGGGCACTGATGGCTCACAACAGTCATCCTAGCTACTCAGGAGACTAAGATTTCAGGATCATGGTTCAAAGCCAGCCTAGTCTGGAGTGTCCCTATGACTTTTACCTCCAATGAACCACCAAAACGCCAGAAATGGAACTGTGGCACAAGTGGTAGAATACTAGCCTTGAGCAGAAAAATTCAGAAACAGTGCCCAGGTCCTGAGTTCAAGCCTCAGGACCAGAACATGCACCCATGCATGCACACAGACGTGTACACACACACACACACACACACACACACACACACACACACACACACACACACACACATACACACACAATGGCTCACCATTTCCTTCCCAAGATACCTGGCTCCAGAAAGCACCACAGCATCACTGTTTGCAGTGCCCATGAGACAATCGGCATCCAATAAAAGACAAGTGATGTGTTTTGATCAAATGTTTGCTCTAGTATGTAAAGCATGGTTACCTTGACAATGAAGGCCACCCGTAAGCACTGTCCTGTATGAAAAGTTTGCCATGTATGTCAATTCACTTCATCCTATCAGTAATTAGCTTGAAAGGAATGCTATGATACCCTTATTTAAGAGCAGAATGTTGAGAATGAAGGAATACAGTAGCTCACTCATAAACAGTCCTTAAGATGGCGGCAAGCCTGTAGCCTGGGTAACCTAGTTCTGAAATCAAGTTCCAAAAAGAATGACCTCATCATAATGACTTCACATTTCTAGTTGACCAAGAACTCAGGGAGGGGCAACGATATGTGCCGGGGCAGGCAGCCAATGTGATGATCTTGGTGATGGTCTGGACGTAATTGGTTGTGAAATAACCAAAAAACAACTTGGAACACATAGGAGTGAATTCAGCAGGAGCATCTGCTCCATGTCTAAGCAGGAAACAAAATGCCACATGGAAATCCCAGTACTAGTAGCACATGCCTGTCATCCTAGCTATTCAGGCAGCTGAAGTTTGAAGATCAAGATTTGAAGCCAGCCTGGGCAGAAATGTCTGTGAAACTCTGATATCCAATTGACCAAAAAGCAGGAAGTAGAGCTGTGGCTCAAGGGGTAGAACACAAGTCTTGAGTGGACTCAAAACAAGCAAAGAGACCCAAGTCTAAGTACTTACATACACACACACACACACACACACACACACACACACACACACACACACACACACACACACATACACACACATAAATTCAGTTCACTTGTGTGAACCAACTGGATGAAAGAAGTGATGGGTAGGAGGTTAAAGAATAAACAAGGGCCACTGAGCCACATGGAGATTGGCAGCAAAAGAGAGCTGTGGATTCCCCAAGGCCAAAGGAGATGAAAGCTCAGAAGAAGTGTTATAAGAGTCCACAGAGAGTCAGATTTGTGCACAAGGGACCGTCCATTAGGGACCACACAGATGGAAGCCATGATGATCACCAATGTCACACTGAATCAAGAAAGCAATAGAGAATGGCCTAGGCCTCCTTCCTGCCTCCCACTGACCCACCCCATCAAAACACATCCAAGTGTAATAGTTCACTGGCTCCTTTCCATGTGAGACCAACCAGCAAAACTCATCCAGGTGAAGTGTCCTAGAAGGACCAATCTCCCAGGAGACAAATATTTGGCGAGAGCTGAAAACTCAATCACATAGAACAGCTTTGGCCGAGGAATGGTAACCAGTGGGAATAGAAACTTCAACGTACAACGTGAATGGTTGACACCCGCAGAGAAAGGAGGGTTCCCCTCTGCTCCACTGAGCAGCATCAAGCAGAGTTCTCATCATTTCAATGAAGGTCAAGCACATCTCTACCAAATCTGTAGAAGAGTGTGCTGTAGCATATTGCTTTATTTTGTTGTTGTCTTCTCTGGAGGCTGGCACTGGGACATCAACTCAGGGTCTGGGAGTTGTCCCTGAATCTTTTTTGCTTTTTTTTGTTTTGTTTTGCTCAGGGCTACCACTTTCCCACTTGGGCCACAACTCCATTTCTAGCTTTCTGGGGAGATTAATTGGAGATAAAAATCTCATGATGGGGCTGGGAAGGTGGCTCAGTGGTAGAGGGCTTGTCTTGTATGCCTGAGGCCCTGGGTTCAATTCCTCAGCACCACATAAGCAAAAGGAGCCGGAAGTGGCACTGTGACTCAAGTGGTAGAGTGCTAGCCTTGAGCTGAAGAGCTGAGGGACAGAGCCCAGGCCCAGAGTTCAGGCAGCACAACCGCTCCCTCCCCCCCAAAAAAATCTCATGATAGACTTTCCTCCTAGGCTAGCTTTGAACCATGATCCTCAGATCTCAGTTTCTTAAATACTAGGATGACAGGTGTGAGCCACCAGTGCCCAGCTACAGGTGGAGGTTTTTGCAGGGTTAATTAAAGTTAACGGTGTCATGGACCTTCTTTTGCAGGTTGGCTTTGAACTTTGATCCTCAGATCACAGTCTTCTGATTAGCCAGGATTACAGGTGTGAGCCACCAGCACCAGGCTATGCTGAGTTTCTCAGCCCACTGCTGAGCTTTTATAAGAAAATCTTCCCTATATCTATGGGTCCAGATGATCTTTATAACATCTCCTAGTTTTGTAACTGTGCAATGTTTGCACAGGCCCAGCTGGTCTAATCTTACCAGAGATTGCTGAGCCAAATGTTGCCCAGCTCACCAGCCTCAGGTCTCTGCCAGTGTCACGGAGCTGAGCTCTTTTCTCACCTCTCCCTGACTTTGGAAGCAATGTTTTACTTCCTGGCTACATTCAGCCTGACAGCTAGTATCTCATCACAATGCCAAACTTTGACCTCTCTGGAGGACACTGTCTCCTCCCAAACCCACAGATGGTATATTCAGAGGGCTGAGGATTCTTTCCTATGACATGTGAAATGAGAAATCTATCCCAGATGGAAACTTCCTGCTTTGAAAACTCGCCTTATTGGTGTTATTTAATTGGATGAGCAGTTGGCCCTATCTCTGCTGTTGGATGATTCTAGTGGTTCCAGGGCAGGGGGTTGTGTTTTGTCAGTCAATCTGCATCAGAGGTTGGCCCGGTAAATTCCTTAGCTTCTTTGAACCTCTGTTTCCTCTTCTACCAAGTGGGAGATGTTAATGCGTACAACTCAAAAGAATCCATTGAGAGATGGTGTTGAAATCATCCTAAATTCTACTAAATAATGGCTGTTATGATCAATAAAGTTAATGATACACATTCTTTCTGGGAGAGGGGGTGAAATGTCAGACAGACAGAAAAATATCAATCTGCCTTTATTTCCCCTTTTGGCTGGAAGAACGGAGCAAGCCTTGCTGTAGGTAGAACCCTCAGGAGAATCTGGATCATGCTAACCAGATGATCTGCTAAGGGATGCAGGCAGCAAACTCCACTGAGCCATCTGGGTGAGTGGAGATGAAGTTCCAGGAAATGTAGCACCCCCTTTCCCCTGCGCCCCCCCCCCAAATCACCTTTTTGGCCTTTCAAATGTTGCGAAGTTGGAGGCATAGAAATGGAGGGACAAAGGGTGAACCAATGCTGTAACGGTACTCAAAGGACACTTTTAAATGAACTATCCAACTTACTGGTGGAGATGGGAGGGTAGGGAACACTGCAGAAGAGCAAGGGAAGGGGAGACCACTGGCCAAGAACAACTGTCCTCATGACTTGACTTATGGAACTGTAACCCCTCTGTGCATCATCTTTATAATAACAAGGATTTTTTTTTTCTTTTTTTGTCAGTCATGGGACTTGAACTGTGGGCCTGGGCGCTGTCCCTCAACTCTTCAGCTCAAGTCTAGCGCTCTACCACTTGAGCTACAGCACCACTTCTGGTTTTCTGGTGGTTTATTGGAGATAGGAGTCTCACAGATTTTCCTGCCCGGGCTTTCTTTGAACCGAGATCCTCAGATCTCAGCCCCCTGAGTAGCTAGGATTACAGGCCTGAGCCACCAGCCCCCGGCTACAATGACATTTTTTAATGGTAGCAATTTTCAACTCCAGCTATCTGTTCCTCCAGATGCAGAATGAAACCATCTATTCTTTAAATGATGACAACTAATTTGTGTGTGGTAGTGGGCACTCAAACTTGAACTCAGGGTTTCATGCTCTGATTTAGCTTTGTCTTTAAAAAAATCAAGATTGGTGCTCTACCAACTTGAGCCACACCTCTTCTTCTGGATTTTTTGCTGATTAATTGGAGATAAGAGCCTCTCCAATTGGTCTGCTCAGGCTGGCTTTGAACCTTGATCCTCAGATCTCAGCCTCTTGAGTAGCTGGGATGACATGTGTGAGCCAGAGGCACCAGAGCTGACAAACTAATTTGAAAGTCTAAAATCTTCTGTGGGTCAAGCAAAACCATCTGTGGCTAACAATCTGGGGGATCTATAGCACAATATAATATCATCATAATATTGTCTCTTTTAAACACACACACACACACACACACACACACACACACACACACACACACACACACACACACACACACACACACACACACACACACACACACACAAGAGAAGGCAGAGAGACCCATCTACCCAAACTTCCACAACCAGTTGGTATTTCTTTGGATGAAATAATCATGGAATTTTCTCCTTGATCTCTTTGCTACTCTACATTTGTCAATGGTCAAGGCTCCTAGTCTAGTTGTCTATGTTCTGCATTTGTGTATATTCTGTCCTGCTGAACTCTTCAAGAATCATTTCCAATGCAGTCATCTGCCCAATGTTTACTGGCAGTAATCATAGTTCAAAGTGATGCATGCAGCTCAATTCTAACATGTTGAGGGAGCGACAGGCATGGGGTGACCAAACAACTCCAGCCCCCAGGCAGGACAGAGACCCAGTCTGAGCAACAACCTTTTGCTGATGACCTCCTTCTAAACAGCAACAGCATATGATCATGCTTCTCTGCTTATGAAAATAGTACTGTTTGGGACTAAAATACACTTTCAGGTAGGTAAAAGAATACACTGTATTGAGCACTGTTAGAGGCAGGGCCTAGACCAGAGACTTCCCATGAGTTATCTTTGCAATCACCCAGTGAGGTAAACATTATTTTTGTTCCCATTAGGTAGACCAGAAAACTGAAGAACAGGAGTAGAGAAGGAAGGAATAAGTCTGCCTGATGCAGAAACCAATGTGGTTCCCCATCCCACGTGTCTGCCATCTTTGGAGCAGTGAAAGAGACGTGTGGTCACACGATCACATGATCTTCTGGTCATGCAATCATGTGGTTTCCTTTCTGAAGATGTGGAGGAGAGATCAACAGAAAGCATCAGCTGACCTGTGCCATCTTTGTCTGTGAAACAAGATTAGGCAGGTGACCTATTCCAGGATTCAGGCAGCATGGATCCTGGAGCAAAATTCCATGGAAGGAATTTGGGGACTATATTTCTCAGTACTTGCCTAAGTCCTTGGTATTTCTTCATTTGACTCTCCTGGGAGTCTGGCCTCAAAGGGCATACCCAAATCCTCCCTATGGCAAGAAAGAAGGGCCAGCATTGGACTTGTGCTTATGATATTACAGGATTATGAAAGAATGAATGCATTAGGGAATGAATGAAATGATATAAACACTTGGTAAATTGGTTCCAACTCTCCAGTGACATTTGATATACATAAGCAAAGATTTCAAAGAGAATCTTTTCCATTTTAAACTTAAAATAAAATCAGCAGAGCCAGGTGCCTGTAGCTCACCCCTGTCATCCTAACCACTCCGGAGGCTGAGATCTGAGGATCGCAGTTCAAAGACAGCTTGGGTAGGGAAGCCTGTGAGACCCTTCTTTTTAATTAACTACCAAAAGAAACCACAAGGGCAGGGAAGGTAGCTCAGTGGTAGAGTGCTTGCCTTGCATGCCTGAGGCCCTGGGTTCAATTCCTAAGCACAACATAAGCAAAAAGAAAAAAGCTGGAAAGTGGCGCTTTGGCTCAAGTGGTAGAGCGCTAGCCTTGAGCTGAAGAGCTGAGGACATCACCCGGGCCCAGAGTTCAGACTCCACGACCGGACCCTCCAAAAAAAAATTAAACAAAAGAAACTACCAGAAGTGGAGATGTGACTCAAGTGGTAGAGTGCAGGCTTGAACAAGAAATAATTCAGGGACAATGTCCAGGACTGGTAAAAAAAGAAAAAGCAAGAAAACAAACAAAAAAACAACCAATAATAAGCAAAAAGCCCACAAGGGTGAAAACAAAGATGGGGTGAATAAATCTTTCCAATACTAACAAAGCAAATGTTCCCAGAGAAGGATAAATGAGTAGATAAACCTATTGGGAGCTTCTATTCTGGATACTTGGGTCTCTGCAGAGAACAGAAATTTTAGAAAAAGAAAAAGCAAAGAAAGATGGAAAAGGAAGTAGGAGGCGGGCTTCACTCTGAAGCTTCACCTCTTCCTCTTCCTCTCTGTCACTCTAATGCCTTCCTCCAAGTCCATTCATCCCCAGGACCTAGGTTTACTCAGATAAGGGATTTGCAGAGAAAGAACTCTTCCTATCTCTCCCCTGAAGAAGAAAAGTTCTTCCCACTTTCCTTTCTGCCAGTGTCCTATATGTGATCTGCTTGACAAACAAAAATACACTGAATTTTTAAAAAGGGCAGTGGCAGCCCAAACAGCTATCTGTTCAACCCCAGAGAATTTTTCTCCGCCAGGGCTGGTTTTCTAAATCCCTCTTATCAATGATTGGCTCAGCAATTGGCCAGGTGGCCGAGTTCTGGCCAATGAGGGAATGCATGTCAAGGGTGTAAGGGAGGAGGGGAGAAGTTTCCCGTCTCTGTGAAGCAGCGGCAGGCAATGTCTCCTAGAGAAAGGCCACCCATCTTATTCCCAAAGATGGACTTAATATGTTGAATAGATATGCCAAAATAAACCATGTTGCATCCCCACCCAGCTACTCTCTGCGTCTTACCTTGACACATCCCTCCTTCTGTACCTGCACATGGTATATACCTGATGTGGTATATGTTCTTTATTTAAATTCATTTGTGCCAGGGGGTTCTGTTCATGGTAGCCAGAAGCCTCCAAAGTGATGAAACAACTCCTTTCCCCTCCTGACCACATGGATTCACTCACTGGCCCTAAAAGTGTGGGCAGCAGGGCTATCACCAAAGACTGTGAACAACAGAAGTGGGACCAATAAAGAAAAGGAGGAAAGAGATAAAGCAGCATTTGGGGGAGGGGTGCGGCTATTCTCTGAGCCTCCCTCTCAAGTTGAGAAAAAGATGAGTCTTTCCAATTCTGTATTCCAAGACAAGTTCCAAGTAAGCCTCTAGCAGGGGACGAATCTTCAGCACAATGGACAGAGCTCTCTGAAGGAATGACTGAAGAGCTTCCAGCAGCTCTGCTGTACCCACTGAATAGCCTGGAGTCTGTGAATCACTGTCTCCACATGATTTCTTCTCTTACTCAGAGATGCAAAGGTTGAGGCAAGACTGGTCATGATTTTGCTTGAAATGTGCCCCCAAAGTGTCTGGTAGATACATATTGTTTTTTCTACCTTAGGCCTGAGTAAATGAGCTGTGATTCGAGACCAGAGGTAGTAGCCGCATCAGACTGTTGGTGTGTGCTAGTGATAATCCTTGCATTGTTAAAGCAGTTTTCAAAAGAAGAGGAAGGAAGAAGAGTGGGTACAGACATCCTAGGATCCACAAAGTCTACGATGTTTCTTGTCTGTGCTTTTTGGTGGATTAACTTTGTTGGTCCTGAGTAATAGCCTAAAGTTCATCTGTCATAAGCAGCCATCAAAGATAAATAAAGCCAGGAGCCAGTGCCTCACACCTGTAATCCTAGCTACTCAGGAAGCTGAGATCTGAGGGTCGCAGAGCCAGCATAGGCAGGAAAGTCCATGAGATTCTTTTATTCCATAAACCACCAGAAAAACAGAAGTGGTGCTGTGGCTCAAGTGGTAGAGCACTTGCCTTGAGCTGAAATGCTGAGAGACAGTGTTCAGGCCCAGAGTTCAAGCCCCACAACCGGCCAATCAAAGAGATAAATAAAAGAGTCCTGTGTGCTGAAATGAAAGCAGAAATGTTAAGCAAAAATGGAGGAGGTCTGCACATAGCATGAGTGGCCTAATTACTGTTGTGTTAAAATACTGGGGAGAAAGAATTTAGTAGATTCATCCAAATAAAATGTTGAAGTAAGCACTCAGGAATCTTAACAATGATCATCTCTGAGGTAAATGAGATGCCATGACATAGAGATGCAGAGAAAGCCTTGTCTTTTGTGCCAGTACTAGGATTTGAACTCAGGACCTTGCACTTGCTCTTGGCTTTTTTGTTTCCTTTGCTCAAAGTTTGCACTCTACCACTTGAGCCACAGGGCAACTTCATATTATGTAAACAATGCCTACTTTGTTTGTGGTGGAGGCTGTGTGACTCTGATAAAGTCACACACCTTATCTGGGCCTCATGTACTTACTTCTAAGGTAAAATGATTGCCTGGATCAGGTGTCATAAATGATTGGGCCATCAAGTATTAAAGTGGCTAGACAGGTCAAGAGTTATGGAACTAAAGAGCTCTGGGCAAGTGCAAAGCAAGGTGTATACTCATTCATATGTACACACACATATGCACACACATGCATGCATGCACACACACACACACACACACACACACATACACACACACACCAATTTCTCATAGTATACTACTGAAGACGTATAAGGATCAATATTGGCTGGAAATGTGACTTAATGGTAGAGTCCTCGTCTATCATGCATGAAGTCCTGGGTTCAATTCCTCAGTAGCACATAAATAGAAAAAGCCAGAAGTGGTGCCATGGCTCAAGTGATAGCATGCTAGCCTTGATCAAAAGAAGCTCAGGGACAGTGCCCTAAATTCAAGCCCCAGGAATGGCAAAAAAGACCAATGTTATTAAAAAATCTGGTGTCCCAGAGGAGCCAGAAACACATATGAATTGCATGTGAATATATCTCATTTTAAAGTCAGGCACCAGTGGCTCATGCCTGTAATCCTAGCTACTCAGGAGGCTGAGATCTGAGGATCATGATTCAAAGCCATCCTGAAAATTCATGAGACTCTAATCTCCAATTAACCAAAAGGCTGGAAGTGGACTTGAGGCTCAAGTGATAGAGCAGCAGCCCTGAGCACAAAAACTCAGGGACAGCACCCAAGCTCCAAGCTTAAGTTCCAGGAACAATTTGCTGGTACTAAACCAAACCCATCTAACAAGTCAGCTACCTACAGGCTGCCTATAGCTACCTCTCGTTAAAAAGTCATTGTAAGCTGGGCACTGGTGGCTCAGGTCTGTAATCCAAGCTACTCAGGAAACTGAGATCTGAGGCTGAAGGTTCAGAGCTAGCCTAGGCAAGAAAATCTATGACTCTTATCTCCAATTTACACCAAAATAATGAGAGTGGAGCTATGGATCATGTAGTAGAGTGCTAGCCTAAAGATCAACATCCAGGCCCTGAGTTCAAGCCCCACTTATAGCACAAAAAAAAGTGATTGTGGATACTGGAAGTCCAAAGCATTGAAGCCCTGATGGTGATACAGAACTCCATCTTCCAGAAAGTTCTACTGAGCTTCCACTAGCCCCCTCCACCAAAAGCTCACATTTCCTTTTCCCACTGGTGTCTCTTCCTCCCCCAGCCAAATGAGAGCTGGCAGAAGACCCTTGGGATAAAAATTCTGAGCAAAGCCAAGCATGGGTAGCTCACATCTTTAATCTGAGCGGAGATCTGATGATCGTAGTTCAAAGCCCAGGTTATAAAAAAGCCTGTCGCGACTGGGAAGGTGGCTCAGTGGTAGAGCGCTTGCCTTGCATGCCTGAGGCGCTTGGTTCGATTCCTCAGCACCACATAAGCAAAAGGAAAAAAGCCGGAAGTGGCGCTGCAGCTCAAGTGGTAGAGCGTTAGCCTTGAGCTGAAGAGCTGAGGGACAGCGCCCAGGCCCAGAGTTCAAGCCCTATGACCGGACCCCCCCCCAAAAAAAAAGCCTGTCATATGACCATATAAGATGATGCTAAATGAAATGAACTCCCCCCACCCCAAGATGGGGAAACAAGGGTTTTATCTTTCTTGCTGTTATTTTAATGTATGTATAATGTACTATGTGATTTTTTTGTTTCTTTTGTCTGTTCTTTCCCCATGGTATAACCCCTGGTTCACTGATTGTAGTGCCCTGCATCTTGGATATACAATTTTCTAATTTGGGGAAGGGAAGAGAAATAACAAAATGCTGAAATAAAGATACAGGTTGACACATTGTAACAATGAGATGTACAAGAAATTTGTTGAAAATGAAGTTTACAACTTCTGGTGGAGGGTGGGGAGGGAGGAGTGGGGAGGTAGGGAGGGAATGGATGGTATGGGAAAAACAGAGGAGGAGGTAACAATGCTTCCATGGGAAATGTACTCATTACCTTACTCATGTAACTGTAACCCTCTGTACGGTATATTTACAAAAAATATATTAAATAAATAAAGGTTTCATAATATATATTTCAATATATATCTGTATATATACATAGCATGTATATATACAGATATACAGATATACAGATATATATATATATATATATATATATATATATATATATATATATATATATATATATATATATATATATATATATATATATATCTGAAAGCGGAGCTTTGGCTCAAATGGTAACCCACCAGCTGCAGATTTCCACCCTAGAGGAGCTGTGCATGGTGCAGGCCCTCTGTCTCACTGCTTCAGACTCAGCCTGAGTGTTTTTAATTCCCATATGTTTACCTTCCCATAGGGTCAATGTGCTGGTGGAGGTGGTTTTGCAGGGCTGTGGAAACACCATTTTTACTTCACATGATTATAGAGATGAGGAGACCTCCTAAGAGCATGCACACTACCATTATTACCTGAAGAACTCAATGAATGCTTTGCACCCCTGAGAGGGAAGGCAAGGACTATAAAACTCACCCCACAGCTCAGCCATCAAGGTTATGGAACTGAGTGTTGGGTCACACAAAAACGTTGAGAATGGCCTGAATTCTGTACTCCTCACCTCCTCTCAGTGTCCCCTAATAGCTCGATCCCTTCATAAAGAGAATTCCAACAAGTAAGAGCTAATTCAGACATTAGAACCATGATTGCATCTATTTTTATTATTATTTTGTGCTTGTCCTGGGGCTTGAACTAGTATCGTGTGGCCTGGCTAGTATCCATGGTCTTGTTTTCTTTTTGATCTATTGTGGAGCTTGAACTCAGGGACTGGATGCTGTCTCTGAGCTCTTTTTGCTCAAGGCTAGCACTCCACCACTTTGTGCCACAGCACCACTTCCAGTTTTGTGGTGGTTCATGAGTCTCATTGACTTTCTTACCAGGGCTGGCTTTGAACTACAATCCTCAGATCTCAGACTTGCTAGGATTACAAGCATAAGCCCACAGGGCCTGCCTGACCAACAGAATTTTGAAGTCTCGAATTCTGTCCATTTCATTTCCATATAGCTCACCTTAGTCTGGTGTCTAATTCCATGTGATTCCTGAATGAAATACAAATTAGAATTCATAAACGTGCTTATGCTGTTTGAATGGGCATCACCAAATATAGCTCCATGCTATATATTTGGAAAGATAACTTCATGAATCTTTTTATCCCAGTACTCAGAAATCACAATGGTGGCCTGGAAATAATACCAAGATACAGAGGACAAACTGACACCTTTGTTCACAGTGTGTTTAATTCTATTCAGGAGAAAGGGATAAAAAAATCCTAGAAAAATCAGGCGCTGGTGGCTCACTTCTGTAAACCTAGCTACTCAGGAGGCTGAGATCTGAGGATCATGATTCAAAACCAGCTCAGGCTGGAAAGACTGTGAGACTCTTGTCTCCAATAAACTACTAGAGAAACAGGAAGTGGTGCTGTGGCTCAAGTGGTATAGCGCTAGCCTTGAGCTGAAAAGTACAAGAACAGCGCCCAAGCCCAGAGTTCAGGCCCCATGACTGGCAAAAAAAAAATCCTAGCCATCATGCCTTCTCCCTCTATCTAATGTTCGTGGCATGTTTCCTGGTGCTCATATGATTTCACATGGAACTCCTTAATATACCTGTTTAGCACTCAGAATGTTTTATAGCAGAGATGTGGAAAGTGAGATCACTGTGGTCTGAGTGCACATACACACACACACACACACACACACACACACACACACACACACACGAGTTCACACGCTGAACATTTAATCCCCATCCTCTCAGTGTTAGAAGGTGGTGACTTGGGGAGGTGTTTAAGACAAGAGGGCTCTGACCTTGTGGAGAGATTAATGCTATCAGAAAGGAATCTAAGGGGAGTCTGACTGCTGGTGTCCATGTTCAGCAAGTGTCCGTCCCCATCCAAAGATGCTGTGTTCCAAGCACCATGTTGGAAGCCAACTGTAGCATCATCTGACAATTGAGCCTCTGACAGCTGGGCCATGAACTTGTCTCCATTTTCAAGGCAATAAAACACAAGTTTCTCTTGTTAATAAAGTGTCTAGCCTCTGGTATTTTGTTATAGTCATACCAATGGACTAAGATGACAAAGATGAGTCCCAGAGCCATGTGGTACACTATGGTGGCTCTCCTAAATATCTAACAACGTGGAAGTGGGTTTGGAGCTGGATACAGGGCCCAAGCTAGAAGGGTTTGGAGATGAATGCCATGAGGAGTCTTGCTTTTTTGTAAAGGAAGCATTAGGCAATAGGTTCTGTGAGAATAAAGTGGTAGGGAGGGAAAACAACTGTGTTCTCAGCAGTTGCAGTCAGGACTTAGAATCAGCTGAAATTAGACATGCTGAGCAAAGTGTGAGAAAGAAACAAGAGGAAAGGCCAGCGTTGCTGTGACGTTGCAAAGATGCTGGGTGAATTCTGTCCCTCTCCTCAGATGCTATAGAATGCAGAATGTGTGGGGTGATGCTCTGGAATCAGGCAGGAGAAATCTCTCCAGGCAGCAAAGGTTCGGGAATCTATGTGGCTTCTCTGAACAGCTTCTTGTAAAATGCAAGAAGAGAGGAATTATCAAATGATCTGAAGCCCAGAATTTACACTAAGGACGGAATGAGCATAGAAAGATCTGGAAAGTTCTGAGACTGTCCATGTAAAGAGTCAAAAAAGCATGTCCAAGCTGAGCACTAGTGGCTCATACCTGTAATCCTAGTTACTCAAGGAGGCTGAGATCTTAGGATCACGGTTCACTAGTGGCTCATACCTGTAATCCTAGCTACTCAGGGAGCCTGAGATCTGATGATCATGGTTCAAACCAAGACTGGGTATACAACTCTATGAGACTCTTATCTTCATCTAACCAACCAAAAAGCAAAGCCAAAAATGGAGATGTGGCCCAAGTGTTAGAGCACCAGCCCTGAGCATAAAAGCTAAGCAAGAGCTCAAAGTCCTCAGTTCAAGGCCTAGTACCCATGCAAAGAGCCAAAAATGAGAGCACCAGCCTTGAGCAAAATAGCTAAGTGAGAGCACAAAGTCTTGAGTTCAAACCCCAAGACCAGCATGCACACATGCATGCATACAAGTGTGCTCATACACACACACGCATACACACACATAAAAAAGTGTGCTGAGGACAGAAAAGCAAAGTTGTGACCAAGTAATCATATGGAGATTAGCAAAGGATAGAAAGAAGCTTCTAGAAGGCATTTCAGAGATTTCTAGGGTTACCCATCCCCTCACAGGCCCAGAGTACGTGTGGGACCTACGGGGATCCTTGCCCAGAGTTGTTCTAGTTTCTGATCCCTACATTCTGCCACAGCACTTCTCTGCCACACCCCCAGGTGTGGCTCTGAGGGCCAAGATGTGCCTCAGGCCACCACAATGCAAGCCTTGTTTGTATACTGTCCACAAACAGTGAATTCCACAGGCAATCTGAAGGTGGGAGCTATGGGGGCATGGCTTCCTCCGGCCAGATTTCAAAGGATGCTTGCAAAAGCCTTGAAGACCAGGCAGGGTCCGACTTCAGGGACAGAGCTGCTATAGAGAGCAGGTTGTGACACTGGAGTCTTATCAAGATCTCTGCTAGGAAAATATTGAGAGGACTGATGAAAGACCTGGCTACACACACACACACACACACACACACACACACACACACACACACAAACACTGAGCTACAATGTACAGCATCAGCCTAAAGAAGTCATAGGCATGAAATTTCAGCATGAGCGGAACCTTGAACATCACCTAGGAAAGTCTTCCTGAGGCCTTGAGTGTCCACGAAATGGAATATCATTAAGATGACCCATCTCCAGCCTTGAGATTTAATGTTGCTTACTCTGTTGGATTTTGGAGACTTAATGGCTATTCCTTTCTTCTGTTCTATGTAGCCCTCTAGAAATGAGGATGTGCAATTTTTTTTGGGAGGGTCCAATCATGGGGCCTGAACTTTGGGCCTGTGTGCTGTCCCTCAGCTCTTCAGCTAAAGGCTAGTGCTCTACCACTTGAGCCACAGTGCCACTTCTGGCTTTTTTCTTTTTGCTTATGTTGTGCTGAGGAATCAAACCCAGGGCCTCAGGCATGCAAGGCAAGCGCTCTAACACTGAGCCACCTTCCGAGCCCGAGGATGTTCATTCTATGCCAGTCTGCCATTGTATTTAAAACTATACATTAGGTTCTGCTGGCATACAGCCTCAGAAGGAAGCATGATTTAAAGCTGGTCTGTATGTGACTTAGGTCATACTGGGGATTTTAGACAAACTTGATGCTGGAATAAGTGGCAACGTTTACATTTTTGTGGGTGCAGAGATGGGGAATACTAGGATGAAGTTAATGTGTCTATTTTGTTTTCTTGGGGGTTTTTTTTGGTCATGGGCCTTGAACTCTAGGTCCAGACACTGTCCCTCAGGACTTAAGCTCAAGGCAAGCGCTTTATCACAGAGCTACTATAGAGAGCAGGCTGTGACAATGGAGTCTTATCAAGATCTCTGCTAGGACAATATTGAGAGGACTGATTGAAGACCAGGCTACACACACACACACACACACACACACACACACACACAAGCACAAAGCTACAATGTACAGCCTCAATCTAAAGAAATCATAGGCATGAAATTTCAGCATGAGCAGAAACTTGAGCGTCACCTAGGAAAGTCTTCCTGAGGCCTTAAGTGTCCACGAAATGGAATTTCATTAAGATGACCCATCTCCATCCTTGAGATTTAATGTTGCTTACTCTGTTGGATTTGGGAGACTTAATGGCTAGTCCTTTCTTTTGTTCTATGTAGCCCTCTAGAAATGGGGATGTCCATTCTATGCCAATCCACCCTTGTGTTTTAGAACTATACATTGGGTTCCACTGGCATACAAACTCAGAAGGAAGTGTGATTTAAAGCTGGTCTGTATGTGACTTAGGTCATACTAGGGATTTTAGACTTTAAAGTTAATGCTGGAATAAGTGACGAAGGTTACTTTTTTGTGGATGGAGGGATGGGGAATACTAGGATGAAGTTAATGTGTCTATTTTGTTTTCTTGGGGGGTTTTTGGTCATGGAACATGAACTCTAGGTCCAGACACTGTCCCTCAGCTCTTCAGCTCAAGGCAAGCACTTTATCACTTAAGCCACAGCACCACTCCTGGTTTTCTGGTGGTTAATTGGAGATAAGAGTGTCATGGACTTTCCTGCCTGGGCTGGCTTTGAACCATGAACCTCAGATCTCATTCTGAGCAGCTAGGATTACAAGTGTGAGCCACTGGTGCCAGGTGAGTTAAGGTGTTTTGCAAGTAGAAAAGACATGAGTTTAGGGGCATGAATGAGTGCCATTGTCTGAATGTCTGCCTTACAAAAGATGTGTCTCCCTCGAATCCCTCCCTGGTGTGGGGGAGGGGGCTCTGACCTGTTAGGAACCATTTGGCCATAAGGGCTGCCATTATTAAGGGACTTGACAGAGTAGAAAGTTATATGCTTGACAAAGAGACAGTCTAATATGGAGGATTCGTTATAGCACTTTATTGTCCAACATTGAAATTAATATTTTATGTATGTTTCACTTAATTTAGAGATATAATTGATTCCTGGGCACTAATATCTCATATATGTTATCATAGATACTCAGGAGGCTGAGACCTGAGGCTTGCTATCCAAAGCCAGTCTGGACAGAAAAGACTGTGCAATTCTTATCTCCAATTAATGGGTAAAAAAAAGGCCAGAAGTGAGGCTGTAGCTCAAGTGGTAGAGCACCAGCTTTGTGAGTAAAAAATAAACGACATTGCCCAGGTCCTGAGTTCAAGCCCCATAACTGGCACCAGGAATAAACAAATTTAAAAAATGTCTTAAATATATAGGAGAGAAGGAGCCTGGGAAAAGCAAGAGGACAAGGCCAACGGGACTGGAGAAGAACATAGAGATTGCTAAGCATGAACTCTATTGTTTGAATGGGCAAATGAACAGCCAGGAGATAGAGACAAGGTCACAGAGCTGATGGAGATTCTAGTCTAGCCCATGCTGTCTCCTGTCTCAGTACAAGTGCATTATGGTCAGTTATAGAGCAACCCTGCTGTGCTCAGGACAGGCAGCTAGCCCTAACTCTTCTGTGTACATGCAGATTTCCAGGTTGTGTAGGTTAAGGATCTGGACAGTAGGGTGGATTTTCAGTTCCTGGGTATCTCAAAAGGAACTCACCAAGGCTAAGTTTATTTCTACAGAAGAATCCACCATCAGTCAAAAAGTTGGCAAGCAACCACACAGAGCAGGCAGGCTGGCTGGCTGTTCCCTTTCTATCCCTGATCCAGCAGGCACCACTCCTCTGCTCCCATTGGCTGAGCTCAGGCTCACAATGTGAAAGGGAAGTAGATGTAATTAAAATTCAAGGAGCTTCTCAGGTGCTCAGGAAAAGGAAGTTTGTAAGTAAAGTGTATTTAACAAGGGCCGAGCCACCTGGCCAAAGCAGGAACCCTTCAGAAAAACAATTCTCACCAGGCACCGGTGGCTCACACCTGTAATCTTAGCTACTCAGGAGGCTGAGATCTGAGGATCACAGTTCAAAGCCAGCCTGGGCAGGAAAGTCCATGAGACTCTTTATCTCCAATAAACCACCAGAAAACCAGAAGTGGCGCTGTGGCTCAAGTGGTAGAGCTCTCACCTTGAGCTGAAGAGCTCAGAGACAGTGCCCAGGCTCAGTGTTAAAGACCCATAGTGGACAAAATGGAAAAAGAAAAGAAAATCTCTCAATATTAACAGAAATGAAGAAAACTCCTTTTATAGAAAAGACTTTTTCTCACATTAGTGCTAATAGCTCATGTCTCTAATCCTAGCCACTGAAGAGGCTGAGACCTGAGGCTCAGGGTTGAAAACCAGCCAGGGCAGACAAATCCATGGAAAATTTCTCTCCAATTAACCAGAAAAAGGTCAAAATTGGAGGGGTCAGTCGAATGGCGGGTAAAGCACTAGTCTGGAGCAAAACAAGCTAAGCAAGTGCATGAGGTCCAGAGTTCAAGCCTCATTGCCAGCATAAACATATTTCTGTGTCTGCACATTTAATAGATCTTTGGAGGAGAGAAGGGTGAAGGGCAAAGTCTGAGTTGCAAGTTGCCTGCTTCATGCTTTAACAAAGCCTGATCCTTGGTCCTATATGTGTGGATATCCTTGAGCTGCAGGATGACGTGGGCCACAGCGGTGACCTGTGTGTACAGACATGTGGTGCATGTCATAGGAACTGCATTGTTTCTGCACTTCTATGTGATGCCTCCGCATTTCCAAAGATCAGAAACAAAGGGAAGATGACTAGGAGCAGAGAGAGAGAGAGACAGAGAGACAGAGAGTGGGGGAGTGGGAGAGGGAGAGGGAGAGGGAGAGGGAGAAAGAGAAAGAGAGAGCACTGCAGAAACAATGCCTGAGATGCAGAACATTAAACGTCAAGTCATATAAACCGGCAAACCTGCACCACCACAGCCATAAAACACCCACGCCTGCTATCATCCACAGCCATGCGCCCCGCCTGGCCGCATTGCTCCAAATTCTGCACCAGGCTGTTCTAGAGCCCATGTTATAGTTTCCTGGAGAGTGTGAACCCATCCTTAGCCAGAACCTGATTGCCTTCCTCCTCCTCCTCCTCCTTCCCTCTTTCCCTCGGCCACCCAGAGTGGGCCGCACCTGCTGAGATGGGAAGGAAAGAGGAAAGCAGCCTTGGTCTGTCACCTATATGGGTTTTCCAGACAGCAGGACAACAGCACTTGGAATTCCCTACCATCCATCTGTCCTCTCTACCAACCCCACCTCCTACCAGGGCCACATCCCTTCTCACATGGCCCACAAGCTGCTCCTCCCAGGTGCACTGCTATTTCTTAGGTGCTGACCCTCCTACAGCTCCTTTCACCTGCAGCCACCACAACCAAGCAGCACCCAGAAAACCTGGTTTTACTTAGTACTTAGGGACTCTTGTGAGCACCTTGCTGAGGGCTACATCTGCACTGCCTTCAGTAACGTATGACAGGTACTATGGCTCCAGTGCTGTAGCATTGACAATCGGGAAACCAATAAAGCTAGAAGGAGATAGAGGCGTGTAAGCAAATGGTCAGACTCTGTGCCCTTTTGTGCAGGTTTGCATTTTAACCAGAATTACAATGATCTTCTTTGGGGAAAAATAAATAAATCAGTAAATAAATCTTATGATGGAATTTTTAATTTATACTAGTGAACTGACAAGGATCTATTGACCAAAGGGCGTTACCTGGGCTCCATGAAAGCAATGCTAGAACCATCTGACCCCCAGAAATTATCTACTTCATGCTGAATGGAGCCCCTGAACATCATCCTACAAAAGTTAATTGGCCAAGATCCATTGCTCTTACAGAAACCGTTCTGGCTCCATTCATGGGGGTTGCAAGATCAGGTACCATTGTGGATCTAGAAGGGTCTAGAAGGTCTCTGTCACAGGAATGTTATAAGTGAGGAGTGGACATGAGGTGGTGGAATGGAGGAGTGTGGAACAGGTGACATGAAGGGCAGGCAGACTCAGCAACTGGCTGGTGGTGTGTGTCACACTAAGCGAATGGCTTCACTCAATGAAACCTCTTTGCATTCTCTGAAAAGTTGGGATTCATAATGGTCTCCTCTCTCTGGGGGAGTCATGAGCATTGAACGAACTAGTGACAGAGTATGAGAACACCCTTTTGAAATTGTAAGTGATATGTATATGTGTGTGTTTCTGAAGAGTATAGAATTATTAATTTTTTTGTCGGTCATGGGGCTTGAACTCTAGGCCTGGGTGCTGTCCCTCAGCTCTTCAGTTCAAGGCTAGCACTCTACCACTTGAGCCACAGAGCCACTCCGGGTTTTCTGGTGGTTAATTGGAGACAAGCATCACAGACATTCTTGCTTTGGCTGGCTTCAAACTGTGATCCTCAGATCTCAGCCTCCTGAGTAGCTAGGATTATAGTGGTGCCTGGCAGAAAATAAGTTTGTTTGTTTGTTTAAGAAAAGCATTTGCTCCTTTAGCCTAGAAATTCTACCACTAAGAAATCACCCTATAGAAAGAATCGCATGTACTTTCATTACTGATTTACAACTGTGCTGTTTCAGATCCTTTTTAAAAGGCAAAAAAATAAAACAACAAAAACTAACCTGGAAACATCATAAACTGTCCAACCAGATAAATATATCATGGAGCTAGCTGGGTGCCTGTGGCTCATGCCTGTTTTCTGAGCTACTCTAAAGTGTAAGAAGTAAGACTCGTAGCTCCAAGCTAGCCAGGGCAGAAAATTCCTTGAGACTTTTATCTCCAATTAATCACCAAAAAGCCAGAAGTAGAGCTCTGGCTTGATTTGTGCTATGCCAGCCTTGAACAGAAAATTCAAAGCAAAAACTCATTCTCTTAGTTCAAGTCCTATTACCAGCACACACACACATGCACACACATACACGAAAGAAAGACCAATGACCAGCAAAAAAAAAAAAAAAAAAAAGAAGAATCTCAGATTTGTCTGCCAGGGCTGGTGTTGAACCTTGATCCTCAGACCTCAGCTTCCTAAGTAGCTGGGATTACAGGTGTGAGCCAACAGCACCTGGCCTAAACATCCATCTTTCTTTTTCTTTCTTTTTTGTAAGCCATAGCTGCACTTCCAGTTTTCTAGTGGTTAATTGGAGATAAGAGTCTCATAGATTTTCCTGCCTGGGCTGGTTTCCAACCACAATCCTCAGATCCTTAGTCTTCTGAGTAACTAGGATTATAGGTGGGAGCCACCATTGCCTAGCCTAAACGTGTTTTTGTTGTTGGTGGTAGTCATGGGGCTTGAACTCTGGGCCTGGACTCTGTCCCTGCGCTCTTCAGCTCAAGGCAAATTTTCTACCACTTGGGCCACAGCGCCACTTCTGGCTTTTTGCTGATTAATTGGAGATAAGAGTCTCTTGGACTTTCCTTGCCTGGGGTGGCTTTGAATCATGATCCTCAGATCTCAGACTCCTGAGCAGCTAAGATTACAGGTGTGTCCCCGGCCTAACCATTTCTTAATATGGGTCTTGGTAAAAAATATTCAAAGCCAAGTATGGTGGTATGTGCTGGCAATCGGGAGAATCAGAAGTTCCAGGCCAGTCTGGGTTATATAGTGAGACACTGTTTCAAAATCAAAACAAACTAAGGAAAAGTATGTAGGTGAAACTATTCTTGTAGCCATCTTTGGAAAATACACCCAGCCACTTAGCAATGTGCGTTTCAGAGAAAGCACTAGTGATGGCAGCTTCATTTTGCTGTCTGAAGTGTCTGCCTGGTGAGAGGCTTGGATGGTGGCGATCATGGTGGTGGTGGAGGTGGTGGTGGTGGTGGTGGTGGTGGTGGTGGTGTGTGTGTGTATGTGTGCATGCAAGCGTACATGCGCACACTCATGCCTGTTCTGGGGCTTGAACAGAGTCTGGGTGCTGTCCCTGAGTTTTTTCACTCAAGGCTGTTACTCTACCACTTGAGCTCCATTTTGGCTTTTTAGTTAATTGGAAATGAGTGTCACAGACTTTTCTTCCTTGGCTGGCTTTGAACTGTGATCCTCAGATCTCAGTCTCCTGAGTAGCAAGGATTATAGATGGGAGCCACCAGGACTTGGCTTCCTCTCCTGTTCTTTGAAACAGGGTTTTGCTATGGAGTTCCAGGTGGCCTGGAACTTATAATTCTCTTGCCTCTGCCTTCTGATTGCTGGGATTACAGACACACACCACCTTGCCTGGCTCTCTGTTCAGGAAGACATTTGATAAGCCTTCCTTCCTTCCTTCTTCCTTCATTCCTTTGTTCCTTTGTTCCTTAGTTCCTTCCTTCCTTCCTTCCTTCCTTCTTTCCGTCTTTCTTTCCTTCCTACCTTTCTTCCTTCCCTCCATCTCCTTTAACTTGGGGCCTTGTGCTCTTACTGAGCCTTTTTGCTCAAGGCTGGTGCTCTACCACTTGATCCACAGCTCTGCTTCCAGTAGTTTGCTCATTAATTGTGGATAAGTGTCTTTCAGGGTTTTTTTTTTCCTAAGCTGGCTTTGAACTGCGATCCTCAGATCTCAACCTCCTGAGTAGTTAGGATTACAGGCATGAGCCACCAGCATCTGGCCAAGATTTTCCAATAATTCTCCATGGACTTGGTATGGAGGGCATTCTTGATAAATGTCCTATCTCCGTCCCATGACCACAGTAGGATAATGGTTGAAATATGTGGATTTTGAAAATTATTATTCTTTTTTATTCTTTTGCTTTTTTTGTCTGCCCTCAGGCTTGGAGACAAGGACTGGGTGCTGTCTCCTTCAGGTGTCTTTTGTTCAAGGTGAGCATTCTACCACTTGAGCCACAGTGCCACTTCTGGCTTTTTTTGTGTTGTTCAGTTTTAGGGCCCGAACTCTGGGTCTGGGCACTGTCCTTTGAGCTCTTCAGCTCAAGACTGGCACTCTACCACTTGAGCCATAGCACCACTACCAGATTTTTCTGCTTATGTGGTGCTGAAGAATTGAACCCAGGGCCTCAAGCACACAAGGCAAAGCACTCTATCACTGAGCCACCGTCTCAGCCCTATAAGGAGTCTAGAAGTGGATTTTTTGTTGTTGGTGGTGGTGGTTGTGGGGCTTGAACTCTGGGCCTGGGCACTATTGCTCAGCTCAAGCTCAAGGCTAGCGTTCTTCCACTTCTAGCTTTTTTTGAGTAGTTTATCAGAGATAAGGGTCTCACAGATTTTCCTGTCCAGGCTGCTTCGAACTGCAATTCTGAGTTCTTAGCCTCCTGAATAGCTAGGATTACATGTATGAGCCATGGTGCCTATAAATGGTTTTATTATTATAAAGGTGATGTACAGAGGGGTCACAGTTATGTAAGTCAGGTAATGACTATATTTCTTTTTGGACACTGGTACCCAAGGAATATTTGTTTAAAAAATTCAACAATTTTCTGAATCTAAATTCTCCTTCCTTTCATCTTTGCAGGCAAATCTTTATCCTGCTCTTCATGCATTAGAAGTTAGTCAATTAGAAATAAATGCACAGCTGTGTGGCTGTAGGGACAGAGGAAGTTCAGAAGAGAAGATAACAGGTCATCGAAACATCTGCTTAATCATCATCAACAACAACAGTAACCAAGCTTATACAATTGGATCAGTGATCTTAAAATGGATCACAGAATTAAAGGCAAACTGAAAATAAAATATAACCGCGTGCTGGTAGCTCACTCCTGTAATCCTAGCCGCTGAGAAGGCTGAGAGCTGAGGATTGCAGTTCAAAGCCAGCCTGGGCTTTGGAGATAAGACTCTTATCTCCAATTTATCACAGTAAATGCTGGAGGTGGCACTGTGGCTCAAGTGTAGAGTGTTAGCCTTGCACAAAAGGAGCTCAGGGACAGCATTCAGGTCCAGTTCATGCCCTAGGATCAAATACATATATCCAGAGAGAAACATAAGGGAAAATCCTTGTAACTCTAGGAAAAACTTTTTTTACGATTCTTTTATTAATCTTATGTGGTACCAAGGAATCGAACCTAGGGCCTCATGCATGCGAGGCAAGCACTTTACCACTGAGCCACATTCCCTGCCCCTAGGAAAAATTTTTGTTTTGGGGGGGTGGTCTTCGTGGGGCTTGAACTCTTGGGCCTGGGTGCTGTCCCTCAGATCTTCAGCTCAAGGCAAGTGCTCTACCACTTGAGCCACAGAGCCACTTTGGGTTTCTGGTGGTTAATTGGAGAGAGGAGCCTCACAGACTTTCCTGCCCAGGCTGGCTTTGAACCATGATCATCAGATCTCAGCCTCCTGAGTAGCTAGGATTACAGGCCCAGCTTGTGGTTATTTTTTTCAGTTATTAAGATGTTATACAAAGGGGTTACTATTTCATAAGTCAGACAATGAATACATTTCACTCCTTTCTTTGCTTTTCCTCAGTTTCTCCCTCCCAGCCTGCCTGCAAGTTACACAGTTCATTTTCCACAGTGTATACTGACTTTTGCTATAGTTATTTTTGAGATAGGATCATGATTTCTGGGAGCCTAGACCACTTTTTTATATATACTGGTGCTTGAACTCAGGGCCTGTAACTCTGTTTTTTTCTGCTTGAGGATGGAGCTCTATTGTTAAGATAATGGGACATAAGAAACTCTTGAGTTTCCTGCCTCAGCTGGCTTCCAACCTCTATCCTTAGATTTCAGTCTCCGGAGTAGCTGGAATTACAGATGAAACCCACAACCCTGGAGCCTGAGATTTCTTTAAGAAGGGCTCAGTGATGGGAGAGACAGATGGAGATATTGATCAAGATGCGCTGTAGACCTGTGGAAATGTCACAACGAAACTTGCAGTGATGTAGGTGCTAATTTGAAAAGTCATTGGTTAAGAGGAACAGGGGTGGGGCTTAAACCTGGGGGTAGGGCTTGATTCCCAGGGCCCTGTACCTTTGTGCTCCAGGGGGCTAGAATACTGGATCAAGACCCTAGGAAAACATCTGCCACTTGATAGACTACTGCCTCTCTGGAATGGCAGCTCAAGTCCCCTTCAGTCCATTCCAGCACGTGTGGCTAAGTCCAGACTATGGCCCAGCCTGCTGGCACAGCTGGTGGCCCCCAAAACGCTGAAGAGGGGCTGCCAGAGCCCTCCATATGTAAAGAAGATGCGAGCTGGTGTTGGACTGTGATCTGCCTTTGCTTTGCACTCCCCTAGCTCTGGGTTCCTGCTCATGTGGCTTCCTGGTGCTAAATGCTGAGGAGGGAGCCAGGCAGGTGCTGGTGGCTCATGCCTGCCCAGAATCCTAGCTACTCAGGAGGCTGAGATCTGAGGGTTTCCAAGAGACTCTTATCTCCAAGTAACCCCCAGAGAGTCAAAGTGGAGCTGGGGCTGGGGATACATGGGACACCACATCTCCTGGAAAATTGAATTGGCTCAAAATGGTAGAGTGCTAGCCTTGCACAAAAAGACCTCAGGGACAGTGGCCTGGCCCTGGGTTCAAGACCCAGGACTGAAAAAAACAAACAACCCCTCCCCCCCAAAAAAAACTGATGAGTGACAATGTCAAGCAGATTTGCAATCCCTGACCATGGATGTGTTTGGCACATAGGAGCCTTTTCCCCTCCACCCCAGGCACAGGGAGGGCCTGTCCCAAAGTGGCAGCCCTGGAGGGCAGCCTGGCCTTGTCTGCCTCCCACTCCAGGGTCTGCTGCTCTTGGGGGCCCAGGTCAATTTTGGAGCTCTTGTGATAGATTCTTTTATTCTCTTTTCTTGGGGGGGGCAAGTCTTGGGGCTTGAACTCAGGGCCTGAGTGCTGTCCTTGAGCTTGTTTGCTCAAAGCTGGTGTTCTACCACTTGAGCCACAGCTCTACTTCTGGCTTTATGCTGGTTGATTGAAGATAAGAAGAGCCCATAGCTCTGTTTCCCCCCTCACTGTGAGATCCTTCTGGGTCATGTTACCCTCTGCCTGCCCTCCCCCCCAATGGATTCTGGGAGAAGCACTACCCCATGTGATGGGGTCTCTTAGCTGGGGCTCCTGTCACAAGGTCAGAGGTTGGCTTAGCACTGAACACATTAGCTTCTCATGGCTCCTAACTCTGCGGAGTCCAGGGTCAACACAGCTGCCATTGGAACATCCTTGAACCAAGCCCTCTTCCCCTCAGCCATAACAAGGTTTTGTTTCTCTTTCTTTCTTTCTTTCTTTCTTTCTTTCTTTCTTTCTTTCTTTCTTTCTTTCTTTCTTTCTTTCTTTCTTTTTTATTTTTTTTATTTTTTTTATTTTTTTTTGGGTCTGGTCGTGGGGCCTGAACTCTGGGCCTGGGCGCTGTCCCTCAGCTCTTCAGCTCAAGGCTAGCGCTCTACCACTTGAGCCACAGCGCCACTTCCGGCTTTTTTCTTTTTGCTTAATATGGTGCTGAGGAATCGAACCCAGGGCCTCAGGCATGCAAGGCAAGCACTCTACCACTGAGCCACCTTCCCAGCCCCGTTTCTTTCTTTCTTTCTTTCTTCCTTCTTTCCTTCCTTCCTTCCTTCCTTCCTTCCTTCCTTCCTTCCTTCCTTCCTTCCTTCCTTCCTTCTTTCCTTCCTTCCTTCTTTCCTTCCTCCTTTCCTTTCTTACTTTCTTTCCGGTAGGGTTTCACCCTTCTGCTTGATTGAGATCTTCCAAACCTACACTTCTCACACAGCTGTGATTACAGATACTAGCCACCATGCCTGAACTGTGTCTCTATTTCTAAGGTCACTGACCCCACATTTGCAGCCCAACCCTCTCCTTCCTCCTATCAGCTCCCTTCATGCAACTCAGTCCTTCTGTTCTACCTTCTTTTCTTCTCTCCCTTTCGCTGCCCCTTTACATTCTTCCCTTCTTTTCCTCCCTTCTCCTCTCCTATAACCCTTCTTTCTCCCCTTCCCTTTTCTTCCTTCTTCCCCTTCTTTCCTCCCCCTCTCTTTTCCTTTCTTCTCCCCTCTCCTCCTCTCCCTTCTTTCCCCTCCTCTCCTTTCTCCCTCACTTCCCCTCCCTCCCCTCCCCTCTCCTTCCCTCCTGGGACAGGCTTCACAGAATTCTCTGGCTGCCTCTGGCCTCCAAGGCCTGCCCTTTGTGGTCAGCATGATGCATTTGCCCCTGTCCCGCAGAGCTGCAGCTTCCCTTCCCTTTCCTTCTCTTCCCTCCCCCCTCCTCCCTTCCCCCCTCCCCTCCCCTCCCCTTCCTTCTCTCTCTTCCTTTTACACCTTCTTGTCAGTCCTAGAGCTTGAACTAAGGGCCTGGGCACTGTCTCTTAGCTTTTTCTTTGGTATTCTATTGGTATTCTACCACTTGAGTCACATCCCTTACTTCCATTTTTTTTTTGTTGGTTCATTGGAGATATGAGTCTCATGGACTTTCCTGCCTTGGCTGGCTTCAGACTTTGATCCTCAGATCTTAGCCTCCTTAGTTGCAGCTAGTATGACAGGCATGAGCCACTAGTGCCTGGCTCTTATTTTTATTCTCTTTGTGTTTAACTGGTTCTCTCTCTCTCTCTCTCTCTCTCTCTCTCTCTCTCTCTCTCTCTCTCTCTCTCTCTCTCTCTCTCTCTCTCTCTCTCTCTCTCTCTCTCTCTCTCTCTCTCTGAGTCACATGATCCCATGATCCATAATGATATAAAAGGTTCTAGAATTTTACAGAGGCAAACTCCTGCCTTGCTTGTGACCCTGAGAAGGTCAAGTTTAATTACTGAGGGAACTCAAAGAGAGCATCATTGCTCGCATAGATTAGCCCCAAACATGAGCAGTGGAACCCCAATGTACTTGTGTGGGGCAGGATCCCAGAGGTGCTTATTCACGTAGTTCTGCCACCTGCTTCAGGCCCCAAGAGGCTGGAACTGGCTGGGGGTGGAGGTGGAGGCATGTAGAACGGCTGGAGCCATCTGCCATGCTGTGCTGGCTCAGGTCATATGCAGGGTGTGTGTGTGTATGTGTGTGTGTGTGTGTGTGTGTGTGTGTGTGTGTGTGTATTTCTTTCCAGCACATGGTCTTCAAGGCAGCACAGGACTACAGTATGCATGTTCTTGAGGAGAAGTGGAGTTAGCAGTGCATCGCAGCATGGCTTTGCCCTGCACAGACCTGGTGCTGCAGCTAGCCTAGGATCAAAAGGATGGGACATAGCTGGGTATGGGTGGCTCACACCTGTAATCCTCAGAAGTCTGAGATCTGAAGATCACAGTTCAAAGCCAGACTGGACAAGAAAGTCCCTTTGTTTCCAATAAACCACCAGAAAAGTGTAAGTGGAGCTGGTGGCTCAAAATGGCCGAGTGCTAGCCTTGAGCAAGAGGTCAGGGACAGTGCCCAGGCCCTGAGTTCAAGCCACATGACCAACGAGAGAGAGAGAGAAAGAGAGAGAGAGAGAGAGACAGAGAGACAGAGAGACAGAGAGACAGAGAGACAGAGAGACAGAGAGACAGAGAGACAGAGAGACAGAGACAGAGAGACAGAGACAGAGACAGAGAGACAGAGACAGAGACAGAGACAGAAACAGAGACAGAGAGAGAGAGAGAGAGAGAGAGAGAAGAGGAGGGGCCTTATCTCACTACATGTTGAGGGGAGAGGAACATCAAAGGATTTATAGCCCTCACAGGTCATTTTGTGTTCCTCAAGTCTTAGGTGCCTGGTGTAGGAAACAGAGTAGACATTCCTTGTCTTGGGGTGAAGGAGTACACGGGGCCTCTGCCTCTTGCATAGGCCCATCTCTGCAGTGGAAAAGGATCCATCTATGTGTGGCCTGGTGGGTTGCCTGTGGGCCTGGGGTGGTCCAAATGCTATAATGCCAGTCTTGAGCAAGAAAGCCAAGCAGCTGAGTGGGTCCCTGAGTTCAAGCTTCTGGAACCAGTGTGTGTGCATGTACCAATCACACACACACACACACACACACACACACACACACACACACACACCAATAATAAAAGCACAGGTCTTCGGCTATAAGCTGTCCCTCAAATATAAACAGCAAGTAGCACTAGGACACCTCCATCCAGCCCTGCCTTCCTGGTGTCTGCAGATCCACCTTGACCTCAGTGTGCAGAGCCACCGGTTAGTGTGACAGGCACAGGCAGGGTCTCCAGATTCTCTTTTCCCCAATTTATCTGTTGACATTGAATCCAAAATGGTGATATTAGGGAGTGAACAACTGAGAGGAGCCTTAAGGAATGGCATGGGCCTCTGTTCCAGGGGCTCACAAGCTCTCATTTGCCTCTGTCCCCATGACCTGGCTCAGCCACAGCCATCCTCCTGGGGAGCAGAGAAGGCCCTCTCCCTGCTGTAGCAGTTGTGTTTGTTGTTTAGATGAGATCTATGTCATCTTCCTTGGCGATGCAAAGGATGGATCTGTAGGTGAGTGGACAGTCCTTGATTTATGATGGCTGAACTCTCAATGGCACTATCCCACCATGGGACAAAGACAAGAGCAGTTCACTTTCACCAGGTCTTGCTTGGTCCCCTGGCTAGTGATGTCCAGGACATTGCGTGGTGACAGTGAGCTTACACATCCCCGGGGAAATCAGTGGACCCACTGTGGTGTGCTGTGTTGCTAAGCAACAATGCCTGGGAGGAGGTGGATGAAAGGCATCTTTGACTTACAGTCTGTCAAAATGTTTGATGGGAGACTTGGGATGTAACCCTATGGGAAGTCGGGGTGTAGGCTGTGCATGGAGCATCTGTTTATAGTAAGAGTTATCGTCAGCAATTTGTTCCTGAGTTATGGAAATCTAGTATGCTATCTGTCAGTTGGAGACCTGAGAAAGGCAGAGGGTGAATTCCAGCCTGAGTTCAGATTCTCTGATACTTGTAGGAGCCAGAGGTGCCAGTCCCAGTCCAAGGGGATAAGAGCTAGGTGTCAGCTCCAGCTGGCAGGCTGAGAGAATCAAGCTTCTTCCACCTTTGTGCTCTATTCTTGGGTTGGATGACGTCCACCTGCATAGCCCAACCTGGCTGTACTCTGCCCACCAAGTTAAATGCCAATGCCATCCAGAAACTCGTAGGGAGGCCAGAAACCACATATCTGCGCACCCTGTGGCCCAGTCAAGGTGACACAGAGAATCAACAAGGCATGACACCCGAGGAGAGGGAGACGGTAGGGGATAGTAGTACTTTTCTAGCCTGCCACAGCCAATTCTCATGGGCTTGGTGACTTTAAATAACAGAGATTTATTCTTTGTTCAAACCAGGTGTCAGCAGGCCTTGCTTGCTCTGAAAGCTTACCTCTTTCTAGAGGCAGGATCTTACTAGGTTACCCAATACTTCCTTAGTCTGTGTGCTGGGATTACAGGTGTACAAAAACAAACCAGCTCTGTGGCTTCTTAATTTGATGCAATCCCAATTGTTAGTCCTTGCTTTTTTGGAGGGAGGGTGTGTGTGTAGGTGGTGGGGCTTCAATACTGGGCCTGAGCACAGTCCCTGAGCTTTTCAGCTTAAGGCAAGCATTCTACCACTTGAGCCACAGCATCACTTCTGGTTTTCTGGTGATTAGTTGGAGGTAAGAGTCTCATGAACTTTCCTGCCTGGGCTGGCTTTGAACCATGATCCTCAGATCTCAGCCTCCTGAGTAGCTAGGATTACAGGTGTGAGCCACCGGGTACCCGGTTAGTTCTTGCTTTTATTTCCTGAGCTATGAGAGTCCTTAGGAAATTATTGCCTGTGCCTACATTTGCCCCCTCCTCTGTGCTTGTGTTTGAGCTCAGAGATCCATACTTACTAAGCTGGCATAATACTGCTGAGCTACACCTCCATCTTTATTTTTTCCTTATTGTTTATAGGGCAGGCTTTCCATTCCCCATGTCCTGGCGGCTTTAGGTGCTTAGTTGTTGTTGGAACCACAGGAACAGGCTGCCCCATTCCACTTCCCTCTGTACAGATGGAGTTTTGAGGGCATTTATTTATTTATTTATTTATTTATTTATTTATTTATTTATTTATTTATTTATGCCTTGACTGGCCTGGAACCATGATCCTCCCAATCTCAGCCTCTCATGTAGCTTGAGATGACAGGCATATGCCACTGTACCCTGCTATGGGTTAAGGTAGGATATCTTGAACTTTTCTGTCTAGTCTTCCTGTTCTTAGCCTCCAAGTAGCCAGGATTCCAGGCAGAAGTCACCACACCTACCTGGTGGTCTTGAAGTGTTTCCTCTAATATTTTCAAAGCTTCAGGTCAAACCAATTTTTGAGGAAGAGACGGGAAGAGACTGAATTCCCAGCCTGGGAATTGGGTCTTGGTCAAGGTAAATAAAAAGCAAAGCCAGGTGCCATCAAGTCCTGAAGGGAAAGCAGTGGTCTGTGTCTTAAGTGTGGCATGGGTCTGTAAAGCTGCAGACAGTTCTGAGCGGACAGCAACCCCACAGCCACTTTTGGAGAGGAACGATGGCTGTGGTCATCTTTCCAAAGTGTGGATTTGGATGAGCACCTGGCAGCTGGCCTTGAACACAGCCAGTGTCTTTGTGTCTGCTCTGGGTGCTGAAGCAGTGTTCTTGAACTGCAGAACTATATGGGTGCATCAGGAAAGGGTTGACAGGGTAAGAAGAGGGTGGAACCAGGAGATCATATGTGACAGACTTTTTTTTTGCTTTGTTGGTTTGAACTGAGGATGTCTTGCTTGTTAGGCAGTTGCTCTGCCACTTGAGCCATTCTTCCAGCCATTTTTTATTTGAGATTCTTTCTCAGATAGGGTCTCCTGCTTTGGCTTGGGGAGCATTAGTACCCTTTTCCTCAATGGTAACTGGGATTAAAGGCATGTGCTACCAAGCTTGGCCCAGGAATTCCACCCCCCCACAAACACACTTCTAATAGCAGATAGCCATCTAGTTGTCCCGGACTGGGAGAAGTGTCTCGTGCCCTTGGCTTGATGGGAAGAGGTTTTCAAGAGGGGCTTTGACGTGGACCTTCTTTCTCCACTGCCCCTGTTCCGGTGGTCCTGGTTCTGCTTGTCACTGCCTCACTTGCTCATCCCAGGTCGAGGGCATGGTGGGAGTCCAGGCCCCCGACTTCTGCCTCTGGAACCGCAGCAAAGTCCCCCTCTTCTTCCTCTCCCCTGCCTGGCCTCCCTGGCTGAGCTTCCCCGCTGGGCCTCCCAAAAAGCCTCACTCCAACCTGGGCCAAGCAGGAAGGGAGGCGCCTCCTTCCCCCCACATCCAGACCCTTGCTCGACCAAAAGGAGACAGCCAGGAGGAGGTGCTGCATCCTGCGGAATTGGCTGGATTCTTGGTGATTGCATCCAGGACTCTGGGGCAGGGCTGGGCCTCCCAGTTTCTTTGTCAGTCACCCTTATGAGCCCTGCCTTAGGGGAGGGGAGGGCGGTGGGCAGACAGACAGGGCTGGGGCCAATCAGAGACTGTTGCTAGGAAAACGGACACCTATGCAAATTACAGCGAGAGGGGCTGGGTTCCCAGCTGGCCTGGCTCAGAGCTCAGCTTTCTAGGGACTCAAGTCCTCTTCCTCTCTCTTCCTCCCTCTCTCCTCTCCCTCTCCCTCTCCCTCTCTCCGTCTCTTTTCCTCTTCTCCCTCCCTCTTTCCGTCCCTCCCTCCCTTGCTCCCTCTCTCTTCCTCTCTTCTCTCCCTTTGTGCCTACTCCCTCCTCCTCTCCCTCTGTCTCCCTTTCTCTCCTTCCCTCCCTCTACTTCCCTCCCTCCCTCCCTCCCTTTCTCTCCCTTCCTCTCTCTCCCTCCCTCTCTCCCTCCCTCCCTTTTCCTCTCTCCCTGTCTTCTTTCTTCCTCTCTCTCTTTCCCCTTCTCTCTTCTTTCTCCCTCCCTCCCTCTTTCCCTTTCTCTTCTCTACCTCTCCTCTATCTCCTTCTCCCTCTCTCTGTTTCTCTTTTAACTCCCTCCCTCTTGTTTTTCTCACTCCCTCTTTTCCCTCTCCCTCCTCTGCCTCTCCCCTGTCTCCCTCTTCCTTTTTCCCCTCTTCCTCTCCCTCTTTTCCTCTCTTCCTCTCCTCTCCCTTCCCTTCCTTCTCCTTTCTCCTCCTTCCTTCCACTTCTCCACCTTTCTCCCCCCTCCTCTCTCTCCCTCTCCCTCCCCTTCCCTGTAGATACATCTGACATGAAGTTGCATGTGCATGGGGGGAAGGGATGTGTGCCAGCACGAGTTTATGCCAGAATGGCAACAAGGCAGACTTTTATGACTCAAACCCCACTGGGGGTGAACTCACCTTCACCCATCTTACGTGGGGAGGTGGCTCAGTCCAGCTTGTCCATTACTTTTGCCAGAGCTGCGTGCCAGCCTTCTGAGGGCCAGATGCCAGCAGCCCATTAGCCACGAGCCACCAGCCTGTGTGCACCTGTTCAGCCTGTCCCCTGGGCTTGGCGGCCCTGCCTCCTGAACCCGCTCTGTTCTTGCAATTGCAACATCTTCCCTTAATAAAACCAGGATGGAGGTTAATTGTCTACATCGTTCTGCAATTGAACAGCTCCATAAAATATTTATGAGGCGCATACAGGGGGAGGAATGGGGTTTGCTTGTTTGGTTTGTGGCTACAGCTAACATCTGGCGAGGGAGTCCCCCAGGAGAGGAAGTGTCTTAAGAATTGCTGATGCTCAGTCTGGAGCTGCCAGGTCACTCCTGGAATTCCAGCTACTTTGGAGGCTGAGATCTGAGGATCATGGCCTGAAGCCAGCTGGGGAACCAAAGTGAGACTCTTCTCTTCAATCAACCACCATAAAGCCAGAAGTGGTAGAGCACCAGCCAAAACATAAGAAAAAAAAACGTTCAGAGACAGCACTCAGGCACTGAGTTCAAGCCCCAAGATTGGCACAAAAAAGGACTTTCTGATGTTGAGCATTTGGATCTCCTCTTTGGGTGCTATCCTAAAGTATTTAGGAGTCTAAGTTGGTCCCTTGCTGCTAGACATGCTGTTAGTGATGTCAGGAGCATTTGAGTTTAGCTAATGCATTTCAGGATGAAATGAAGGGGAAGGGGCACTGAGTCTAGAAGAGTAGACATACACCATCCATGTAGCTCACCAGCCTGGCTCATTCCATACCCAGTGTCAGACATGGGTACACCCTGAAGCTCTTTCTTTTGAGAAGGGATCTTCCTATGATGTCTAGGCTAGGCCATAGAATTCTTGAGTTTAAATATTACTATACCTTGGTCCCCTGAGTTGCTGATACTTCAGGCATGTACTACCACTCTTGATATTATGCAATCTCATTGAACAAAACGAAAAATCCTTGAAGCCAAGCGCCAGTTGCCCACGCCTGTAATCCTACCTACTCTAGGAGGCTGAAATCTGAGGATCATGTTTGGAAGCCAGCTTGGGCAGGAAAGTCCTTCAGAGTCTTATCTCTAATAAGCCACTAAGGAAAAGCCAGAAGTGGTGTTGTGGCTCAAGTGGTAGAGTGCTAGCCTTGAGCACAGAGAGGCTCATGGATAGAACCCAGGTCCAGAGTTCCAGCCCCAGGACTGGTAAAGACAAATGAACAAAGAAAACAAACAAAACAACAACAAACCTTTTGGTCCCAACTGGGGTATAGAAACTGGATTGAAATGTTCAGTTAGTCCAAGCTGGCTTGATTTGTTTTTATTTATTTTTTATTTATTTTTAGTCAGTTGTGGGGCTTGAACTTGGGGCCTGGTGCTGTCCCTGAGCTTTTGTGCTCAAAGCTAGCACTTTACAACTTTAAGACACATTCTACTTGCAAACACTTAGATCTCTTTTTTATCTTTTTTGTTTTAGTGCTGGAAATTGAACCCAGAACTCCAGGCATGCTAGGCAGGTGCTCTCCTACTGAGCTACATTACCAGCCCCAGGCTGGCTTTAAATTCCTCCACCACCTCTGGGTTCCTGGGATTATAGGCATGCTCCACCATGCCTGACTTCATATTTTGTGAAACCACCAAACAAACCCAAATCAAGAGACCTCCTTCTAAACCACTGGCTTGTCCTGCCTAGGAATATCTGGGGAGCTAGGTGTGAACACGTCTGAAATTCTAACACTTGGGAGGTTGAGGCAGGAGGATCATGAGTTTGAGGTCTGCCTGGGCTACATAACAAAACATCCTCTCAAAATACAAAATGAAAACAAGAACAAGGTTTGCATTTTTAAAAGACTTTGCTTGGGTCTTTAAAGAAATGTAACATATTACAACTTACAAGTACAGCAGAAACTTCCTGGATAAAGTCCCAGGGGCACAACAGAGAGGAGAGAGACTTGATAAGTGGGATTACATCAAGATAAAAGAGTTTCTGCACATGGTTATTCACCTAGAAAGACAGCTAGCAGACTGAGAGAAGATCTTTACCAGAAATACATCAGACAAAGGCTTAATAGCCAAAAAAATACAAGGAGATCAAGAAACCAACCTCTGTTAAACCTAATATACTAATCACTAAATGGGCAAGGAAGCAAAAGAGGAAATTTCAGATGAGGTAAGAATAGCAAAGAAATACAGGAAGAAATGCTCATCATCCCTGTCCATAGATAAAATGCTCATCACCTCCTGCCATAAAGGAAATGCAAATCAAAACCGCCCTATGGGCTGGGAAGGTGGATCAGTGGTAGAGTACTTGAATGGCATGCATGAGGCCTTGGGTTCGATTCCTCAGCACCACTTAAGCAGAAAAAGGCAGAAGTGGCACTGTGGCTTGAACTGAAGAGCTGAGGTACAGTGCTCAAGCCCAGAGTTCAAGCCAATGACTGGCCAAAAAACAAAAACAAAAAAAAAAACACCAAGATATCATCTCACCCCTGGTTATTCTGGCCAATATTCTGAATTTGGACAACAAATAATGCTGAGGCGGGGGGGGGGGGGGCGGGGAATGTGGGGAAAAGGAACCTTACAGTACTTCTGGTGGGAATGTAAATTAATACAACCACTCTGGAAAGCAATCTGGAGGTTCCTCAAAAAACTAAATGTAGACCTTCCCTATGACCCAGCCATACCCAGCATCTACCCTGAACATCATGATTAGGACACCTGCACATCCATGTTTAATGCCACACTATTCACAATAGCTAAGATATGGGAACAGCCCAGATGCTCCACAATAGATGAATGGATCAAAAAAATGTGGTGCTGCGTGCTGGTGGCTCATGCCTGTAATCCTAGCTATGCAGGAGGCTGAAATCTGAGGATCACAGTTCAATGCCTGCCGCGGACCGGGTTCTGTCGGGACGACGGAGGATACCTAGGGGAGGAACCTGGAATAGGACGGGGAGATGGCAAACAGACAACTCACACACATTAGGAGTGGATGCTGAGTGCTGAGTGCGATTTAATGCAGAGGATAACAAACTTTTATAGCAAAAGTCTCCATAAGAAAGGGCAAAAGGTTACATAATCTTGCTGCAGGGCTTCATTCTTGGGCGGTCACCAGCTGGTCGCCTGAAAGGGCAAAAGGTTACACAACCTTGCTGCAGGGCTTCGTCCTTGGGTGGTCACCAACTGGTCGCCTGATAGGCACTTGTTTCCAGATTTACCTCTATTTTTAAGAAATACAATGGGTTTCGATGATTGTCACCAATTAACCACTACTTTTTTCTATAGAGGCCTTAACTGTCCCATTAAGATCTTTCCTGTTTCTTCTTTAATAGTAAGCACCAAGGAGACTTAGATTTAGCAAGTCTCTTAGTAAATGAGGAAGTTCTTTCTCCTAAGTAGTTATCTCAGCAATTGCCATACATTCTTTCTGTTCTAGCCGCACCTACAACTTTTTGTAAATTTCTTACAATTCCTTCTGCTGGAGTGACTTTGTGAAACCCCCAATACTTTTATATTTACTTATAACTTGTCTACTAGCCTCCATAAGAGGGGTTTCAGGGTAGCACTTAACTCTGGTGAGTTAGTCATATTTTTAAGACACTCATCAGATATTGGAGTCGTCAACACTCTTAAAGAGCTTTGAATAAGGGAACGTTGACAATGAGTAAGTACAATGAGCAGTAGAAACAGTAAAAGATTAATAGGCACTCTTATGAGGAAAAGATAGGCAGAAACACATCTTTTCCAGGGGTTTTTGCCAGCCTTTTCCCAGGAGTAGGCCTCTTAGAAGCCCTATTCTCCGAGGTAGACTTCGGTGAAGTCCCAAAACTTGGAGATAGGTTTCTGTAAAGCCCCATTCTCTGAGATAGACTTCGGTGAAGTCCCAAAACTCAGAGATAGGTCTCGAGGCCCCTATCATGGTCTGATAGATGGTTTCCCATGCTAAGCAGACTCTACTGGGGTCGGCGTGGCAAATGCCAGCCCAGGCAGTAAAGTCCATGAGACTCTTATCTCAAATAAACCACCAGAAAGCTGGAAGTAGCTCAAGTGGTAAGAGTACTAGCCTTGAGCTGAACAGCATCTAGCCCCAGAGTTCAAGCCCCATGACCACCACCACCAACAACAACAACAGCAACAACAACGAAAGTGGTACTTGTTTACAATGGAATTTTACATAACCATCAGAAAGAAGAAAATAATATCATTTGCAGGGAAATGGATGGAACTAGAACAAATTATGTTAAGTGAGGTAAGCCAAGATTACAGAGACAAATAGCTCATATTCTCCCTGATATGTGGGTTAGATCTGAAACACACTGGTATATGACAAATTATACAGAATTCTAGATACTCACATACAGTGAGACCAAAAGAGGATCGCCTTAGGAGAGAATCACAAAGGTGTATTACCCAAGCACCTCTTTTTATTTATATAATACACATACTGCAATGAACTCCAAAGAGATGGAAAACTAACTTTTTTCTTAGTTTTTTTATTTATATGATGACTCTGTGTTCTTTACCTTATAGATAGTGTATTCACATGAACATCTGTGGAAAGGGAGGGGAGGGCATAGAATCTGAGGAAAAAGGGTGAAAAAGTGCAGCAGTGGAGTGTACTAAACATGGATGAAAGCAAACTATGCAACTCGTGGGTGCAGATAGAAGGGAGGGAATGGAAGAGGATGAGGGAAACAGATGATACTCTGTGAAAGGAAATGCACTTATTACCTGGCGTATGTAAATGTAATCTCACTGTATATCACCTCTAAGTTAACAAAGTAAAAAAAATGTAACCAGTTGCAAATATTAAAAGGTGGCAAAAGCAAGGCATTGATGGTTCATTCCTGTCATCTTTGCTACTCAGGATGCCGAGATCTGAGGATCACGGTTCAAAGCCAGCCTGCGCAGGAACACCTGTGAGACTCTTCTCCAATTAGCCACTCAAAGAAGCTGAAAGTGGAGCTGTGGCCTGAATGATAGAGCACTAGTCTGGAACACAAAAGCTCAGGAAGAGCACCTATGCTCTGAGTTCAAGTCTCAGAACACACAAACACACACACACACACACACACACACACACACACACACACACACACACACACACACACACCCCAAAAACATGGCAAGAAGTGTTTCATTGGATTTTTTTTTTAATTTTATTTTATTTTATTTGTGAACATACTGTACAGAGGAGTTACAATTACATGGGCAGGATAATGCGTACATTTCTTACCAAGCATTGCAGCCTCCTCCTTTGTTTACCCTTCACATCCCTTCCCAGCCTCCCCCTTCCTCCTCAATCCCAATCCTTCTCCTTCCCCCCCTTCCACCCCCCCTGGACCAACATTGTAAAACTCATTTTGGACATGACAATTTGTACTTTTCATTGTTGCAACAGGTCCACCTGTATCATTAAACAACTGGTTTTCCCCCATCTCCTCCACAAGTTATACTGACATCAAATATAGTGAAAGCAGGGGTTATACTGTGGGGGAGGGACATACAAAACAACAAAGAGATAATCTTATAAATGCATTAGAAACACATGCATGAAAGAAAAAAAACATTAAAATACATATCTAAGGGTTCATTTTCCTGACATCACATTATCTGACCTTTTCTGCTTGACTCATACATATACTAGATATTACAAATAAGGGAAACATGGGTCCTATGTTTATTTGGGCCTGGCTTACTTCACTTAATATATTTTTTCCAAGTTTTTCCATTTCCTAACAAATGGGGCAATGTCATTCTTTCTGATGGAGGCATAGAATTCCATTGTGTATATATACCACATTTTCTTGATCCATTCATCTACTGAGGGGCATCTGCGTTGGTTCCATATCTTAGCTATGGTAAATAATGTTGCAATAAACATAGTTGTGCTGGTAGCTTTAGTGTGGTATTGTTTGTAAACATTTGGGTAAATGCCCAAAAGTGGGATTGCTTGGTCATAGGGGAGTTCTATGTGAAGTCTTTTGAGGAACCTCCATACTGCTTTCCAAAGTGGTTGAACAAGTTTACACTCCCACCAACAATGAAATAAGGTTCCTTTCTGTCCACATCCCCTCCAGCATCTGTTGTTGTTAGAGTTCTTGATTTTTGCCGTTCTAACTGGAGTGAGGTGATATCTCAATGTTGTTTTGATTTGCATTTCTTTTATGGCTAGGGATGTTGAACATTTCTTCATGTGTCTATTGGCCATCCTTCTTTCTTCTTCAGAGAAGTTTCTCTTCAAGTCTTTTGCCCACTTATTTATTGGGCAGTTGTTTCTTTGAGGATTTGTTGTTGGGGGGTTTAATTTTTTGAGTTCCAAGTATATTTTAGATATGAGACCCTTGTCCGTTGTATGTCTAGTAAAGGCCTTCTCTCAATCTGTTGGCTTTCTATTGATCTTGTTAGCTATGTCATTTGCCCTGCAGAAGCTCTGCAACTTTATGCAATCCCATTTGTCCAACCTTTCTTTGATTTGTTGTGTTTCCGGGTCACTATTCAGAAAGTTTCGGCCTGAGCCAAGGAGACCTAGGGTTTCTCCTATTCCATCCTGTAATGTTTTCAGAGTGTCTGCTTTGAGTTCAAGGTCTTTGATCCATTTGGAGTTGATTCTGGTGCAGGGTGATATATAAGGATCTAGCTTTAGTTTTCTACATATAGTTAACCAATTTTGCCAGCACCATTTACTGAAGAGGCTGTCTTTCTTCCATTCTATTGTTTTAGCTCCCTTTTCGAAGATTAGATGGCTATAGGTCTGTAGGTTCATTTCTGGGTTTTCAATTCTATTCCATTGGTCCTGAGGTCTGTTCTTATGCCAATACCAAGCTGTTTTGATTACTATGGCTTTATAGTAGAGCTTGAAATTTGGTATTGATATTCCTCCAGCAGTGTTCTTTCCATTGAGGAGCGTTTTTGCTATTCGGGGTCTTTTATTGTTCCATATGAATTTGTGAATTGCCTCTTCTATTTCCTTGAAGAATGAATTTGGAATTTTGATAGGTATTGCGTTGAATTTGTAGATCGCCTTGGGAAGTATTGCCATTTTCACGATGTTAATCTTTCCAATCCTGGAGCATGGGAGGCTTTGCCATTTTTTTAGTTCTGCGTTGATTTCCTTTTTCAAGATTTTAAAGTTTTCATCATAGAGGTCCTTCACTTCTTTAGTTAAGTTAATTCCTAGGTATTTTATTTTTTGTGGGGCTATTACAAATGGAGTTGCTTTCCTAATTTCAGCCACACTTTTTTTTATTTTTGGCATACAGAAAAGCCATTGATCTTTGGGGGTTAATTTTATAACCTGCTACTTTGCCAAAGTTTTGGATAAGCTTGAGTAATTTGTGAGTGGAGTCTATGGGATTCTTTAAATACAAGATCATGTCATCTGCAAAGAGGGAGAGTTTTATTTCTTCTTTCTATATTTGGATCCCCTTTATGTCTGCATCTTGTCTTATTGCTGTAGCTAGGCATTCTAATACAAGATTGAAGAGAATTGGAGAGAGTGGGCATTCTTGTCTTCTTCCTGAGTTAAGAGGAAATGGCTTTAGTTTTTCAATACTGAGTATAATGCTGGGTGTAGGTTTGTCATATACAGCCTTTATTGTATTAAGGAATGTTCCATGGATTCCTAATTTTTCCAAAACCTTCATCATCAAGGGGTGTTGGAGCTTGTCGAATGCTTTTTCTGCATCTTTTGCGATAAGCATGTGGTTCTTATTCTTGCTCCTGTTGATGTGATGAATAATATTAATTGATTTGCGTATATTGAACCAGCTTTGCATCCCTGAAATGAATCCTGTTTGATAGTGGTGTATGATTTTTTGGATGAGTTGTTGAAGTCGATTGGCCAAAATTTTGTTGAGAAGTTTTACATCAATGTTCATCAAACAAATGGGTCTATAGTTCTCTTTCTTTGATGAGTCCCTGCCTGGTTTTGGAATGAGGGTTATGATGGCTTCATAGAATATGTTCGGTAGTGAGCTTTCTCTTTCCATTTCATTGAAGAGTTAGGAGTATTGGTGTGAGCTCTGCTTTGAAGGCCTTGTAAAATTCCGCTGTCAAACCATCTGGTCCTGGACTTTTCTTAGCTGGGAGGTCTCTTATTGCTGTTTCTATTTCAATGCTTGATATGGGCCTGTTAAGATAGTTTAACTCATCTTGGTTTAGTTTTGCCATGTCAATATTTGCTAGGAAAAGGTCCATTTCTGTCAAGTCTCAAACTTATTAGCATAAATTTTGGAGAAGTATTCCCTTATTATGTTCTGAATCTTGGTTGTTTCCGTGGTGATGTTTCCATTCTCATCTCTGAGTTTATTAATTTGGGTGTGTTCTCTAATTTTTCTGATAAGGTTTGCTAAGGGTCTGTCAATTTTGTTAAGTTTTTCGAAGAACCAACTCTTTGTTTTGTTGATTCTTTCTATAGTTTTTTTGGATTCTAATTCATTTAATTCTGATTTAATTTTGATTATTTCTTTCCATCTACTGGATTGGGGTTTATCTTGCTGCTCTTTTTCAAGGAGGTTTAGATGTGGCATTAAATTGTTAGTTTCCGATCTGTCCAATTTGTTGATGTAGGAGCTCAGAGCTATAAACTTGCCTCTGAGTACTACCTTTGCTGTGTCCCAGAGGAGCTGGTAATTTGTGTGTTCATTTTTGTTGAATAGCATGAACATTTGAATTTCCTTTCTAATCTCTTCCATGACCCACTCATGATTCAGCAGTGTGTTGTTCAGTGATCCTGGACTTTCTTTGGTGGCTTTTGGTGTTGAGTTCTAATTTTATTCCCTTGTGGTCAGAGAGTATGCAAGGTATAACTTCTATGTTTCTGAATTTAGACAAGTTTGCTTTGTGGCCTAAAATGTGGTCTATTTTAGAAAACGTTCCATGTGCTGCTGAGAAAAATGTGTATTCTGATGCTGCTGGGTGAAATGTTCGGTAGAAGTCTGTTAAGTCTAGTTGATCTATGCAGCTGTTTTGATCTGTGGTTTCTCTGTTGAGTTTTTGCATTTTGGCAACCACCCTCCTTTGACCATTTCATGGTCTCTTCAGGCTCCTGCTGTTCACCTCTGTTGACACTAGGTGGCAGTGCTCCCCCATAATAACCCAATGGCACCAAAGTTTAGGGGCTTTTCTGAAGTCTCTCCAGGTAGCTCGCTCATCCTTACATCACCTAGATTTAGCAAGAATCCTGTCAAGATAGCTTAGCAAGAATCTCATCCTGAAAATATGATTCAATTTAATATCTTCTTGAAGAAGATTTTTGAAGTTCTGTGCTAGGAGGAGCAAAGACCAAATATATTTCCATCTACCTCCCGTCAATTCATCCATTATCCATATATCTAACCATCCATTCCTCATCCATCTCTCCACCATCTGTCCATCCGCCCATGCATTCATCATTAATCCAATCCCCTTTACTGGTCAGTCATCCATAATCCATTCACCCATCCACTATCTACACATCATCCATCCACCCACCCATAATCTATCCATCATCCATCTCATCCATCCACAATCCACCCATCCATACATTCACCCACTCATCAATTCATCTATCATCCATCTTTCTACCCTCCATCCCTTATCCCCCTCTTTACTATCTGTTCATCCATCCATTCATTCTCCATCTGTACACAATCCATCCATCCATCGATTCAAACTTGGGGCATTTCTTTTTCTCAGAAAAGTGCTATATGAATTTATTTTTTAGGTATAATATGTTAAAGATTCATGTCATTTAGGAGAGAGCATGTTGAACACTTCACATCCTCCTTGGGAGATAATTGGTATCTCTCTAGGGACTGGTGGGCTGAAGTCTGGGGATGGTGGCGAGAAGCACTGGAACACCAGCAACAGTTTTCATTAAGTTTTTTTGTTTTTTGTATTGTCAGTTGTGGGGCTTGAACTCTGGGCCTGGGGACTGTCCCTCAGCTATTCAGCTCAAGTTGAGCAGTCTACCACTTGAGCCACAGCACCACTTCTGGCTTCCTAGTGGTTCATTGGAGTTAAGAGCTCATGGACTTTCCTGCCCGGGCTGGCTTTGAAACATGATCCTCAGATCTCAGCTTCCTGATTAGCTAGAATGAAATGCTTGAACCACCAGTGCCCAGCTGCTATAAATACTTTTTCAGAAAGTCCTTGAAATTTTGCCCAGTGTCAGCCTCCGACTGAGATCCTTCTACCTATGTCTTCTCTGTAAACGGGATAACAGGAGTTCCCTGATGTGCTCAGCTCCTCTCCCGTTTTGCAGATGGGTTTCAGGAAGGAATCTAGTCTCACTGCAGTCATGTCCTTGGCATGACCTTAACTAAGCTCTGCTTATCTTGCACCTCTGAAATTGGGTTCACCATCCAGCCTTCTCTTCCCAGAGAGGTCATTCTGTGAGGCTAGGTGAACCCTCAGGGGTTTGTTCATCCATGAGGACTGCTGAGCTCCAGGTCACAGCACTGATCTCTAGGTGGATAGGTCCTTGCTGAAGTTGGAGTAACGCCATCTTGTAGCAAGCCATTACATAGCTGTTGGACCAGGTGAACTGCAGCACACAAGACCTCCTTCCCTTGGCTGGATCCTGGGTGACAGCTAGCAGGGTGCAAGAAGGCCATCCAGTATTTCACCTGCAGCTACTCTGCGGGCATGACACTAGGTGGTGCTCTGACCTAGATTTCTGTTAAAGACAGAGTGACAGGAGAATTTGGGGGTGGTAGTATATGGGTGTCTGTCTTCCAGGGTCCTGGTAATGAGTCTCTGGATGGCACAGGCCAGGGGCTCATAGCTGTCTCCTGCTCTGTAAGTAACCCCTAGTAAGACGTCCAGTCTGCCCCTTTCAACCCAGCTCACAGGCCCCCAGCTCTGTGGAGAGCTTCCCAGGAAAGTTCACACCACAGTCTGCCCTTCCACTGGCAATGCATGAAGGACCTTGGGCTTAACTGGATGGACTTCCACATGGCTCTGTCCCGGGGCATCCTGGGGATCTGCTGAAGGTCACAGACCACTGCCCAAGCTCAGGGCTACTCTCTGGCTCACCAGGATACCTGGGAAAGAGACTGGCTGCCTCAGACCAGGCAGGCCCCAGGTTGTGGCCATGGCAGGGGAAAGGAACCTGCCACAGGGCAGAGGCCTGTGCTTCCTTCTTCACTGATGCTCCGAGCACCTGGGTTGGCCATTGCCTCAGGACGAGCCCCATTTCCTCTGAGTGTTGTCCTGTCCCATTTCTTCACCTTTGTGGTGGTACAAAACGATTCTTCCCATCACCAGCATCACCAGTGAGGGGCATGTGACATAAGCCCAGACAATCACAGCACTCCAGCCCCTCTCAAGAGTGATTGGGGTGATGAACATTGATGCAAAACTTCTCAATAAAATTTTGGCCAATGGACTTCAACAATTCATCCAAAAAATCATAAACCACGATCAAACAGGATTCATTTCAGGGATGCAAAGCTGGTTCAATATACAAAAATCAATTAATATTATTCATCACATCAACAACAGCAAGAATAAGAACCACATGGTTATCTCAATAGATGCAGAAAAAGCATTTGACAAGATCCAACACTCATTTATGATGAAGGTTTTGGAAATATTAGTAATCCATGGAACATTCCTCAATACAATAAAGGCTGTATATGAAAAACCTACACCCAGCATTATACTTAATGGTGAAAAACTAAAGCCATTTCCTCTTAACTCAGGAACAAGACAAGGATGTCCACTCTCTCCAATTCTCTTCAATCTAGTATTAGAATGCCTAGCTAGAGCAATAAGACAAGATGCAGACATGAAGGGGATCCAAATATAGAAAGAAGAAATAAAACTCTCCCACTTTGCAGATGACATGATCTTGTATTTAAAGAATCCCATAGACTCCACTCACAAATTACTCAAGCTGATTCAAAACTTTGGCAAAGTAGTAGGGTATAAAATTAACTCCTAAAAATCAATGGCTTTTCTGTATGCCAACAATGAGAGAAGTGTGGCTGAAATTAGGAAAGCAACTCCATTTGTAATAACCCCACAAAAAATGAAATACCTAGGAATTAACTTAACCAAAGAAGTGAAGGACTTCTATGATGAAATCTTTAAAATCTTGAAAAAGGAAATTAAAACATAACTTAGAAAATGCAAAACCTCCCATGCTCCTGGGTTGGAAAGATTAACATTGTGAAAATGGCAATACTTCCCAAGGCTATCTACAAATAATTTAATGTGATACCTATCAAAATTCCAACCTCATTCTTCAAGGAAATAGAAGAGGCAATCCAAAAATTCATATGGAACAATAAAAGACCCCGAATAGCAAAAACGCTCCTCAATGGAAAGATCACTGCTGGAGGAATATCAATACCAATTTTCAAACTCTACTATAAAGCCAAAGTAATAAAAACAGCTTGTTATTGACATAAGAAGAGACCTCAGGACCAATGGAATAGAATTGAAAACCCAGAAATGAACCTACAGACCTATAGCCATCTAATCTTTGATAAGGGAGCTAAAACAATAGAATGGAAGAAAGACAGCCTCTCCAGTAAATGGTGCTGCCAAAATTGGTTAACTACTTGTAGAAAACTAAAGCTAGATGCTTATATATCACCTTGCACCAGAATCAACTATAAATGGATCAAAGACCTCGAACTCAAAGCAGACACTCTGAAAACATTACAGGATGGAATAGGAGAAACCCTAGGTCTCCTTGGCTCAGGCCGAAACTTTCTGAATAGAGAACCGGAAACACAACAAATGAAAGAAAGTTTGGACAAATGGGATTGCATGAAGTTGCAGAGCTTCTGCATGGCAAAGGAAATAGCTAGCAAGAACAATAGAAAGCCCACGGATTGGGAGAAGATCTTCACTAGCCATACAACAGACAAGGGTCTCAGATCTAAAATACACTTGGAACTCAAAAAATTAAATCCCCCAACAGCAAATCCTCAAAGAAACAACTGCCCAATAAGTAAGTAGGGTAAAGACTTAAAGATAAACTTCTCTGAAGAAGAAAGAAGGATGGCCAATAGACACATGAAGACATGCTCAACCTCCCTATCCATAAAAGAAATGCAAATCAAAACAACATTGAGATACTCCAGTTAGAATGGCAAAAATCAAGAACTCTATTAACAACAGATATTGGAGGGGATGTGGACAGAAGGGAACCTTACTTCATTGTGGTGGGAATGTAAACTTGTTCAAGCACTTTGGAAAGCAGTATGGAGGTTCCTCAAAAGACTTCACATAGAGCTCCCCTATGACCCAGCAATCCCACTTTGGGGCATTTACCCAAATGTTTACAAACAAGACCACACTAAAGCTACAAGCACAACTATGTTTATTGCAGCATTATTTACCATAGCTAAGATATGGAACCAACCCAGATGTCCCTCAGTAGATGAATGGATTAAGAAAATGTGGTATATAAACCCATTGGAATTCTACGCCTCCATCAGAAAGAATGACATTGCCCCATTTGTTAGGAAATGGAAAACCATGAAAAAAATTATATTAAGTGACGTAAGACAGGCCCAAAGAAACATAGGTCCCATGGTTTTCTTATTTGCAATATCTAGTATATGTATGAGTAAAGCGGAAAAGGTCAGATAATGTGATGTTAGGAAAATGAACCCTTAGATATGTATTTTAATGTTTTTTTCTTTCATGAATTTGTTTCTAACATATTTATAAGATTATCTCTTTGTTGCTTTGTATGTCCCTCTCCCACAATATAACCCCTGCTTTCACTATATTTGATGTCAGTATAACTTGTAGTGGAGATGGGGAAAAACAAGTCGTTTAAGGATACAGGTGGACCTGTTGCAACAATGAGAAGTACAAGTTTTCATGGCGAAAACGAGCTTTACAACATTGTTTTGGGGGGGAGGCTGGGAGGATTGGGTGGGGGGGTGGGGGGAGAGGCTGGGAAGGGATGTGAAGGGTAAACAAAGCAGGAAGCTGCAATGATTGATAAGAAATGTACGCATTATCCTGTTCATTTAATTGTAACCCCTCTGTACAGTGTGTTTACAAAAAAATATAAAAAATAAAAAAATAAAAAAAAAGAAGTTACAGCAAAGGAAAAAAATAAATAGGGATACAGGTGCACCTATTGCAACAATGAGATGTACAAGACGTTATGTCGAAAACGAATTTTACAACTTTTGTGGGGGGCATGTGAGCGGCGGGGAGGATTGTGTGGGGAGGCAGGGGGAGGATGGGAAGGGATGAGAAGAGGAAACAAAGGAGGAGGCTACAATGCTTGATAAGAAATGTACTCATTATGTTGCCCATCTACAGTATCTTGCCTCTATACAGTATTTTCACAATAAAAAATTAGTTTTTAATGAAAAAAAAAAGAGTGATTGGGGGCTGGGAAATTGGCTAAGTGGTAGAGTACTTGCCTAGCCTGCATGAGGCCCTGGGTTCCATTCCTCAGTACCACATAAATAAACAACAAAAAAAGAGTGATTGGTGCAGGAGATGGGTGTGTGCCCAAGAGGAGCCAATAAAAATGCCTCTGCAGACCCAAGGTGGGCCAATGGGAATACCTCTTGCTCACCCATGGAGGGCCAATGGGCATTTCTCCTGCAGACCCAAGGAGGACCAATGTGAATGTCTCCTACAGACCCAAGGAGGGCCAGTGGAAATGCCTCTGCAGACTCCGAAGCTCTTGCAAAGACTGTCTGGGATTCCAAACTGGTTGGTCCATGCTTGCCATGAGTATGACCAGAGGCAGTTGGTGTCATGGCTGAGGTTTGAAGGTGGGAACTGAATCCCAAGTGAGGAGAGTGGCTCTGTGGTGTGGTTAAATGCTGCTACCATGGAGCAGAGTGGGTCAGGTATGGCAGGAGGGCTCCTGAGGCTGAGGTTCACCTCCATCCTGCTCTCTGATCTGGCATCTTCTGCCATGGCCTGGTGCAGCAAGTTTGCCCTTGACCTTGAATGCTGGAGAAAGAAACTTCCATGTCTTCTAAACCAGCCCACCTCAAGTACCCTATCATCATGGTAGCTCGAACCACAGGAGACAGTCTCCAGACATCTGTAAGGGAAGTGTAGATAATGTGAACTTAGAGCTGGAAAAAACCCTGGGAGACTTGCCTTGCAGGCATGAGGCCCTGGGTTCAATTCCTCAGCACCACATAAGCAAAAAGAAAAAAGCCAGAAGTGGTGTTGTGGCTCAAGTGGTAGAGCGCTAGCCTTGAGCTGAAGAGCTGAGGGACAGCGCCCAGGCCCAGAGTTCAGGCCCATGACTGGACCCCCCCCCAAAAAAAAAAAAAACCCTGGGAGAATCTCTGTCCAGGAGAGCCTGGAGGAGAGGGAGGAAGACTGCTTTGTTCTCTGTAAAGCTCAGGCTGGACTTTGAGGGGCCAGCACTCCTCTGCAAGGGTGGTCTGTGGAGCCGTGGAACCTTCCAGCAGGGCTGGTGACAGTGGCCTTTAGATTCCCTCCTCAGCTGAGGTCCTCAGGTGCCTGGGGATGGGCCCCAGCCACTTGGCTTCCTAGGAAATCTCAGCCTGCACTGTTGTCATTCAGGCCTCAAATCCTAATTTATATTGCTGGGAAGGTAATTTATACACTCATGTAAACTCCTTTTTACTCCTGAGTTTTGAGTAACAGGTGTGTAATTATTTCCAGCTCTCCTTTCAAGAAAATTCTAAACTGAGGGCTGTTAAGACCTTAATATTCTTCAGGGTTGCCAGGGATGGTATTTTTCCTGGATCAAATTCATTCCCTCTGTTGGGACTGACATTATTAGGTTACAGATTTTGCTTCAGGAGGCTGGAAGGCTTATCCATGTGTGTGTGTGTGTGTGTGTGTGTGTGTGTGTGTGTGTGTGTGTGTGTGTGTGTGTGTGTGTGTGTGTGTAGGAGGAGAATAGCCAAGGCTGGCCCTGGCCCTGGCCCTGTGTGTGTTGCTATTTTTATTTTTGCAGCCTGGACTCTTCTTTATTGAGTCATGGACGTTCCTTGCAGACCTACTATGAACACAGCTCCACCAGGATTGCATGACACGCACAATGGAGACAAATTACTTATCCAAGTACAGCAGCTAATGAACCTTAGGGGAGATTAGTTGTGGGCGAGGAGGGGGGAGAACGGGTCTTGAGGCTTGAACTCAGGGCCTGGGCACTGTCCCTGCAGCTCCTATCCTGGCTGACCTTGGCTGATGCCTTCACCTTCGGCTTCAGGGTTCTCAGCCGGTAGTTGAGATCATATGGGCCCCGACATTTGGCGTCCGGCCCTGCCCCGCTTCCCAGGAGCAGTGGGGCATGGGGCGTCGATGCTTGCCTGGGCAGCCCAGGTGGCTTCCAGACACCAGCTCTGCAGTGGGCTGGGCGTGGGCCACACCAACCAGGTGTCACTTGGGGAGGCTGTGCAAGGCCTGAGTCCTAGTCCTGAAAAGGCGCAGGGCTGACAGCCTGGCCAGCAGCCCCACACCATGGGCAGGCAGTGGAACCTGTAAGAGGCACGGCCTAGAGGCAGAAGTGATGGTATTGGGAAAGTGGCCTAGAGATGCAGTGCATTTGGGGCATGGCGTAGAGGGAGGAAGTAAGAGCATTGGAGTCTAGAGAAGAAAGTAAGGCCATGGGGGTGTGGCCTAGAGAAGAACGGCTAATGGGGTCGTGATCCACAGGGAGGAAGTGAGGTCATTGGAGGGTGGCCGTGCAGGGGCTGTTAGGAGCCTGGCCCTGCTCTTCCTCTGACTGACTCCAGCGAGATGAAGCTATTTTGCCCCACCTGGTGATCTCCACCTCGGTGTTCTACCCCTCCACAACGCAAAGCAACAGGGCCAAGTGGGTAAGAACAAGAAGAAACCCTTCATCCTGTAGGCCAATTACCTCAGGTGTTATGTTACAGATGGGAGGCTGAGGAGCACGTGGGATAGCATTGGATCAGGGAGTGTTTGGGATACACACACATACATGCAACATGCAAACACACACAAACATATGCATGCACACATGCACATATGAGCATATACACATCCATATACACATGTGCACAGACACAAACATACATGCAGTTCATGCACACACACATGTACACACACACATGAAGGCTTGTTTCCTCCCGCCCCTCCCCCCATTTCCATGTCCCTTCAGCTCCTTGTCGGTTGCATTATCAGGAACTGCTTGATAAAGAAACTCTTTTGGGTGATGACAAGAATTGATTTCCAATTCCTGCAGAATGAGTCCATCATCACAGTGGCACAGGCAATTTAGCTCAGATTCCAGGACTGCCTGGGGTTTGACAGGGAGGGGAAAGAGACATTCTCAGAGGGGTTTGTGTGGGGCTGTGGCCAAAAGGACATGGCTGCTTCAGGGTCCCCCTGAGGCCACTGGTAGGAAGTAGTCTCCCAGGCTGCCTTCCATGAGGCTGTGGGAAATTCAGTCTTGCTCAGCTTGTTCACTCAAATGTACAGCTGAGAGAGAAAGGATCAGTTTCCCCTGTTTAAGAAGCCCTCAGATAGTGTCCATGGAGGGTTAAAGGAGGTTTAAAGGAGTTTGGGAGGTGGCCTGCATGGGCTGGACCACTGACTATAACAGGCCAGCTGATTGGTTGAGACCACATCTCAAAGATAATTGGAGTGAGGAGAACTTGAGTGTGGCATGAGGCCCTAAGTACAACCCCAGTATGGCCCTCAAAAACATTTCAGACAACCCCATTTAAATATGTGTGTGTGTGTGTGTGTGTGTGTGTGTGTGTGTGTGTGTGTGTGATTCTACTGGCCCTGGTGCACTGTAATCCTAGCTATTCAGGAGGCTGAGATCTGAGGATGGAAGTTCAAAGCCATGCTGGGCAGGTAAATCCATGAGGTTCTTATCTCCAAATAATCACCTAAAAGCCAGAAGTGGAGCTGTGGCTCAGGTGGTAGAACACTAACCTTGAGCAAAAATGTGAAGGGACAGCACCCAGGTTCTTAGTTTAAGCCCAAGGACCAGCCAAAAAGAAAGAAAGAAAAATGACTGATTCCCATTGTGCATCAAGTGACAGGTGCTTCAAAGCCACTTTTGTTGGGCCCACAAATAAACTATAAGTGGAGGCAGAGTCTCGTGCTGCTAACCCATGTTGTATGTGTCTCTGCTCTGAACCATTTTTCCAGCAATTGCTTTGCAATCACCTTGGGGTTCAGGAAGGACCAGACAAATTGATAACTTCTTAATGACAAGGGATGAAGCCACCCCTGAGGGCCGGCAGAGCCCCCCAGGACAGCTCACCCCGCAGGACACAGGACATGTTGATCCTGACCAGCTGTGACAGCCATCATGCCTCTCCAGAATCCACCAGAAACAAGGACCAGAATTATCACCACCCAGGCCACACTGGGACTGGTGGCCATTTTAACATGGCATACCTTTGTCCTCAAGTCTCCTTATTTTTTAATTTTTGCCAGTCTTGGGGCTTGAACTCAGGGCCTGGGAACTGTCCCTGAGCTTCTTTTGCTAGTGCACTACAACCTGAACCACAGTACTGTTTTTTTTTATTTTTCTGTGTAGTTTGTACTGAGGAATCAAACCCAGGGCTTCATGCATGCTAGGCAAGCACCCTACCACTAAGCCACATTCCCAGCCAAGTCTCCTTATTTAACTTAAGACAAATGTCTGTACCCCAAAGATAGCTGAAGATGTGCCCAAGCTGTCTTTCACCCCATGGCCACCATGGAAGAATTGACCTTTACATCCCAGTGTGGAGGATAGCCAGAGAGAAATCTTTGAAATCAAAGGCACTTGGACTAATGGCATAATTGCTCTGTGAAACCACTTGCCAAGTAATTATAGACTATTGTTAGGTTGATCTAGCTTCTTTTTTTATCCCTGCTAAATAATGAGGCTTTGCTTGGAGTGATGGGTGGGAGCAATCACACACACACACAGTTAGATAGAACAGAGGTCCCCTCTTTGCCACCCTTTTCTTTTCTACCTTCTTTAATGCAATAGCGGAGATGAAACAGCACCCCCCCCAGCCCCAAGCCAGCAGGTGAGTGAACAGGCCCGTGGGCCTCTGTGTTCTTACCCCTGCTAAGAGATATTTTTGGTATTAAAATATACTTTCAAGAAACAGCAGCTGGAGAATTTGCTGAGACTGGCAGTTCCTGTAAGGATAGAAGGTCCTTAAGGCCCCGAGGTTAGAGTAATGAAACCCAGGAGTTTTCTATGTCGCTCTTTTGAGCCTCTCCCTCCCCCACAAGTGGGCTTCCTTCTTCCTCTGCTCCTCCTCCTTCTATACCCTGAGATCATGTCCTTCATGTGCTCACTGCTCACAGCAAGCTAATGCAGATACATAGTGCAGTATTCACTTTTAAAACATGGATAATAGAGCTCCACTAGGATAAATGATATCTGTGGAAAGCCAGAGCATGCATTTCGGTGTCTGCTTAGTGCATCCATTGTGTCCAGATGGGGTCCTCAGAGCCACTGCCCGGGGAGAAGGGGTGAGCTCTGCCCAGAAGAAACTCCATGTGCAGGGGTTGGCGATGGGAAACAGAGGCCCACAGGGGGGCTGGGATTGGGGTGGACTTGGTGGTCAGAGCCGATGGCTGCAAACAGCCATCAGGGAAGATGGTCACCTGTTGGGGAATCAGAAGTGCTCTGGCCATGGCAGTGGGTCGGGAGTTGGGAGAGTGAGGTCATGATGTGACAGTGGGTATAGAGTCTGGAGCACCGTGGCCGTTGCAGTGGATAGGGATAGTCCTTCACAATGACCAGCAGGGCTCTGGCTCCCCACATCTGAAGAGTGAGGTGCAGCTGCTTGTCACCTGACCCCTCTTGAGACCATGGACCATCACCTGACCTCTCCTAAGACCACAAACTGTCCTTCCACTTCAGAAGCCACCTCTGGCCAGATCTGAATGCACTGGTGACCAGGCCCTGCTTTCCCTCTGCTCACCTCCTCTACTCTCACCCTCATCCTTCCTGTTGAACCTAAAGCAAACATCTGTCTCCAAAGATAGCCAAAGAAATACAGAAGAGCTGTCCTTATCTATTACCTGTAACAGACCCCCTTCTCTGTCCTTTGCTACACATCTTTATTTGGCTCAGAGGAGCAAGTGGCCCAATGGAATGTGGGGCATCTGGTGCTGTGGCTTGGGGTCCCTGGCTCTGATTGAAGCACTGTGTGACCGTGGGAGATCCAGGGTCCACAATGACCTTTACACTTTATCCTTTCTCCTTCCTGGGAGCCAGCGCTCCACGGAGCCGCTTGCTGATGATGCTAGTATGGGCCCAGCCTGTCTCACTGCTTATGGTGACCCATTCTGAGGGAAGAGGGCTGGGGCTATGCTTAATAGCACTCACTGGAAATCCTAGCACTTGCATGGCTGAGGCAGGAAGATCAAGAGTTCTAGGACAGTCTGGGCTACTTACAAAAGTCTGAACGGCTGACTTTACTTAATATAATTTTTTCCAAGTTTTTCCATTTCCTAACAAATGGGGCAATGTCATTCTTTCTGATGGAGGCTATGGTAAATAATGCTGCAATAAACATTGTTGTGCTGGTAGCTTTAGTGTAACCCCTCTGTACAGTATGTTCACAAATAAAATTAAATTAAATTAAAAAAGAGGTCTGAACGGTCCTTCTTATGTCAAGGAGTCAGCTGAGCCTGCCTATGGTCTGAACTACACTGGATCCCTCAGTCCTCCTCTTCCTGTTCCTCCTCCTCGCCTCCCTTCTGCTCTTTCTCCTCTTTCTCTTCTTCCTTCTCCTTCTTCATGCCAGTCCCGGTGCTTGAACTCAAGGCCTGGGTGCTGCCCCTTAGTTATTTATTTATTTTTTTTAATTTGGTCAAGGATGATGCTCTACCACTTGAGGCACAGTTCTACTTTCAGCTTTTTGGTGGTTAACTAGAGATAAATATCTCATGGACTTTCCTGCCTGGGCTAAGTTCAAACCATGATCCTCACATTTCAGCCTCCTGAGTAGCTGGGATTACAGGTGTGAGTCACAGATGCCCTGGCTGTGATTTGACATCTAAATGGAGTTGGTGGAAGGGTACTAACTACTTTTTGTTCTGATTTCTGAGTTTGACAGTTTTATTATTTATTAAAAATGACATGATTTCCTTGTCTCAGCATTTCTCCTGCTTCAGGGGGTCTATTTGTATTTGTAAAGTTCCAGAGTCCTTGTCAGTTTTCTTCCATTTGGAAATAGGTGTGAGGACCGTTGTTGTCCTATGTATGTCCCACATGTAGCCTCAGCTCTGAGTTATGATTCAACAGCTCCATAAGGAGTAGAAACAATTTATAATGATGAGATTTATCATGGAAATATATGGCCACCACTTGTTAATGATGAGATTTATTTATCTGCTCAGTGTCTTTTTTTAGTAAGACCAGGGAGATTGCACAACTCTTAATCCCTTCTCAGGAAATCAAGCTGTCCCCTATCCTCAGTGAGGAGCCCAGTAGAGATGTCCAGGAAGAACATACATCGATAAAGACTTTTCAAGGGTACCTTAACTTATTGTTATTATTATATTTTGGTGGTACTAGGATTTGAACTCAGGGCCTCACCTGCTAGGCAGATGCTCTACTTGAGCCCTGTTCCAGTTCTTACTGCTTAGGTTAAGGATGGGGTGTTTGTTTTTGAAATAGGGTCTCATGTTGTTGCCAGGGCTGGTGTGAACCTCCTGTTTGTATGATACTCCCACATGCATAGCTGCCACTACAACCTGCTTATTGATTGAAATTGTGTGGGAGTGTGTATGTCTGAGCTAGCTTCAAATTGTAAGCCTCCTGATCCCTGTCTTTCAAGGAGGAGCTAGATCCCACCCAGCTGTGATGTCCTTGATTGCTGAACTCATTGGTAGAGCCAGAGCCCTCACGATCCAATCACTTATCAAGGCCCCACCTCCTGACAGTTCATTCAGCTATGATGTCATTGGTGGATGAGCCCATTGGTGGAGTCAGAACCTCTATGACCCAATCACCTCTCTCTTGTCTCCAGATTGCAGCAAGCTTTCAACCCAGGAGCCTTTGGACCATATTCATGCTTCCCAGGTGAAGAAGATGACATAACGGGATAGCAGGGATGGCTGGTTGCAGTCCTAATGGACCAGTTGATCACATCAAGAGGACAGCAGAGATGGTGACTCAGAACTCTAAACCTAAGGAGTGAAAATACCTATCCTGGAACCATCCACTAACAGATTTTGTCTGAGTGAGAAGTTAATGTCTGCAGTGCCTAGCTGCTTTTATTGGGGATAGAGTCATGTATTTGGGGCTGTCAGGGAGGTGGGGAGACCTATGGAAGATGAGGCACAGAAAACATGCCACTTGCACATTGCAAAGTTCAGGCCAATGGCTCCTCTTTCTCCTCTCATTGAGAGTAAGCCGTTGGATAGTAAGCTGGAGAAGAAATATTCAGTGTCATCAAAAAGCCAAAAAATCCCCAAGCCAAAGGATTTCGACACACTTCCAAATCTCCTCTATCAGGCTGGTTATTTTTCTTCCCAAAACTAGTAGCAGGTGTTTGGCTGTGTGCATTAAAAGCCATTTCGTGTTCCCTTGACAAAGGAGTTTTTTATTTAGTGCTGTAAGCTCAATAATACAGCATCTCATGAGAACTATTAAAATGGGAAATGTCTGCTGGGCTGACAATTGTTCTATCGATACATACTGAATACTACATTGCGGACAGCCAAATGGACCAATAGCTCTTATGGAAAAGGCTTAGCAGGGGGCCCTGGCTGTGCCACAGCTTCCGTGCTGGCCTTGGGGGATGCATTTGGAAGAGTCCTCCATAGATCCCCGGCAGTCCTCCATCTCAAGTGGGGTGGAACATGGCTTTGGCTGCCTGAGCTGCTCAAACTCATGTTTTCCAGTGTGGTGGAGAGCTGTGTAGACTAAACTCCTCTCCTATCCTTCTCAGGCAGGCTTAGAGCAGTTTCACTCTGGACTGCGTGCCTGGGATTCCAGAACTGCAGACCCTCTGCCCCCTTACTTCCCACCACTCTGTCATTGACTTGGCTCTGAATCTATAGGTTTTGTCTCCTGATTCTTAATTGTTCCTAGGATTTTTCCTCCACTTCTGTCTACTGAACACCATTTTGTGTAAATCCTCTTCTCCATCCTCTTCATTACCACCCCCGCATCCCGCCCTCCTCTCCCATTGATAGGGCTTGAGAAGTCCTAGCCCTGATTGGTCAACTTGACTGGATGGAGAGACTTGGGGGAGACTGGGGAGGCTCACTTCTGCCAAAGTCCATGATGGATTTTGAAATGATCCAATCACATCAGGGTGATGATTGTGGATGGATACATCAGATCATGAAGTGATCAGTGTAGATCTGATCATCAGTGAATTCATCAGATCATGATGTGATCAGTGAATCTGATTATTGATGGATTCAGGATTTGATTAGATCCTTGGGAGCTGGTGGAAATGATGGGGTCTGGGTGGAGGAAATGGGTGGCTGGGAATGTCTCCTTGGGAGTTGTATCTTGCCTGGCCACTTCCTGTTACTGCTTCTCCTCACTTCCTGTCTATCAAGACATGAAGTCCTCCCCCCCCCCCAGCTGCCATGATGTTTGGGAACCTGGTGCTGAGCAACCAGGGATGGAGCCCTCTGAGGTTGTGAGCAGGAGATACCATTCTTTCTTCAATGTGTTTATCTCAGGGATAATCACAAAGACAAGAATAATATCAAATATCAAATATACACACTGATAACTCCCTGTGAAGAACTTATGTTTCAACCATTTTTTTTTATCGGACATGGGGCTTGAACTCTGGGCTTGAGTGCTGTCCCTGTACTCTTCAGCTCAAGGCAAGTGCTCTACCACTTGAGCCACAGCTCCACTTTTGGTTTTCTAGTGGTTTATTGGAGATAAGAGTCTCACAGACTTTACTGCCTGAGCTGGATTTGAACCTAGATCCTCAGATCACAGCTTCCTGAGTAACTATGATTACAGGTGTGAGCCACAGGCACCTGGCTCAACCATTTTCATTTCACCCAGTGTAGAGCACAGAGGCCATGATCCTCCTATCTATGCTTCCTCCATAGCTGGTATTATAGCTATCCATCATCATGCTCAGCTTGTCGGTTGAAATGTGGATTTAAGTTTTTGCCCTGGTTTGGCCTCAAACCACACTCCTTGATCTCTGCCTCCTTAGTAGTTGAGATTGTAAGTGTGAACCACTGTGCTTTTCTTTTTCTTCTTCCTTTTCCTGGTACATAGCCCAGGCTGGTCTCAAACTTACTGACTTCCTGCTTCAGCCTCTTCATCGCTGTGATTATAGGGCTGCACTTCCGTGCCTGGCTGACTGTAGTTTTCTTTGGGGTGCTTACCAGCACTTAGACAATATTAATGAGGATTAATGATGTTGTAAATAGGTGTTTAAAATAAATAAAAAAGGTGAAAACAGGGATTAGGGAAAGCTACAGTGGGTTAATAACTGAGGTATTCCACGGTGAGCCGCTCCAAGATTATTTTAGCAGCAAGAAGGAAACATTTTGTCACAAACAAAATCAATCTGTAATCAGAAGATAATTTGCAATCAGCTTTGCAAGTGAAATTGCATTTTCTTGTGGTCTGAGGGTGTTTTGGGAACTGCATGAGTGAGCTGATAAATGAGTAATGGATTGGAAGGTGAGGGTGAGGGCTGGTTTCACCAGCCAGGTGTTTACAGGGAGGGAGGGGGTGCTTCCCCCACAGCGATTCTTTAGAAGGAGCCACAGATGGACTCTGCTGAGAGTAGAAATGCCTGGAGCCTGGCAAGTGCACTGGTAACACGCTCTGCAGGATGTGTATGTCTCCTCAAAATTCACTCCACCTCCTGCCCCACTGCCTTGGTGATTCTGTGTATTTAAATTGTTGTGGGGGTCCTGGGGTTTGAACTCAGGTGCTCAAGCTTGCTATGTAGGTGCTCTACCACTTGAGTCACAACCCTGGTTCTGTTTGCCTTCTTCTTTTTTAACTGGATTTCATGGCCTTGCTCTTTCCTTTCTGAACTGTGATCCTCCTGTTTATACTTTCTGTGTAGCTGGAATGACAGACAGGAGCCTCCATGACTGGCTTATTGACTGATATGGGGGGGTCTCAAGAGATTTTTTGGCTTCCATCAAACTGTGATCCTCCTACCCTAGCCCCCAAAGCAGCTGGTATTACAGGTGTGAGCTCCCATTCCAGCTGGGTATAACTCTGTATGAGCAGTGACAAATGCTTCCCATGTTTCCCCCTTAGGTTTATCTTGAAACCAAAATGAGGGTGACATGGGGTTTGGGCAGGTAACCAGCTAGTCACACAATTACACACATTCTCTAAAGAAACCACAGATTGCCAAGTTACAAAATTACTTAACAAACAAAACAAAAAACCTCCTGACCATAAAGACTGAATTCAGAAAGGACTTAGTGTATTTCAAGCAGTGGCTTAAAAAAAATCTAGCAATAAAATGGAAAACAAATCAAAAGAGGATGGCATGATCCCATCTTCCCTGTTGTGATGTGCAGAATGTGGGTACTAAAGCCTCGGAAGCTTCCAGAGCTAGTTTTCAGGGACAGCTCTGCTTTGGCCAGCTGGCTCTCTTCATGCATTATGCAGTGTTTTCCCTTTCCCCATTCTTGTCTTAAATACTTATGAAACTTGTTTAGACCGCGCTAATCCAAGAAATAAAATAGAATTATCTGAGCAGAGGTAATGCAAGGGGACACCACCGTGATTTAGGAAGCCAGCTTGGAGGTGTGTGTTAGAATATGAGGGAATTAATTTGCTGAGTTCCTGGTGATGCACTGCTGTGGCCCTCACAGTATTCTGCAAGTGAACAGGACAGGGTTTCATGCTCATCCTCCTCGTGCCTGCTTGGGACTCAGATCTTGTTGGATGGAACTGGGTTCAAGGTTCTGCATGACTGGTTATGAATGGGCTCTGGCTAATTTGTTTCTTTCACTCATGGGTATGGCTGCTTTGACAGTCCTGAGTTTATCTTCTACCCCAAATCAGTAAATGTGGACTTCTTCCAGAACATTCTCAAGATTCCTACCTTGGATATGGACTTCTTCTAGAACTTTCTGACAATTCCATCCTTGGGAGTCGATTTTGGTATCTGTTGTCTATGACAGTTTCTCACCTCTTTCAGAATGAGTGGAGGGGAAAGTTTGGAGGGTCACAACATGGAGGGGATTAAGGAGATGGAGATGTGGATTAATGACAGTTTGGTAATTACACATCATGTGTATGTATTGGCTTATGTACAGTACCCCATAAATAAGTACAAATATTGTATGTTCACTAAGAAGAAAAAAAGCAGTCAGGTGCAGGGATACATGCCTGCAATCCCAGTACTTAGGAGGAAAGATGGGAGGATCTTCAATTTGATTGAGGGCAGCTCAAGTAGTAGAGGCTAACTTTGAGCGGAAGAGCTTTGGGCAGAACCCAGGCCCACAGTTCTAACCCCATGACCGACGACAGGTTAGCACTATACTACTTGAGCCACAGCATCACTTCCGGTTTTCTCAACAGAAAATTGGAGATAAGAGTCTCACAGACTTTCGTACTCAGGCTGGCTTTGAACCATGATACTCAGAGCTCAGCCTCCTCAGTAGCTAGTCTTACAGGCATGAGCCACTGGCACCTGGCTGCCCATGTGTTTTGAACCCCTAAACCAGAGCTCAGCCTCTGTCCTCTTGGTTCTCTGGAGACTCATGGACTTCCCTGCCCAGGCTGGCTTTGGACTAGGATACTGAGATCTTAGCCTCTTGAGTAGCTGGAGTTAAAGGTGTGAGCCACTGGTGCCCAGCTAGTCTGGGGGGGTGTTGTATTCCTGGTACAAGGAGGTGAAGAAGACCTCCCCCTATGGCCTTCCATGACCCAGGCACCCCAGGGTTCCTTTGTGTCTGCTTCCCTTCTGTCTGGGAGGAAGGTGGGCGGTTTTTCTCTGCCAAGACTGGAATGTGATGATTTTGGGCCTGGCGGGCTCTGCCATGGCTGGAGACACTGCTCAGCCCCGGAACATGGCCATGGACACTGCAGTAGACAGCACCACAGCATGCAAGGGCAGATAAAAAGGCCTTAACTGTGAGGGTGGGCAGAGCACCGCACTGACAGGCTAAGTCCAGATGCCCTGCTCTGCCATGTCTGTCCCTGGGTCTACCTGGTCCATTCTTGTCCTGGTCCCTAGACAAAAAGAGACATGCAGATGGGGAGCCATTCTGCCAGGCAGCGGATGGTGGTTCTTTGAGTGTGGATGCTGAGGACACAGGCAGTGACCAGAACTCGACTAAACCCCGTGATCATGGACAGAGGTGATGGTGATCAACCCTCTTACCTGAGGGTGGGAGAGGGGCCTGGGGGAACTCTCTAAGGGAATGGGGCCAAGTGAGCTGACTCTCAGCTATGGTCTGGGTGTAGAAGATGCTCCAAAGGCCCACACATGGAAAGATTGGTCCTCTGTCTGGGAGCTGCCAGAAGAACATGATTTAATATTTAAGCATCTCCAGGAGGAGTGAGGTTTGGGACCCTGTTCTCTCTCTCTCTCTCTCTCTCTCTCTCTCTCTCTCTCTCTCTCTCTCTCTCTCTCTCTCTCTCTCTCTCTCTCTCTCTCTCTCTCTCTCTCTCTCTCTCTCTCTCTCTCTCTCTCTCTCTCTCTCTCTCTCTCTCTCTCTCTCTCTCTCTCTCTCTCTCTCTCTCTCCTAGCTGCCATGAGGTAAGAAGGTAAGAAGTCTTCTCTGCTACAGGTAAACCCACAGCAATGGGACTGCTGCCCTTAAATGGAAACCTATGCGGCAGTGAACCAAACTAAACCTTCTCTTGTGGTGAGTGATCCCACACCGGGATCTGGTCACAGTGCTGGGAAGCCGGTGCATGCAGCCCTACACTGGACATCCAGCCCCAGCGTTTCTCCAGGGTCCCTACTGGCTCAGAGCCCCAGGGGTCAGAAACCAAGGATGGACTAGGATGGAGCAAAGGGTCAGAGCCCCTGCCACCCCAGTGTTCCCTCCCCATCCCCTGCATCTCCATGAAGGTGTCTCTTGTTGTGCTTGTGGGTTTGGGGAGGCCCAGTGTGGTGCTGTTATTTGAGAGTTAATGTCTTTCCCTTGGAAGGAATAAAAAAAAACCAAACATGTGGTGACAAAGAATTTGTTCTGCTCTTTAGGCTGTAGGCATGGATTCCTCGCCAAGTAGCAACATCTAGTTCTAGTGGAAGATGGGTCCCTGGTGGCACTGGCAGCCACCCTGGATGCACGGTGAGAAGCTCCTGATGGCCCATCTATGCTGTCTGCCCTTCCAAAAACCCGTCCCTCCCTCCTTCCCCTCCTTCCCCTCCCCCTCCCACCAGCCTGCCTGCCTCCCTTGCTTTAAAAATTATTTTTAAATGCTCAACACTGAGAAGTGGCAGCTATATCCTGCCAGAGCCTGCCAGCAACAAAAGGGAATCCTGAATTAGGGGGTGAGGATGTGGAAAAATAAAGACATAAGACAAAGGATGGGGTTGGGAGGTCTGCAGCTTAAGACTGCAGCCCCATTTATTTTTAACTTTCTCTATTATATACTAATATAAGTCAAGAGGTAACATAAGGTTACCAAAGTCTAGAAAAACAAGGAAAATTTCAGTAAAAACAGAGTGCACTAAAAAAAAGACAAGGTCAACTGTTAGAAAGTAAAACAAACTCTGCAGACATAAAAAAGAAATCCCAGGCACCTAGTGTTCTTTAAGTAAGCCAATTTCTTGTACATGCCCCACATTGAGCATTTGGGTCAAGATAACCTTTAAACTTTGCTATTGGCTCCCAACAATCTACAGCTCTTTCTTTCTTTCTTTCTTTCTTTCTTTCTTTCTTTCTTTCTTTCTTTCTTTCTTTCTTTCTTTCTTTCTTTCTTTCTTTCTTTCTTTCCTTCTTCTTCTTCTTCTTCTTCTTCTTCTTCTTCTTCTTCTTCTTCTTCTTCTTCTTCTTCTTCTTCTTCTTTGTTTATTTATTTTTTAAAATTATTTATTTATTTATTTTTGCTGGTTTTGTATCCCTTTTATTGACTCATGTATTGTGTGGACAGAAGTTTTGGGTGTTTGGGGAGCTACAGGTGTCCTGCTTGAAAGGATCCTTCATGCCCATCCCAGTGGACCACCCAAAGGCAAACAGGCACAAGAGAAAGATTACTACAAGGTGTATTAGAGAAGCCATATTTCCCCAAAGAGGGAGCACATGGCATCCGTCCCTATTCAGGTAGCAGGAGGGTCTGGGAGCAGGAAGTGAGGTGGGTGTTTGCTCAGGTGGGTCTGGGTGGAGAGAGGGAGTGGCCAGCTGTAGGGCGGGAACTCCAGGGCAGACAGTAGCTCAGGGCTGGGTGGAGCTGAGGACCAAAGGTGGGCGTAAAGCTAACTTCACTTGGCAGCTGGTTTGAGGCTCAGCTTTCCAATACGGCTTTTTGCATTGATCTGACACTAGTCCTGATTGCTGGCTGGCTAATCTAAGTGTCTTCACTTGGTGGAAGACTTCTCACCAGGAAGAGGGGGGTAAACTGCAATGCATAAATACCTTTCAAGCTTCTGTTTATATTTGCTGATGGCCCAATAGCCAGAGAAAAGTGCACGTGCAAAGGGCAGAGTGCGTGTGGGAGGGTGTGCAGGGAGTGAATTCAGGAAGTGAGATTCCCTAGCCAGATGTGAAAGGAATCATTAAACAAGTTGTTGAAACATCTCCAAAAATCTGAGTGGCTTCCTCCAACTAAGGACTCTTCTTATTTTTGTCAGTCATGGGGCTTGAACTCAGGGCCTAAACACTTCCTCTGAGATTTTTTTGCTCAGAGCGAATGCTCTACCATGGTAAGCCACAGCTCTACTTCCAATTTTTAGGTGGTTCATTGGATATAAGTCTCATGTACTTTCCTGCTTAGGTTGGGTTTGAGATCGTTAGATCTCAGCCTCCGGAGTAACTGGGATTACAGGCATGAGCTACTGGCACCCGGCTTGAGGATTATTTCTTGCCTAACACAATTCCAAGCTGAGGAAACTCAGCAGGAATTCTCTTATTCAGTTGCTCTGCCATGGGCTAAGAACTTCAAAGCCCATGGCCTTTTATCAGTGTCCACACTTTCTGGAACAATGGGCCCCAGGAATTCTCCACTGCTCTGTACAACACTGGGAAAAGCAGAGGATGGAGGACTAAGGAAATGTTTTAGAGATCTGTTGTATGGCAGCTGTAGCTGTTGCCAGGTCAGAGGGGCTGGAAGCTTCTAGAAAGAATTTAAGGATAGATGGAGAGGAGACACTAGTGGGAGCAGGCTTACTAATACAAAGTGAAGGCAAAGGGCGAAGGCGGCAGAATAATGAAGGACTAATGGCCTTGAGGGTCCAAGGACCCTCGATCTTTTCCGGGAACTTAGAGGTGGTCATGTCTGGTAACCCATGTCCATAACTTCAGGGCTGTGCAGCACCAACACCGGCATGTTGGGCAGGACTTGATGGTCAGACTAGGACTGTCCCCTTCCAAAACTGTGGGAATGGCAAGACCTCGTTGTATGTCACGACTCATTCTATGAAGGGCAGCAGGTCAAGATGTGACTTTTTTTTTTTTGCCTATTGCTGGGGTTTTGAACTCGGGGCCTTTCCCTTCTAGGCAGTGTTTTACCAGTTGAGCCACTCCCTCCATGCTTTTTTTGCTTTCTTTTCTAGATTGCATCTCTTGTTTTTGCTTACAGCTGGACTCAGAGCAAGATCTTCCCTCCTTTGATTGCTGAGGAGCTGGAATGCAGTTACCTTTGGCTTATTGGTTGAGATGGGGAATCTTCTTGTTTGCTACGCTGGCCTTGAATTTAAATCCTCCTGATCCCTACCTCCATTGAGAGCTTGTTTTATGGGTTGTTCTAATGTAATTCGGAACCCTCTGACATTCTGCCAAGCTTTTAGAAACTGACTAAGATGTTGGAAATTAAACAAGCTCTACCTGAAGATGAGCTGTGAATTCCAATTGTTGAAGGTGTTACAGGTGTTCTGTGGTCTGTTTTGCTTTATGGAAGGATGTGAGTATTTTCTCTGGCTTACTTACTGATTTCTTATAAAGTTTTTAATTCATCTTCAGGAAACTAGAGTGGTTTAGCCTGAAAGCTAGTGACTCCTGTTAGCCATAGCCAGAATACAGGACTGATTTCCATTTGTCCAGTCTGCCTCTGGTATAGATGGGGAGCTGGAGTAGTATGAGGGATGTTGTTTGAGGGCAGACCATTCCTAATCCTGGGTCCACCCCCTGTCTGTGGACTGGCTCAGGGTCCATCACTCCCACGTGTCTGTGCTGGCAGCGAAAACATCAATGGGTTAGTGGGGGGAATCTGAGCGACCGGGCTCCACGTGGCATCTGCCGAGCACCTGACAGGGACCTCCAGCGATCAGTGAGCCCAAGCCCCATCCGAGCCGCACGCTACCAATGCACTGAGGTCACAGGCTTCTTCTTCTTCTTTTAATTTAAAGTTTTTATTTTTGTAGAGAGATTCCAAGTGAGTTGTTTATTTTTCTTGCCCTTTTCCATATTTGATGAGGGAAGAGAGCCACGGCAGTAATAGCTGTGATTCATTGAACCTTTATGGGGTCTGGCTCTGTATGCAGCAACCTGTTGCAGGGTCTTCATGATCAAAACAGCTCGGGGGAGGGGAGAGGGGAGCGGGGTTGTCGATGTCAGCACCCCCATTTCCACACCTCAGGGTTGGGAACCCCTCCTGGGAAGGGCACCATGGTACAGAAGTGTTTGTTGTATTGGAGACCCCACCCTTCCACTTTGTCTGTCAGATAGAGGAGATCTGAAATTCATGTTGGCTCAGCATTGGTGCCTCACACATGTAATCCCGGCTACTACAGAAGGCTGAGATAATGGTTCAAAGCCAGTATGAGTAGGAAACTCCTCAAGACATTTATCTCCATGGAGCCAACCAAAAGCCAGAAGTGGAGCTGTGAACGTGAATGAAAATGCTTTGGAACAGCACCCAGCCCTGAGTTCAAGCCCCAGGACCGGCACAAAGGCAAACAAACAAAATTCCCATTGCACAGAGGACTGTGTTATCAGTGACACCTTGTGGGAAATGCTGTCTCCTCCTGCTTTTAAGTGAAATCGGGGTCCTGTGAGACAGGTGGGCACTGTGCATCTCCATGCTCTGCTGCCATGGGCACAGGCCAGGCTGCTCAGGGTGTGGTGGGACTGCCTCCGCAGGGCACATAGGAGCTGCTTCCACCTGGATCCAGCACTTTCCTAGACTTGCAGGCTCTCCTTTCTCTTTCAGGTAGAGGAGCGTCATCTCCCAGACTTGTGGAATTTTCTATGTGTCGTCCTGAGCAATCCTTGCCTGCTGCTCCCTGCTGTGGACATTTTCAGATGGCAGTGGGAGAGCCACACAGCCTATGATCATGACTCCATTCGCTGGGATGGAGCAGGCCTGGGCTTCTTGGAGAATGAAGAATTCAGAGACGGTGCCTTCTGGCTCTATCAGAGGTTCAGGTTGACAAATGGAGATGTGGCAGGCTGTGGTCTTTTGTTTTTGGCAATGGCGGGGTAAAATCTGCATCGGCAGCAGCTGACAGCTGACAGCGTCCCAGTGTTGGCCCTTTGCCCCTCAATTTCATATCCTCCACTTGAAGCCTCATAGCTCTTCCCTAAGCTAAATAATGGGACACATAGCTCTCCCAAGAAAAGACAGGGGTGTGTGCAAATATGTGCCTGGGTGAGTGTGTGCACACTTATGTGAGGGAGAAGTTTCCACCAATCAGAACAGATGCATCTCAACTAATGACTGACCTTAGAGCTTTTTCATTTCTCCTAGGGATCTGGAACACAATAGAAGCATCTGGAGTTGACTGGGCCCACTGTGCCATGATTTCACACAAACACAGAGACTGAGTGTATCCTGGGGTCTTGGAATTGAGCAGTTGTGGGTGAGCCTGCACCCCACCTTGCTATCTGATTCCTGCATCAACCTCAGGATGCAGCCCCCATCTTTGGACATTTTCTTTTGGCCTCCCAGATACTTCTTAGTTTGAACATTATGGGTCAAGACTAGTTCAGGCAAAAAAAAAAGTTTGTGAGACCTCATTTCAATGAAACAAGCCAGGTGTGTAGCATATGCCTATCACCCAGCTATATAGGAGCGGTAGGTGGGAGGATTGCAGTCGGGGCCAGCCCTGGGTATTTAGAAGTGATTAGAACAGTGGGAGCACAGGAGGCAGAGGGTTGGAGGGGTGGGTGGGGGCTGGTTAGCAAGGGGTACCGTTGCCAGCTATGGTAGAGAGGGAGAAGGTGGTGAATCTCCTGGAGATTGGATGTCTGGGATCAGGAGGGAGAGACAGAAGGTGCTCAGGTTCCTGGTCTTTGGGATCCCATACACACGTCTCCCTCCCTGTCCCTGGCCAGCAAAGCCAGACCTCATCTTCATCCTGGGGTGCACACACAGCCCGACCCACCCTGGATGCTAGGACCGAGACAAGGAGAGGTCTGGGGAGACATGGCAGGCCACAATAGAGGACAAGCGAAGGCTCTCTTTGCCCCTTGTTTCCCCTTTGGGAGCCATTTGGAGCCCTCACTGCACTCATTTTCTTGGCCTGTGATGTGTTCTCAATCACATTAATTCCTCCTCTAAATATAGAAGCCATCTGACGCCAGCTAACTTGTAATCACTGATCGCCCATTTAACAACCACTTCCTGCGGCTGCTGGGTGGGGGGTGTCTGTGGGGCCAGGGCAAAACACAGGCCTGGAGGACCGGAGGCCTAGACCTGCAGGCTTCACCCAAGGGCTGAACCAGGGCCTCCTTGTGGAGGAAATGTCTGCCTGACTAGCTCACTTGTCTATCTATCTTTATCTATCTATCTATCTATCTATCTATCTATCTATCTATCTATCTATCTATCTATCTATCTATCTATCTATCTATCTATCTATCTATCTATCTATCTATCTATCTATCTATCTATCTATCTATCTATCTATCTATCTATCTATCTATCAACCTACCTAGCTAGCTAGCTACCTACCTAGCTACCTAGCTACCTATCTAATGAGTCTATTTTATCTGTCTGTCTGATCTATCTATCTTCTCTTTCTAATCCATCTATCTGTCTGTCTTATCTGTTTGTCTAGCTAATCCATCCTTCTCTCTTTCTTTGTGTTGGTCTTCTGTTAAAGCTCCTTCTAAGAGGGTGCCAGCCTGGTGGGAGGCACCTGTGCACAGGTTAAGGGAAGCTAATGATACATATCCCCTCCTAGCTGGTCTCTGCCCTCCCAGCCGCTGCCTGGTCTATTCCAGCACTCCTGTTAAGGACAATTTAGCCCTGTCACTAATTACTTTTAAAGTTCTAGATCTCAATTAGAGAGTTCATTACTTTTCACCATCTTGCCCCCATTAAAGACATTTTCATTATTAAGTTGATTTGGAAGAATGGAAGAGCCCTGCTGAGACAGAAGAGTTACTGTCCACAGTGCCTCCTGCTTGCTCTGCAGCCTGCCTGGTTTTAGGGATACCCTTGAAAGCTTTGCTTTGGGACCTCCTCCTCACCCTCCCCCCAGTCAGTTAACAAATATTCTTGAGGTCTTGGCTTTGGACTCGGTGCTGGACTGGGCTTGGGACAATGGAGCCGAGTTAGAGTGTTACCATTTCTGTGACAAATACTTGTGAGAAGAAAAACTGCAAAGAAGAAAGATGAAGCCAAGCACTGAAGCTCATGCCTGTAATCCAAACTACTCAGGAGGATGATATCTGGGGACTCGGTTTGAAGCTGGCCTGGGCAGGAAAGTCTGTGAGACTCCTCTCTCCAATTATCCACCAAAAAGCCAAAGTACTGCTGTGGCTCAAATAACAGAGCACCAGCCTTGAGTGAAAAAATCTCAGGGACAGCAAATACCAGGACTTGTTCACATGTGCATGCACATGCATGCAAGTATGAACACACACCACATACACACAAGAAATGAAATAAAATAGAGATGAGACTTTTCTGAGATTTGGTTTGAGTGGCCTGGGCCCACATCTGTGGCCCCACGCAGCCCCACACAGAAGAACTTCTGGCCTCGCCCTTCCTCACAGGTCACGGTGCCTTGCCGATTCCACTGGGACCAGTGGAAGTGCCTCTAAATCCTACATCTTTTAAAATTCATTTATTTATTTTACATTAATTTACTTCACTGTTCTTCTAGAGATGATCTACAGTGGGATTCTGATTACATGAGTCAGGTAACAAGTACATTTCCTTTCCTACAGTGTCTTCCATTCCCTTGCTCTCTCCCAGTCCCTCTCTTCTGTCTCCACCCGAGAGTTGCGTAGTTCACGTTCACCAGTGTCTAGTGCCCTCCACTATTGCACTTGTCACCTTCTTCCCCTCCAGTTCTGTGCCCTTCCCACACTCTTCCAAAGACATACACGTGAATATACCATACATAAGGAAAAGACGACTGAATCATCAAAAACTAAAAACACATACTAGGGAGAACATAGGCCATTTGTCTCTGATCTTGGCTTACCTCACTTAACATGATTTGTTCTAGTTCCAGCCATTTTCCTGCAACTGACATTATTTTATTCTTTCTAATGATGTGTAAATTTCAATTGTGAAAAGGTACCATATTTTTTGGATGCCATCATCTATTGTGGGCACCTGAGTCGTTTCATATTTTGGCTAATGTGAATAGTGCAGCAATGAACATGGATGTGCAGGTGTCCTTATCATATCCTGGCTCATGATATTCAGGGTAGATGCCCAGGAGGGGGATGGCTGGGTCATAAGGGAAATCTGTGTTTAGTTTTTTGAGGAACCTTGGGACTGCTTTCCAGAGTATGGTTGTACTAGTTTACATTCACACCAGCAGTACAGTAGGGTTCTGTTCCCAACATTTCTTGTTGGAATGCAAAATGTTGGCCAGTCTACCTGTGGTGAGATAGTATCTCAGGGTTGTTTTTATTTGAATTTACTTTATGACCAGGGATGATGAATATTTCCTCTATGTTTCTTTGCTTACCATTTCTTCTTCTTCTTCTTCTTCTTCTTCTTCTTCTTCTTCTTCTTCTTCTTCTTCTTCTTCTTCTTCTTCTTCTTCTTCTTCTTCTTCTTCTTCTTCTTCTTCTTCTTCTTCTTCTTCTTCTTCTTCGTTTCTTCCTCCTCCTCTTCCTCCTCTTCCCTCCCCCCTCTCCTCCTCCTCCTCCTCCTCCTCCTCCTTCTCCTCTTCCTCCCATCTCCTCTCCTTATTCTTCTGTCTGTCATGGGGCTTGAACTCTGGGCCTGGGCACTGCCCTTCAGCTCAAGGCAAGTACTCTACAACTTAAGCCATAGCACCACTTCCAGTTTCCTTGTGGTAAATTGGAGGTAAAAGTCTCATGGGCTTTCCTACATGGGCTGGCTTTGAACCATGATCCTCCAATCTCAGCCTCCTGAGTAGCTAGGATTACAGGTGTGAGCCACCGGTGCCCGCTTCTCACCTCTTCTGAGAAATCTGTCCTTAGCTCCCTTGCCCATTTAGTGATTAGTGTACTAGATTGGGGAGGGGTTAGTTTCTTGAGCTCCTTGTATATATTGGATATTAGGCATTTGCCTGATGTATTGCTGGTAAGGATCTTTTCCCAATTGTTTGGCTGTATTTCTAGGTGATTCTGTCCTTAACTGTGCAGAACTTTTTTTATTTTCATGTAGTCCAGTCTCTCTCCTATCTGTTGGGCCCCTAGGACTCTATTCAGGAAGTTCCTGACTATACCTGAAAGTCTAATGTCTCTCCTACTCTGTCTTGTAGTAGTTTCAGTTTTTGAGTCTGATGTTGAGGTCTTTGATCCACTTTGAACTGATGTTAGTGCATGGTGAAAGGCAGGGATCCACTTTAGTTTTCTTCATATAGCTGCCCAGTTTTCCCAATACCAATTGTTGAAGAGGTGATGTATTTTCCACTGTATGTCTTTGGCTCCCTTGTTGAATATCAGATGACTTTATAGTGATTTTATTTCTGGGTCTTCTAATCTGTTCAATTGATCTTTGGATCTATTTTTGTGCCAATACCAAGCTGGGTTTTTTTGGCTTTGTAGTAGAGCTTGAAATCTGGTATTGTGATACCACCACATTGCTCCATCTCCCCCCAAATTGCTACGGCTATTTTAGGTCTTTTGTTGTTCCATATGAATTTTTGGATAATTTTCTCTATCTCAGTAAAGAACATCATTGGGATTTTGATGGGTATTGTTTTGAATTTAGTAGTATGGCCATTTTCACAATATTTATTCTACCTATCCATGAACATAGACTATCTTTCCATTTCCTTGTGTCCTCTTTGATTTCTTTGTTCAGAATTTTTTTGCTGGTCCTGAGGCTTGAACTCAGGAACTGGGTACTGTCCCTGAGCCTCTTTTTACTCAAGGTAGTTCTCTACCACTTGAGCCCCAATACTACTTCTGGCTTTTTTGAGTGGTTTATCAGAGATAAGAGTCTCAACAGAGACTTTTCTGCTCAGGCTGGCTTTGAACCATGATTCTTATAGCTTAGCCTCCTGAGTATCAAGGACTACAGGAGTGAGCCAACTGCACCTGGCTCTTTCTTCAGATTTTTATAGTTTCCATTGTAAAGATCTTATAGGTCTTTGATTGCTAGGTACTTGTCTTTGAGGCTATTACAAATGAAGTTGTTTTCATGATTTCCCTTTCAGATTGTACCTTGTTTTGGCATACAGAAAAGCTACTGATGTTTTGTGGGTTAATTTTGTTTACTGCTACTTTACCAAAGTAGTTGATCAGCTCTAGGAGCTTGGGGATGGAGTTTTTGGGTCCTTTAGGTATAAGTTCATATCATCTGCAAATGGGATAGTTTGATTTCTTCTTTCCCTCTATGAATCTCTTTTATGTCCCTTTATTGCCTTTTTTGTTGTTGTGTTCTTGAAGATGGTCATTCTGACTGGATTGAGATCCCTTTTTAACAGAGAGGATATTTTTGGGAAGGGAAAGAAACCTTATTTGGGTCTTCAATGATCAGTGACCTTTCCAAGATCAGCTCTATTTGATTATCTGTTGAGATAAAAATCTCATGGTGGGTATAACCTAGACAAAATGTGTGAGACATTACATTTTAACCATTTGGACAGAGTCTGATGTTACCTTTTTAGAGACTGCATACTACTTCACACTCTGAATGGACTATTATGTGTTCTGCTTCCTCATTTCACAATCTGTTGTGTGTGCATAAGTCACCACAGAAAGAAGGTGGCTGGAAATCCATTACTATTTTCAGTTCTGTGTCATGGCTTCTCAAAGTGGAAATCCTGGGTTCAAGATACTTAATTTTAATGTTGTGATGAATGCCACTTGGTGGCATTTCTCAGAGATAAAAGCACCTTGTAGGTGGGGCAGCACTTTCTTCCCCCGTGGGTGTCAGTGTATTCCAGGTGCTGATGACACAGAGTTCCACTGGAATTCACATCTCTTTCACTAGTGGCATGTGCCAGCCCATTTCCTGCCCAACTCCATGTTTACCCTCTGAAGTATAGCAGTTCCTGTGAATTCCCCAGAGCTCTTTGCAAGTTAGTTATTCACCTTGTGTCCCGCATCTGTATACAAAAGCTCTTCCTAGACCCAAATCACCTTCCTTTAGGTCCTTCTTACATGGTGAAGTTCTACATTTTTACATAATTAAGTAGGCATACATATTTAATTATTAAAATTATCTTAAAATAGTTATGCCAAGGGGTTATTCATGCAGACAAGTCAATCAACTTCACTCCTTTAATCATTCATATATGTATATCTTTAATTTTAGGGTGGGAGGAATTCCAGTATTGTTTAGAAAGTTTGTTTAATTCCCTAATGGCACCTGTGATCTTCTTGCAGTTTTTGGTTTTTACACTTTTATTGGAAAGGCTTTCTGGGGTTGGAACTTGGGGTTTTGTGCTTGCCAGGCAGGTCCCCAGCATTTTGTGATTTAGTTGATTTCCACCTAGGGTCTTATGCTTGTGTCTGAGACCAGCCTTGGACTGTGATACTCTTATCTCTGCCATCCATATAGCTGGGATTGTAGGCATGTGCTGCTACACTAGGCCTGTGGTTTTTCACTTTACATGTATGTCTTCATCTATATGTAATGTTGATTTTATCCTACAAGTGGATGAGGTTCCTCTTTCAAAATTTTCTGATTGATAATGCACTGTCTCCCAACAGTTTATAAAGAATCCAGTATTTATTTTACAACTAAGTGACTAATCTTTTCATAATTTAGTATTTATACACAAAGGGCATCACATTCTGATTTCTCTCCTTATCAAGTGGCTCGAACACAAGAACTTGCACTTGCTCAGCTTGCTTGTTAGGCTGGTGCTCTACTAATGGAGCTATGTTTCCAGCCTGGGTTTTGGCTGACTGTTTTGGAGGTAGCTTCTCAAAGACTTTTCCACCTGGGCTGCCATGATCTCAGCTAGGATTATGGGCATGGGCCACTGGCACCCAGTAAATGACTGTTTAAAATATGCATGCAATTTCAGAGTTGAAACAGATCAACAGAGAGCAGAACTGTGTCAAATTATCTGTTACAATTTGGGGACCTCATATTACATCCTGAATTTGCTTTATGGATTTTAGTAAATATGATAGCTTTCCTTATCTGCATCTTGTACCTCTCATAAATGCATTCATAAGTCATTTTTAGCTTTTACATTCCTGTAAGAGGGATGCAGTGAGAATCAAGGAAAGGCATTGATTTTTGAAATCCTTTGGTTCAACTCATGCTAGCTTTGTGTGGTGGTGGCTGCAGGGCAAAGATATCTGACTCTCCCTAGGGGAGGGCATCTCTTGGGACCCTGGGACCTGGGCAGTCTGTCATGACAGAAAAGTGCCCAGCTAGGCAGTTTGACTTGGGCAATAGAAAAGATCTTCATGAGGCGGAGGTTAGAAGTCTGAATTCAAGGCCAGCACAGTTGGCTTTTGGTGAGGGCTTGGGGCAGATGTGTTGGTGTCAGGCTGACATTGATGGTGAGCCACCACATGGCAGGTGGTATGCCAGGCCTCCACATGGCTGGGCGGACCATGGGTGTTTTTGTAGGGGCCCTGCTGGGAGGATGCTGGGAGTACTTGGGAGGAAGTTTGGCCTGAGAATCAAGGGCAAAGGGGAGGCTTTGGGGCAGATTCAAGAGGCACAGATAGAGCGGGGGAAGGCGTACTGAAGGGCAGGAGGTCAGCAGGGAAATGGGGGCAGCAAATGTCAGCACAGGCAACCAGCCTGTGCTATAATCTCCATGACAGACTTGTATGGGGAACGGAGAGGAGGGGATTCGCCTGGACACTTGCAGGGAAGCCCAATCCCGACTCCACCCATTCCTAGCTGTGTGACCCTGGGGATTTTTAAAAAACTACTCTCAGCTCAGCTCTTCAGTTGGCATGGTGAGAGGAGCAGGGCACAATGAGTTGATGGGTGTCACCCTGGCAAGAAGCTCAGAGAAGGTTCCTTGTGGGTGATAGTGCTCCCAGGGGATTCCTAGATTAAAAGTGATCACACTGACTAAAGATGAACCCCATGGAAAGAGGGGGGTCTCTGGTAGCTCCCATGTGTCTGAGCCTTGGCAACTTATGAAGAATAGACGATGTCTATTCTTCATATTCTACCTCTGGGCCCAAATCTGAAGACAATGGCAGCTTTTATATCTTGCTATCAAAATCATCCAAATGTCCTTGGCTGCATGTTATGAGGATGCCCAGGCGGCCTGTGGGACCCGTTGGGAAGGAGCTGGGGCCCTCACTCTACCCAGAGCCACCAGAGGACAGCTAGCACCTCTGTGATGTTGAACGCATGTGCCAACTTGGAGTCCAGGAGATGCTGCCCATCAGGCATTCCATGTGTCCACAATGGAACACCCTTTTGACCTGGCCTTGTCCATATCCACTACTTGAGGGCAAAGTAAGTGGGCAGCGGTGGCTGCGAACAAATCCATTTCTGGGACCCACACTACTCCAAGGCCAGCCTTAATGCATCCATGAGGGACGGTCCTCATAAGCTAATTACCATCCAGGAGGCTCCACCTATAAAAGGCAACATTCTCCACCCTCTCCTCCCCACCTGTTCAAGCCATAGCAACCCTCCATCTTGGGGTAGTCTGTAGCAGAGCCACAGCTAGCTGGAAAACACACGTCACATGGTGAGAACAGCATGCTGGACTCCAGAGTGATTGTAGAAGGATCACAGGATCATGCAAAAGCCGTTATGAAAATCCATTCTAACACCAACATGGCTTATCTGTCACCATTGCTATTCATCTGGCCCACAGATCCCTGTGAGCCCAACCCCCCCCTCCCAAGCCCCCACTCCCCTGCCGCCTGCATGAGCTTACCATTTTAGTGCTATGGGCCATTTTAGTGCTATGGGTGTCATCAGGACAAAGCTTTGTGCATCTCGTTGTTCCTGGTGGGGCCCTGGGGCTCCTTCCAGACTGGCAGGTGATGGCTGAGTGTGTGGAGGAAGGCACAGTTGCCTCTCTTCCCAAGGACTGTGTGGAAATTATGTTCTTATAATGAGGGTCCTGAAGAACCCCCTGCCCCCCCAGGCTTAGATGGTGCTGCTGTACAGTGCTCAGCAGGCACATAGCAGCTGTTGATTATGACAGAACATGGCATGATGGGGGCCGGGGGTTCCCTCAGGAACAAACTCCCACTACACTGCCTGGCTGTCGCCATTAGTAGTGGCTTTTGAGGTGACAGGCTGGGTGAAATGTCGCCATTGGCATCCTGTCTCTGCTTGCCCATCTTGGGAGAGCCCTAGATGTTGAGGTACCCCATGACATTATTAATGTCGCTTTGCTGAAAATTTCACACACTCAGACAAATGCCTTATGGCATTTCCTGCTTTCCTGGGGCTCCAAGGATGGAGAGAAAAAGTCCCGAAATAGCAGCTCGGTGCTGGTTGTCAAGGCAACGGGACCCTCCATCCAGCAGCCAGGACTGCCAAACTGGGCTCCCGGAGGGGAGGGGCAGGGATGAAATAAATGACAAATGTGCCCAGGGCCCTCCAGGAGCCTCAGATCTTGGCTTTGTAAATCTAGGGGGGCCTCCTCTCCACCCATGTGTCCCAGCAAACAGGGGTGGCCGGGGTCAGCTGGTGAAACCAGACAGACAAAGGAAAGTATGCTGCCAAGTGCAGCGGGCAGTGTGGAGTTGGATATGGCTGGGCTTCTCGTAATCTCTAATGGGCTCATGGGTGGATATTCATGGCTAGGTGTTAGGGAATCCTTTGGCAACGGAAACTCTGTTTTGGGGATCCTGCAATGGTTTAGGAGTGTGGTGGTGCTATCAGAGCAAGGATGGAGTTGGCTGGAAAATGGGGAGATGGTTAGGGAGGCTGGGGTGTTATGGGTTGGGAACGTATGTGTTAGGTTGTGGGGTGGTGGTGCTTGCTCCTTGCCGGACCCCCGGGAGGAAGAGTTCCCCTTGGACACAGAGCAGGGAAGTGGCTCCACTGAGCATTGGAGGAAGTGAGATTTCCTGGCTCTTTTCACCCCTGGAGTAGCACTTACATTGAGTTTTCAAAACCTCGAACACCCATCCACACATGGCCCAGGAATGGAGTAGGTTCTTCATTCTTGAAGGCTGGTCTCCAGTCTGGACACACTGTGTACTCTTTCTTATGCATTTGAGACCCATTGTGTGCTCCTGGTTGTGTTAAGAAAGGCTTGGTCACTAGGCCCAGTGTGTGCTTTTGGGTGTGAATGGCAGGTTAGAACATCTACGGTGTGTTTTTGGTTGAAGTAGGCACACTGTGTGCTCTTGGGTATATTAATCAGGGATAAGCCAATAGACCTAGTGTGTGCTTGGGCATACTATGCCCTTGTGTGTCTTTGAATGTTTTATATTCACTGTGTGCTCTTGGGAAGTTCAGTTCATGTCGGCCAATAGACCTACTGTGTGCTCCTGGGTATGCTAGTCAAGGGTGGGTCAGTAGACCTACTGTGTGTTTTGGGGTGTATTAGGCAAGGTCAGATGGAACAAGTGAAGTTGTCACCACTAATAGGGTTTGCTTCCCAGGGGTCCACCTCGTCTTTCATTTTGGGGTAGATCAGCCTGCTCAAAACAAGAAGCAAAATACTGTTCTCTATCATGCAGGGAAGCCTCATCCAACTGTGTCTGGCCAACACCAAACTCCTTCTCTCAAGGCCACGGGTCAACCAGAAGGAGAGATCTGCGGGAAATTTGAATTGTGAGGTGTTTGGTGTGAATCTAACAAGTGAATTGGCAAGCATGAAGACCGCCCCTCCCCCCCCAGCCTCAGCACAGAGATGCTGCAGGAAGAAATCTCAGCTGGGATTCATGTGCTCAGAAAGACAGAAGCCAGCCCCGGAGCCGGGATTGTGGATCAGTCAGTGAGTTGGCCTGAGGTGATGGCTCTGTCGGCTGGGGTCCTCCACCCTCCTAGCGCAGCCTTGCTGACATTCTCCATTGGGTTCCCTGATGACATGATGCTGAGAGACCTGGGAAATGGCCAGTGTCACCCTGGGGACAGAGAGACACCCCCCACACTTTTGAGGCTTCGTTCTCAGTGAGGGATATTTTTCTGGGGACTGTATCCAATGAGTTCAAGGCCGGGACTCAACACCTCCCTTCTGCTGTTGACTCACAGTAACAAATATGAGAGCTGGGCATGACGTTTAAGGCCCAGTACGGGACAGGGCCCGAAAGGAAATCATAATGAAATTGGGAGAGAAATGAGGAGAGGTGGAAATGTGCACAGAACCATAGGACATGACTCCCCCAAGCAGGTTTATGACTCAGAGAACCCCAAGTCTGCATTCATCTTCTCTAAGCCTTGTTTCTGGCTTGGAATCATGCATTCTACATAATAGGACCAGAAATCTGAGTATAGGCATCCCGCTCACTCACACACTTGCAAACTTGCATTGGAAATGGGGCAGAAAATGAGATGTGGGATTATCAGGACAAGTGTGGCCTCGTCCCCCCACACCTGTGTTCACCTTGAGGCAATCAGGAGAGTGGAAATCCCTGCTGTCCAATGTGACTCAGCCCTCCTTCCTTCCTGACAGGCCTTGGGTTTGAATTCATGGCCTCTCACTTTCTGGGAAAGTACTTCACCACTCTCTGAATGGTCCTGGTGTTTTTTCTTTTCTTTTTTCTTCTTTGGGGCTGCTGGACTTGGAACTCAGTATTTTACTTTTGCTTGGCTGGCACACTACTACATGAGCCATGTCTCTGGCCCCACTTTTTGCTGGTTATCCTGGAGATGCGGTTTTTCAGACTTTTCTGGTGAGGCAGATTTTGAACTGCAATCCTCTGACCTCAGCCTCCTGAGCAGTTGGGATGGCAGTAGTGTAATCTGAGCCAGGGCCTGACACTGAGTTTATACAGCTTTCCAGTCCTGTAGCCATGAGACGCAGAGACAGGGACAAGGTGCACTTCCACGTTGCTTTCCTGACGACCTTCACCCTCCATGCAAGAAGGACGATGGCATGGTGGGGTGCAAGGACCCTCCAAGTCCGTGTCCATGCTTGGCCTGTCCTGGCCTGTCCTGGCCACTGCTTCCACAAGGCTGGCTTCTAGGTTGGGAGGCCCAAGTGAATGGGGCTCCAAGATTCTTTGCTTTTATGTCTAAGAGGCTGTGACCCCCAGATCTTCCACAGCAGTGAGCAATGTTGCTTCTGGGATGCTGGGATGGGACACCCCCAATTCCTTCAGACAGACAGAAACCCTTCCTGCAGAATTCCTCATCTCCCTGGAAACACAATGGGGATGTAATTCTGGCCTCTTCACTTCCCATCGCTTTGAGGTAGGGGTGAATGACTGGGAGGCTTGGTTGGCTTTCCACAGCCTTGTCTGGTGCTTGGGGAGGAGATGGAGCTGAACCCTGTGGGTACAGCAGCCTACCTGACTGATGGACTTACAGCCACTTCCATGGCCACAACCACAGCCACAGCCACCTTTACTCTCAAGGATCCACTGAGGCATGGATGGCCTCAGAGGCTCTACATGCTGACTGGGGCTGAGGAGCAAGTGGGGTTCCAAAATGATCAGGGCTCACCCTCCCTCTCACGTTGTCTGCCCACCTCCCCTCGTCCCAGCCCCTCAGACAGGACATATTTCAGCTCTGCAGCTTTCATCTGGAAGACTGTCAGGTCATTGTTCAGAGGAGTCACACCATGGAAATCCTCCCTGCGTAAGCAGTGAGGTTGTGGAAGTGCGTTTGTAGTGCAGTGTGTGCCTTCAGGGATGGTCACATTTTAGATCTAACTTCCACATCTGTCCTCTGAGCTTGACTCACTCCACAGGCTACTTGTTTCCCTGAGAAAGACATAATATAATTCTTAATTTAATTCTATTGTATATATTTAATATATTTAATTTGTATATATTCATATATATGTACATATACTTCACATATATATATATATATATATACACACACACACACATACACACACACATACACACACACACACACACACACACACACACACACACATATATATATATATATATATATATATATATATATGTGAGTAAGCATACAAACCTTGGAACAGTATATGTGCTTACTTTTATGTTCTAGTCCAACATGAAATTTAAATATGGATGGTAACTTTCTTTTTCTCTTTTAAGTCTGAGACTGAGACTAGAACCTGGCACTTTCCTCATTGACTGGCATTCTACCGATGGAGCCACACCTTCAACCCCTGATAGGTAAGTTTGACAACTTAATATGTTTAAAAACTTTTAGTTTGGAAAATCACCACCATAGACTAAACAAAAAAATAGCTTAGCAAGATCTGGGCTGTCATCCGTTTGTAGCATCCATCATAGAAAGCAAGTGTGATCATAATATATCAAGAGCATTTACAAATCAATAAGATGAAGGCTGATTACCTTTGTCAAAATAGTGGGTAAAAGACACAAATGGTAATTTGCAGTTTCCAAGATGTGGGAAAATATGTTTCCAACTAAGGAAATAAAAATGGAAACAAGATGCATTTACTATAAATTTGGTGTTCCCAAAGAGGCAGGGCAAACACTTCAAGCAAAGGCCAGCCTAAAATGCATGGGGAAACTTGAGTTCACTGATGTTAGCTGGAACAAATGTTGTGGAGCATGAACAATGTCAAATCTCTTGAACCACATTAATCTCTAAATAAATTTTATTTTCTTGAGCCTTCCCTTCCTGTCTCCTTTAGGAAAAAATACTCAAACAGGAGATTTACAGCGATGTAAATGGATGGCTTTTTTTGCCTCCACATAGATTTTATTGTGCATCTGCAGTGGGGGTCGGGTCTGTATTAAAAGGAAAGATTTGTTCCTATATATGCAGTAATTGCAATTCTTTTTGACCAATTTGTAGAAAAATTGAAGTCAACGGCTAGGAATTTTCCCCCTTTTTATTTTTCTTTCCATTCCAAAATTACACCAGAACTTATTCTTGAGGTGTAGGGGTGTGTGTGTGTGTGTGTGTGTGTGTGTGTGTGTGTGTGTGTGTGTGTGTGTGTGTGTGTGTGTGTGTGTGTGTGTGTGTGTGCCAGCACTGGGGTTTGAACTCAGTGCCTCACAGTGCCTCACACTTGCTACACGTGGTGTTCTTCCACTTAAGCCAGTGGCCTCCAGCTCCTTTGTGCACTGGTTATTTTCCGGGTAGGGTCTCACTTTATGCCTGGCTTGGCCTGGCCTGAGTTGTCCTCCTGCACGTATTGCCTGTGTTGCTCGGGATGCCTAGTGTGTACCACCATGCCTAGCCATTGTGCTTCATCTTTGGCTGGGATTACACATATTTGCACCACCACAGTCAGCCACTGGTCAAGATGGGGGACTCAGACTCTTCTGTCCTGGTTTGTCTTGAAATTTGATCCTCTTGTTCCCACTTCCCAAGTAGCTGGAATAACAGGTGAGTCAGTCACCATGGTAAGCCCTGCGTATGCTTTTAAAAGATATTCAATTTCATAAAAAAAAAAAAAAACAACACACAAGAGATTTATCCTCTGGCCTGTTTAAAAACTGACACCATGCCCTGTTTTCTCCTGATGCTGGTTTGTAGCCTCATCCTGAAACCTGCCAAGATCTTGGTTGCTCAGGCCAACCTCGGCCATGAACCACATTAGCATCTGGTCCTGAAAGATGGCAAACTTCTTGTGTTTTAAAACACAACAGAGAAGAGCGCTCCCTGTCCCTGTGTTCCCACCTGCCACAGGCAGGAACATTTGCTCCTCGAGTGTCTTTTGTGGCTCAGTTCCCAGGGACACATTCAGGCAGGCAGGCAAGCTTCAGAGCCTGAAAAGTACACATCCTTGTTCAGGAGAAGTGCCGGAGGTTAGGAAGCGCCCCCACTTAAAGAAGGGAACAGAAGATAGAAGGCAGAGGACTGACTGGGTTTGCCATCGTTCTCTCCCTGTCAGCAGAGACACAGGATGCACTTCAGTCGGATTGGCTGCAGAGGCAAACGCTTGCTTTCTCACTCAGCTTTCTTCAGACATTTTAAACTTTTTGGTTGGAAATAAGAAAAGTGAACTCAGAGCCTAGGTCCTGTCTCTGCCCGAGGCAAGTGCTCTACCACTTGAGCCACAGCTAATTGGAGATAAGTGCCTGGGCTGGCTTTGAACCAAGGTCCTCAGATCTTAGCCTCCTGAGTAGCTGGGATGCCAGGTGTGAGGTACAAGCACCCAGCAGCCATCTTCACTGCATTGCTCTGTTCTTTAGGCACAGATTATACAGGACGATGTAGTGAAGAGCTCACAGTACAAATCGCACTTCTTCCTTGTTATCTTCTTAAAGCTCTTACAAACACGCAGGTTCTGGGCTAGGTGTGGTGACATATAGCTGTAGTCTCAGCTACTCAGAAGGTAGAGACAGGAGGATCTTCAGTGTGAGGCCAGCAGGGGTAAATGGCACACATGGCAGTTATGAGTTATTTGTTTTATTGGTATAGCTCTGTTGAATTCCTTCCTTCCTCCCTCCTTCCCTCCCTCCCTCCCTCCCTCCCTTCCTTCCTTCCTTCCTTCCTTCCTCTCTTCCTTCCTTCCTTCCTTTCTTTCTTCCTTCCTTCCTTCCTTCCTTCCTTCCTTCCTTCCTTCCTTCCTTCCTTCCTTCCTTCCTTCCTTCCTTCCTTCCTTCTTCTCTCTTTCTCTCTTGTCAGTTATGGGCCTTGACTGCCCCTTAGCTCTTCAGCTCAAGATGAGTACTCTACCACTTGTGCCATAGCACCACTTGCAGTTTTCTGGAGATTCACTTGAGATAAGTGTCTCAAGGACTTTCTTGCCCTGGCTGGATTTGAACCTCGATACTCAGATGTGAGCCTTCTGAGTGGCTAGGATTACAGGTGTGAAATACCACCACCCAGATTCTTGAGTTTATTTCTCATTTCCCCTAAGCAATTGATTAAAACACATTTTCCTTCAGGAAGTTAGGATCCCTCTCTTGAAGTTCCTATCTCTCTTACACTGAAAAACCACCATGTTGATCTGGTCAGAGTCTGATGTTGCTCTTTACAGACACACGGTGGCGCTGTTGACCTTACGTCCACCTCTCAGGCTGGGCAGGCCCAAAGTCCCAGGGATACCATGGGGAGCATCTGAGGACCAGCCAGAGCTCTGTCCCCATGAGTGGTGTCATAGCCCTTGTGGTTCAGCCATTTCCACAAGTGGCACAGTTGGAGCACAGCTGTCTTGGAGCAAGCCTTTCAGGTCCACATCTATCCCCACTCTCAGAGAAGGCCCTGGGCCTCTTCTATCCCCCTAGCTCTCCTGACCTCTGGGTCAAGGTGGGGGGGATCAGCCCCTGGAGGACCTTGGTGACCACCTGGGTCTCTCTAGCACGTGGTTCTGAGCATGGGACACTTGCTGGCCTGGCTTGTGTTTTTCTGGCAATGAACGGGGCTCTGTTCTTCCTTGCATTTCCAGCAAGCAGTAGAAGGACTGTTGGGAGCCTGGAAGGCCTCCACAATGCCTGGGGATAGGAGCATGCCTGGGGCCTGGCAAAGCCCAGCCTGCAGGCCCATCTTGGCTTGGACACTCTGAGTCCATCAATTTAACTCTCCACACTGCTGCCATTGATTTTTATGTCTCTCTACACTAATTAGACGTGTTATCACTAATCTTTCGTAATCACCACAAGGAGCTTGTGGAAAGTCTCTGAGATTTCAATCTACATTAAAAATAAGAAACATTATCACCTCTGGGAAAATGAAGAAAAAAGCACATGTAATTTTAATGTTTAAATCAATAAAGCTGTCCGGCTTCTCTTTTGTGCTGTTATCAGAGGAATTTATAAATATCCCATTCAAAGTTCTTCCTGTCCCTCTGATTCCCCAGGGCTGAGGGCTGACTTTTGGTGTCAGATGGAAGCTAAGCAGATGAATGTCAAGAGCACACTCTTGTGGGGGGCTGGGATGGACTTGGGGGTGGACAGGGGCGGGGAGGTATTCTCACTCCTTTATTTTGATTTCTGTTGATTCTTATTCAAAAAGCCTTTGAAAGGCGAGAAAGGAGGAAAGAAAAATCCTTTCTTCTTTAATTAATCTGTCTTTCCAATTGTTAGATCACCAAGTTTGATTGCCAAACAACCGGCCTGCCCCAGGCAGATTAGATCATGTAGGTGCAGACAGGGAGAGAGAGGTAACCAGCATGCTAACCAAGGACCCTGCCTTTGGGAATGTGGAGAAAAGAGATGATGTTCAAATGCAGAGAAGCAGAAGCAACTCCAGCACATTCTCTCTCGAACAATTGGAATGAGAATGTATAGATACGGAAGAGAGAGGAGCTTGTTTTTAATGTGCTGTAGATATGACAGGCTGTAATTTGGAACATCTTTGATCAGAAACAGAGGTGACTTGTAGCCAGGTACGGGGTGGGGGGAGGAGGCAGAGAAGGCAAACACATTCTCTCTGCCCCAGCCAGGCTGGCACAAGCCGTGGAGACAGCTGGTGCCCACTGGGTGCTGTTGTGTGCCACAACTGCAGAGGCAGGCTGTGTTCGCACAACTCCAGTGTGTGTGGGGGAACTGTAGTCAGCTGGAAGTTAGACAGCTGGGGAAGAATACGCTGATCCACTCTCCCTGCTTGCCAGGGAGCTCCCAGCTCAGATCTGGTGAGTCCTCAGCTGCTGACTTGGTGGCAGGAGGGTGAGGTTTGTGGTGTGCTCCTAGTTTGTCTGGAGATGAGAGGCAGCTGTTGTGAGGATGGGTCCTTCCTGACGCTCCCAGGAAGGAATTCCTGGCTTTCTAAAGAGAGAACAGACTTGGGCTAGCATACTTGCTCTGCTTTGCTATGTGCAGTGAGGAAAATGATGGAGAAAAACACATTCAAGAGGTTATTATAGAGACAGTGAGTCGGCTGCAGGGAACGCGGGCCTGGCTGAGATTTTTCAGGTAGGGATCAGGTGAACCGTCCCTCACTGAGTGTGAACTGATAGGAAGCTTGATCGACAGGTAGAACTTACGCCCCTGGTGTGCAACTGCACATGCCCAAGTTTGCTGTGACTGCTCATGTGCAGTTAGTAGAGCTAGACTGGCCTCCTGCCAAGGCTTCCGGGCACCAAGAGGCCTAGGGGTCACTGTAGGTCACTGTCCTGTGTTTGCACTGGGGCCTAGGGGTCACTGCAGTTCACCATCCTATCCCACACTGGTGAGGGGCTCTGCTTCTTCAGGTAACTCTGGCCAAGGGGACTAGGGACCAGGCCGTGTAGCCTCAGGAATCCCGGCTCCCTTTTGATGGGCCCTTTGCTGGCCATGTACACTTTTCACTGGTACTGGGCTGGGTCCTCTGGAGAGGTCTCTCCCTTGTCCTAGCCTCTCCCCTGCCATGGAAGACCGGCCTTTGTCCCCACCCTCCAGAGTCTCTGTCAAGAGTCAGTGAGGTTGCAGACACCAACCTTAGCACTGGGGTGGACAGAGCAGGTGTATCTCCTGTTGTGACCAGGAACGCTGACCTGCCCAGGAGCTCAGCACCCGGTACTCCTGTACCTCACCACTGCCTCATGCACTCCTCCCAAATCCAGGGGGATTTCTTCTCAGAAAGGTGGATTTTCTGGATTCAAGGTTTCTAGACACCTTTGTCATCTAAATGCGGATTTATGGACAGAAAAGGCAAAAGAGGTGATAAAACCAAATTTTCTATCTCTCCCTTTCACTCCTTCCTTTCTTCTTTGGCCTGGGATTTGAACTCAGGTCTTTGAGCTCGCTAGGCTACTTGTGCCAAATGCCCAGTGCTGTCTGATTTCATGACTTTTTCTATAGGGTGAAGTTTCCATCTTGTCAATGATTGTGTGGCCAACAAGACCAGTTCATTCACCCATTCAAATGCCAACAGTGGTCTTCAGGAGGAAAGGAAATGCTAAAAAAATAATAATAATACACAAAGTTTTTTGCCTTTTGTTTTAGCCGTATATCTGAGCAGATTATCGTGGCTTTGGGTTTTCACCAATTGTGATCAAATTTTGGACAAAAAGCAGCTAAGCAGGGGGTGACTGTAATTGGACGCTGGTGGCAAGCTCTACTATCTCATTTCTGGGCCTGTGATGAGGGCTACGTTGGGGCCAAGCTGAGCTGCGCACTGCCTGGCTGCCAAGAAGTAGAGGCAGACAAGTTGTTTCTGGGAAAAAGACCCACGCTGGGAGGATACTCCACAGTGACTGTGCCCTCCTCCAACAGGGCTTCAGTTCCAGTGTCCAATCATGAGTGTTACCCAGGGATAAATATGAGAGCTTATGACTAAGTCAGCTCTCAAAATCCTATCGTACAGAACCAGGCCTTTGTCCCATGAGCCTCTGGGGGTGTCTTTGGTTCAGACCCTGATAATAGCATTGGAACAGCAAATCTAAATCCCAGCAGTGGTCCTGGGAGAGGGCTGTGTGGTTATGTCTGAAAGTCAGGAGCCTCCTTGGCAGAATGAGTATCAGTCCTGGGCGACTGAGCAGAGGTTTGAACCCAGTGGCTGCCCAACACCAGCACAGTGTTTCTCCTGGCAGATCTCCCCAAACTACTGTCAGAGTGGATGTTTCTAGAACCTTCGATGAGGCAGCATGTGGCCCTGGGCCTTGCATGGAGCCCTCTTGGGAAATACTGCCTCCAAGCCCAGAGGGAAGGGTTATCGCCAAATGAGCTGTCCATACCAAGAGGAAATTAGAGAGAGATGTAGAGCAATTTTGCAGTGCTCTTGCTCTGCTGACAGCTGCGTATGCAGCTGGCAACGCATAAGGAGGATTTATTAGAAGACGTCATATTTGGTTAAGTACTTTGTATTAAGATGAGTGTTTCCCTCATACAGGCATTTTTTTAACTCCTTGCATTTCACCGAGGCTGAATTAATTACAACAATTACCAGTCAGAAAACCCATACTGCCCAATTATCATGTAATTCATTTTCGCAGATCACTGTGAGTTTGGATAAAAAGTGGAAGACTTTTAGAAACTGCTGTACTTTCCTCTACAAACCTTACCGTTGTGCAACATAGTTCTAGGGTGGCTTGAAGATGAGCTAAAGGCATGGCCTTTGTTAGAGGCGTGGCTTCAGTGGATAATATGGCATTAGTAGAAGTGTGGCTTCAGCAGAAGGTGTGGCTTCAACAGGAGGTGTGGCCTCAGCTGTAGGTATAGCCTCAGCAGGAGGTATGGATTCACCTGGGGGTGTGGCTTCAGCAGGGGGTGTGGTCTCAGCTGTAGGTATGGCTTCGGCAGGAGGTGTGGCTTCAGCTAGGAGTGTGGCTTCAGCAGGAGGTGTGGCTTCAGCTGGGGTGTGGCTTCAGCAAGGGGTAGGGCCTCAGTGGTATAACTTCAGCAGGTGTGGCTTTAGCAGGAGGCACTCCTTGTGGCATCCAGCCAGGTTCGAATCCAGTTGTTGCAGCCTTAGGCTGATATGGAATCTTTCTGTACCTGTCTTTGCTCATGTGTAAATAGGTGAGTGCATGTGTCTTTGTTTCATGGGGCCAAGGATAAGCCAGTGTAGCTGGTGCCCCAGAATGGCCAGTGAGCAGTGAGCACCTGTCGGTGCTGGCTGTAACCTTCCTGCAGGCTCACACAGCTAGCTAGCTAGCTCAGACATTCCAACACCTCATGGAAGGACACTCCAGGCTGCCTTAAAGGTCCTGGATGCAGGGAACTGTACTTGGCCCAGTGGTCCCACTGTCCTTTCCAGCCAGAGGGAGTGTTGCAGTTTCTGGCTATGCATGTGGGGGACCCAGTCATTTTGCTGTAAGCTGACACAAATGAGAGCCACCAAGTGGTGTCTCCATTGGAGCTCTTCATCTCCCTCTTTCTACCTGTCTCAATGTGGTCAGACGTAAAACTCATTGGCCTGGGGCCAGCAGCATGGCTGACCCAAAATGGGATTAAACCACATGTTTCCTTTCTTCTCTTCCCTCCTCCTCCCTGGGCCAGCAGCCGATGGAGAAAGCTTTCATTGCTCTCATTGTTTCCCTGCCCTTTCCCCTTCCTCCTCCTGCTCCTCCTCCTTTTCTTTCTCTGCTCCCAGGCCATAAGGTGAGCAGCTTCCCCCTGCACAGGTTCTCATGTGCTGCCATGATGCTCTGCCTCAGTGCAGGCCCAGAGTTGTCGAACTGGTAAACCTTGGATCAAAACCATGAGCTAAGATGAAATTCTGTACCTTTTAAATAACTTCTGTCTCCTGTATTTGTCTCCACAGCAGCAGCAGAAGCAGCAACAAATCCATTGGTGCAAAAGGAGAAGTATCCAAGAAAGAAAAGTGACAACGGAAGTGCTGTTATTTAAAATCATTTCTGTTATATCACTCTGAGGCTCACGGAGCTGACTGAAGTCTGTCTCAATTTTCCTCTCCTGGTTACAGCCATACTTCTGAATGAATGTCAGGCCCCTTTGGTATCTGCTTGAGACTGGCTTCAAGACCTGTCCTCCATGCAGAGCACTGGTACCTACCCAGGGTCGGGGTCTCTACATGGAGTCCCGCTCCCCTCACAGTTCATCTGTCAGGCTTCTTTTTAACTCTTGAATTATGCTTTGGAAAAGCAGCCAATTGAGCAGAAAACATAAATTGTAACCTATTCTTCCTTGTACTAAAGTTTTAATATACTTTTTTTTGTCTTTAGCTCAAAAGAAATCGGTTCTACATCCCTTTTAGACTATACTGACTCAATTCCATACAATCTCCACGAAAGCCAAATTGCTTAATTAGACAATAATATCAGAGAAATTTACCATTATATCTGATTACTGACTTCTCAGATGTTTGGCATTACCATTTATATTCTTTGCAGGTGTGTTTTTTAAGACTGAAAATAATTTATTGAGAGATGGTTCTTGGAAGTTATTTTTAATAGCCTAATGGTTTTTTAATTTTCCAATCATTTATATTCATCATCTAGAACCGAAAATGGAGTCAGATTGATTCTCATCATGTGGCAACTCCTTTTTCCTCAGTTACAGACTGGTGGGACATGGAGATGAAGCCGAGAGAAGAATTATTTCACCATTACCTATGATAGAAGGGACAGGCCACAGAGGAGATGAACTCTGAGTGGGGAGCCATAAAAGTAACCCACCGAAGAAGGTATGTTTTATGGTTGGACATTTTATTTGGTTGTCATAGAAGTCACTCAATACTTCCAGAATATTGTTGCTGTTACCTTGCATTAGCGGAGTGGGAAATGAGGGTCAGAGGAGAAGCAAGATAGAGGGGCCTGGTTCAGGCCACGGATCTCAAGACTTTGAAATAATGTCCCCTTTCCCCTTTTCAATTACTACCAAGTAATTGGACCACCTTTTCAATTACCACCAAGTAATTGGACCAAATGGTCAGCTGAGCACCCACCAGATGTATGACACCCATGCCAAATAGTTTATATGCACTTTGCCCTTGAATTTCACAGCCACAATGTGTGCTTTTGTTATCTCTAGTCTACAGATGAGGAACCTCTCTCATTGAGAGGGAAGGTCCAAGTCAAGGTCAAGTGACTGGCAGAAAACACAGAGCTGACTTGTGACAGAGCCACACTCCTATCCTAGGGGTTCTCTGTGCTTTCTCCTTACCCAAAGCTGAATATCAATCAGTATCACAAATTGATATTGCAAAAATATAAACAGCTGGATGGAGGACGATGTTTTCTGCAAGTAGTTACTGTGGTGAAGGGGAAAGAGCACTGTTGGGACCAAGGGTTTAACACATGGCTTGGTGGAGGTGGAGTAGGATTGGTAAGTTTGCAGCAGGAAATCACATTTCTCTGTCATTAGTGTCTCCCTGGAGAGGAAATATGGTCTCTTTATATTGAATATCAAGAAGAGCTCCTGCTTTAAAATCCATCAGAGCAGCTGGTCAGGATTTGGGGGAACCTCTTGGTTCTTACAAGCTCAATTAGACAAACACAATGATTGTCAACAACCATAATAAGGCCTCAGACTGTTTTTATGCAAATGTAACATTCCAGTAAGGGAGTCCTGGATCCTGTGTTCAGCTATCCACAGTGGCACACTGTGTTCCATTTAGGGTGCCCCACTGTAGGAGGGTACCAGGTGGGGTGGAGGATTTTGGGGTACTTGAACAATGATGCCCTCTGGTATGGTTTGTACTTGAAATATCCCCAAAAGCTCCTGAGTTGAAGGCTTGCTCCCCAGCTGGTGGCCATAGTGAGAAGTGACTGGATCCTGAGGGCTCTGCCTCTACCAATGGGCTCATCCACTGATGACCTCATAGCTGAGTGGGCTGTCAGGAGGCGGGGCCTTGAGAGGTGATTGGATCTCCTCAGGAAGTATCTGGCTCCACCATTGGGCATCCATTGATGATATCATAGCTGAATGGGCTGTCAGGAGGCGGGACCTTGAGTGGTGATTGGATCATGGGGTTCTGGCTCTAGCAACGGGCTCATCCACTGATGACCTCATAGCTGAGTGAGCTATCAGGAGGTGGGGCCTTGAGAGGGGATTGGATTCCAAGGTTGCTACCTTCATCTATGGATTAATGCCTCCACAGGGTGGGGGATGTGACCTTGAATGGAGTAACTTTTCCCAGCCCATTCCCCTCTCCTTTCTCCACCTTGTGTTTCTGCTGCCACATGTGCTGCCTACCTCAGCTCAAAGCTATAGCTCCAGCCAACCACAGATGGAGACAAGCCCAAAGAAACCTTTCTTCCTTCGAGTTCAATTCCTTAGATCTTGTCACAGCATTGGAAAGCAGACCCACACTGTCTGTGAGAGCAAGCTCAAGGACCTGAGGCTGTATGGGGAGGGGCGAGGTGGAGGAGAGGAGGGGGCTCAGAGCAGGCCCGAGAGGGGGGCACTCTGGAGCTACCAGAAGCTTCACATTGGACTTGCTATGATCTCTAGGCTGTGACGGTTGGGGACAGGGTGGAGATGGTGTGCTCTACAGTGTGCTCTACAGATCTGCCAATGTGTGTAGTGTGTCACAAGGTTTCTGAGAAAGAGAGCACCCAGGGCTACATGGCTGGATGAGGGGACATGGCATAATTGTGGCTCTCCTCACACTTAGAGGCTTGGGGGACATTCACAAAAATTCTGGTCACTGGCTGAAACATCAAGACATGGGAAGATTGGCTCAGATCTACATTTGTCCTCTATCTTATAGTGTGCTTGTTAAGGTTCCTCCTCCTCCTCCTCCTCCTCTTCCTCCTCCTGCTCCTCCTCCTCCTCCTCTTCCTCCACCTCCTCCTCCTCCTTCTCCTCTTCTCCTCTCCCCTCTTCACATCTCTTTTCTTCCTCCTGCTTTCTCCTCCTTCTTCTCTTCTTCCCTTTCTTTCTTCAACTACCCTTCCTCTTTCTTCCTACTTCTCCTCCCTTTCTTCCTCCTTTTCTTTTCCTTACCTTCCTCATCCCAGGCCTTGTTCTTTCACTACTTGGCTTATGTGATTACTTCCAACTGAATCTTTTGAGAGCAAGTTTGTCCTGGACTCCCAGCTGACTAGCTCAGATCTTGGAGGTTCAGGTAGGCACTGCCTTTATGGATGATCTGAGCACCACCTTCTGGGGACAAGAGGCATGGGGCCAGAGTCACTGTGGCACACCTGGGCCTGGGTAGAGAAGCCCACTGGGCTGTTGGCATATTCACCGGCTGAGGGCTGGTTTATGCCGGGTGCTTGTTGCTCACTGTGGACTGACTTCCACTCCCAGCTCCCCTTTGGAAATAGAAGCTTGGGATGCGTGCTTGTCGTTGAGGCTCTCAGGACTGGACAAGAGGGAATTTACAAGAAAGCAGACATGTGATTGTTTGGGGAGTTTTAGTGTGGAGGACCTTGCAGCCTCATGACCCAGGCCCAGGGCTGCTGGTCCTTTCTGTAGTGGGAACTCTTGGCGATGACAGAGTTGTGGTTATGAACTGGAACACAAGAACTCATCACACACTCCTTGCACCTTGCCATGGGGGTCATTTGGGGAATCACAGAGTGGCATTGGACGGGAACAAGGCAGACCACCTGTCCAGTTGCTCCTGAGCACCCCCCCATGAGATGAGGCATGAGTTGGTGGTCACTTGATGGTAAACCAAGAGAAAATAACTGGTTACATGTTTGACATGGTCTTACACGATGTGATGGGACACTTGATTAGCACAGACCTGCCCTTTTCCTTCTCTCTCCATGTGGAGTCCCTGGCTACCCCCAGGGCCTCAGGCTCAGGTTCCCCTGGCAAGTGAGAGTGGAGGGCATCCTCTTGTCCCAGTGGAACTGCTCCCACACAGGCCATGTGGGAGAGAGCTGTGCTGGGCTCTGTGGTTCCTGCCCATCTGGTGTTCCTGCAAGGGACCTGTGGCTGCTTAGTAATATCATTGCTGTAAATCTACAACTCGACTTGTCTGTTAGTTTATATTTAAAGTGTTTTTACTGAGTGCTGGTGGCTTACACCTGTAAACCAAGTGACTCAGAAGGCTGAGATCTGAAGATCGCAGTGTGAAGCCAGCCTGGGCAGGAAATTTCTTTTCTTTTCTTTTTGCCAGTCTTGGGGCTTGAACTCATGGTCTGGACACTATCCCTGAGCTTCTTTTGCTTAAGGTTAGCTTTATACCACTTGAGCCACAGCGCCACTTTTGGCTTTTTCTGTTTATGTGGTACTGAAGAATCAAACCCAGGACTTCATGCATGCTAGGAAAGCACTCTATCATTAAGCCACATTCCCAGCCCCAAAGCTTTGTTCTTTTTCTTCTACTTTTTTCCTGAGGCTTTGGGAAAAGATGGAAGAGACAGAAGAATAAAAGATGGGGAAGAATATGACCTTAGGGTCAAGAGAACAGAGCTTTACTCAAAAATCTAGAAAGAGCCAGGGGCAAGAAGCTCGTAACTATAATTCTAGGTACACAGGAGGCTGAGATCTGGAAGATTTCGGCTCAAAGCCAGACCAGGCACATGAGGCTCCATCTCCAATGTAATCAAGAAACATCTGGGCTGGAGGCATGGCTCAAATGGTAGAGCACTGGTCAGTCAGCAAGAAGCAAGCAAAAAGCCTCGGTTCAAACTTCAGCACCATCAAAAAGACTCTGAAAGAAGAGGAAGGAAAACTAGTAGACATATTAGATATACTGTGTTGTTTAATTACTGCCCCTCGCTGGTTGGTTATTTTCGAGGTGGGGTCTTGTTCATGCCTGCACTGGAGTGGTCTGTGGTCCTACTATTTGCTCTGTCTCATACCTCTGGGGATGGCACAAGCGTGCCACTACTCCTAGCCATTGTGCTTCCACTGTGTCCGCATGTCAGGGGCAGGCCACCACTCCAAGCTACTGGTTGAAATGGGGTCTCGCAAACTAACATGTCTGGGCTGACCTCGTACTACAACCCTCGGAACTCCTCTTCTGAAGTAGCTAGGGATACAGGCTCGTGCCATGGTGCCAGTTTCTTCCTGTTGTGATAAAGCCACAAATGCCACCATCGATAGCCTACCCTCATGACACCATGGGACACTTGTCACTTCTCAACGTCCCCACTTTGAAGGGCCATGGACACAGGCCCATGGGAGTCAGCCTGCAACACATGCACTTTTGGAAGGCAGATGCAAACCAGAGCCCTCAGCTCATTTTGCTTTAGTTACTTTTTAGATAGAGCCTCACATTCTTGTCCTGGTCAGCCTCGACTGTAGTCCTACTGATGCTGTCTGCAGAGCTGGGATGACAGGTGTGAGCCGCCATGCCCTGCTTGCTCAACCAGATGGAGCTTTTTTGCTTTGCTGGCTGTGATCTATGATCTTCTTTACTTTGACCTCCCCAGCAGCCCAGGATTCACCGGAGCTTTGAGTCTCGCCTTCAACTCTGCCACCCTTTCTACCTTCCCTGTGCCAGGCTCTTCCCTTCACATTTTGTGAAATACAGTCTCAGTTCTCTGCCAGGCCTCTGTGATTTACTGCATGGTGGAGCAAGTAAGACATCCTTCATTTTCATACACAGGAGGAGCTTTAAAAGTTAGTCTCTGAAGTCAGACTGTAAGGCCTCTTGATTAAGAGTGAAATCGCAGACACGATGCCCCAGCTGAGCGCCGGGAAGATGAAGGTGCTAAGTACAGAGCAATTACAGCTAATTTTCTGATGCCCAGATGCCCGTGGACCCCAAAGGTAGTCTGAGTTCAGGTGGGAGTTGGGGTGGGAGTGGGGTGGCAGGCTCACTGGGCTGGCTTTGGGGAGATGTGAGTTGGGTGTGACTCCTGAAGCTACTTTGATTAAGGGAGGGGAGGTCTGAGGGCTAAAGGGTAGGTAGGAGATGGGGGAGGGCTCCCTGGGTATGTGGAGTCTCCACATCACTACCAGGCTTTGGAACAAAGAAATAAAGACATGAGGATAGATCTCCCTCTCTTCACCAACAAGAGAGTGGGCAGCAAGGGCGGGCAGGGGAAGGGAGAGGATGAAGGGGTGGCTGTGGAAAGGGAAAAACTGAATTAAACAGAAATTCAAATTGCATTTTTTGTTTGAACCCAAGGCCTCCCTTTTTCTCGCCCTCCTCTTCATCCCTCCCTCCCTCGAACTCAGGGCCTTGTATTCACTCTAGAGATGAAAAGAAACATACAAAGAATCTTGCTTGGCTTTCTTGCTCACAGCTGGCGATCTATCATCTGAGCCATACCTCCAGTCTGAATTGTTGCTGGTAATTTGAGAGACAGATTCTCAAAGACTTTTCTGTCTGGGCTGGCTTTGAACCAGCCTCTCGAGCAGCTAGGATGACAGGTATGTCCATCAGGAACCAGGCTTGCGTGTCCTTTATTTCTCAAATTATATAACACAGGCCCAGGCTTTTCTGCCTGAACGCGGCACTTCTGAGATAACTTTTTCTTCAAAGACCTGAGCCTCCTTCCATCTCTCAGGAAGCGGTACGGACTCTGAGTCTCTGAGCACCTCATGGGGAATTCAGTTTCAACAGTATCTTCTCCCCAGCTCCAAGCCCACATCTCTGGTCTCCGTGTAGGAATGAGGGCAAAGGAACACTTCTAGCTCTGGTCTCAGAGGCCTGGATCCAGGTCTGACTGTGTCTGCTGATCTCTGGGGTTGGGGTGAGTCTATGGATCACATGGTGCACACAGGGCTGGTTATCATGGTGGCTGGGGTGGGAATGAGGAGAAAGAGGGGGTTGAAGAAGAAGGAGGATGAAGACGAAGATGAGAAAAGTAGAGAAAGAAAGAGAAAAAGTAGTAGAGAGGTGTTGGGAGCCAACAGTAAAGTTTAAAGTTCATCTTGACCCTGGTGCTCACTTGAAGGCAAGTACAAGGAACTGGTTTACTTAAAAGACACCAGGTGCCCAGGATTGCTTTGCTATGTCTGCAGAGTTTGTTTTACTTTCTACCAGTTGACCTTGTCTTGTTTTTACTGCACTCTATTTTTACTGAAATTTTCCTTGTTTTTCTGGACTATTGTAACCTTATGTTACCTCTTGACTTCTGATAGTATATATTAAGAAAAGTTAAAAAAAAATGGTGCGCAGTCTTGAGCTGCAGACCTCCCGACCCCATCCTTTGTCTTATGTCTTTATTTTTCTGCATCCTCGCCAACTAATTCAGGATTCCCTTTTGTTGCCGGCAGGCTCCAGCAAGTGGCACCCGAACAGGGAACTGAAAACCTGGGATCATGGCAGAGGACCCAGCTAAGGTAAGAGGACATCCAGAAATAGAGAGCGGGAGAGAGTATAGTCGGGAGTAAGAAATTATGGGGCAAGGTAACAGCCACATGTTATATGTGCAGGCTCTCAAGGGTATGTTTCATGCTCAAGCAGTGAAAGTTAGACAGAGTCAGTTAGAATGTTTCTTTTACTTTGTTGAGGAAGTATACCCCTGGTTCCTGGAGGAAGGAACCATTAGTTTAGAAACTTAGCAAAAAACAAAAAACAAAAAACAAAAAACTTTCAGGGACACTATGATGCAAATGCCCTGTAAGTTAAAACATTGCTGCTTTGTAATTGTCTGGTATCTGTGTAGCCTGCAGGTTCTGTATTGGGGTTGGCAAGATGTATTGGCGGACGCACTATAAGACAGGCAACTGGGCCAATGGGAGCCGTCCCCCAGATCCCCATCAGGGTAAACTATCCACTAGTGCGGACATTTGGGCCCATCTGTAGTCCAACACTTTCTGTCTGACAGTCTACAATGCACACGCTGTAAATGTGTTTTGTCTCAATGTTTGTGTGTATGTATTCTGGAATTCTTGGAATGTTTCTTCTCTCAGATTCATCCTGATGTGAGAGCCTAGAGGAGACTGGCTAACACTCGCTCAATATCTGTTTCTCTCTAGCTCCTTCTTTTTTACTTATACTTTAAACTGACCCCCTTTTCTATGCTTCACAGCCACCTCCTTCACCCTCTCTGGATCAAGAAGTCGGGGGTTGGTGGGGGTGAAAAACCTGGAGGATCTAACAATAACTTAAAAGGGCCGGCAGGGAGAACTCACAGCCGGATGAAAATGCCACTGACCACCTACAAGTGACACCAGCAAGACCTTAGCCTCCAGCCTTGACCCAGGGGGTCTGAATATGGGGGAGAACCTGTCAGTCTGAGGGGACGGCCACTAGGGACTTCTTTCCCTTTCTCCAACATGACTGGCAATTTTCCTCTACCTTGGAAGGCCCCTGGGTCAATGTTTGCAGGAATCTAAAAGAAAAATCCTCCGGAGGTGAGTAGAGGGGGTTGGAATCCCCTGGTAAGTGGATTTGAGTCCCACTTGTGAGTAGTGGTGAGATGTCGCCCCATTCACTGAGACCTGATTTTGTCTTTGTGGCCACTGTTTGTCTTGTTTACTTCGGTGTGTTTTCTGTTCTATGTTTTCTGAGGTAGGGATGAACTGGGGGCCCATTAGTCCCCAACTCAGCCTTTTGTTGTTGTCTTGTCTAGTTCTGTTTTAGAATTGGTACCAGTTTTAAATGTTCATACAACTGATTGATTTTTGTGCGCTTTAAGATCTGTGTGTGTTTTGTGTGTGTTTGTGAACATGTTTAAGATAAGAATTATCAGCATGCTGTAACATTTGGGCGAGTTTAAGTTTAAAATTCAAAAGGTTATGAGGTTTGGACATTACCAAAAATTTTAAAGAATTTTCACATTGTTTTAAATGACCTTTTAAGGATTCTTTAACTTAAAAAATTAAAAAATCTGGTATTTTAAAATGCATAAGGCTGTTTACACTGTAATCAAGTTATCTGGCTTAACAAAATGCATTGGCTGTTTGGAATTTAGTTCTCTTGGCTAAAATTTGGGAATAAATATTAAAAGTTTAAATGTAAAAGTTTGTTTAACACTGTCAAAGACATTACTGTCCTGTCTGTCTAAAAGTATGTATTTTCATTCAAAAAACCAAGAGATAAGAAAAGGAAAAAATGTAAAAGCCAACAAAAGACCTAGCTTTAGGAGTAAGGGGTAAACAGGCCATAGTTCAGTTCAGCTGGTCATACATGGTGGGACAGGCCATGGGAGGAGTCCACGCATGGTGAAAGGGGACAAGTTGGCACAAACGCAGTTCATCATACCCTAAAGAGTGAGATTAGGTGTGTGCCCATTCCACAGGAGGGGCCAAGTGGCCCACTTTGTTCTGTCCTTTTTCTCTACAGGTAAATACTAGAAACATGATGGTAAAAAAAATTAGTGATGCGATGATCTGATTAGTATTGCTAAAACTGCCCCTTGGACTTAAAAAGAGGGTTAAAATGTATTTGTATAATGTGACTTGCTTTCAATGATGTTCTACAATTAGGATATGTTTTTAAAAGTCATAAAGGTACAAATGCTGGAGGGGATGTGGAGAACGAGGAACGCTATTACACTGCTGGTGGGAATGTACACTCATACTACCACTTTGGAAAGCAGTCTGGAGGGTCCTTAGAAAGCTAAAGATTGACCTCCCTTACGACCCAGTCATACCACTTCTAGGCATCTACCCTGAACAACAGGAACCAATATACAAGGACACATGCACCTCCATGTTTATTGCAGCACTGTTCGCAATAGCTAGGATATGGAAACAACCTAGATGCCCCACCACAGATGAATGGATCCAAAAATTGTGGTATCTATACACAATGGAATATTATGCAGCCATTAGAAATGACAAAATAATGGCATTTGCAGGGAAATGGATGGAGCTAGAAGGAATCATGTTGAGCGAGGTAAGCCAAGAATGAAGAGACAAACAGTACATGGTCTCCCTGATAAGTGGATGATGAATCCAAAATGTTAGGTGATATGACAAAACTAACAGGACTTAAGAAACAAAGAACTCCCACTCATTTGGTTGAACCACTACTAAATATCCCCATGCTGCTGATCACATATATGGTATATAACATATGAGCACCGTTATATATTACAGACTGTGATAGACAATTTGCTCCAGGAAAGTTAGAATGAACTTGTGACTTTAAATGAGCATCATTATTCCACAATACTGTGAATTTCCGGAAATTAAGTAATCACTTAATCACAATCAGAAAAAATAAAAAAAGAACCTTGGGGAAGGGAGGGAGGGAGGGGATGGTAGGGGGAAAAAAAAAAAGAAAAAAAAAAAGAAAAGTCATAAAGGTGTTAAGTTTACCTTCTTGGTACAGTAATGGTGATTGTAATTCTTGCATTAAGGAAAAATTGTCATGTGAGTTTAAAAGTTTTAATGTGTATCTGTTTTAAAACAAACATCCAAGAGACAATGAGTGACAATTGGCCTCAAGATTTTAAAGGATTTTTTAAAAATGTAACTAAAAACTAAAATATAAAATAATAAAAGAGATTAATAGGAGGCTTAAAAATTAGGAATGGATTTCTGGATATAAAGTTTAAAAGTAAAATTGTTGTTAACATTTGCCTCAAAGTGGAAAAATTAGGATTACCAAAATAATTGCTTTGGGATTCAAAGTGACAGAGCACGAGCCTTGAGCTGTAAAGCTGAGGGATAGCACTCAGGCCCCGAGTTCAAGTCCAGCAACCAGCTAAGGGAAATGCAGATGAGGCATTTATCCCAGTGTAGAGAAGACATTCGTGAGACAAGAGCTATGGAGGAGCATACAGAGGCAGTAAGCCACTGCTCGGATGGCAAAAATGTCAGATCCTAGAGTCATTTGTGTGTGGCCCTTCAAAAATTGGTCAGAGCCAGAATGTCATGGGAAGATAGTTTGTAAGCATGCCTAATGTCCATGACTGTCTACCTTGTAGGGACAGAAACATTAGTAATCTGTGATAGTACTAAAAAGTGAAGTTATAAAATGTGTGAGATGGTTTAAATCCCAGCCCCTGTATGTTTCAAAAGCCCTAATTGACAGTAACTTTTGAGCTAACACCAGCTACAAGAAATTTATCTGTTCAAGAAAATCGTTTGTAAACTTGAGAGTGTGTTTCTATTAACATCTGTCTATTTACATCTGCACGGGTGACTTAGGCATTGTTAGGGTCACTAGGGGTCACATTCCTAAAGATGCTTTTACAGGGCTGGGAAGGTGGCTCAGTGGTAGAGCGCTTGCCTTGCATGCTCAAGGCCCTGGGTTCGATTCCTCAGCACCACATAAGCAAAAAGAAAAAAGCCGGAAGTGGCGCTGTGGCTCAAGTGGTAGAGCACTAGCCTTGAGCTGAAGAGCTGAGGGACAGTGCCCAGGCCCAGAGTTCAGGCCCCACGACAGACAAAAAAAAAAAAAAAAAAAAAAAAAAAAAAGATGCTTTTACAAACCAGAGTGCTAAACAAGCTACACTGCTGTAGCTGGAGAAAAAGTCTGTGCATTTGTCAAAAGTTAAAATATTGTTCTTAATGATATCTAACCCTTGTAACCTCTTTCTAAAATAGACTAAGGTTATAGGATCCTGGCTAAGTAGGATCAACACCCCTGAGTCTGCTTGAAGAAGTTACAGAAGATGAATCTTCACCCATCATCCCCTTTTTAGAATAAGGGACCAGAGTAATAAAAAAAATGTGGCAAAATAGACAGAAGAAAAACGCATGGAAAATAGTAGTACAGGCCTGAGCCCTCTACATCTGCCTAGAAAATCAGCCTTATTAAAAGAACTATCTAGTTAAAAAGCTTGTCATTTTGATAATTTGTCCTGGGCTATTGTCTAAATAGTCTTAAAAACTAGTGGGGCCACAGCCTGCCAAGCCTAGGTATTACTTGTATCCTTAACCAGTCTGTGTAGAAATATACAGCCTAGCACGAGGTGTGACAGTCCCTTGGAGACACTGAAAGACCCTGCTGTTGCTGCGGTTGCTACAGCCTTACAGTCACGGGGAGGAAATCGACATAGTTACCCTGACCTCCTCCACCATGGAAAAAGTAGACTAAACTTCTGCCTGATTCCATCTTTTGGATGGCTTCATTTTGTCCATGTTACCATATAACTACTCTAATTTTATTATGGCTACTCCTCTTGCCGGGAGACTAACAAACATGGTATTGCTCATTCCCTACACTGCTTTGCCTTTATGGGACTTCCTAAACATATTAAAACTGATAATGGTCCGGGATATGTCGGACAAGCTTTTCAAACTTTTTGTAAATCTTACCAGATTTTTCACTCTACAGATATTCCCTATATTCCTCAAGAGCAAGAAATTGTTAAACAAGCCAATGGGCTGTTAAAACACCAAATTTTTGAATTAAAAGGGGGGAATTATACCCCTTCTCTCCTGTTAATATTCTTTTCATGCTTTATTTGTACTAAATTTTTAAGTTTAGATTGTAATGGACTTTCCACAGTACAGTGACTTTGGGAAAAAAAGAGAGCAAAGAGCTTTTGGCCGAGTTAAGTGGAAGGATCCTTTAACAGGTGATTGGCATGGGCTCGATCCAGTTTTAACATGGGGTTGAGGACATGTTTGTGTTTTTTCGCAGGAAGAAAATGAATCCCTCTGGTTGCCTGAGCATTGCGTTAGGATTGTGGAGGCTCATTCTGATGACACAAACCCTGACACATTGGGCTTACGTGCCAGATCCCCCAATTGTGCGCCCTACAACTTGGGAGGGAATTGAAGTTCTCATTCACGTCAATAGATCAGCATACAGTACAGCACTTGATCACTTCATCCAGCACACCAAGATGGGAGATACCTCAGCTTCAGACATTGGAACTCCATTCTACTTTACCACCAGCTCTAAAGGCTCCATTCCAGGCTGTATTATAATGCTATCCATGACTCATAAAATTTGGATCCCAGACAAAAATCAAATGTACAATATACAGATGACATCTTTACCAACTGGTTACCCAGTTCATGCAAATTTTACTCCATCCTATATGATACCCCGTTGCATTAATTCTTCACAAATAGTAGTATCTACAGGAAAGCCTCATCCAATAAGGTGCAGGCATGTGAAGCCATTTGTTACCAATATTTCTGGAACTAAATTTCAATTAATGGACTGGTTTGGAGCTAATCTTACTAATAAGTACAATTTTGGACTGTGGTGGATGAATGGGCATCCTCAACATCATGTTTGGATGCTAGTGGCTGCACTCAACAACATAACCTGGCCCAATTCATCCCTTTCAAAAAATATTATGAGTTGTGTATCACCACCCCATGTCATTATGTATAGACCATTCAATATCTCTATAGGAGCTAATTATTTTAATGTCACCTGTTCTAATTGTTCTTTTACTAATTGCTTGTATAGCGGCATAACTGAATCCATACTTATTGTTAGACAACCATCTGTTGTTATGCTTCCTGTAAATATTTCTAAAACTTGGTATAAAGATTCTGGCATTCAGGTGTTAAGACAATTGAAAAAACTAATGCGCCCTCATCGATTTGTTGGGCTACTTGTAGCTGATGTTTTGGCTTTTATTTTGTTAGCTGCCTCTTCAGCGGCAGCTGCTGTGGCACTAACACAAAATGCACAAACTGTCCATTATCTTAATCAGCTTGCTCATAGTACTACACAAGCCCTACCTCTGGACGCTAAAGTGGCAAAAACTGCTAAAAAAAACTGTTTAAACAATTTCAACTCTATATCACTTCCCTGACTTATGTTAAAGGATTGCTAATGTCATTGCTTGGCGTGGGAATGCTTTTGCTGATAGTTTTTCTATGCCTTCCTTATACGTGCACTGCAAAACTCTCTTATGAGTTTAGCCATACAGCTACATAAGATCAAGCTCTATATAAATGAATTCCCCGAGAGGAACTGTAGCCAGAGTCGGGTAAGAGGGGGTGCCAGTCTGACCAACCTAAGACAGGGCCTTCAGCTTTGCTCTGAAAAAGTTCCCGATGACGGGTAAGGTAGACAAGGTGATCCACCCAGCCTAAGACAGGTGGGTTCGCTTCTTCAAACAAAGATGGGGGAGATGTTGGGAGTCCACAGTAAAGCTCTATGGTCATCTTGACCCCTGTGCTCACTTAAAGGCACGCATAAGGAACTGGCTTTCATGAAAAACACTAGGTGCCCGGGATTGCTTTGCTATGTATACAGAATTTGTTTTACTTTCTATCAGTTGATCTTGTCTTGTTTTTACTGCACTTTGTTTTTAATAAAACTTTCCTTGTTTTTCTGCAATATGGTAACCTTATGTTTCCTCTTGACTTCTAATAGTATATAATAGGAAAAATTAAAAATAAACGGGACTGTAATCTTGAGGTGCAGACCTCCCGACCCCATCCTATGTCTTATGTCTTTATTTTTCTGCATCCTCGCCCCCTAATTCAGGATTCCCTTTTGTTGCCGGCAGGTTCCGGCACAATGGAATTCTAGGCTTCCATCAGAAAAAATGACATAGCCCCATTTGTTAGGAAATGGAAAGACTTGGAAAAAATTATATTAAGTGAAGTAAGCCAGGCCTAAAGAAACACAAGTCCCATGGTTTCCCTTATTTGCAGTAATTAGTATATGTCTGAGACAAGCAGAAAAGATCAGATAAGTTGATTTTAGGTGAAATGAACCCCACTATAAGTATTGAATTGTTTTTTTTTTCTTGTGATTGTAACATATTTATAAGATGATTTCTTTGTTGTTTCATATGCCCCTCCCCCACAGCATAACCGCTGCTTTCATTGTATTTGATGTTGGTATAATTTGTGGAGGGGAAGGGCAAAAACAAAGCGTTTAAATAGGGATACAGGTGGACCCATTGCAACAATGAGATGTACAAGTCGTTATGTTGAAAAACGAACTTTACAACTTTGATCGGGGGGAGGATGGGAAAGGGTGGGAAGAGGAAACAGAGGAGGAGCCAAGAATTCTTGATAAGAAATGTACTCATTATCTTGCCCATGTAATTGTAACCCCGATGTATGGTATTTTCACAATAATTTTTTTTTAAAAAGACAAAGGCTGGTTCAATCCATTGTTCTCTCTTATGGGAACATGGTATGCTAGGTGTGGAATAGAGACCTGGCTGGCAGGGGAACAGATTCAGACCCAGATTAGAAACTTGCAGTAAGGAGTGAGCGAATTATGGGACTAGCACAGTCTTGCAGTCTGGAGGAGTGGATGGAAATTATTTGGACGGTATTTCTGTGATGTAAAAATATGTGGACCAAGTTGTAATATGAGGAAATAGACTGCAAAATGATGCAGTATCCAGTATCCCTACTCTCTGTCACTCACTCATCCCCTAAGCTCTGGGTCTGATCCCTCCATAGTCCCAGCATAAGAGGGACTATGACAGTGATCCTGAGTGCTTATTCCTGAGAACAACCACTCAGGATCACTTGGTGATTGTAATTGTGGGATGGACGACATTGTTTTGAGCAGTCTCCAGTACAACTGTGGAGGCACCCAACTAGAGCTAATCCTAGTTATCAGCCCAAGTGGGCAGGTTTGATGGGCAGGGCAAACAGGAGCTGGTGCTGCCCTGCTCCCCAAGTAGATATGTAAATGGGGGAGGACTGTAAGAGCAGGTATGGGGTGACTCCACCCACTGTGTCTGGATCACAATGATCCCACAATGCATACCTGTTTCTAGCTGAACAATAAGATACAAGAATCGAGGCCACATCCACATTCTGTGCTGCCTAGTACCATTGGCATTTTCCTCTATTGGATCATATCACTACCAGCAGGTGAAGGAAGTAAAGGTGCTATGTGGTGACTGAGTGAATTTCAGAGATCCTGTAGGAAGTGGGTGATTGCAAGAATAGAAGTGATTTCAGAAAGCTTGGGAATATGGCCCCTCCATCTTCCCTATCCCATTGCTGGGATATCTAACCAAACCAGAAACGCATGCAAAATAAAATTTTCTTTAGGCAAGAAACAACAGCAAGAGTATCTGGAGAGGAATTGACCTGGTGGACCCACTAACACCAACAAAAAGAAAACTGAAAACAGGTAACCTCATAACAATAATTACTGTGGACTGTAAATCAACCAAGGGTGAGACCAAAGACCATGCAGACCTGGAATCTTCCTCTGGTTCCTTTCCTGCTAGTGTCCTTTCCTCTGACACTGGAATAACTAACAATATGTCAGAAGTCCTACGTTACCCCAAGAGAGTAACCAAAAGATAAACAAAGATAATAAGAGAGAAGGCATGGCTGGAGAAAGCTAGAGAACATGAAAGAATTAATGACCAAATTAAGCCTGGAGAGAGACCATGTTGCAGAGGACTTGAAGTTGGAGAGGTCCATGAGGAAAGACAAGGTTCAACAGATGAACGAACTGAGAGATGAGAAAGAGCAATGGGCGTGATAAGTGTTTGACCTAGAGATAAACATGGTGGAACTTCAATGGCATTTGGCAGAGCTACCCTCCAGCAGCAGCCTGCAGGACCAACTCAGACCAAGCTACAGCTGCCATCCAAGACCTATTAGTTGCAGAAGTAGCAACAGAAATGTGAGAACCAGTGTTACATTCAAAGGCAGGAAAACTAGAGCCTCAGTCTCCAAAATTTGAAGCAGCAGGAACGGCTGTGGTAACTGGAGCAGCAGGAAAAGGCCTGGGATCTGCATAAGCTCTTCAAGACATTGGGCAGATTACACATTAATGAGGCCATGAGATGCACAATTTTGCATAACCTAGAGATAAAAGAGCAGCTGGGCCAGCTGCAGGATGCCTTCCACAGGCTAAGAAACAGAAGGAGGAGCTCTCTCGTGTGCTGCACTCAAAGCTCCAAGTGAAGGAAGAAGCTGGACCAGCAAAAGGAGAAGTTAGAAGAATAGAAAGAGACGGCTGAGTTAAGGAGCCAAGTGGCTCAGAATCTCAGGAGCTTCATGAACAGCTGCAGGAGATCAGAGCTACCTGTGAACAGCACAGGGCCTACAATTTGCAGCTGACCTTAAAGAATGAGGCCTTGCCGCAGCACCTGCAGAAGCAGACACAGTTGCTGAAAAAAGTTGGAGGACCAAGAAGGACCATCAAATATTACACAACACTTGTGATGTGCCTTAAAACCAACAGACAGAAGCAGGAGCAGCTATGGGCCCCAGCTGAGCTTTCTGGCTTTCACTAGAGAAGGAGGAGTGAGTAAAAAGTAAAGGGGGTGATTCTACTTGCTGTGACTGTCCTAGAGGACAGACAACCCAAAGACTAGGTGGGATTTTTATCTTTATCCATTGATGAATTAAAGAAGGTGAAGCTTAGCCAGCAGCTACAGGAGCAACAGACCTACTATGGGTTCCTGGCCAATATGGTAGTCAAGAGACAGAGAAATCTGAAGCAGTAGGGTTTCTTCTCCAGAAGTTGAAACCACGGGAATGGAAGCAGGACACACAAGTGCCCAAGAAGACCCTGAAATTCTGCTTCATCCACAAGCTGCCTGGAAAAAGTGGGCTACTAGAGGCAAATGGATAAACTCCAACATGGGTGCAGCCAGCTGTCAAAACCTATCAGCACCATTGAAGAGTCCCTACATTTCTTTAAAGAACAGATGGAAGTACTGGATGAGCTATATCAGAAGAAAGATGAGTGTGTCAACCTGCTCTTCCAGGAGAAGGAGAAGAAGAAGGAGCTGCTATTGCTTCTTACAGATGAAGGCACCTGAGTTTCAGGACAAGATCCTGGCAGCCATCCAGACCCCTGCGGATGAGGGCCCCTCAGACCTCTCAGGCTTCAGGAATAGGGAAGTTATGAAGAAGAAACAAGATTTTAAGAATTTAAAGCTTGAAGACTATGTGGATCCTTCCCAAGGAGAGGCTGGTGTACCTTGGCATCTCAAGGACACCTACTACAGAGCAGATTGTGCTACAACAGCTTGCTATTCAAGCACCTACCTGAGCTTACATGTATGGGCAATAATGGCTGCAGGACTGAGACAAATGACAACTTGGAGATCATTTTTGCATGAAGACCTGGAGGCTTCCAGCTGGGGAACAGGGCTCTTGTCCTCTAACTTACTTTGTCGCCATAGTACTAGGTGGCATACTCTTAAGCCTAAGTATAATGAGTGAGAGAGGGGAGGAGCCAAACATACCAGAGGCTTCTGGGAGCTGGCCCAAATTTTATAGACATTTAACAGTCCATTCATTACCAGGAAAGGGGCTCAGGTGTAGGTTTCCACAAAGTGTAAATTCTTTACAAAGGAAGTTGGAGAGTGATGGCACGGTTTTATATTATTATATTATGATAATAATAGAAAATGTTTGATGTCACAGTTTAATAATAGTGTATTTTAATTTCATAACATTACATTTTTTACATTTTATGCAATATTTTGATATTACTGTATTGTATACATTATATCAATCATTTCATGATGTATGTTGTATGTCACTAGCATCACTTGGCTTTTTGAAAATGTAAAGAATGCTGAGCTGGGCAATAGTGAATTTTCTTTTTTGTTTGTTAAAAAGTTACAACGGTGATAGTGAGATGAAAAAATAATAAAAACCACGGAAAACAAGAAAACATTACTGCTGAAATCCTGGAACAAAGCAAAGATGTGAGATGAACAATTGGAAGTCTAACACAATTGGAGTACAGACTCATGGATTACAGAAACGTAATCCAAAAATAAGAATATAGAATTATGAAATATCTATAGATATGGCATATCTTAATAATTTTTCAGTGAAACTTACTGAAATGATACCACTTGAATATTATTGTTGAATTAAAAAATAAAATTCAAACTAATATGTTACTTAGTTTTTGTAAAGTGGATTAGATTCTGCAAGTGTAATGATATACCTTTGGCTCAGGTAATAAATTGAAAATTCAGAAACAACTCTTCAGTATTTAAATAAAAAAGTAATTACACAAATTGATGTAAATACCAAATGTATCATCTGTCTTAGATTTTCTGTTTATTAACTTAAAATCACATTCCTTATGAAGGAGAAAAATAGCTGAACTAACATTAATATCTCTAAAATATTTTCTTAATTAAAAAAATTCCTCAAAGAAAAAGATTAGTGTAAAAATCACCTTTGAGCATACTCTACAACTGAGGTGTGAAAAATTAAACAAAAGTAATGAATTATATACAGCTCCATATTCATAGCTTTTTAATGAATTACTTTAAAATGTCCTTCATTTTTGAAATCAGTTCAGAATTCTTGCACAAATTAAAATTGGGGAACTACATTACCAATAGGAAATTAATACAGTATTTTTATGAGATTAGAAATCCGATGAAAATATAAAGATTGAAATGGCTCAAGTGGTGAAGCACCAGACAAGCAGGAGGCATGACAATTTACAAATAAAAAGACTTGGATGGTCATCTAATAACTCCACAATGAAAGCTCAGCTAATTTTCAAAATCACAAGATAAAAAGTCACCTATAGTATGGTGGAAAAGTAATTAATTCATAGTACAAAAATAAAAGATACAAAAAGGTAAGAAAAAAAAAATGTCCAATCCTGTTCAAATTTAACTTTCGCCTAGCCAAAATAAACAACACTTGTCACTTTCTAAGGAAATTGTAAGAGGCATTTCCATGAAAGAGGAAGTTAAAGTTGTGGTTTCCAGGATGGAAATTCCAACTCCAGATGATATGTAAATCAACTTCCCTAAATGAGAACTCAGGTACAAACCCTTTTCTTGGCCCACCGCCCTGAATCAGAGGACCTATTCCTCCTCTTTTTGTGAAAAGGAACTTTCTTTACACTTTTTTTTTACCACCTCCCCATTGCTGTCACATTATATAGAGAAGTTTCTTGCGGTTGTGGTGTTTCTTTATCTTGACAATGGCAGTGTGAGTTTTTGGAATGTGGTTAAGAGTTCCCTTCTCTGGAGATTCGCTATTGGCTATTTCCAACTTCCTGTCAGACCCTTTTCTCCAATGGTAAACCACTACTAGTGAAGATTCTATACATTGGGAACTGTATAGGAGAGAACCTTTCTCAAATGAAGCAAACCATTAATACTGTACTAATTTGAATTTTATGCACAGTAATCCCATTTTGTTATGAAACATGGAGGTAACATATAATAAAACATTGCATGTAAAAAATGAAGATAAGATAAAGTAGCAACAATGCAACAAGAGAGCAAGAAAATATTTAAAAAATGCTATAAAAATAAACCCATGCAAAAATGAGTCCCCAGTGACTGCTTTTCACCATGAAAGAAGGTGTATCTCAGAATAACAGCAAAAAAACAAAACAAAAAAAACATTTAATTCAGTGGGCATTGTTGTTTTCCCAGTAATCCTTGCTACTCAGTAGGCTGAGCTCTGAGGATGGCAGTTCATAGCCAGTTCATATAGGAAAGTCCAAAAGACTCATCTTCAATTAACCACCAAAGTGGAGCTGTGGTCCAAGTAGTAGGAGAAAAAAAAAAGCAAACAACAACTACAACAACAACAACAACAAACCCTCACGAATAGTGCTCATGCCCTAAGTTCAAGCCCCAGGTACATTCGAGAACAAAAAAGCAGTACTGGTTTCAGTGACACAAAGCTCTATAGCAGACTTCTGATTACTAGATCCTGTTACCTGGGAAGAAAAAAATAGAAACACCTCTATACTAGACCATTGGGGTGTTAAACTTTCTATTAGATTGGATTCTTTAAGTTTCAGTACTAATTTCTAAAACTAAAATAAAATAAAATCAATTGGAATACTTAGAGAAATAGCTGGTAATAATGGAGAAGAAAGAAAATGCAGGGTTGAACACTAAAGATGAAAGAATGGCTTCAGAAAAAATAAGTCATAATTTTTGGGGTAAAAATGAAGAGAATATTAACTCAGGCTAAGAGATTAATAATAACAATGGCAAAGCTCAATTTACCCATTAGGCATACTGAGTGGTTAACAATAGCCAACAATTGTAACAATACAACTGTTTGCTGTCCAGTTGTGATGGTTCTTTGTTGGTGTCTGTCTTTCACTCTATGTACCCAATTATTGTGCATTCATCCCCGCTGTCATTATCATATGAAGGTAAAAAATAATGCTTAGCCAGCACCAGTGGTGCACCCCTGTAATCCTAGATACTCAGGAAACAGATCTGAGATGTCAGTTCAAATCTGGCCCGGGCAGGAAAGTCGTTGACACTCATCTCCAATAAACCACTAGAAAGCTGGAAGTGGTGCTGTGGCTTAAGTGGTAGAGGGCTCACCTTGAGCTGAAGAGCTGAGGTTTCCCTGAGACCCAGAGTTCCGCAGCACTAATGACAAAATTTTTTTTTAAATTGTATTTTATTTTATTTGAGAACATACTGTACAGAGGGGCTACAATTTCATGGGCAGGATAATGCATATATTTCTTACCAAGCATTGCAGCCTCCTCCTTTGTTTACCCTTCACTTCCCTTCCCCGCCTCCCCCCTCCCCCCACCCAATTATACCCCCCTCCCCCACCCAATTATAACCCCCCTCCCCCCCCCACACCGACATTGTAAAGCTGGTTTTGACATGACATTTTGTACTTCTCATTGTTGCAACAGGTCCACCTGAATCCTTAAACGACTTGTTTGTCCCCATCTCCTCCACATGTTATACTGACATCAAATATAGTGAAAGCGGGGGTTACACTGTGGGGGAAGGACATACAAAGCAACAAAGAAATAATCTTATAAATGCGTTAGAAACACATGCATGAAAGAAACGAAAACATTAAAATACATATTTAAGGGTTCATTTTCCTAACATCACATTATCTGACCTTTTCCGCTTGACTCATACCTATACTAGATATTGCAAATAAGGGAAACCATGGGACCTATGCTTCTTTGGGCCTGGCTTACTTCACTTAATATAATTTTTTCCAAACCTTTCCATTTCCTAACAAATGGGGAAATGTCATTCTTTCTGATGGAGGCATAGAATTCCATTGTGTATATATACCACATTTTCTTGATCCATTCATCTCCTGAGGGGCATCTGGGTCGGTTCCATATCTTAGCTATGGTAAATAATGCTGCAATAAACATAGTTATGCTGGTAGCTTTAGTGTGGTCTTGTTTGTAAACATTTGGGTAAATGCCCAAAAGTGGGATTGCTGGATCATAGGGGAGATCTATGTGAAGTCTTTTGAGGAACCTCCATACTGCTTTCCAAAGTGGTTGAAGAAGTTTACATTCCCACCAACAATGAAGTAAGGTTCCTTTCTGTCCACATCCCCTCCAGCATCTGTTGTTGTTAGAGTTCTTGATTTTTGCCGTTCTAACTGGAGTGAGGTGATATCTCAATGTTGTTTTGATTTGCATTTCTTTTATGGCTAGGGATGTTGAACATTTCTTCATGTGTCTATTGGCCATCCTTCTTTCTTCTTCAGAGAAGCTTCTCTTTAAGTCTTTCGCCCACTTATTTATTGGGCAGTTGTTTCTTTGAGGATTTGTTGTTGGGGGGTTTAATTTTTTGAGTTCCAAGTATATTTTAGATATGAGACCCTTGTCCGTTGTATGGCTAGTAAAGATCTTCTCCCAATCGGTGGGCTTTCTATTGATCTTGCCAGCTATGTCATTTGCCCTGCAGAAGCTCTGCAATCTTATGCAATCCCATTTGTCCAACCTTTCTTTGATTTGTTGTGCTTCCGGGTCTCTATTCAGAAAATTTCGACCTGAGCCAAGGAGACCTAGGGTTTCTCCTTTTCCATCCTGTAATGTTTTCAGAGTGTCTGCTTTGAGTTCAAGGTCTTTGATCCATTTGGAGTTGATTCTGGTGCAGGGTGATATATAAGGATCTAGCTTTACTTTTCTACATGTAGTTAACCAATTTTGCCAGCACCATTTACTGAAGAGGCTGTCTTTCTTCCATTCTATTGTTTTAGCTTCCTTTTCGAAGATTAGATGGCTATAGGTCTGTAGGTTCATTTCTGGGTTTTCAACTCTATTCCATTGGTCCTGAGGTCTGTTCTTATGCCAATACCAAGCTGTTTTGATTACTATGGCTTTATAGTAGAGTTTGAAATTTGGTATTGATATTCCTCCAGCAGTGTTCTTTCCGTTGAGGAGCGTTTTTGCTATTCGGGGTCTTTTATTGTTCCATATGAATTTTTGGATTGCCTCCTCTATTTCCTTGAAGAATGAGGGTGGAATTTTGATAGGTATTGCGTTGAATTTGTAGATAGCCTTGGGAAGTATTGCCATTTTCACGATGTTAATCTTTCCAATCCAGGAGCATGGGAGGTTTTGCCATTTTTTAAGTTCTGTGTTGATTTCCTTTTTCAAGATTTTAAAGTTTTCATTATAGAGGTCCTTCACTTCTTTGGTTAAGTTAATTCCTAGGTATTTTATTTTTTGTGGGGCTATTACAAATGGAGTTGCTTTCCTAATTTCAGCCACACTTTTCTCATTGTTGGCATATAGAAAAGCCATTGATTAATGACAAAATTTTTTTAAAAAGAAAAATTTAAAAAAAGATTGAGAGTCAATGCCTGAGAGTCAAAGATGCAAACATAGTGTTAGGCTACTATTTCTCTGCTGACAATTCAGATAGGGGATTATGCTTTCAAAGCTAGTGGATCAACAGCAAGAAAGGTACAAAATTGATTATAGTAAAAAAACCATAAATGGGAACGGTTATGCCAGGGAAACTACAGAACCTATAACCCTAAAGAGAATATTCTGATAGGATAAAATTTATAGCGAATTGAATATTGATAATGTGCTCTTTTAATCCAATGTATATATATATATATATATATATATATATATATGTATATTTATGTTTGTGATAATTTTTAGATCATTCTCAATAACGGCATTGAGTTATTAAATTATATATTAGAATACCACATCATTTTATAATAAAAAGGCAAAAATAATATTTGAAAGAAAGATAAGAGAAATAGAGTGGAAGAAGCGCTCAGGGACAGATCTTCTACCCTGAGTTCAAGTCCAGCACTGACAGACAAACAACAAGAAAAACAACATCACAAGGATGAGTCAGTACAGACATTAGACAAGAGGAAGTGATCTCTGAGCCTAGGATCTTTGTTCCCTCATAGTCAGGTGATCAACGATAGTCACGTGATTACTGGTATGATTCAGGCAGGTGATGGGAAAGCTGGGAGGGGCTGGTCTGTGGGCAGATTTAATCCTGATCACAACTCAAGCAAGAGATAATTCTTGGCATCTCAGCTTTGTGCAAAGTGTGAATTGGAAGAACTCAGTCAAGGAGATCCTAAGAATAAACACAAGTTTCTATTCCAAAAACAAAAGCAAACACAGAGAGGACAAGGCCTAACTGGTAAAGTACCAGCCCAACATCAGGCCTGAGAAATTACAAATAAAAAAAGTATAGGATGATCACCTGTTAAGAAATACGAACTCAGCTACTTTTGAAGACCCACAAGATACAGTGGATAATGTCAGTAATATGGCCTACAGTCCTGTGGAAAATTAATAAATGCATAGTTCCATTATAAAACATACAGAGAAGTAAAAAACAAAACAAAACAAAATAAAACAAACACAATAAACTTTTCCAATCCTGGACAAACCTACATTGCACCTAACTCAAATAACCTAACCAAATTGTAAGAGGTAGGTCCTTGAAAGAGGAAGTGAAAGGTGTGCTTGCCAGGATGTACATTCCAGCTCCTATTGATATGTAAATCAGCTTCCCTAAGCAACCAATCAGAGACTTCCTTTCCTGGACCCACCCTCTTTCAGTATAAATAGAGTGGAAGTCTGAGACTCAGGCATTGCTGAAGATCCTACATCAGCAGGACCGAGGCCATTTGGAGCTTAGATACTCCAGGTGAGGATTAGAGTGGGAGAATCTACTCCTCTTTTAATTCTTCTCTCCTTGGTATGGTGGTGGTGGTGGTGGTATTGTTTTGTCAGTTGCTGGGATTGAACCCAGTGGTAGGGCAGTGTTGCTGGGTCACTTTGTGCTCAAGACTGGGCATTGTCCCTGGGCCACTTTGTGGTCAAAGCTAGTGCTTTACTACTGGAGCCACAGCCCACTTGTTATTTTGGAGTGGTTAATTGGAGATAAGAATCTGTGTCAGGGGGACTTTTGTGGCCGAGGCAGTTTCAAAGCTTGATCCTTAGCTCTCAATCTCTTGAGTAGCTAGGCTTCTACGCGTGAGCCACCAGTACCTCATTAGATTCTAGGAATGATGGACCCTGACACTGCCCAGGCCTTCCAGAAAGAACTGAGATGTGCCATCTGTATAAATACTTTCATAGAGCCAGTCACCCTAGAGTGCGGGCACAGTTTTTGTCGACCTTGTCTCTGCCTCTGCTGGGAAGAGACCCAGACTCCAGCCACGTGCCCTGTGTGCAGGGGACCCTGCCAGCAGAGAGACCTCAAAACCAACGTGGTTCTGAGGAGCCTGGTGGCCATTGCCAGAAGAGCCAGCCTCAGGCATTTTCTGAGCTCTGAAGAATACATGTGTGGGACACACAGAGAGACAAAGCAGATGTTCTGTGAGGTAGACAAGGCCCTGCTCTGTAGGAGCTGCTCCCAGTCTCAGGAGCACAGGGCTCACAAACACCATCCCATAGAAAGGGCTGCTGAGGAGCAGAGGGAGATGATTTCAAAGCAGATGCATGCTGTATGGGAAAAGACTCAAGAAAACCAGCACAATTTACAGGAGAAGAGGAGACTCATCAACCGATGGATTTGGTATGTGAAGCTATTCTGAGGCATGACTGAGGATGTTTTTAGCATGCTGTTTTTAGAGCTGGGCGTCCAGGAGGAGGAAAGACACCATTCCCAGGTACTGATCAATGAAGGAAGAGCCATGTTACTGCAACTCAGAGAAAGGGAAACCCAAATGCTTCAGAAGAAGCATCAGCTCAGGAATATGTATCAGAAGCTGATCGAAACATACCAGAAGCCAGATGTGGACCTGCTTCAGGATGTAGAGTTGACCCTAGAAAGCTGTGAGTCAGTCTTGTTCTTCCTGCCTCTTCCTCTGAGGCCAGAGCTCAGTGCCCCTCCCATTCCTGGACTGATAGAGAGGCTCAGCCAGTACCGGGTGGAGATTGCTTTCAATGAAGCTACGAGGAATCAAGATCTTGGGTGCTGTGTTGGACACGACAATCCGTATGCAGTTTTGAATTCTGAAGAGTCCTTCCACTTTACTGCTTTTGGACGCCAAGTCTTCAGCTCTGGGAAACATTACTGGGAGGTTAGTGTGGATGACTCTTCCACCTGGGCCCTGGGAGTTACTAGGCATTCCTCCATAGACAGCAACCTCACTGAATCTGAGGATCTTTTCCTCCTTTTGTTTGTGAAAGAGAACACACTTTCCACCATTTTTACCACCTCCCCACTGCTGCCTCACTATGTAGAGAAACCTCTGGGCCGGGTTGGTGTGTTTCTTGATCTTGACGATGGCAGTGTGAGTTTTTGGAATGTGGCTAAGAGTTCCCTTATCTGGAGATACCCCACTGGTGCTATCCAATTTCCTGTAAGACCCCATTTTTTCAGTGGTAGCCTGGTGTTCTAAGTGAAGAGAATCTCTATATGTTGGGAATCTCTATATGTTGACAATTTGGATCCCCTTTATGTTTGCATCTTGTCTTATTGCTGTAGCTAGGCATTCTAATACTAGATTGAAGAGAATTGGAGAGAGTGGGCATTCTTGTCTTGTTCCTGAGTTAAGAGGAAATGGCTTTAGTTTTTCAACACTGAGTATAATGCTGGGTGTAGGTTTGTCATATACAGCCTTTATTGTATTGAGGAATATTCCATGGATTCCTAATTTTTCCAAAACCTTCATCATCAAGGGGTGTTGGAGCTTGTCGAATGCTTTTTCTGCATCTATTGAGATAACCATGTGGTTCTTATTCTTGCTCCTGTTGATGTGATGAATAATATTAATTGATTTGCGTATATTGAATCAGCTTTGCATCCCTGAAATGAATCCTGTTTGATAGTGGTATATGATTTTTTGGATGAGTTGTTGAAGTCGAATGGCCAAAATTTTGTTGAGAAGTTTTGCATCAATGTTCATCAAAGAAATGGGTCTATAGTTCTCTTTTTTGATGAGTCCCTGCCTGGTTTTGGGATGAGGGTTATGATTGCTTCATAGAATGTGTTCGGTAGTGAGCTTTCTCTTTCAATTTCATTGAACAGTTGGAGGAGTATTGGTGTGAGCTCTGCTTTGAAGGCCTTGTAAAATTCCGCTGTCAAACCATCTGGTCCTGGACTTTTCTTAGCTGGGAGGTCTCTTATTGCTGTTTCTATTTCAATGCTTGATATGGGCATGTTAAGATAGTTTAACTCATCTTGGTTTAGTTTTGCCATGTCAATATTTGCTAGGAAAAGGTCCATTTCTGTCAAATTCTCAAACTTATTAGCATAAAGTTTGGAGAAGTATTCCCTTATTATGTTCTGAATCTTGGTTGTTTCCGTGGTGATGTTTCCATTCTAATCTCTGAGTTTATTAATTTGCGTGTGTTCTCTTCTTTTTCTGATGAGATTTGCTAAGGGTCTGTCAATTTTGTTAAGTTTTTCAAAGAACCAACTCTTTGATTTGTTGATTCTTTCTATAGTTTTTTTGGATTCTAGTTCATTTAATTCTGATTTAATTTTGATTATTTCTTTCCATCTAATGGATTGGGGTTTATCTTGCTGCTCTTTTTCAAGGAGGTTTAGATGTGACATTAAATTGCTAGTTTCAGATTTCTCCTATTTGTTGATGTAGGAGCTCAGAGCTATAAACTTTCCTCTGAGTACTACCATTGCTGTGTCCCAGAGGAGCTGGTAATTTGTGTGTTCATTTTTGTTGAAAAGCATGAACATTTGAATTTCCTTTCTAATCTCTTCCATGACCCACTGTTGATTCAGTAGTGTGTTCTTCAGCCTCCATGTGATACCGGATTTTCTTTAGTGGCTTTTGGTGTTGAGTTCTAATTTTATTCCCTTGTGGTCAGAGAGTATGCAAGGTATAACTTCACTGTTTCTGAATTTAGACAAGTTTGCTTTGTGGCCTAAAATGTGGTCTATTTTAGAAAATGTTCCATGTGCTGCTGAGAAAAACGTGTATTCTGATGCTGCTGGGTGAAATGTTCGGTAGATGTCTGTTAAGTCTAGTTGATCTATGCAGCTGTTTAGATCTGCATTTTCTCTGTTTAGTTTTTGCCGAGTTGATCTATCTAGTGGGGAGAGTGGTGTGTTAAAATCCCCAACAATTAATGTCTTTGAATCTATATGGGATTTGAGGGAAAGTAGTGTTTCTTTGATAAATTTGGGTGCTCCATTGTTTGGCGAATAGATATTTAGAATTCTAATATCCTCCTGAAGGATAGATCCTTTAATTAGTATGTAGCGACCTTCTTTATCCCTTGTCAAGAATTTTAATTTGAAGTCTATTTTATCTGATATTAGGATTGCAACTCCCGCCTGTTTATGGGGGCCGTTTGCTTGGTAGATTTTGTTCCAGCCTTTAACATTGAAAATGTGTTTGTTTTTACGGGCAAGTTGTGACTCCTGCAGGCAGCAGATAGACGGGTCTTGTTTTTTAATCCAACTAGACAGTCTATTTCGCTTAACTGGAGAGTTCAGTTCGTTAACGTTAAGAGATAGGACTGAGAGGTATTTGGGTGTTCCTGCCATGTTATCCACCTTCTTGGGGGCTGTGAAAACTGGGTTCTTCCTATGGTTCTTGGATTCTCAGTTTGGGTGCAGTTTCTTGGCCTTTGTTGCGGTCTTGTTGGTTTTCTATGTGTAGGACATCTTTAAGAATCTTTTGTAGGGCTGGTTTGGTGGAGATGTATTGTTTCAATTTTTATTTGATATGGAAGGTTTTTATTTGGCCTTCAGTTATGAAGGAGAGTTTAGCTGGGTACAGTATTCTTGGTTGATAGTTGTTTGTTTTTAGGGCATGGCATACATCATTCCAGGCTCTTCTTGCTTTGATTGACTCTGCTGAGAAATCTGAGGTGATTCTAATTGATTTCCCTTTATAGGTGATTACCCTTTTCTCCTTGACAGCTTTAAGGATCTTTTCCTTGGTCTGAGTTGATCCTGTGTGGATTATAATGTGATGGTGGGATGTCCTATTATGGTCTGGTCTATTTGGGGTTCTAAAAGCTTCTTGTATCTGAATAGGCCTATCTTTTTGTATGTTTGGGAAGTTCTCTGCTAGGATCCTGTTAAACAAATTTCCTAGACCATTAACTTCTGTTTCTAGTTGCTCCTCTACACCCATGATCCTTAGTTTAGGACTTCTGATGGTGTCTTCCAGGTGTTGAATAGATCTATCATATTTCTTGGACTTGTCTTGGATGGTTGTATGTTCTTTCTCTATAATATCTAGGCTGTCTTCAAACCCTGAGATTCGATCTTCTGCATGGTCTAACCTGCTGTCAAGACTCTCTACTTTGTTTTTTATCTCTTTTCCTTCTAATTGGTCAGCTTTGATGGCTTCAAGTTCTTTGTTGAAGCTCTGTTTTTGGTCTTGTATGAATTTCTTTACTTCCTTAATTTGGTGTTCAGTGTTTGTTCTCAAATCACTTAGTTGATTGGTTATGCTTTCTTTGAACTCCCATTCCTTCTGTTGGTTTCCATTCAGCATTCCCTTTGTGGTCTCCGTGACTTCCTTCAGCTCTTTGTTAATGGATTCCAGGAATGCCTATAGTGATCTTGTGTATTCTCTACCTGGTCTCTCAATTCCTGAATTACTCTTTGATTAGCTTCCTCCCGTCTGTGGGATTCCTGCAGTTCTCTCTCTTCCCGTTCGTGGGATTCTTGCAGTTCTTTTTGAGTGTTCTCAACCTGCTCAAGCCATTCCTCCCTTTCTCTTTGAGTGTTCTCAAGTTGTTCACGCAAAACCTGTATCAGTTTTTGAGTAGCTTCCTCATGCTTATGATATTCCTGTATAAACTTTTGGGATGCCTCCTCTCTCTCCCTATCACGCTCATACAGAGTCTTTTGTAAGTTGTCAAACTTCTCATTTATCATGTTTTCCACCAGTGTTTGTAGGGCTATTTGGGAACTCTCCTCTGGGTTGTTCATTATCTGATCTGACCCCTGAATATCAAGATTGGGAATTGATTTGCCATTTTTCTTGTGTTTTTCCGGCTTACTCTGCCCATTTGAGATGAAAATAGCACCAGTTTTGTGCTAGAACACTATCGTAAGGCAACCATCAACCAACGTTTGCATTTATACAGTCAATAGTCTACAGATACATTCTAGTTCAACAGATACATCTATTCAACATCAAACAACTCTATGTTAATGGGTTTCGAACCACAGAGAAGAATTTGGAAAACCAGAAATTTTTAGGGTTAGGGAGAGATGTGGGTAAAAAATAGGAATAGATTGGTGTGGGGAGGCACAGGGAGAGTTAACTATGTCCTAATCTCAATGCAGGAAATAGGTTGTGTAGGATGCAAGTAGAGAGAGAGAGAAAAGGAAGAAAGGGAAAGGGAAATGAAAAGAGACCAGAAAAAAATAGAAACGTAAAAATTAATATTATTATGGAGCTTTAAAGACCATTTATTTAGAGAGGAATGTGAGTATATTAATAGAAGGGTAGGGACATAGAGGAGAAGTGAAAAACTTAAGAAAATGCTTAAAATATTATATAGGTATAAAGAGGTAGAACTGCTATTAAGGAATTTAAGTCTCAGAGGTTTTGAATTGAGTAATAAATTTGTGGATTAATTGTGTACACAATGGGGGATAGGGTCTACTAGTTAACTACGGGTTTATCTGAGGTTGTGCAGGACAAGTGTTAAGTCACATACAGAAGATCAAAAGACAGGAAAAGGTGAAAAGTATTAGAAAGGGAGAGAAAAAGGTCAGAAGTTCAGTAGAGCTAGACAAAAAACCAAAAAGATAGTTAAGAAAGAAAGAAAAAGAGAAAGAAGACAAGAAAAGAAAGGAAAACACATATTCATGTATTCCTAAAATAAAAATTATAAGAGGGGAAAAAAAGTTACTGGAAAACAATTATTATTTCAAAAAAGGCAAAAATTAAAGATTAATAAAATTTTTAGAAAAGGAAAAAATTATATATATATATATATACATATATATATATATATATATATAAGGTAAAAAAAAGAAAAAAGAGAAAAAAAAGAAAAGAAGAGGAAGAGAAAAAAAAAGTTCTTTGATTTTTTTTTGATTTTTTGGGAGGGGTGGGAAGAATCCTGTATCTCCCTTTTGTCTGTAAGCAGCCTCTTGTTGGAGTCTCTGGTCAGCTTGAGGTCCTGTGGCTTGATTGGTTTCTTAAGTCAGTTTGTTGGAACAGGCAGAAAAATCCTCTGCTTTACCCAAGATTTTGAGATCCCCCTCCCAGATTAGTTTACTGGGAGGGTGATCTGCTTTGAGAATCACAAAAGAGGGGGATGCAGTGGTAAGGCTAGGTTCTGGGTAGAGTTGAGGCCTTTCAACAATCAGTAGCTTCTTCCTGGGGCTATTTTGTGAAGAAAAAAAAAAAAAACTCCCAGAGCCCAGCCTGGAGCCGTTCTCAGGGTTTCTGTTCTTCAATTGATTGTGGAGGCTGCTAGAGGGAGGGGCAGCCTCTGGCTTTGGTTACCCAGTGAGGAAAGCCACTCCAATGGCTGGTGCCTGAGCTGGGTGACTTTTCCCTGGATCTAGCCAAGTCTGGCAGGTCACTTCGCCAATGTTAAGTTCTTGTGACCTGCTAAATGTCTCGTTTTATTCCAAGGCCTGGGTTGGAGCTGGCAGCTCCTCCGAGCTTTGTCGGTATCCAAGATGGAGATCACTGGTGCTGGGGGGGGAGGGGTGGCCGTCCCTCCTCTGCTCCCTGAGAAGGAGTGAGGATGTCGGGCTTCTACTCACGTCGAGTCTTGGATCCTGGGTCGACTCTGGTCTGCGAACTCCAGGATCAAGATGTCCGCTCCTTGTCGGATCTGGCTGGTGTTGAGTAGAATCTGCTCTCCCGCTGAGTCTGACTCCTTCATCCTGGACTCTCTGTGTGAGCGCTCAGTTATGGCCCCGGGGCTGCATTCTCCACTGTGACCTGCCGCCGCCGCTGCGGCGGCTGCTGACAGGCACTCAGTAGTGTCTTTTTGCCTTGGCTTCCCCTCTCTTGTCTAACTCTCTGTCCTGTGATGGCACACTTGGTGTGATTCTCTGGCTTAGGACTGTTCACTGGAACTCTAAAACTGCTTTCTATATGAGAGCTTGTTCAGATTCCAGCTTCTCCTCCACCATCTTCCCTAAGCTCCAAATCCTCTGCACACTGGTTCTGATCTGTGATCCTCTCAAATTCTACCTCTTCAATTAGTGATGTGAGTTCCAGTAGCCTGCACTCAGTTTAGATCGTCTAAATGAATAATTGAAGGCAATTTCACTTTAATCTCTTTTTTTTCCAGTCCAGGGGCTGTTATAGTTTTATTTCTAGACAAATTTTGTGTATATATGCACATTAGCATTAAAATATTACTTTTTCCCCCTTTTTTCCTTTTTAATTTTCTTGGTCAAGGGGCTTGAATTCTGGGTCTGGGCGCTGTCCCTGGCTCTTCAGATCAAGGCTAGCATGTTACCACTTGAGCCACAGTGCTACTTCTGGTTTTCTGGTGGTTAATTTGAAGTAAGAGTGTCATGGATTTCCTGCCAGGGCTAGCTTTGAATTACTATCCTCAGATCTCAGCTCCTGAGTAGCTAGGATTCCAGGCATGAGCCACTGGCACCCAGCTAAAAATGTTACTTATTTTAAGTTCTGTGTTTTAGTTGAGGGAGTAACATAAGTGTGTAGAAATTTAACTTTCATGTTACCTCTCTAAGTAATTTCAGAGTTTCATTTTCATATTTATTGCAGTTATTAATAACGGAAACTCCCAAAGTAACAGAATAATCCTTCATTTTCTCCTTCCCATAGGTATTATTGGAAGAGAATGAGGGAGATCTTAGACAATATGTACTTGAAATTATAAAAAAGTTATATTGATGATACATAAAGAGCCAGATAACACAACGTGCTTTACATTTTCTAAAGAAAGGAATGTCATGAAAGTATATTTATTGGCAGGCTTTTCACCTGTAAAACAAAGAAAAAACAATTTCATAAAAAAGCTGAAGGGGATCAGCAGCCATGAAAGTGTGATATAGCATTGTAGACTTTATGAAATGAACTGGTTCAGGTAAAGTAATACTTTGGAAAAATTATCTGTTCACTAAATTTATTCATTATATTTTTTTAATTTTTATTTACCTGTCACTTAATATATAAATGCATACATGTGTGTGCAATATATATATATATATGTATATATATATATATATATATATACATATATATATACATATATATATATATATATATATATCAGCAGTATCTGTCCAGTGAACTGTATGGTTATGTATGTTTAGGTAATTTCATCATGTCAAGTCCATCAAAAAGATGGACTTCCATAAACCTTAACCCTGCAACACCACTGCACATGCAAACTTAAGTGTTCACCATTGTAAGCTAGACCTGTGTTCTACCAAAGCTTTATATATGGTGTTAGTTTTTCATTTAGTCTTCACACAAAATGTGTGCTCCTAGAAATAAATGATGGCATTTATAACTACAATGATTTAGTGTAAATCTTTACAATGAACACAAGCTCAGTATGAGTTGTTCTTTCTTTCCTTGTCTTACTTTATCTTTAGGAAGTTGATTTGAGTTTTGATGTTGTTTGCTAGATAAGTATTCCACCACTGGAGTCCCTCCACCACTCCTTTCTAGTTTAAGTTACTTTACGCATAGAGTAGCAATTTTTGCACCCAGCCCAAAAAGCAGGGATCAGGATTGCATTCCAATAACCCGACCTAGTAGGTTGATATGGCTGATACTTTCCTTCCTAGACCTATTCAGAACTGTGATCCCCTCAAATTCTACCACTTTAGTTAATTGTGTGAGCTCCTGTTCTCCCTACTTCTAGAAGATAGGCCAGACATAAATGATTACAGGTAATTTGAGTAAATCATTGGCTAAATATAAGTGATTTGATATTAAAGTGTAGGGTAAGTTTGAAAGTATAATCGCAGTAGTCAGATATTTTGCTAAGTAATTTTGTTTCACATTAACAACACATCTTGACCAGAATTAAGGACTTACTTTTGCTGTCTGTCTAGTTGTATGTCATTTGGTAAAATAAACTTCATGTCTTCCATGTGGCATAAAGAACTTTGAATGGTCTGATGTGCTGATTCACATCTATAATCATGGTTAGAAATCAGAAATAAATAGATCACAATTTGAACATAGCCTAACCAAAAATTTAAGAAGTCTCAATCTCAATAAACTAGTGAGTCATGTTGAATCATGCTGCCATTAATCTCAGCACCACAAGAAGCTAAGTCTCTGCCTTGTAACTGTTTCACTTGAGTAACTGGGACTCTTGGAGGCAGTCACCTCTACGGATGCAGAATCTGGGCTGAGATTTAGCAAGAGGAGGGAGGAGTCTGCCCCACCTTCCCAGGGTGAACCTCACAGAATGAAGTGAGCATGCTTGCTTTCCTCCTCCAATCGCCTTGAGAAGCCATGCTGCTGAGTGTTCATTATTTGATTCCAGTGACCTGTGGTAGAAGTAGAAGGAAACATTAAATACATTTCACATATGCCAATTGAGCTGCTCTCCCAGCCTGTGAGTTCAACTCAGCAAGTGTTCATTATTTGAGAGTTGAGAATGTTGAGGTAGGGGAGAGAGGGAGGGTGAGTGAAAGAGAGGAGAAATAGAGAGAGAAAGAGCTGGGCGCTGGTGGATCACACCTGTAATCCTAGCTACTCAGCACGCTGAGATCTGAAGATTGCAGTTCAAAGCCAGCCTGGGCAGGAAAGTCCGTGAAACCCTTATCTCCAATAAACCACTCAAAAACCAGAAGTGGCGCTGTGGCTCAAGCGGTAGAGTGCTCAACTTGAGCTCAAGAGCTGAGGGACATTGCCCAAGCCCAGAGTTCAAACCCTACGACCACCAACCAATAAAACAAAAAAGAGAGAGGGGAGGGAGAAAAAGAGGAAGGAAGGAAGGAAGGAAGGAAGGAAGGAAGGAAGGAAGGAAGGAAGGAAGGAAGAAAGAAAGAAAGAAAGAAAGAGAAAGAAAGAAAGAAAGAAAGAGAAAGAAAGAAAGAAAGAAAGAAAGAGAAAGAAAGAAAAAGAAAGAAAGAAAGAAAGAAAGAGAAAGAAAGAAAGAAAGAAAGAAAGAAAGAAAGAAAGAAAGAAAGAAAGAAAGAAAGAAAGAAAGAAAGAAAGAAAGAACATGACCGAGAATGAATTGTTTGGAGTCATATGTCAGAAATACTACCTGTATTTGTTGTTAGGTCTGCCCCAGGTCATGCAGACCCTATGCAGCCAATTCTTGGCTAAGTTTCAACCCTTTATATGTTGCCTAGTATCTGGCACACCTGGAGGCAGCCACTTCCCCATCCTGTTAAGTCACAACCTGGTCAGCCTCTGGTCCCACTTTCCATCTGACCAGAGGTGAGTCCCAGAACTTGAAGTCACATCCAGATCCAGTGTGGCCAGAGTTTCCCCCAAACAGCCACACCTCATCTGGTCCTTCACATAGATTCATCCTTGCCAGAGGTTGGATCGCCCCATTTTTTTTTACATGCATTTCTACCATGTATGGCATGGGCAGCAGTTCAGTAAATAAACTTCTTTACCTGACTGAAAACCCTGTGGTGTTCTCTTAATTGGCTACCTAATGAAACTCACCTAATTAATATACTTTACACTTCAGAGTTTCTAGTTATGAATCCATGGATATTTTTGTGACACATATGAGATCAGTATCTACAAAACATATTTACTAACATCATTTAACAGTATAATTGTGCCTAGAATCTTTAATAGCAGCTTAATTAACAATAATGTCTATTTTGTTTGCTTTGCTTTGCTTTGTTTTTGCTTAAAGTAATAGAAGATTTGGTGAGACAATCTCTGTGAAGACTCAGGGTCTGTGTTGGAGGGGCAGAATGATGCTGGCTCCGGCCTCAGGATTATCTGAGGACTGTGTTTGTGTATGTGGAAAGCTCTTGGCATACCAGCCTAGAGAGGGAACATGTTCTCTCTCCCTATCTCAAAGCTATCATGTCTCAAAGCTGAGGAAGTAGCTCTTCTGCTTACTTACGCATAGACGAACAGCTAGTCAAGCATTTTCCAGAGTACGGGGAAATGGTTTGAGCTTGCTCTAAAATAGTTTAGATAAAAATATACAAAGATTTATCTCATAGTTTAAGCAAAATTGTATCTGTTGAAATTCTTTGTGTGAATGTCTCCTGAATAAATATTGGCAAAGATAATACTTGCTTGTCTTTAAATACCCACTAACAATAAAGCACAGCATGCAGTGGCAATTGCTGTTTGCACTCTGCAACCCCTGTGTCCTGGTGATTTTGCGACCCTTACCCAGGGACCCCAATGCCTGAGACATTGACAACTGGCACACAAACAGGGACCCTGCAGTGTTGAACACAGGAAGGGATATTCAGGTAAGTACTTTTAATTACAGGGTGATGGAACAAGTTAAGTCTACTCCGTACTTACATATGCTAAAATATTTACTTGCTGCTTATGGTGTAACTATTTCTTCTTTTGACATAGAAATGTGTATTAATGTAGTTAGGGAATGGAATCCTTGGTTCTCCGTTGATGGGGAATTAGATGTTGATAATTGGAAATGAGTAAAGTATTGTAGAAAGAGATGTTCGAGAAGGGGAAAGGATTTCTGTTAGATTTTGGTCCATTTAGGCTATTTTACATACCCTTTTTAAAGCTTTAAATGAGAAAAGATTAATAGCGTACTTAAAAAAAGAGGCAGTGCCTTCTATTGTAGGTTTACTATTGGACTCGGAGGTTAAGGATGCAATAGATAAGGCTGCATCACAATTAGGAGAAAAAACAAGAGTTAAAGAAAGCTGAAAATGAACAAACTGAAAGCGTAAATAGAATGTCTGAGCAAATGGAATTGATTTTATCAAGATTACTACATATGGAGTTAGAAATTAGCAGAGTGAAAGGATAATCTGAGAAGGTGAAAGTAAAACAGCCTTCCTCTCCTCAGCTTGCGGAAGCAATTTTTACTGCATCACTCCTTCTCAAAAGAGAAGGCTCAGTGAGTTTGATGAAGAAATGCCTATTTTTTCTTATCCTGTAATTTGACCACCTCCTATGAATGGTATAGCTCAACCAACCAGATATGAGGGGGTTGCTGTCGATGATATTGGTAAACTTAACAATCAGTGACTTATGGTCCTCAGTCTCATTATGTTAAGGAATTACTTAATGGGCTTGCCCAATAATTTTGCTCCCAAGGATTGGAAGATGCTTTGTAGAGCCTTGCTTAAGGAACCAGAATACCCACAATGGCAAATGTAGTTTACTGACTTATATACAGAAAGGACTAGACAAAATGCACAGAGCAATAATCCACGCCTGCAGATCATAACCTGTCCTATGTTGAGTGGAACAGAACCATATGCAGATGCTCATATGCAAGTGAACTCTCCTGAAGAGATCAATGAGCAGTTATGAGACATAGGTATTGAGGCATGGGGGGAGGATTCGGCTGGTAGGAGAGCATTATGGCTCCTGGACTAAAGTAATTCAAAAACCTAATAAACACTATGTTGAATTTTTATCACGATTGACACTGACCTTGGAACATATTGTTGTGGGAGAGGCTGCACTGCAACAACTACTAGGCATGTTGGCTTATGAGAATGCTAATGAGGACTGTCAAAGAGCCCTATTGCCTATTAAAGAATCTGGGGCTGTAAATACATATTTAAGGGAGTGTAAAGACATTACATCCGAATCCCGGCGTTTGCAGTTGTTTGCTGAAACTATGCCCACTACCTGGAATGCTTTACAAACCATCTAATCTAAAATGTTTTGGATGTGGTCAAATGGGACATATAAAGAAGAACTGTGAAAAGGCTACTGATGTTAACAAGAGAGGACCAGGAATTTGCCCTAAATATAAAAAGGAAAGCACTGGGCAAGAGTGTATAGATAAAAAATAAACAATAAAGAATTCCTATAAAAATGCTTACCCTATGCAGGGAAACTCTCCATCTGGCCAGCCCTGGGACCCAGGATTAATAACTGAGGGTAGCCAACCATTTTTCTTCCTCGTCCCCGCCACAGCCCACAGCACCGCAATGGACATGCCAATTCATTCATCTACTGAGAGGTATATTGGTTTAAAACATGCTTGCATGTAAGTATTAATTATGGTCATTCAAAAATGACAGATGTCACCTCCCCAGACATACTAAAATCATGATTTCTAAGTAGGATAGAATTTTATGGTGGTACAAGTGTTGTGATATATGGATGAGTCTAATGTGTATCTTTCACTGAATTAGGCAGGAAGATATCCAATATCATATGGGATAAAAAAATGGTAGTAAGAAGATATACCCTTGAGAAAGATATAGGAGGCTGACAGAAGTATGGATAATTTTGAAGGATTTAGAAATGCAAGCTCAAGTATGTCTCTTTAAGTGGAAGGGCAAAAGAAGGGGAAGAGAAAAAAATAACTGAAAGCAGATCATTGTCCCAACGTAGAGTATAAAAAAAACATAACCTATAACTTCCAAGTTAAAGAGAGACCAATATAATTCATCCCACTTAATTCAGATACATGCAAAATATTTACTTTGCTTTTTCCCACTTTAATGCTCCAAAATAATTGAAAACTTATATGAAACGTTATGTGATTGTCGTTACTTCAACCAGAACACTAATTGTGATGAGCCCTCTTTTTCTCAGTATGCTCTTGGAAAATACTCCCTAAATTGATGATGTTGTGACTGATTAGAGAGTCAGTGTAACAGGTTTCTACTTGTATGATAATCCCAGAATAGTTTAATGCAGTTTTTTCTCAAGGTATACAAGTATATTTTCTGATGCTGTACTTTGAACACACCCTCACACCTGAGCACATTATTTGAAATTGTACATCAGCATTTCCTTGGCACATTCTATTTTGTGCCTTTGTTTATTTGCATGTTCCTTTTGATTGCTCTATTTCCATTTCATCTGTACAAACTGCTAAGAACATTGTTCAGCTACCACTTCTTGTTTCCAAACACCCAGTCTATTTATGAAGGTACTTTGTCCATGTTAACCAATAGGGTAGTACTCACTCTCTGCGGATAAAAGTTCCACAGTGTAACTCTATGCCAACATTATAAGATGTAGAATTTAAGGCATTTTGAGACAAACAGTGATATTTGAATTGAAAGGCTTCTTAGAGACATTTTCTTGGAGCTCATTAGTTCTTCTAAGATCAGAATAAAAGCATTTGTTCCCAACATTTAAAATAAAAAGGATCTGTTGAATTAATGGATCTAGAATTTTATGGCTTCACATTCATATCTCAAAATTTCATCAATATGAATTACATCTCTAGCAGTTCACCAAACACTGTTCTTATTGAGCTTGTCTATGTCCTTTTAGTTTTCAAATCCAAATAGCATATTTCCTTCAATGTCTCTGTAACAGTTTTGACCTTTTCTTCCTGCAAATTCTTTCTTTTCTTTTCTTCTGTAAATCTGTTTCGTTTACTTTTTTGTTTCCTTATCTCTTTCTTCTAATCTTGTCCACACTGGTGCTCACATTGCTACACTTATGTCATAACTTTTCTTTTCTTCTTCTCTTTAATAATGCCCCCAATTTTATCATTCTTTTTCATATTCATGGTCATGGTTATTTTGATGATATCTAAACAGATCAATCTTTGCATCTGTTTAATATAAACGTTAGAACTATCAGAGAGTTTTTTCCCCTAAATCGATCATTTTCACCTGGAATCCTTATCACCAAGAACATGACTAACACATTTGCCTGGCCATAGATGTAGAACCCTTTAGATTTCTTGTTACCCTTCTTCTCCCACCCATTATATAAGATGAACGATCAAGGTTTTCTCAGTTTCTGTTACTAATTTGATTTATTTTTTTGTTTTTGTTTTTGTTGGTCATGGGGCTGGAACTCTGGGCCTGTGTGCTGTCCCTGTGCTCTTCAGCTCAAGGAAAGCACTCTACCTCTTGAGCTACAGCACCACTTTTGGGTTTTCTAATGGTTTTCTTTTTACTTTCCTAGCGAGTCCATTAAACTTCCCTCTTGAATTTGGTTGTCATGAATACCCAACTTCTATGTTAATGAGGACAAACTCTAATGTAAAACTTTGTCTCCAAAAACCAGTCCAAGAAGCTGTGATCACAAATATTTGACTATACTTTTTTTCTTTTTTTTAACCTTGAAAGTCTTTTTGTGTCTCAATTGCCAACAAAAATAAGTATTCCACTACTTTTGGGTTCAATCGTTTCTAACCTCAAAGATATATTTTGGGAACAAGATTCTTAGAGGAAACCAAAGTATACTCCACTTGTTATCTTTTCTCTTAAGTCTCTCCTTAGATATAATATCAGGAAAAGTGAAGTTATTCTTTGCAAAATTATTTCAATTGATTATTTTTCTCTTGGTCTTGCATTTGTTCAACAAGATATATCCAGGAGAATAGAGTTAAATCATCCATACCTTGGATGACAGTGTCTGTTACAAAGGACAATGCTTCTATGTCCTACTTCTATGTCCTCCTCTTAGCTCTTTCCTGATTTCCAATGAATCACAGCTTCTTGACTTCATGTTTAGTGAATCTGAAGGATTATACGGCCTCCCCCATTGCTCCATCTTCATTGTTTCTCATTTAAATTCTTTTAAGTTGCCTCATTCGGATGTGTAATTTATTTTCATGTCTTCATTCAATCTGTTCTTCATCGTAGTGAGGCAAATAGGCTCTGTAAAATCACTTTAGGTAGCTAAAATATTAAGAGAATCTATATCAAAAAGTTTTGGCCTCTCTCCACTGTTGAAGCCAATATGCTTAGCTCGGGTTCTAAAAATAATTTTCTTACATTTTTCATTTCCTCAATTCTTTTCTGATCCCAAAATTTTTTGGCTTATGTAATAAGAGAAGTGTTCACTATCTCATCTTAATAAGGATGTTATTTTTTGTGAGCCACATAGAAATGTGAAATCATTGGTTTGAATTATCCTATCAGATTTTTTTCTGTGTTTCAGTGCTTCACGTGCAAAGACATTGTGGAAAGAATTACAAACAGAAAAATGTAAACCCAATACATTCTTTCATTGTTCATGACACTTTCTCTCTAAATATTTTGACTCAAAATATATTTTTCAGAGAATTACAGTTTGGTAAAGGTCAATTCACAAATTTTGATGTCTTTTTTTTTTTTTTTTAAGAACTTTGGATTTAAATTCCACTACAACCTTGTTTCACAAACTGAAAATATATTTCCTGGGTAAGGACATTTTCAAGGGAACCTACAGGATTTCCAGCAAGTTTTCTGAGGTTTATTGGTTTGTTTGTTTGTTTGTTTAATGAGCCAACTTCACCCACATTGATCTCTCTCCACTAAGTCTCCATGGATTTCTTTGCATGAAAGCCTCTTTTCCTAGGCAATTTTAAATTTTCTTAATAGGCTAAGTTGTTAAAAGTCCTGAAGAATTAAAATTTACCTGTCATAATTGTAAAACTGTTTTGAAATTCCTTTATCAGAATCGTGAATTCACCAATCCTAATTCCACCTTTACCATCAGAAACAGTTAACGTTGTTTTCATGATATAGTGTCCATGCAACGATTCTTTTTCAGTGGCTTTGTTATGCATATATATTACAATATAAGCTGAAGCAGAGCAAAATGAACTCCAAGATATAAAAACAGAGGCTTTTTTTCTTTTTGCGGTTGCTGTTTTTAAGGTAGTATATGATTTCTATTTTGTTTTGGGTTTTCTCCCTATGGTTTATCATCCTGATTTTTGTACCCTGTATTTTGTGTATACATTTAATAATTAGGGAATGAAAGAGGAAAAACAAAATGTTAAGAAAAAAGACAAAGGGCAAACCAATGGAATAGCAATGCTCACAAGACAATATATGGGAAATGTACATATCAACTTGTGAGAGGTATTGAGGAGAAGGAAAACTGTGAGAAAAATGAGGGAGGAGGTAACAAGTATGTAAAGTTATGTATTAAGTACTTTTCAATTACTGACGGGATCATTGCAAGATAATGTTAAAGCATGCATAGATTCCTCACCAGCAGTCACTCAAGGAATGGCATATGCTGCAGCAATGAAAGGAGAATCATTCAGTGCTTATGAACAAAAATCATAAGACACGACCTCAGGCCAGAAATGGGGTCTGTTTCTCATGTGGCCAGTCAGAACACATGAGTAAAGATTTTCAACAAAAGCAAAATAAACCTAGTAAAAATAAAAAGGGTAAAGCTCCTGGACTTTGTCCACGATGAAAGAAAGGCAATCATTGGAAAAATGAGTGTAGATCAAAATATTATAAGGATAGAATTCTCCTAACAGCAGAAGAAAAGGAGACATAAAACAAGAAGAGGGGTGCTCCCTCTGCCCCTTAAACGAAAGAGGGGAAACACCTACTATTACACAAAAATCCCCTAAGGGATCAGTTCCATTAAATCCCTTGTCTCCTCCATTTACAGTATGGGATTTACCAAGAGCTACTCCAGGAAGTGCAGGGTTTGATCTGGCAGCAAAAAGAGATTACATCATCTCTATCATGCATGCTGTTCAGCTAATAGAAACTCAAGTTCATGGTTCTGTAATTGAAGGAACTGTGGGCTTGATAATTGGTAGAAGCTCAAATTATAACAAAACTTTGAGGTATTATCCGGAGTAGTTTATGCAGATTACCAAGGGAAAATTAACGTAAGGGTAAGGTCTTTAAAAAATATGCAAATACCTATGGATCAAAGATTAGCTCAAATCTTAATTTTAAATTATGTCCATCTTCCAAATCAAATCCTAAAACAAGATCGAGGTACAGGAGGTTTCAGTTCCACAGAAACTGTTGCCTGGGTACAATCTATTTCTAAGGATTGACCCATGAAAACTATAAAAGTGGATAGAAAGCCTATTAAAGATCTCTTGGACACAGGGGCAGACCCAACATGTATTTCAGGAAAAGACTGGCCCTCATCCTGGCCAATTATGAAGACAGAATCTACATTAATGGGATTGGGTATGGCTAACAATGTTGCTCAAGTTCAAAAATTTTAAAGTGGGAGTGTGAAAATAGATTTGGAAACTTTCAACCTTATATTATATCTTCTTTGCCCTTACATTATGGGGCAGAGACATTTTGCAAAACATTGAACTAAAATTCGTTACTGCAGATTCCTTTACTCTACAAAATTTTTCATAGGGGCCGCTGATGAGAAGTTTGCTGATGCAATATCATGGAAAAATGATCAGCCTGTGTGGGTTGATCAGTGGTCCCTAACTCAAGAGAAGATACAGGCTGTAGGATAATTGGTAAATGAGCAAATACAGAAAGGATATTTAGAGGAATCCAATAGCCCTTGGAATACTCCAATTTCTGTAATTAAAAAGAAATCTGGGTAATGGAGGTTGTTACAAGACCTCAGAGCCATTAATAACACCATGTATGACATGGGGGCTCTTCAGCCAAGACTTCCATTTCCTGTGGCTGTTCCTAAAGGACATTATATAATAATCATTTATTGTCAGGATTTTTTAAACAATTAAATTGGATCCTAATGATTTTCAAAGATTTGCATTTCATGTGCCCTCATGTAATTTGAAAAGGCCCTAGCAGAGATATCAGTGGAAGGTCTTGCCACAAGGCATGAAAAATTCTCCTACATTGTGTCAAAAATTTGTGGATAAAGCTTTACAAAAAACTAGGGAAGAGTTTTCTAATGCTTATATTATTCATTTTATGGACGATATTTTAATAGCTGCTGAAAGTAAACATTTAACAGAACAAATTTTAACAATTAACCATTGAGCAATTAACCAACTTTGGTTTGCTTGTTTTCCAGATAAAATTCAACATAATAAACTTTTAAACTATTTAGGAAAAATAATACATCATGTCACAAAAATGAGTATTAGGCTAGATAAATTAAAAACATTAAATTATTTTCAAAAATTACTAGGAAACATAAATTGGGTTAAACCCTACTTGAAAATTACCACAGGAGAATTACACCCATTGTTTGAAGCCTTAAAAGGGGATTCTAATCCTAAATCTAAGAGACAATTCACTCCAATAATGTTAGAAAAATGTCATTGGTGGAAGAAAAGTTACAAGCAAAAGTGGTCCAATTGGACTATAATAAAGACTTGGATATTATAATATTAAAGACATCTTATACAAGATGTTTATGGCAAGATGGAGTCCTGGAATGGCTTCACTTGCCTCACAGTCAGACAAGAATGATAGCTTCTTGTGTATATTTGTGCAGCCAACTCATTGGCAAGGCAAGGAGTAGGTCCTGAGAGTTACTTGAGAAAGAAATGTATAATATAATTATTACTTATAATAAAAAACAATTAAAATATTATTACAGAATGATGAGAATTGGAAATTAGCATTATTAAATTATACAGGACAAATAAAATTTCATGTTCCTCAAAATCCTTCATTAAAATTTGTGGAAGAGGTAAAAGCCATTTTTCCATTAGTGGTAACAACACTTTTCGAAGGAGCTCTAACAGTTTTTACTGATGGGTTCTCAAATGGAACTTCAGTGGTATACATTCCAGACCATTCCCTATTATTAAAAGGGATCTGACATTTCAGAGCAACAGGAAGAAATTATTGCTGTAATTTTAGCTTTAACCATATTTCACCAGCAGCATAACATTTGCACAGACTCTAAGCATATGGTTAACTTATTTCCTGCCATAGAGACAGCTCTTTTATCAGGACAATTAAAAATTATAGACTTGTTACAACAGTTACAAAAATTAATTCAACTTAGAAAAGAAAAATTATTTATTGAACACATAAGAGACATACAAATTTACCAGGTCCTCTTTCATTTGGAAATATGATGGCTGACTTATTAACTAGAGAAACCATCATGCTTTATTTGTAATTAATCACCTTAATACTAATCAACAAAATCTTACACTTATGCAAAAACATTGGAGCGAAATTGGATTTAATGTTCAGCCAAAAGTTAAAAGGAAAGATTTGCTCAGAGGCACCTGGAAAGAGCCTGATGTATTAATCACCTCGGGAAGAGGATATACATGTGTGTTTCCACAGAAGCCGCGTCACCCATCTGGAATCGCAACCGACTTGTGTGCCCTACAAAAATAAGAGAAACCCAGGGGAAAAAAAACAAAACAGAAGATGCAAATGAAGAAAGCGATGCAAAACCTCAAAAGTCTTCCCCTTTCTCCTCAACAGGCGAAGACAACAAAAGAAGCCCAACCACCAACCTGGGAATAAATTAAGAAACTCACCCATTCTGCGGAGGAGATTGTTGTTTCTACAGGAAAGACTATCACTGTTGAAAATAAGTTTCTTGCTATGCTTGCCATTATTGCTGTGCAGGCAGTGTCTGTTTCAGGAGAACAATACTGGACATATGTTTCTAATCCTCCTCTTCTACATCCTATGGGATGGGGTGGGGGGATGAGGATATAATACAAGTAATGACAAATAATAGTGACCTGCTAGGGGGTTTGGAGGATTATTCTAATTCTCATATGACTTCTCAAACTATTAATTATGAAGGAATGACAGATACCACTCCAATTTGCATAACGCTATCAGGAGAAAATCTCCACGGGTGTTGGCCTATAAACTATAGAACTTTTTTGACTGATACCCTTGATCAATCCAATGATAAAAAGTTCTAAAAGAGATTGATGTGGTAAATTGGCATGATGACATTAGGCTTTCATACTTATAACGAATCCTTTTTCATTCCCAAGAGGAATATACATTTAGGTAACTGCCTACAAAATATCATGACAAAGATCAGTTTGGGGATATATTAATTACCTCACTGAAATGGTGAGAATGTGGATTTCAAAAGGCCTCTTTTAACAAGCCTTTGGGGCACCAGATAGTATTTTTTATTTTTCCATTGCTAACCCTGATTATGATTATGCCGCCTACTTAAAACATAATTCAGGAAAGTTTAATGGCTATGCTCCTGTTAGGCACGGGGAAACCCTGAAAAGATGGCTCACTCCAGCGTGGGTGGCTTCCGTTTTGGTGAGTCACTCTCCCTTTCACAATAAAATGGGCATTCATCTGTATTTGTTTAGACTTTTTGCAGCAACAAACATGATTTTACTGAAAAAGCCCAAAGAAACTAAGAGTACTGCAATTGGGGTAAGAGCATGTGTAGATTATCCTATGGGAATTTTATCTAGAAAACTAGATAATTTAATCATTATTAATCAAGGAAAATCTTATTATATTAGCTGTAAGGATTATATTTTTACTAATTGTCTTACTTCTTCCCTGGATAAAACATATTCTGTAATTTTTATTTTAAAAAGACCTTCATATGTAATGTTACGTGTAGATCTATAAAATGACCCTTGGTTTAAAAATTCTGCTTTACAAATGCTGAAAATTCTGGATATTATGTTGCAGCCAAAACGCTTTGTTGCGGCCTTGATTTTAGGAATAAGTGCTTTATTAACAATAATTAGCTGTTTAGCGATTTCTACAGCAGCCTTAGTAAATGAAGTAAACACTGCTCATTTTGTTACTGATTTAAACAAATATGTTTCATTAGCCCTAGCAGAACAACAAATTATAGATAAAAAGTTAGAAATGAAAATAAATCCTCTGGAGGAAGTGGTTCTGGCTATAGGTCAGGAAGTTAAAAATTTAAAAACACAACTCTCAGTTAAATGTCATGCTAGTTTGAAATATATCTGTGTTACTGTTCTAAAATATAGCTTTTCTTTTCATTGGAATGCCACCAAAAATCATTTGTTAGGAGTCTGGAGAGATAAAGATATCTCTCATGTTATGGAGGCTTTACAGGATAAAATTATAGCAGTTAGTAAAGCTCATTTAGATGTAAAAATCTTACAATCTTTGGCAGCATTATTTAAGCATAACGTGGAGGCTCTCAATCCTCTGGATTGGATTAATGTAATAATTATAAATACCATTGTCAGATCAATTCTCCCAATTCTTATTCTTATATTTCCAGTCATTTTCCGGATGATCTTTAGATTTATCTCTTCTGTGCACCAAGACATTCATGAGCTTCAATTAAAAAATAGAAAAGGAAGAAATGCCATGACACCTCCTGCTGAATCTGCGTGAGAGATCATGCCAGACAAAGCATAAGCTTCATGGAAGCATGCTTGCAGGAAGGGGTGTTGGTTCAAGGCTTCCTCTATACTTGGCTGCACCTTTATTGCCTCTACCTTTATTCTAACTATATTTTTCTTGGCTGTACATTTGTTTCCTTTATTCTTGTTTTGGCTATTTTTCTATTGATCCACGAACAGAGCATGTGAAGCCACTTACCCTCGTGCCTATCCTTGCTCTTCTCTGCTCTCTCTCTCTACTTCTACTCCTCTTGCAGGCCGCCTCACATCCTCTGTGCATGTACATCTGCCCCTGGGAGACCCTGGCCACTGCTGACACCACATTGAGGCCCCCGACCCTCCCTCCTCCTCCCCTCTGCCCAGTCCCCTCTTCCCCTTGGCTCCACCCCCTACCCTTGCCCAAAAGATCAGCCCTGACAGGGCCCTAAGGCTTCCAGGCCATGGGAATTACAGCCTCACCTCAGCTCTCCACTCCCCCGCCAACCCTAGCACTTGCTCAGGGGATCGAATCTCCCCTCAGCCCCACCTCTAGAGGAGACTCTCCTCCAAGCCTCTCCACTTCACATATCAAGAACGTGCACAGTGACCCAGTTAGAGAGAGAGACAGAGAGAGAGACTGAGAGACTGAGAGACTGAGAGAGATTGTTGGGGAAAACTACCTCTCAAGGACTCAGAACATGGCACACTTTGGGATGACTCAGCACACAGCATACTTCAAAAAACAGCACAAAGCACACTATGTAAAAGACAGCACAATGTGCCCTTTGAAGGACTTAGCATATCGTAGCCTTTGGGATGACTCAGCACACAACACCCTTTGAAGGAGGGAGTCCATAGCAAGCCCTGTAGAGGACTGAGTGCATGGCATGCTTTGAAAAACTCAGCACATAGCACTCTTTCCCAGGACTCAGCATATAGCACCCTGTGTTAAGACTATTTAAATACTTGTACTTCAGCAGAAAAGCAATATGTTTAACAACTGTTACAAATAAAGTAATAAATCAGAATATATTACTATACTAATCATTGAATAGATTTTTAGTGGCAGTCAAACATGTAAGAAATGAGTTAATATGCCATTCGTTTGCACTTAATAAGTGAGGAAGAATTTTCTAGGTCTTTTAAAATATATCATAAGTTTAATGAAGAAACTATTCTGTCATGTCATATGATAATCAGATAAAGATGATATTAGAGCAAAGAACAGATTGTACTAAGTTTTGGGATGTTAATGTATGTACTTATTTTGGTTTTGGAAAATTGTGAGGATTTCAAATTGGGGTATTGTTCTTGCTAGGCTAGCATTATGTCAGTGGTTAATTTTAGGATAAGGGTTCCCTTTCCACAAAAACATGCACCTGATCTGTCCTTTTAAGTTTCCCATCATCAATTGCATCAGAGTTGCACACCAACTTGTCTAGATTCCTGGATCCTGCAGTCCTTCCAATGTTAGTCTCTAGATAGTGCAGGATGGTGGAAATGATCTAATGCACCCAGCTATAGATTGAGAAGGAACTCCCCTAAAATTTGGCCTGGTTTCTGTTCTCAAGCCTTTAAGTAGTTAAAAGTACAGATTGGAGCCCCTGGTGCCAAACAGTAACAGTATTTTTAAAGCAATTAGACATTTTTATGACACGTTTGTGATTACCTCAGGAAAAGAATAAAAGAACAATGAAGCATAGAGGACAAACAGAATTTTAGCTAGCTACTCAGAGGGTGAATCAGCTTAGCTAGCTACTCTGGAGGCCGAGATCTGAAAACCACTTTTCAAATCCAGTACAATCATGAAAAAACATGTGATTATCTCCAAAAAACCAGAAGTGCATCAGTGGCTCAAGTGGTAGACCACTACTTTGGGCACAGATGCTTAGAGCAGGAATGATGCATGCATGAGCACATGAACATGCACGTGTGTGTACAGGCACGTGTGTGCACACACACACAGATGAGTATTTCAATGCAGAGTTCTTTATTTTTTTTTACCTTGCTGTACTTTATTTCCCTGTATTAGTTCACAAATTAACAAAATCAGCTAAGCACCTATTTACATACAACTCATCATGTTTCTCTAAAGTCTACTCTCTTTTGGGCAGCCTGCTCTTATTTGACCCAAAAGTAAATTATTTAAGAGATCAATTCATCTCCCTCATCTCTGTAATGTTAGATGATTGTTTAAGTTCTTCCTAGCAATATAATTTTGTGAAATCCTCCATCAAGCAGCATATTTCTTTCATGAAATGGGAAGCCTCTGGAAAAAAATAAACTATAGGTTTTACTCCTCCTGGCAAGCATCTGGAAATTTATTATCTTCATATAATCAATGATATGTCTGTGTATGCCAAAAACGACTGTGAAAATAAAAAGACCCTTCTAAGCACATAGAATTCGTATACCATTAATAGGTATGAAGGTTTTTTTTTTTATTATTCTGAAAATACCATACAGAAGAGTTTCAATTACATGGGCAAGATAATGAGTACATTTCTTATCAAGCATCGTTGCCTCCTCTTTTGTTTCCACTTCCTATCACTTTCCATCTCATCCCTCCTGCCCCTCCCCCCATTATGCCCCTCCTTGCGAAAATTTTAAAGTTCATTTTTCGACAAAACATCTTGTACATCTCATTGTTACAATGGGTCCAACTCTATCCTTTTTTAAAAGATTTGTTTTTTCCTTTCCCTTCCACAAACTATACCAACATAAAATACAGTGAAAACAGGAGCTATATTGTGGGGAAAGGACATACAAAGCAACAAAAATTCATCTTATAAATATGTTAGAAACAATCGCATGAAAGAAAAAAATATTTGAATGCTTATCTTGGGGTACATTTCACCTAACATCAACGAATCTGACCTTTTCTGCTTGTCTCAGACATATCCTATTTATTACCAATAAGGGAAACCATGGGGCCTATGTGTACTTGGACCTGGCGTAGTTCACTTAATATAATTTTTTCCAAGACTTTCATTTTCCTAACAATGGGGCAATGTCATTATTTCTGATGGAGGCAAAAATTCCATTGTGTATATATACCACAATTTATTGATCCATTCATCTACTGAGGGGCATGTGGGTTGGTTCCAAGCTTAGATATGGTAAATAATGTTGCCATAAACATAGTTGTGCTGGGAGCTTTAGTGTGGTCTTCTTTGTCATCATTTGCGTAAATGCCCAAAAGTGTGATTCCTGGGTCATAGGGGAGCTCCATATGAAGTCTATTGAGGAACCTCCATGCCCCTTTCCAAAGTGGTTGAACAAGTTTACACTACCACCAACAATGCAGTAGGGTTCCCCTATCCACATCTCCTCCTGCATCTGTTGTTAATAGAGTTCTTGATTATAGCCATTCTAACTGGGGTGAGGTGGTATCTCAATGTTGTTTTGATTTGCATTTTTTATAGCTAGGGAGGTTTAGCATTTCTTCATGTGTCTATTAGCCATCTTTCCTTCCTCTTCAGAGTAGTTTCTCATTAAGCCTTTAGCCAACTTATTTATTGGGCTGTTGATTCTTTTAGGATTTGTTTTTGGGGGATTTAATTTTTTGGAGTTCCAGATATATTTTAGATATGAGACCCTTGTCCATTGTATGGCTAGTGAAGATCTTCTCCCTATTTGTGGACTTTCTATGGATCTTGCTAGCTATGTCCTTTGCCATATAGAAGCTCTGCAATTTCATGCAGTTCCATTTGTCAACCTTTCTATGATTTGTTGTGTTTCTGGGTCTCTATTAAGCAATTTTCAGCCTGTACCAAGGAGATCTAGGGTTTCTCCTATTCCATCCTGTAATGTTTTCAGAGTGTCTTCATATTGTGAGGTCTTTGATCCATTGGGAGTTGATTCTGCTACAGGGTGATATATAAGGATCTAGATTTATTTTTCTACAAGTAGTTAACCAATTTTGAGAGCACCATTTACTGAAGAGGCTGTCTTTCTTCCATTCTATTTTTTCAGCTCCCTTATCAAAGATTAGATGGCTGTAGGTCTTTAGGTTCATTTCAATTCTATTCCATTTGTCCTGAGGTCTGTTCTTGGTACTGACCAAGCTGTTTTGCTTACTATGGCTTTGTAGAAGAGTTTGAAATTTTGTACTGATTTTCCTCCAACACTGTTCATTCTGTTAACGATCGTTTTTCCTATTCAGGGTCTTTTATTGTTCCATATGAATTTTTGGATTGCCTTTCCTATGTCCTTGAAGAATGAGGTTGGAATATTGACAGGTATCACATTCAATTTGTAGATAGCATTGGGAAGTATTGCTATTATCACGATTTGATATTTCCAATCTAGGAACATGGGAGTTTTTCCACTTTCTAAGTTTGTTTTGATTTCCTTTTACAGGTATTTAAAGTTTTCATCATAGAGGTCCTTCACTCCTTTGATTAAGTTAATTCGTAGGTATTTTATTTTTTGTGGGGCTATTACGAATGGAGTTGCTTTCCTAATTTCAGCCACAATTTTCTCATTGTAGGCATACAGAAAAGCCATTGGTTTTTGAGGGTTAATTTCATACCCTTCTAGTTTGCCCAAGTTTTGAGTAACCTTGAGTAACTTGGGAGCGGGTCTTTAAATACAAGATCATGTCATCTGCAAATAGGGAAAGTTATACTTCTTCTTTCCCTATTGGGTTCCTCTTTATGTTTGAATTGAAGAGCAGTAGAGAGTGGCCCTTCTTGTCTCGTTCCAGAGTTTAGAGGGAATAGCTTTAGATTTTCACCATTGAGTATAATGCTTTCTGTAGTTTTGTCATGCACAACCTTTATTGTATTGAGGAATGTTCCATAGATTCCTAATTTTTCCAGGACCTTCACCATAAAAGGGTGTTGGATCTTGTCAAAGGCTTTTTCTGCAACTATTGAGATAACCATGTGGTTCTTATCCCTGCTCTTGTTGATGTGATGAATTATGTTAATTGATTTGTGTATATTGAAGCAGCTTTGCATCCCTGAAATGAATCCTGTTTGCACATGGTGTATGATTTTTTGGATGAATTGTTGAAGTTGATTAGCCAAAATTTTGGTGAGAGGCTTTGCATCAATGTTCATCAAAGAAATGGGTCTATAGTTCTCTTTCTTTGATGAGGGTTTGGGGATGAGGGTTCTGATGGCTTCATAGAAAGAGTTCGGTAGGGAACTTTCTCTTTCAATTTCATTGATGATTTGGAGGAGTATTGGTGTGAGTTCTGCTCTGAAGGCCTTTTAGAATTCTGCTGTATAACCATCTATTCCTGGGTTTTTCTTAGATGGGAGTTCTCTTATTGCTCTTTCTATTTCAATGCTTGATATGTGCCTGTTAAGATGGTTTAACTCATCTTAGTTTCAGCATGTCAATATTTGCCAGGAAAATGTCCATTTCTGCCAAGTTCTCAAACATATTAGCAAAAGTTTTGAGCAGTATTCCTTTATAATGTTCTGAATCTTGATTGTTTTTGTAGTGATGTTTCCATTCTCATCTCTGACTTTATTAATTTGGGTGTGTTCTCTTCTTTTTCTTTTTTAAGGGTCTGTCAATTTTGTTAATTATTTTGAAGAACCTTCTCATTTTGTTGATTCTTCATATGGTTTTTTTTGGATTCTAATTCATTTAATTCTGATTGAATTTTAATTCTTTCTTTCCATCAACTTGATTGGGGTTTATCTTGATTCACTTTTTCAAGGAGTGTCAGATCTCATTAAATTGTTGGTTCCAGGTCTCTCCAATTTGTTAATATAGGATCTCAGCGCTATATACTTGCCTCTGAATCGTGCCTTTTCTGTGTCCCAGAGGAGCAGAAAATCTCTGTGCTAGTTTTTGTTGAATAATATGAACATTTGAACTTCGATTCTAAGCTCTTCCATGACCCACTGGTGTTTGAACAGTGTGTTTTTCAGCCTCCATCTTATACTGGACTTTCTTTGGTGGCTTTTTGTGTTGAGTTCTAATTTTATTCCCTTTTGGTCTGATAGAATGCAAGATATGAATTCAATGTTTCTGAATTTTGACAAGTTTGATTTGGAAAATGTTCCATGTGCTGCTGAGCAAAAAGTGTATTCTTATGCTGCTGGATGAATATTTGCTAGATGTCTGCTAAATCAGTTGATGTATGCACTTGTTTAGATCTGCGGTTTCTCTGTTGAGTTTTTGCCGAGTTGATCTATTTAGTGGGAATAGTGGTTTGTTAAAGTCCCCAACAATTAATGTCGTTGGATCTATGTGAGATTTAAAGTAGTATTTCTTGTATAAATTTGGGTGCACTATTGTTTGGCAAATATTTAGAATTTTAATATCCTCCTGAAAGAGATATCCCTTAATTAGTATGTAGTAACCTTCTTTATCTCTTCTCAATAATGTTAATTTGAAGCCTATTTTATCTGATATTAGGATTGCAACTCCTGCCTGTTTTGGGGGGCAGTTTGCTTGGTAGATTTTGTTCCAGCCTTTCACTTTCAAAATGTGTTTGATTTTTATGGGCAAGTTGTGATTCCTGAAGGTAGAAGATAGAAGAATCTTGTATTTTAAACCAACTAGACAGTCCATGTCACTAAAATTGAGAGAGAGGACTGAGAGGTATGTGGGTGCTCTTGCCATTTTATCCACCTTCTTGGGTGCTGCGCCTACTGGATTCTTTCTCTGGTTCTTGGATTCTGTTTGTATGTGGTTTCTTGGCCTTTATTGTGGTCTTGTTGGTTTTCTATGTTTAGGACATCTTTTAGTATCTTTTGTAGAGCTGATTTGGTGGAGATATATTGTTTGTTTTTCTTTGCTATGGAAGATTTTTATTAGACCTTCAATTATGATTGAGAGTTTAGCTGGGTACACTATTCTTGGTTGATAGTTGTTTGTCTTTAGAGCATGGCATAAACCATTCCAGGCTCTTCTTGCTTTAATTGTCTCTTTTGAGAAATCTGAGGTGATTCTAATTGGTTTTCCTTTATAGGTGACTGATCTTTTCTCCTTGACAGCTTTAAGGATCATTTCCTTGGTCTGAATTGATCCTGTGTGGCTTATAATTAATTGGACTATGGACAGTCCTGTTCTTGTCTGGTCTATTTAGAGTTTTAAAAGCTTCTTGTATCTGAATATGCCTATCTTTTTGCGTGTTGGGAAGTTCTCTGCTGGGATCCTGTTGAACAAATTTTCTAGACCATTACCTTATGTCTCTATATGCTCCTCTACACCCATTTCCCTCAGATAAGGCCTTCTGATGGTGTCTTCCAAGTGTTGAATAGATCTATCATATTTCTTGAATTTGTCTTGGATAGTTGTATGTTCTTTCTCTATAATACCTAGGCTGTCTTCAATGCCGGAGATTCAATCTTCTGCATAGTCTAACCTAATGTCAAGACTTTCTACTTTATTTTTAATTTCTTTTCCTTTTAATTGGTTGGCTGTTATGGCTTCAAATTCTTTGTTGGAGCTTTGTTTTAGATCTTGTATGAAATTCTTTACTTCCTTAATTTGGTGTTCAGTGTTTACTCTCAAATCACTTAGTTGATTGGTTATGGTTTCCTTGGACTCCCATTCCTTCTCTTGGGCTCCATTCAACATAACCTTTGTGGTCTCCCTGACTCTTTTCAGGTGACTGTTTATGGATTCCATGAATGGCTGTATTGATCTTTGTCTATGCTCATCCAGCTCTTGCAATTCTTGTATTACTCTTTGATTAGATTTCTCACGTTCATGTAACTTCTCTAGTTCTCTTTGACTGATCTCAGCCTGCTCAGACAATTCCTTTATTTCTCTTTGAGTATTCTCAACCTGCTCACGCAATTCCAGTATCAATCTTTGAGTAGCTTTCTCAAGCCCATGAGCTTCCTGTTTTGATCTTTGGTTTGCCTCCTCTCTCTCCCTAACACGTTCACACTGAGTCCTTTGCAGGGTTTCAATCTTTTCATTCACCATGTTTACCAGTAGTGTTTGTAGATCTTTTTGGGAACTCTCGTCTGGATTATTCATTATCTGTTCTGTCACCTGATTATCTTGAGTGGGAATTGAGATACCCGGACTTGCCATTTTCCTTGTGTTTTTCTTGCTTGTTCTGCCCATTTGGGATGAAAGTAATGCCAGTTTTGTGCTAGAACACAATTTTAAGGCAAGCATCAACCAAAGTCCTGTAATTGCATAGTCAAATGTTTGAAGATACAATCTAGTTCAACAGATACAGTCAATTCAACATTAAATAACTATGTTTTAATGGGCTAAGAATACCAAAGAATAATTTGACAAACCAGAAATTATTATGTTTAGGGAGAAAAGTGGGGAAAACAGCATTAGAGGGATGTGGAAAGGTAAAAGGAGAGTGAAATTAACCAAGTCCTAATCTCACAGAGGGAAATGGATTGGAAAGAATGATAGAAATGAGAGAAGAAAAAATTTTTAAAAAGAGACAAGAAAAAATGGAAAGACAAATATTTAAATTTAAAAAGTGAAACTCTTAAAAGTAATGAAAATTTAAAGAAGTAAAATTGAGAGATGAACAAGGATGAGAGGAGGGGAGGGACAGAAAGAAGACCTGAAAAACTAAAAAATAAAAATACTTCAAATAATTTATAGGTATAAATAAGTAATACTGCTATTAAGGAATGTAATCCGAAGAGGTTTTGAATTGAGTAATATGTTTTTGGATTAAGAATGTACACAATTGTGGATAAGGTCTTATAATCAATGACAGGTATATAGGAGGTGAACAGAACAACAAATAATTCATGCAAAAAGAACAATAGATGAAAAAGTAAAACGAATGAGAAAGAAAGAACAAAAAAGACCAACAGGTCAGTAAACATTTTTTTTTAAAAAAGCACACACACACACACACACACACACACACATACACCTAAAATAAAAGTTATAAGAGGAAGAAAAAAAGATTAATGAAAACAATTTTTATCATTAAAAAGTAAAAATTTAAAAAGATACAAAAAAGACTTCTTTGATTTTGTTTTTGGGGGGTTGATGGGAAGATCCTGTATCTCCCTTGTGTCAGTAACCAGTCTCTTGGTGGAGTCTCTGGTTTGCTTGTGGTGTTTGGTTTCCTGTGGCTTGATTGGTTTCTTAAGTCAGTTTGTTTGGGCAGGCAGAAAAAATTCTGTTGGTTTACCCAGAAGTTTGTGATTGCCTCCCAGGCTAGTTCAGTGGGAGGGAGATCTGCTTTGAGTATCACAAAAGAGGGAGGTGGCTGTTTCCTCTAGTTTGGAGTTACTGTAATAAGGCTGGGTTCTGGGTAAAGTTGAAGCCTTTCAGCAAACAGTAGCTTTTCCCTGAGGGGCTAGCTTCTGAAACATTCACAAAGCCCAGCCTGGAGCCATTCTCAGGGTTTATGTTTACTGAGTTTCAATTGATTGTCAGTGCTGTTGTAGGGAGGGGCAGACTCTGGCTCTGTTTACCCAGTGAAGAAAGCCACTCCTTTGTGGGATTAGCTTTCTCTGCCTTGTTTTTGTGACTTTCCCATGGGTGGAGTTGAGAATGGCAGGTCAGGGTAGGTACTTGTGACTAGCTAAATGACTCTTTTGTTTTCATCAAAGAACTGAGTTGGATCTAGCTACTTAGCCAGGCTTTTGTCTACATCAAAGGTGGATATTTCCGGTGTTGGGGGGAGGGGTGTCCTTCCCTCCTCTGCTCCCTTTGAGAAGGAGTGAGGATGTTAGTTTTGTACTCACGCTGGAGTGTGGGTTCCTGGGTAGCCTCTGGTCTGCTATCTGCAGGATGAAGATATCTGCTACTTGTCAGTTCTTGGTCATGTTGAGTAAAATCTGCTTGCCCACTGCATCTGGCACATTTGTCGCAGACTCTCTGGGTTGTAGTTATGGCGGCTATGGATGGCACCACAGCCGCCACAGCAACCTCAGCCATGGTTGCTGGAAAATGCTCAGATCTGTCTACTTACCTGGATTATTCCTCTCTGCCCAAACTCTCTGTAATGTGATGGCACACTTGGTGTGCCTAGGACTGTTCATTGGAACACTAGAACTGCTTTCTATGCAAGAGCTTGTTTAGCCACCAGATTCTCCTCCGCCATTTTCTCGAAATTTCTGAAGGTGTTTAAATATTACTGGAATTGTTTTGGAATAAATAATGTTCACCTTGACTATCTTGAGAAAGAAGAATTGGTTTCTCAGCACTATAGGTAAGAACTTGAGTGAAAGAAACAAAAGGAAAAATGAGGAACAACTCAACACATACATTCAAAAGAAACAAAACAACCCAAGAAAACACCAATTAACTCAGTACTCAAGAACCTGCAGGAAATGCAAAGATTTTTTTTAAAAATAGCTATGATAAGCTTATGAAAATCCTGACTACGAGGGAGTCTACTATTGTGAGGATAGTGGTTAAAGCTCAGACTGGACAGAAAGATCTGTACACAATGCCAGGCACTTGTTATTCTAAATTCCAGGAAGAATAACATAAAGTAGACTGAGCCCACGATCTTACACAAGTAGGAAGCAAGATTCTATCTGAAAGTTAATCAGGATAATTTAGGGCTGGGGGCATGCCAAAGTGGTAAGAACAACCATTTAGGAGACACAAGACACTCAATTCAAATTCCAATCTTATGTGTATTAAAGAAAAAAAGCTATGACTTTAAATAATGGGAATAATTGCAAGATTTGAATATTTGAGTGGAGAAAAATCCATGAGAGAGGTAGAGTTTACCCATTTTGTAATACTTTCTACTTAAGTGATAATATTATGTGGTACTCCAGACATAACAGAGTTACCTTGCAAATGAGCATGGATGTGCATTTGTGTGAAGGAAATACTCTATTTACATAAGTGTAAATTAAATACTTTTTGGGGGTAGATTTTAGTTCTTGTACTAAGAGCCTGGGTGATATCTCTGAGTCTTTTCACTCAAGGCTATCACTCTACTACTATGAGCCACAGTTCCAATTCTGATTTTCTGTTGGTTGTTTGGAGATAAGAGGCTCATGGACTTTCCTGACCAGGATGGCTTCAAAACAATAATCAGCTCTCAGCCTCCTGAGTAACCAGGATTCCAGGCCTGAGTCGTCCATGTTTTTAATAATTTAGTAAATTGTATAGTTACAGAAGTTATAATTTATCATTATAACCTTTATAATATATGTGTTTGTATTTATATCAATGCATACATATAGAAATATTTTAACATATTTTTGTATCTGCAGTAGATTTAAGAAATCATCCTTCATTATAAAATAACATGGAAACAAGTTTAATGAGGAGCAAAACAAAGGGAATTGTCACATGTTTCTTGTTGTTGAATGAAATATGAATTGTGAGAATCAGTTTGAGAAAACCATTTAACAAAATGGATAATGGCTATTAATTCCAATCCCTTTATTTGCCCATATTGTGCATCCTCACACATGAGTGTCAAAGTCAAACCACACTTTTTTGCCTTTGTATTTAAATCTCATGTTATAATTTAGGGGATAGGTGAAGTAATCAAATAAAGATTAAAATAATACTAAGTGAGGCTGTGAGTTAGAGCTGAAAATTATTTTAAATATGATAATAGCTAATTTAATCCCATATCCCTTACTTTTGCTCTATTGTCATATACCTCATTCCCACATTAGGAAAGTACATAGAAGGTTCTCACTAAATTATGTGTAAAATTATGAAAAATGTATTAAAAGAATATGGGCACATCGGGGCTGCGAAAGTAGCTCAGTGGTAGAGCTCTTGCCTTGCATGCCTGAGGCCATGGGTTTGATTTCTCAGCACCACATAAGCAAAAAGAAGAAAGCCAGAAGTGACGCTGTGGTAGATTGCTAGCCTTGAGCAAAAAAGCTGAGGGACAGCTGAGGGCCCAGAATTCAGGCCCCTGGACCGGAAAGAAAACAATAACAACAACAAAAGAATATGGGCACAGTCTGGTTTTAGCTGATTGGTACCTGTAGGGGGTAGTGTGTTTTTGAGGACCTGAAAAACGTTGTGATGTAGATGAAGGAAGGGATGTGCTAATTCTGGAAAATTGGCTAGAGGATTGCTCCCAGAAAAACAGTGATGAATTTTCCCAAAAGGTTAGAGTAAAATCACTCTCACAATCATGTTCACTACTGCACTATTCACCGTAGAGAATTTATGGAAACAGCCCAGATGCACTTTAGCAGAGGGATGGTTGGAGAAAGTGTTGCACATATACACAATTGGATTGCACCCATCCATTATAAAGACTGTTACAGTATTTGCAAAGTAATGGATAGAACTAAAATTATGTTAAATAAACGAAGTCACAGCCAGACACAAAAAGAACGTGTATTTAGAAGCCAGAATTTTATGCAAGTTAAAAAACAGTATTAATCAAAGCATGCTATTTGTAGAGGAGTATTTAACAGGTGTAATTTCTTATAAAATTGAACTTTTAATCCAACAAAATGAATACCAGGAGGCTACCACTTGGAAAATGTGAGGGAAAATCAAAGGGAAGAAATAAAGAGACTTATGGAAGTAGAGAGTGAAGCCATAATATTCAATGCAGATAGTATGAAACTAATAAAAACGAAAGTGGGTTGAGGTTTGGAAGGATGTGAGAAAGTTATGTAAAGATCCATTGTACTTATAAACTGATTCGTTGAATGGAAAACATTTCGTACACCTATTTAATAAAAATATAATTAAAAACAATGGAGACATCTGATCTTAAACCATGAGTCAATATGATACTTGCCTTCTCAGAAATTTTCTTTGCAGGTATTTTCCTCATAATGACAGAAAAGTGAACAACGCAATGTATATCAATACATCACTTTGCATATCCTAAATAGACAATATAAAAATCACAGTAAAACTATTAGAATATATCACATGATAAAATAAAAGGTAGAAAGTATCAAACTCTGATTGTTTTTCCAAGTACTTTACCTTTGGTATCTAATTTATTCCTCACAATAATCCCATAAAGTGAAACTATTTTTATTTTTAATTCTAAGATGATGATATTTAAGTCTTCAGAGTTGGAATTACTAGTACAACATTCTACACACGGTAAGTGTTAGCCTGCGTTCCATTCCCACTATATGAACTAACCTCATTCTATTTTATAACTAAATACTAGCACTCAGTCTACTAATTCTAGGAAAATTCCCAAAATTATTGTGCACACTCTAATAATATTTCCTTTATCTTTGTTAGAAAATAGGTAACTTAGACAGACACCGGTGGCTCACGCCTATAATGCTAGCTACTCAGGAGGCTGAGATCTGAGGATTGTGGTTCAAAGCCAGCTTGGGCAGGACAGACTGTGAGACTCTTATCTCTAATAAACCACTAGTAAACTGGAAGTGGCACTGTGGTCCAAGTGGTAGAGCACTCGCCTTGAGTGGAAGAGTGCAGGAACAGCACCCAAGCCCAGAGTTCAAGCCCCATGACCAACAACAACAAAAAAAGACAATAAGTAACTGTAAGAAGAAAACTCCATTTATACCTCCCTAGTGAAAACTCAATTTATACCTCCCTAGTGAAAGGAACTGCTAAACTATAACATTCTTGATTTCTAGCTCAAAAGAGTAGAAATCATATTTTAGGCCTTCACTCAACACTGCACTGCCTGGGGACCCCATCTCTGGTTAACACAGTCTTACTGAAAGAATGACCTGCCCAATTCCTGATGGAAACAGACTGCAGGCCTTTTGGAGCAATCGTTTCCACATTGTAGCTCACCTAAATTTTTTACCATTTGAAGTATTTTGATTGCTTTTTTTTTTTTGGGGGGGGGGTCCGGTCGTGGGGCCTGAACTCTAGACCTGGGCACTGTCCCTCAGCTCTTCAGCTCAAGGCTAGTGCTCTACCACTTGAGCCATAGAGCCACTTCCGGCTTTTTTCTTTTTGCTTATGTGGTGCTGAGGAATTGAACCCAGGGCCTCATGCATGCAAGGCACTCTACCACTGAGCCACCTTCCCAGCCCTTTTGATTGCTTTTTATATCCACCATTTTGAGAGAAATGTACTACTTTAAAATGTTATTAAAGAAAGAATGATATAAAATCACATTTGACCCCAGATAAATATTTTACCTTTCATATACCCAAAAATGCAGTCTTACCTATCATTAATGTTAGGAACGAGAGTTTAAAAATCATTGACACCAAGACCTAATTATGAATTAAAGACTCTCCAACTTGTGAATACAATTGGTTTAAAAAGACATCAATACTACTACATTTTTAAGTCCCTATGATAATGATAATGATTCGCTATGATAATCATAATGATAAACTATTAACACTTAAAAATAACTCATTTTCTTGGGAGTAGGACGAAAAGCACAAGGTTAATCCTCATTATTTTAAAAGACCTTTATTTAAAAGTTCACTCATAACTATAAAGACTAAAACTAACTGAAATAGAGAGGAAATAATTTAACTGCATCATCTACATTCAATGGACTATTAATAGAAAACAAAATTATACTAATAATTAGCTTACCCAATTCACTTAATTCTTTCATTCTATTCCATTTACTTTCATAAAAACTGGGTTTTCATAAAATGAAGCATAAAAAAGCATATATACCCACATACTTTTTCAGATCTTAACAATATTTCAGAAATTTTAGCTCTACAGTCAATGAACTGAAATAATACTAAAATATTCAAAGGATTTTCAGAAATTGCAAGACTTGCTCTGAGATGTTATGTATATTGGAACAGATATTCAAAAAGCCTTATTTGTTAAAGTTGCCTTAGTTTCTCCCACAAAAGAGCCATTAGTAAAGATACCTGTGCATGTACAAAACACCTTCAAATGCATCCACAATATGGAAATAACACTTGCTTTTTGTTTGTTCGTTTTTGAAAGGAATATCTAACAAGCATATCCACAATACTTATTTTCAATGAATAAGATGGGATATTCAAACATAATATGGGTTGGATTATCTCTTAGTGAGAATAGATATAATATTGCAAAGAAAGTGATTTTCAACAGAAATCCAGAAAGAGTTTATCCAACTTGTGTTTCACAGGAATAATCAGAGAGAAATACCTGTTTGGTCAAGTCGGTCCAAATCACTCTATGAGTGTATCTTAAAAGTATAACCAATTTAAGAGGTCAAATACGTATTTTGTACAGACAATCATCTTATAGCAACAACTTACTAACTAATTATGTCTGTATCTTCTTACCTAACATACAATAAGAGCTGAAAGCGGTCTCTTTTTCTAACTTAATATTGTAAATGCTTTGATTATGATGTTATTATTAGACAAATAATATGTACAAAGGCTGGTTCCACTGAAATGACATGACAGAACACTGATAAATAAAAACATTGCAACACAGTTAGCTTTTTTCAGCCTCACCCTGTCCACATTGGCAAGCAACATTGCAACAGCACACACACACATATACACATACACACATGTTCGCACATGTACACACACATATACACGCATGCTAAATTCAGGGTTTATTGTACAAAAAAGTCCACATAAAATATTAGTGATTAGGACAAATGATAATATGCCTTATTACAAAATAATACATAAACCATTACCACGCATGTTACATTTTACCTGCCTCTCCACATGTGACCACTTAATTTAGTTTTAATTAATTAATTACCTTATTAATTAATTTATTTGTTTGGTGCTACTACTAGGGCTTGAACTCAGGGCCTGGCTTTGTCCCAGAATTTATTTTTTGTTTCAGTTTTCTCAAGGCTAGCATTTTACTGCTTGTACCACAGCTCCATTTCTAGGTTTTGCTGGTTACATTCAAATCAGAATCTAATGGACTGTTTTTTCTTGGTCTGCTTTCAAACCACAATGCTCAGATTTCATCTTTCTGATTAACTACTACTAAAGACATAAGCCATCAGTGTGGCTTCTACTTTTTCCTATATAGTTATCTAATGCACATACTTAGATGGTAATTTTAAAATGAGAGTATAGAAGCAAGATGTACAGTGATGATACTGTCCTGTCAGAAATTCAAGTTAGTAATGTAAATTTATTCTTAAAACACAAAAAATACCATGATATAGTGTAAGAGAACTCACTATTGAACATAGGAGCCTTAAGAGCTTTCTAATAGATCCATTATTTATTGGTACCCAACATTAGAAAAATGTATGCGGCATTGGTAAAATAGAAGTCCTTTGCATGACTACATACATTCCTTGTTTTTATAAGACACTTGCATTCATCTAAAAAGTAGGCCTGTCTATTGTCTTCATGTGATTTTGATGATTGAAAGTGCTTAGTGAGAAGGTCAAAATGTATTAGTAGTCCTTCATTATCAATTCTCATTTTCTTCTTGGAGAATATAATAATCAAATCAATAGTTCAGAATCGGCAAGCAATACTTCAGAATCATGCTTCCAGTGCAAGTGGATCACCAGTAAGAAATCCTCAATACCAATTTCCACAAAGTTTTGTCACAGATACAATCTCCCTGCCTTCTCTAGCTGCTTTACTACCCTCTTATTCCTTCATTGTACAAGAAAAGTATGATTCAACTGATTTCAGTCAGATCTGTTACTAGAACTATCAAGGATTTATTTTACTGTCTGTAGTTTGGTAAAGTTATGTCTCTTTACGTAGGCTACTAAAAATGTATTTACTAACTTCAAGTAAATACATAAATTCGATTTCCATCTCTTTTAAAAAATAAAATTTTGTTTGCTCTACAAATTGATCAGAGGCATGGATTATGTGGCTAGCTATGTCATTACACATCTTTCTCTTTCTTTCTCTCTCACTTTCATGGTTCTCATATATAACACGATTGCTCCATAATTATCCTAATTTATTTTGCTTTTATATTTTTGGTTGTATCATTTCACTTTTTGCTCTGCCATTTCCCAAATCATTTATATGGAAGGCATTATTTCCTATTTTCTCATGCCTAGAATAAGCTGCACATGGAGACATCACTGGTCCTCATTTTCAGTGTGTACATTTGAATATGGAGGAATATCTTTCCTCTGCTCTCCATCAATTCCCTCCTCTCTAGTTAGAATAATTTCGAATAGTAAAATTGGAAAAAGAGAAAATAAATCATGGTGAATAAACAGTTGCAGAAAATTCACCAGATATTTCTGACCAGTTCAACCAATGTGAACTATTAGGGAAATACATGGACACCTCATTCCCACTGGCACTCAAAGTCTCTGGTTAGGCAATTCTTAGGAATATGGGGAACAAGATGAAAAAGTAAGGAATGGTATCAATTGCAAGAAAAAAAATTGGAGAAGGATCCAACCATATTTCTTCAATGGGCTGTCGAAAATATTCAGCTTACTACAGTGCGGAGACTTCTTTTTCAAAAGGCCACTTATGTGAATAGTAGGGATGATGATCAGTATATCCCTCTTCAAGAAGCCTACGGTGGACACTTAGACATTGTCAGTCAGTTGGTTTCTCAAGCGGCACATGCAATAACTGTAGATGACTGGACACCCCTGAACAGTGCATACACGTGGAATAATACCAGAGTCGCTTCTTTCTTACTTCATCATGATACAGATACCAATGGCCAAACTAACGGACTTTTTTTTTTAATTTTTTTTGGTCTGGTTGTGGGGCCTGAACTCTGGGCCTGGGTGCTGTCCCTCATCTCTTCAGCTCAAGGCTAGCACTCTACCACTTGAGCCACAGCACCACTTACCGCTTTTTTTTCTGCTTATGTGGTGTTGAAGAATCGAACCTTGGGCCTCATGTATGCAAGGCCAGCGCTCTACCACTGAGCCACTTTCCCAGCCCAAATATTTTTGTTTGTTTGATTTTTGTTGTTGTTGTGATTTTTTTTTTTTTGGTGGGTCATGGGGCTTGAGCTCTGGGCTTGGGTGCTGTCCCTGTGCTCTTCAGCTCAAGGGGAGTGCTCTACCGCTTGAGCCACAGTAACACTTCCCCAAACTAAAGGACTCTTGACACCCTTATATCTTGCTGTTGAGAATTGAGATAGCAAAGATACGCTGGATCGCCTTCTGTTGAACCATTATATAAATCCAGGCCTGAAGAACAACATAGAAGAAACTCTATGTGACATTGCCAAAAGCATAAGTATGTATCACTACCTCTAGGAAGTTGTAAAATGCTGTACAAATTGTTCACCGAAGTCCTAATGGTCGGGTTAAGTTTCTTAAATTTCAAAAATGCAAGTTCATCTTTTCTGTCCCTACAAAATATTTTCACAATCCAAATAAGAGCAATATCTTTCTTTTTGGTCGGTCATGGGGCTTGAACTCTGGGCCTAGAGTTATCCCTGTGATCTTCAGCTCAAGGTGAGCCCTCTACCACTTGAGACACAGCTCCACTTCCAGTTTTCTAGTGGTTTATTTGAGATAAGAGTACCACAGACTTTCCTTCCCAGGCTGGCTTTGAACCATGATCCTCAGATCTCAGTCTCCTGTTTAGCTATGATTATAGGCATGAACCACCAGTGCCCGGCAGCACCAATATTTTACTGTAAAAATTCATGGATTCCGCGGAATTCTTCCAAGTGAATTGCCTGCCTTGGATGGAAAAATGTATTCAATAGATTTTGTAAACATGTATAATAATTTCTTTAGAGTTTGTGATTTTTTAATAAGAAATAATTTTAATTTACCTGTTGAAATGAGTAGTACAGAAACTAAAATATTTCTGGTGCTTGTCTGAAAAAGTATATTTTAAAATATTCTATATTCTATGTTTGCATAATGTTCATAATTTATTTTTTCCTTGATATACATTGAATTCTATATTATTTTATAATATATAAGTTCATTAATGTGTCCTTTCCGATTGTATTCCATATAGAAACAGTTTGATTCCTTTTTTTCTAGGTCTTAATATTATTTTTCTTTGGGATAAAATGACAATGTTGTCTAATCTGAAAAGTTTTGTAAAGTTTATGCTATGTAAACGCCTTTCTGAGGTGATTTAATACACTGATGTCAAACTAATTTTAATTATATGAATTACGTGTATTGTTAAACTTGTAATTTTGTAATCAACTTTTTAATCACTTTTTTTCATTTCTTGCATCTGAAGAATGAAAAATATGGAATACTTCTCAAATTTTCATATTATCCTTGTGCAAGTGCCATGTTAATCTCTGTATTGTAGTTTGAGTATACGTGCTGCTGAAGCATGTAGTATCCTCTAAATTTAATAGTTAATGCTGCAATCCTTATACAGGCTTATATCTATGGGTGCCTACTTGTAACAAGGAAACCTTATTGTTCCTAACAATGCTATCGATCTTATTTCCCTAAAATTCTGTGAATATTGGAAAAAATTATATTGATCAGTCGATTGCTCACATTTGCAAACTGTTTTTTGCCAATGAATATCTTAAGTCTTTTTATTTGGAATTTGATCATACTCTCTATTACTTATAATTAGGTCCAAAGGTGATGGCTTTTTCAAGTATTTATTTATCCAGCTTTGTGGACCTAATGGATTCAAACTAAGCGTTGCTTAAGAGCTACTTCTAAACTTCTTCAGCTGACATTTTCCCAAATGAGGTGTTACTGGAACAAATGTCTACCTGAGCCTTTACCCTTCTTCCATGTGGGAACAGAACAACCAGAATACCTTACCCTGACAGCAAAGATTTTCTTACTAGAACAAAACTAATCTTGGTTACAAGGGATCATAGAGAGATGAACAGTTCAAACAGAACTGTTCAGACGAGAAGGTATTTTATCAAAATATAATTGTTTATTATACCTTCCATTTAAAAGTAGCTAAAGCCAAGAAGTGAAAAAATTGTTCGTACGCATGATTACTTAATGTCCTGGCCTGTCTGTAAGTTCCTGGCAGGAACTTACACTACTGCCTTTTTATCACCAAATATTTTCATAGTTGCAGGAGAAGTGCATATGTTTCTCCTCATTATTAGGCATTAAATTGATAATGTTTTAATCACAGTGTTTCCTCTTGCCACCATGCTGTAAATCTACAAATGATAAAGCTTTAGATCTAACTCTATCAAACACTGAAGTAGAGATAATGGAATCATACTTTAAAACAGAGTTGCCTTTGATACAGTAACTACAACAGAACAATACAAAACGTGTGTCTTTTAATCATATTATATATAGTTATATGTGCTGATTTTATATTTCACACAATGAAACTTACTAGAATTAGTTGATAATTTGACAAATAAATTGATATTTATTTACTCCAATAAACAGAATTGGAATATAAATATTTAGGTTTCAAATATGTATTAGACTAGAAAACGTATCAATGCAATCTTTTTAGTATAAACTTGTGATACATTATAACTCTTCTTGGTCTTCTGAATCCACATGATAAAAAAAACAATGTTTTCCTCTAATCTGTAATGGATTTTACTCTGCTGCTCTGTTTATTGTTTTAACTTGCTTGTCCCAAACTGCTTTTGTCCATATTTCTGAAGCATTCTTACTGATTATGCCCAAATTTTGCTAAGATGTCTAAAAAATATTATTCTTCTGCAGTACCCATGGGTCCTAGGATCTCAAGGCCCATTTACCTGCATCATCAGATAACAGGGGCAAGACTTTTCACCAAGGCCCATGCAATATATCAACACAAAGTAATTGAAGACCCATCTCAATTTCGCATTTCCTATATTTCAGGGCCCCAATTCCTTGAGATGCAGGAATTAGCAGTAAGCAATTGTGAAATGCAAGGCAACTTAAAATGAAGGATGAGATCAAAAAATTTGAGAGAAAGTACTGTAATTCAAACATTCAACTTACAGATGACCAGCCCATATGAGTGAACAAGTTCACAAATTGTCATAAGATTATTTTTAATACCCCTCACCTATGATTAACGAAAGATTTTATTCCAACATAAGTGGGCCAAAAAATAGTACCTAGAAGGATAGATCTATAATTGGTCTACCAAAGCCTGAAAACTTGACTTAGAGGTCAAATGTAATTCAGAAAAACATTTGAAGCACTAAGGAGTGCTTCAAAACACTGGGACTTCAGTACAACATGGTTCTGTGGTATAAAAATGTCACTCTCAAACCAATGATAATCTACATTTAAATAAACTTTAAAAAATCACTTTCGCCCTTACTTCATTGTTCGTGGGAATGTAAACTTGTTTAACCACTTTGGAAAGCAGTATGGAGGTTCCTTAAAAGACTTCACATAGATCTCCCCTATGACCCAGCAATCCCACTTTTGGGCATTTACCCAAATGTTTACAAACAAGACCACACTATAGCTACCAGCACAACTATGTTGATTGCAGCATTATTTCCATAGCTAAGATATGGAACCGACCCAGATGTCCCTCAGTAGATGAATGGATCAAGAAAATGTGGTATATATACACAATGGAATTCTATGCCTCCATCAGAAAGAATGACATTGCCCCATTTGTTAGGAAATGGAAAAACTTGGAAAAATTATATTAAGTGAAGGAAGCCAGGCCAAAAGAAACATAGGTCTCATTGTTTCCCTTATTTGCAATGTCTAGTATATGTATGACTCAAGCGGAAAAGGTCAGATAATGTGAGGTCAGTAAAATGAACCCTTAGATATGTATTTTAATGTTTTTTTCTTTCATGCATGTGTTTCTAACGCATTTATAAGATTATCTCTTTGTTGCTTTGTATGTCCCTCCCCCACAGTATAATCCCTGCTTTCACTATATTTGGTGTCAGTATAACTTGTGGAGGAGATGGGGAAAAACCAGTGTTTAAGGATACAGGTGGACCTCTTGCAACAATGAGAAGTACAAGTTGTCATGTCCACAACGAGGTTTAAAAAATCCGTGCGGGGGGGGAGTGAGGGGGGGAAAGGAGAAGGATTGGGATTGGGGGGGAGGGGGGAGGCTGGGAAGGGATGTGAAGGGTAAACCAAAGGAGGAGGCTGCAATGCTTGGTAAGAAATGTACGCATTATCCTGCCCATGTAATTGTAACCCCTCTGTACAGTATGTTCATAAATAAAATAAAATTAAATTTAAAAAAATCACTTTCGCCAAAATAACATTTGACAAGTTAATGATACTTAGTGACATTACAAGTTTTTCAAGTGTAGGGAGCAAGTTACAATAGAGTTGAATTATTTACACAGCACTAATGCCAAACATGTTCAACCATTCAATAAAGTGTAGAAATAGTACCACCCACAATTTGTGGTTTTCAGTATGGGCCTTTCAGAAATGTGTTTAATATGTCAGCCTCCTAAATTTCAAACCCAAACCTTAGCTAATAAATTTCATCATTTTATAAGGTACATTTTAAACAATCACAAATAGTTGCCTCATCATATGTTATTTTATGTTTTCCCTCTGTCTAATATAGTAAGAAATATGACTTTAAGTCTTGAATATGGGTACTAATCAGAGATATGACAAACATAATATCTGTCTTCTATTTCTATCATATTCCTATCTAGGAATAAATTATAATGTTCTTCTTTTTCCAAAACTTATAGGTAGTAGAAAACATTATTCCATGTAAAATAAAAGAATCACACGATTTTACAAAGCCATTTATAAAAATGCATAGTTAGAAATACATTCTAAGCCATTTTTTAACTTTCTTTTTGACTAAAGATTAATCTTTCAAACGGTTGAGAAAAAAATCATGTTTAGGTGCTTCCCGTCTCCAGTCTTGCAAATTGTTGCTGCAGATGAATGAATTATGGAGATATAATCTGACATCATTTCAAGAATATGCAGGATTGAAACTCCATGGAATGTATATAAACCTTTCAAAGTATTAATAGACAGTTTAACAGAATGACTATCAGAAGTTGAAACCAAAGAGGAATTATAGTAAAGACATAGAATGAATGAAAAATGAACAAGGAACAAATACAGCTAGAATCCTGAATGTACACATATGATGAAGGAAGTGGTAAATTGGAAATAAATCTTGGAGAAAGGGTTGGTTGAGAATGATAGAAGGAGTGACTCTGATCTAGGAGCATTGGACAATTAGATGGATATATTTAATTGTAACACAATTGCACAAACTTTTAAAATTCAGTTAAAAACACATCTAGAAACAAAAACACACAAAAATCACAACCAAACAGCAATCTCTAGAGAGTATGAATATGACCACTCAAAATTTTAATCAGTTAATGAAAGGCAGTCTTGGGAAAAGCAAACAAAGCTGTTCAAAGAGGGAAGTTTGGGATAGGGGAGAATTTTCAACAGAATTAAATAGATTGTCTAAGGTTATAAATCACCTGCTGCATACAGTATCTTACTTCTAAGAGATTTCTGTCTGAACTGGATAATCCAGTCCTGAGAAACACTTGGTAGCTTGTGAGGTAGAATGGAAGAAACAAGATCAAGAACGCATTACTCCACTGGAGAGAAAACGATCCTCTATATTTTCTCTAATCTCTCTTCAATACTCTTCCTTCATACTTTTAAGACAATTGATTTTGAATTATATTTTTCCTTCTTTCTTCTGGCAAAGTGATTGGTCAAAGTAATTTCATTAAATATTATTTGCCATTTTCTTCTTTCATGCTGTTTAATTGGCCAAGCGAGTCCATAAAACTTCCCTCTTGTATTTGGTTGCCATGAAACAACATCTATGTTAATAAGGAGAAATCTAATGTAAAACTTTGTCTGCAGAAAACAGTCCAAGATGCTGTGATCACAAATATTTGGCTATATTTTTTTTTTCTTTTACCTTGAAAGACTTCTTGTGTCTAAAGTGCCCACAAAAATAAGTACTCCATCACTTGTTGGTTCAATCAGAATTGTCTAACATCAAAGATATATTTTTGCTAAGAAGATGCTTAGAGGAAACCAAAAAATACTGCACTTTTTAATCTTCTCTCTTAAGATTCTCCTTCGATACCATATCAGGAACAGTGAAGTTATTCTATGCAAAATTATTTTAATAGGTTATTTTTCTCTTGGTCTTGCATTTGTTCACCAAGATGTATGGAGGAGAATAGAGTTAAATCACCCATACCTTGGAAGAAAGTGTCTGTTACAAAAGGAAAATGCTTCTATGTCCTACTTCTATGTCCTACTCTTAGCTCTTGCCAGAGTTCCAATTAATCACAGCTTCTTGGCTTCCAGTCTAGTGAAGCTGAAGGACCATACGGGCTCCACCACTGCTACATCTTCATTATTTCTCTTTTAAAACTCTTCAAGTTGCCTCATTTGGATGTGGAATGTATTTTCATGTCTTCATTCAATCAGTTCTGCATTGTAGTGAGCCAAATGGGCTCTGTAAAATCACTTTAGGGAGTAAAAATACTAACACAATTTACATCAAAAAGTTTTGGCCTCCCTTCACTGCTGAAGTCAATACGCTTAGCTAAGGCTTCTAAGAAAAATTTTATTATTAATTTTTCCATTTGCTCAATTCTTTTCTGAACTTTTTGGCATATGTAATAAAAGAAGTCTAGACTACCTCATATTAATAAGAATATTATTTTTGTGAGCCACTTAGAAATGTGAAATCATTGAAGTATCCAATCAAATTTTTTTCTGTGCTTCACTGCTTCACGTCCAAAGACATTGTGGAAAGTGACACCTTCTTTCATTGTGGAGGGCACTTTCTCCCTAAATATTTTGACTCAAATTATCTTTTTCAGAGAATTAGTATTTGGTAATTGAAGGTACATTCACAAATTTTGATGCCTTATTTTTTAAAGAACTTTTTTTTTGTTTGGGTTTTTTTTAACTGTATTTTTTTTTTGTCTTTTCTTTTTGGTACTGGGGATCGAACCCAGGACGTTGCACTTGCTAGGCAAGCGCTTTGCCACTGAGCTACATCCCAGCCCTTAAAGAACTTTTAATTTAAATTCCAATACAACCTTCTTTCAAACAGTGAGAATATAGTTCCTGGGTAAGGACAATTCCAAGGGAACCTACAGGATTTACAGCAAGGTTTCTGAGGTTTGTTTGTTTAGTTTGAAAAAGAGCCATCTTCATCCATATTGCTCCATCTCTACTAAGTCTCCTTGGATTTCTTTGCATGAGAGCCTATTCTTCCAGGCAATTTTAAATTTTCTTAATAGGCTAAGTTATTAAAAATTTTGAACTATTCAATTTTACCTGTCATAAATTTAAATCTGTTGAAAATCATTTATCAGAACCGCAAATACACCAATCCTAATTCCACCTTTACCATCAAAATGTTAACATGTTGTTTTCATGATATAGTATCCATGCAGCTATTATTTTCCAGTGGCTTTGTTATGCATATATGTAACCATATTAGCTGATGCTAAGCAAAATGAATTCCAAGATATGGAACCAGATTTCTTTTTCATTTGTGGTTGTTGTTTTTGATGAACTATGTGATTTCTGTTTTCTTTGGGGTTTTCCCCTATGGTTTATCCCTGCTGTATGGTGAGACAATGGTGAGACAAAGGACAAAAGGCAAACCAATGCAATAGCAATACTCACAAGACAATATGTTGGAAATGTACTTTACAACTTGTGAGGGGTGAAGGGGTGAAGGACAACTGTGAGAAAAATGAGGGAGGGATAACAAGTTTGAAATGACTTTTATTCACTACCTTACAATTAGTGTAAAGTCACTGTACATCAATTTGGTAATAAAATTGAAAAAATAAGCTGTGTAAAATGTAATTTTACTGTATTGACACAGTAAATATTATTCTTTATGTAGTAACATTTTAAAAATCAATAATATTTGGCTTCTAATTTGAGATAATTACCCCTTATTTATCAGAGGTTCATCAACTTGAATGTTATCCAACTAGACACTATTTTCACAATATACTTGCCAAATTTTTCAAAAAAGAATAAATTTAGTACTTTCTCATTCTAAAACAGAAAACAGGGTCTGGGAAGATGGCTCAGTGGTAGAGCGCTTGCCTTGCATGCCTGAGGCCCTGGGTTCGATTTCTCAGCACCACATAAGCAAAAAGAAAAAAGCCAGAAGCTCAAGTGGTAGAGCGCTAGCCTTGAGCTGAAGAGCTGAGGGACAGCGTCCAGGCCCAGAGTTCAGGCCCCACGACGGGACCCAGTTTAATACTATGGAAACCCATAATTTTAAAAGTAAGTAAGTTTTTAAAGAGGACAGAATATATGTGTTCTTCAAAATTCCTATGACTAACAACTACTCATTTTTAAATTCTCAACATTCCTAAGAGATTCAAAACAGTACCTGTTTGCATGTTAATTAATTCTGCAATAGATGCAGTTTCCAATGGGGTGTCCAGATTGAGAAGTAAACAGAAAAATAGCCACATTCTTGTAGAGGATAAAACTGTGAAGCATGTGTAATAATTAATTCTTCAAGAGTAAGCAATTGTTTATAAGAGTAAGCTATTATGTCTATGACCATCAATCCCACGATTTATGCCATAAAGTCATCCTAGCCCAACAGTTTCCAACTTATAAGGGACACCTTAAAATTCCTTAATTCACATTATGAATACCTTATCTCTATTTTGAAAAAATACTACACCTCTGCTAATGTGACACCCTCCTTGTTCTGAAAAGAACACCACAATAAACTGAGCTGCATCATTTTTCCTCCACTGGTAATCTTGAGATCAGAACACTTGCAAATATTATTTATATTTAGACTTTTTTAAATATCATAGATATTCAGTATGCTAAGATAGGAAAATTATGATTCAAAGCCCACCCAGGCATGAAGTTTTCTTAGAATCTTATCTCCAAAAAACTTCTCTGCAAAATCCAGACTCAAGTGGCACTGAGGTTGAAGTGGTAGGGCTTGAGCCTTGAGCATAAACAGGATCAGAGACCCTGTCCATGCCAAGAGTTCAAGTTCTACGATGAATCAATAAAAAAAAAACTGAAAAAAACCCCAAACCTAGCATTTTTCTCTATGTATACAGAGGCACGTAAATAAGGAAATGGCTTCCTGTGGTACATATACGTAGAAGAAAGAAGATGTCACACAATTACTCTCTTCATACCATATTAAACCAAACCTTGAAAAATTGGTTTTTCTAAATGTATAAATTAATGTCATCCATTTTTGGCAACTCTGTCTAGATTATTCATATTAACATGGTATACATGAACTCTGCAAATTATCTATTAACTATGTTCTAATTATAACTGTCGTGAAAGAATATCTAGGCAAATAGAATGCCAGAATTATTTGTGAATTTTTCAATTAATCCCTCTACTTTGAAAGAATTTTGTAGTATCCTATAGAATATGAAATTACAAACAAATCCAAAAACTATATTTTAAATCTAAATTCTAATTTAACAAGGTCTACAAAATCCTACATTAGACGAACTTTGCTATTTCTCCAGTCTTAAGCTTTTGTAATCCTTCAACATTTATTTGGAATCCAACAGAATGTGGGATGGGAAACATGAGCTCTTTTGCATCTACGAATGTTCTGTAATGATGAGAGCATTTAAAACACAAGTGAGGATATATATGAGGTGCATTCAATAGGAAACTTGACTTCTCAAAACATAATGACAAAATTAGGCCAAACTTCCAACTGTGTATTCCTTTCTTGTTGTTTGGTTAGTTTTACTGAGACAAAATTATTCTATCTGGTCCAGGGAAGGTATCATTATGTAATTCCACTCTCTTATCTCTTGTCTGAGTGCTAGAATTCCAGGCTTGTATCACATTGCCCTGCCATAGTTTGTTTATTTATTCTAGAAACAGACTAGAAATTCTGAACTTCTCCTATGATTTAATCCACTAGACTGACTGCTCAGACTGTTTATGTACTATTTTCAAAGGTGTTTTAACATTTGACACAGGATATGAACATTTTTGGATGCACCTGCAGGCTTCCCTGATTCATTCCACTATGTATCCTATCCCGTTAAGAATGATTGCTTGACTCTCTTACTATCTCTGGTCCCAACCTATGTAATATTCTCAACTTCTGGGGGAAAGTTCACTTGAGGGCTTTCTAATATTAAAAATTATCACTTGATTCTAGTCTTACTAAGGACCAATTTTCTATTGTTTTCTAACTTTTCTACATATTCTGAGAGTTGTTTCATTTATGTATTTTTGTGTGCACCTATAAGTGCCTCTGTGTGTATGTGTATGTTTGTATGTATGTATGTATGCAAAAACTTAAAGCTGTAATTCAGCAATCTTGCTCGTGACTGGTATCCCAGCTTTGGCTGGTTAATTATAGGTAGTGTTTCAAAGCCTATACTGTCCAAGCTAAATGCAAATTGAACCTCCCAGACTCCTTTACATTCTTAGGTTTTATTTTTCTAGGAGTATCAACTTTTAAACTTCAAACACTTTTGTGAGTGTAAAGTCTAATTGTAGCCCAGATTTTTAACTCAAGAATTCATATAAAGTTAGATGAACATATACATTACATATCCTGGGTGTACACTGTTAGCAATGTGATCATAAACCAAGTTTTTGTGAGATCTGAGGATTGGGTTTTAAAGTCAGCACGGGTAGGAAAGTCCTGGAGACTCTTTTTCTCCAATAATTACCAGAAAACTGGAAGCGGCACTGCAGCTCAAGTGGAAGAGCACTAGCCTTGAGCTGCGTTTCAGAGGGACAGCGCCCTGTCCCATATTCCAAGTGCCACGAAAAACAACAACAATAAAAAGGAATATAAGAAAAGGAAAGAACAAGAAATGTGATCTTAGCCACCAGGTTCATTGCTAGTATAATTCCTGTTCCCTCAAGATAGACTCTTTTTTTCCAGTTAAGTCTGTTCTCCCATATGTGTCTTGCATTGGAAAAAGAATCATTCTTCCATTCTCCTTTTTGCACATTTACATGATTAGCAAGCGTGATTTAGAAACGGAGTGGCCTCATGCTTCATGTTCCACTTAGGGGTAATGCTTTCTCTATATCACTCCCATAAATCTACATATGGGACTTGGCTTTATTGTTTCAATTTTTTATTTGTAGAGTCTTGTATATTGTATTGAACACTTATACATAAACACAGAACTTTTTCTCCTATAATTGCTATTGTTTCTTTTACGGTTAACTCATGTACAGTTGGGAAATTAATGCACAGCATAGAGACTCACAAAAAATTATCTGAGAACCTTCTTACCATTTAAAATTCACCTTAATTTACAGAGCACATGAGAAGTTTGAACAAAATATTCTCATGGATAATGTATTTATAAGCAATTTAAATTGCATTTGTCTTTACTAAGTGGTCTCTGAAACACGTGTTACCTCATGTCCAAAAGTGTCTTTGTGCTATTTCAATGAAGCCAGAAAACATTCATTTTTTTCTGGAGCAGCACCATAAATTGTTACTGGAAGTAAGTGGAAGAAACTGCTACTGGATGTGGAAACTGATCCCAGGAGAGGAATTTAACATAGAGAAATGACAAAGTTCAAGTTAACTATTGCATTCCTTTGTACTGTACAAGAAAAGAATCCAAGGCTGGAAGGAAACTCTGTCCCTGACTTTTTTGAGTGTGTCCTTTAATCATATAAAACTTGTCTGTAAACTTCTGGTTGAGAGTTTTGCAAAAGGAAACAATATGCCATTTGAAGGCAGGCATAGAACAAAAGGAAATAACTTTAAAAGTGTTCTACTGCAAAGAAGCAAAGACATGGAGGTTTTAAAGTGTCTTATGGATGGATGTTTCACTCCTGAGATGATTCTCTTGTTGCAGGAATCAGTTTTCAATTCATTTAGTCTGGTCTTGAGTTTTCCATAGCAATAACAATTCCCAAAAATCAGGATCCAGTGAGTATGATCAGCAAAAGCAGCCTCTTCTCAGACCACCACTATTTTAAGGAGAGTCCCAAAGAAATACCCAGGTTTTGTTTTATTTGCTTGTTTGTTTAGTTTGTGCTGGTTCTGGGGCTTGAACTTAGAGACTGGCCCCTGTTCCTGAACAGTTGTCTTTCTTTCCTACCTGGCCCAAACCTAGTACTCCACTGCTTGAGCCAAAACTCCACTTCTGGCTTTTTTGGTGTTTAATTACAGATAAGTGTTTGACAGACTCTCTTGCCTGGGTTGGCTTTGAACTAAGACAGTAAGAAAGCTAAGTGACATCAACTCTATGGACTTCTCTTTTGAACCTAGAAATATTAGATGAAGTTTATTATAAAGCTAATATTTGACAATTTTTAAAGAAGAGAATATGTTTAGCAAAGAAGCCATAACAAATAACTCAGTAAAAGTAGGTGCACTACTAAATCATTTGGGAAGATTACTATTGATTTAATCATTCCTTTGGGGGAAACTTAAACCTATATTTGCACTTTTTTGTTGGTTGTGGGGATTGAAACTTAATCCTGGGCACTGTCTCTCAGCTCTTCAGCACAACTTGAGCACTCTACCATTTAGCTACAGCACAACTTCTGGGTTTCTGGGGTTAATTGAAGATAAGGGTTTCATGGACTTTCCTGACCAGGCTGGCTTTTAACCACAATCCTCTGGACTCAACATCCTGAGTAGCTAGGATTACAGGCATGAGCCACCAGCACCCCACTCATATTTGCATTTATGTGAACTTAATGTCACTATGTAGACAAAGAATGGAAATATGAACCATATGATGTGACATTGCAGCTTTCCAGAATAATTAAGGTAGCAATAAATATGTCCTCCTTTTCCATTTTGTTACATAAATGACTCATGAGCTATGGGACTCTTATATTAGCATCCTCTTTCATCTTTGTAGGTGTATTTAGTATTAGGAAATGTTCATAGATAAATACAGCAATACAGATTTTTAGAAAGCAAAGGAGATCAGGTATGAAAGATCAGCATAGAAGGAGATACATTCATCACAAAGAGATTAAGAACTAGTCTAGGAGATTTTGAATGCCGAAGGCAATGAGGAATAAGCCTAGTTGATAACTAGTTCTTTAATAAGCAAAAATGGTTCCCTAGAACGGTTTCTGCTATACCTTAGTTACTATCATTTATTCTTTCCATCTGGCGTTATTCCTTCTCTTCTGTCACAACTGTTAATTAGCCTCTGCCTGTTTTGTAAGATGACTGGCCAAAATAGTTTCTGAATCTCACTTACACTATCCTTCTCATTGTGATTAGCAGTGACCCCACTCAAAAGCCTGGAATATTTGAATTTCCAGAATTAATCTTCACCTGACATCTAAGCACATTCCTAGCATTAATTGCTGTGACCCAATGAACAAAACATTTTTTTCAACACAGTATCCTTACATAGGTAAAGTACATGTATTAGGAACTATTGTCAGGTATCAGTATGGAAGGAGCAATTATATATTCCAAGTATGGGTTCTTTATTTCGCATTTACTAACTAAATGTTCATTGATGTTGTTGCTGTTGTTTTGGCAGTCCTGGGGCTGAAACTCGGTGCTTGGGAATTATTCTTCAGCGTTTTTTTTTTCCTCAAGGCTAACCCTCCACCACTTGAGGCACAGGACCACTTCCAGTGTTTCCTTTTCAATTTATGTGGTACTGAGGAATTGAACCCAGGGTTTTATGCATGCTAGGGAATCACCATACCATGAAGCCACATTCCCAGAACCCTAAATGACTTTCTTAAGATGGCATTACATTTTCATTCTATAACTCTGTATCATAATTTTAGCCAGGAATTTTTGCTAGAAAAGAGCATTGAACACAGTACTTGAGTCCAGTAAGGCTAGATGGACAATGGATAACTGTCACAGTGTAGCCAGGGCACAGAGGGACTTACCTCATGGAGCTGGTACAACAGACTGAGCGAGACAGCTCCTGACCCACAGCCTACCTCGAGAATGAGAGGACCACCTTGGTTCCAGCCACATGGGGATGCTGGACCACCTCCTCCAGCACCCATTGAATCAATTCCTGAGAGAGAAAGCAAAAGAAAGAAGGTCAGAATTACACTTAAGCCAGGTGCTGGTGGCTCAGGCCTATAATCCTAAGTACAATGGAAGCTGAGATATGAAGAATGTGGTTTATAGCCAGCCTGGGCAGGAACACCTGTGAGACTCTTATCTCCAAAGTGGTGCTGTGACTCAAGTGGTAGAGTGGTAGCTTTGAGCTGAGGAGCTCAGGGAGCTGCCCTAGGCCCAAAATTCAAGCCTCATGACTGAAAAGAAGTGGACTTCCCACCACAAGAAGTGGACTGAATAGAACCCATTGTCCTAGGGAGCATGGCAGAGAAGTCAGGCCGAGCTTCCTGTCAGCTGGGAGTCATTAGTAGGTCACCCGGCTTCTCTATGCCTCAGTTTCCCCAGCTTCAAAACTGAACAAAGTGAAGGATCCTGTTACTCATGGGGATAGAGTAATAAAGAAAGAGAGCCATGTTTTGTTTCATAATCCCATAACTGTTGCACTGTTAATAACACACACCATCTGAGATCTTTCCGGGTATCTTCCTATCATATGCTCACAGAATTGCCAAGAACAGTATCAGATGGCCCCTCCCTCTGTGCCTGTCCCTGCTCCAGAGATCCCTCTGTATCAATCCCTTGTTTCCTCACAACTGTCCAATGAAGAGATTGAAGTCCAATGGTTGATGCCCAACCCAGAGATTCACCTCTGGTCAAGAATTGGCTGCCGTGGACTGAGTTTGGAACAATCCATCTAAACCAATGACTGAGCATGTCGCTACATATCTACCATCCCAACTACAGAAGAACAGGCCTCGTGGCTCAGGCCTGTCACAGATCGGAGGACCATGATCCAGCCCAGAATGAGCATATATTAATTCTCCATCTCAGAAATGCCCAAGACAGAAAAGCTTGACTCACATGGTAGAAGACTTGACCGGCAAGCCTAAGGCTATGAGGTCAAACCCTAATATACCAAAAAGAACTAGAGTCCCAGTGCCAGAAGCTCATGCCTATAATACAGGTACTCAGGACGCTGAGATCTGAAGATCACAGCTCAAGATTTAAAATAGGGTTGGCCTTGCCCATCAGACATCATTATGAGAAGACCCAGAGACTGACCTATGCTGTTGCGCTCCATACTAGCAGAACTCATATCCTTACTAAGAGTTGGCCATGCTCTCTGTCCTCCTGGGAAGCCATCCCCTGCAGGCCACACTCGCAGATCCTCCCAAGCTCCCACTGCCACCAACCAGGCCCAAGGGAGTACACAGCTCCATTGCACACAGATCCCTTGTTCTTGTAATTTAACTGTGCTGTGTCCCCTTCAAGCCTCTCACCCTTCCTGGCCCCCAGACCTCAGGTGTGAAGCCCATACATGCCCCAAAGATAACAGGTAGAAGTTACCAAAGCATTCAGCCTCCTTGTTACAACCCAATTCTACACACACACACACACACACACACACACACACACACACACACACACACACACATCCAGACAGGTGACAGAAGACTCCTCCATGCAGTACCTGCAATTTGCCAACTGATCACTCACCTGAGCACAGTCAGGCTGTACAAGGAAAAAGATTATCTCTCTGTCTCTGTCTCTGTCTCTGTTTCTGTCTCTGTCTCTCTGTCTCTCTGTCTCTGTCTCTGTCTCTGTCTCTGTCTCTGTCTCTGTCTCTGTCTCTGTCTCTGTCTCTGTCTCTGTCTCTCTCTCTCTCTCTCTCTCTCTCTCTCTCTCTCTCTCTCTCTCTCTCTCTCTCTGTCTCTCTGTCTTCAGGTGAAAGTTTGACTGAGCACAGAAGACAAGGGCTCACACAGCAAGGGTGTCTATCTTCTGCATCCAACACCTCCCATCCCCAGAAAAAAAGGAAAAAAAAACCCAGAAGGCAGGTGTAGACATGCTGTTCCCCACCTCTGACTAAAGCCACTGGGCTCCCACCAGGGAGTGGAAGGGCCCAGATGTGCTGCTGTGTGGCTCCCACTGCTCCAGGCCAGGGGATCTTTGGCGCCCACTCCTCACCCAACCTGCATCTCCCCGTATCCTGGACACTAGTCGCTGGGGATGGGGGTGGCATCCTCGGGTCAACCCCCACCCCCACCCCTGGGGCACATTTGTGGCAGGGCATGGGCCAGACTGTGGGGTACAGGGGAGGCGAGGTCCGGGTCGGAGGGGAGGTAGTGGTGTCAACAAACAGAGTGAATCAAGGTGCTACTGGGCAGCAAGGAATGTGGGCGTGGCCACCATTCTTGTATCCCATTGGTCAGAAAGAACCATGAAGCATTAGAGGTGTGGCTGGAATCTTCTGATGCAGGCAGAATGGGTGGAGTCAAAATGAAGGCAGCCCCTTTCCCAGGGAACTCTGTCCAATCCATTGGGGGACAAGAGAGTGACCCACTTTAGCCGGATGGCTGCACAGATTGTTGTGTATGTCTGTTTGTTCCCAGATCTTGAACTCAGGATCAGGGCACAATCTGTGAGTTGTTTTTGATCAAGGCTAGCTCTCTACCACTGGAGCCACACGGCTTTACTTCTGTCTTTGATGGCACAAGTTGGACAGGAGTCTCAAGGACTGTCCTGCCTAGGGTGACTTTGACCATGATCTTCCTTTCACAGCCTTGTAAGTTTTAAGGAGGACTGCTGAGAGCCACTGATGCCTGGTTTGGCTGGTGATCTTGGACAGACCTGTGAGTTCCCTATCCTCAGGTTTAAGTGGTAGGAGCTGGAGCCCACAGCTTGAATCCTGGGCTGCCACCAACAAATGGCAGGAGATCCTATGAAATTCATTCCTGTTCATATGATTACCAAAGGAATGTGATGTATGTCATGATTAAATGGGCAGTACTTGAATGATTCGAGGATAAAAGTATACACAATTACATAATAGGACACTGGTCTATATTAATTAATACTTTATGAAGCATTTAAACAATCACCTTCATTAAATGGAGGCCAAATGAAATACCTACGAATTGGACATCACATAGCATCGAGATGCCATTTTTTTCTGCCAGGACTGGGATTTGAACTCATGGTCTAGGTAACCCTGCTGTTGCACTTTGTGGGAAGGGGAAGCTTGCCTCCTTGAATTTAAGAAATTCAAGTCTGTTTTTTAGGCCTGAAATCGAGGCCCACAACTAGAAAACATACTATTTGTTTACATTTTAAATATATGATTTATATTTTTAAACATATGTTGACTCCATATTGCATTCAGTGTAGTTATTTTATTTTTTGTTTTATTCATGTACTGACTACTCATTTTATTAACTATTATGACACATAGAACAGTGATTACATTGATTACATAGGATATAGTTTTGCATATGTATTGCACGTCCTTCCTGACACCCAGGACTTTCACAGAAAAGGAAAACATGTGCCATCATCAGCTTCTTACTACACGATTCATTTTTTGGGAGTGCTAGCATCTGAACTCACAGCCTTCAAGGCCCAATTCATGAATGGGTGAGTGTCAGCCTGCCATCCTGTGGCAAATTGAGCTGACAGGCAATCCCGAGTACCTGAGATCGAGCCCCAGCAGTTGACAAAATAAGAACAGATTGACATACAGATGGTAGTAAATGTATATCTTTATAGAGTGCCTGAGATGTCTATACATTATTCAGTTATATAGACTACATTCCTACCAATTCTTGGGTATTTATAATGCCTCCATATAATTAATGTTATTGTTTTCATTCTTAACATGGAATCTAAATTTGTAGACATGTTCTCCATCATGCCAGACACCCAGGACTCTCAGAGAAAAGGAAAAAAGTTTCACACTTGGATTCTTACTGCATGATCCAGTTGTTGGTAGTGCTGGGATCTGAACTCAGGGCCTAGCAGGACAAATTGGTGAATAGTTCAAGGTGACCACACCAGCCTATGAGCAACAAAGGTGTTAGGCCATCCCAGGATCTGACATTGATCCCCAGGGTGGGCCATGATAGTCATAAACTAATGATTTAAACATAGGATCTATATTTACATATATGTGTGGACAGTATCTTGCCTTTGGAGTACTTTTCTCCTTATTTTCTGTCTTATGTAAGTATTGTGTATTTTACTGAATAATGTAACAGATATAACAGAACTTACATGGAAGACAACCTATTGCCCTGGCTATAGGGTTTCCTATGCATTCTCCATCCAAGCTGAGACCCAGGACTTTCACAGGACAGGAAAACAGGTGAATCAATGGGCTTCTCACATCAGGATTCATCTTTTGGCAGTGTTGGGTTTTGAACTCACACTCCATCAGGCCCAATTGGGGAAATGGTCAAGGTGAGGACACCAGCCTGTGAGCAACGAAGGAGATAGGCCATTCCTAGGAACTGACATCGAGTCTCAGGGAGGTCCAGATAGTCATAAATTCGTAATTCAAATATAGGATCTATATTTACATACATGTGTTGGCAGCATCTTGCATTCGGTGCACTTCTCCTTAATTTGTGTCTAATTCATGGAGTTATTGTGTATTTTACTGAGTATGGTGACAGGTATACTGTGCTGACATGGATGACAATCTGTTCCCATAGTTATATGATTTCCTATGCATTCTACATCCTAGTGAAAGCCCGGTTCTTTCACAGGAGAGGAAAACATGTTCAACGACTGGCTTCTGACAACAGAATGAAACTTTTGTCAGTGCTGGGATTTGAATTGAGGTCTGGGTAGCTCTGTTGCACTTTGGGGTAGGGAAATCTCACCATCCTTGAAGACTAGAATGTCAGGCCTCATCAAGGGCCTGATTTGAAGCCCCAGTACTGGACAAAATAACAAGCCCGCCTTTTTTAAACATAGGATCTCTCTTTACCTACAAGTTTGGTATGCATTTGCATTCAGTGTAGTTATTCTTTTTATTTTGTGTCTTATTCATGGATGTAATGTGTATTTTATTGAGTATGGTGATAGATATAACTATGCTGACATGGATAACAACCTATTCGAATGCCTATAGAGTTGTCTATATAGAATTTCCATCCTCGCTGAGACCGAGGATTTTCACAGGACAGGAAAACAGGTGGATCGATTGGCTTCTCAAATCAAGGTGAATCTTATGGCAGTGCTGGGATTTGAACTCAAGCCCTAGCAGACCCAACTGACGAATGGGTCCATGTGAGCACACCAGCCTGTGAGCTACTAAGGACTAAGGCCGTTCCCAGGACCTGAGATGGACCCCCAGGTGGGGGGGAGGAGGGTACACAGTAGTCATCCATTCATAAGTTGAAGGTAGTATGCAAATGAGTACACATTTGTATAGATTAGGAGAGACGATAACCTGTGATGGAATCCAATCTACCATGTGTATACTGAATCTTGGATCTTTCCAGATGTCTTCATTTCATGACTCTGACGATTATTGTCACACTTAATCAACACTGCTTTACAAATAAGTGATACCCCATGAGTCTTGCCTATCATTTCCTAGTCACATCATGCATGAAATACTCATTCGATGAGATCGATCACATTCCATGACTTTTCCTGGTCCAGAAACCAGTTTCTCAGGATTTCCTGCCATTGCTTTCTCATGGGGGTGGGCTGAATTCAAGCCTCAGGCATGGAAAACATACTCCTTATATAAATATTAGAGATAGAATTTATACTTCCATACAGATGTTCAGTAGATACTGTGTTTGGTGTGGTAGGATTTATACTTCCATACAGATGTTCAGTCCATATCACGTTTAGTGTTCTTATTCATTTTATTTCTTTTTTATCCATTTATTTACAATTTATTTTATTGTCTTTAATGACACCTATACCATTTATCCACTTATTACAATTTTTACATCATATCACATACCATCTAGATTTGTAGATGTGTTCTCTATCATGTCTGACACCCTGGACTCTCCCAGAAAAGGAAAACATGTGTCACACTCGGCTTCTTACTCAAAGATTAAATTTTTGTCAGTGCTTGGATCTGAACTCAGGGACTAGCAGGCCCAATTCATGATTGGGTGAGGGTGAGCACAGAAGCCTCTAGCCAATGAAGCTGTCAGGTGGTTCCCAGGCACTGAGATCAAGCCCCAAGTTTAGCCAAAACAGCAATACATGGCTAGGCAGAGGTGGTATACAAATAAATATATATTGTTAAAGAGTTCCAGAGCTGTTTATCTATGACTGAATGACATCTACTACGTTCCTACCAACTCTTAGGTATTTATTATATCTCAATTGAAACAATATTATTCTTTTCATGCTTAATAAACTATTAATTAAGGTCAATCAGCATCCTAGGATTATTGCATCCAATCTTAGACTAGACAAATGCATAAACTACTCTTTCAATCTGTAATCTTATGCATAGGAACGAGTCTCTTGTGATCTCCTGCCATTGGTAAATGTAAGGATTAGGATTTGAACCGAGGGCCTATGTTGACATGTTGGCTTATGGCTTCCCTGATAGCCTGCCAGCCATCAGCAATGGCAGGCCAGGTCCAATTTGAAACCATATCATTCAGACCCAGGATGGTCACCATGTAAAGAAAAAAATTGTAAAACCCTGAGCCCTCTACAGCTCCCCACTTTTTGTGCTGTTCTGCTTTTTTTCCTTCTGTAAGCCCCCTGGGCCTAGGGTCCCAGGATCAGCTTTGGGTCTCGAGGCTGCACCCCAGCCTAGGGAGAGTGAAGCTGAGTCAGAGTTACCATGACCTGAGTTCAAGCCCCATGGTTGGCAAAATTAATTAACTAACTAATTGATTAATTAATTAACTAACTAAATTGAAATAATAAAGCTCCTTGGTTTAGAATTTCTGCCAGTTTTCTTTAATAGCCTGGGATTTGAACTCAGAGTTTTGATGAATCCGTAGCAATGTGACAGAATGCGCAGAGTTGCCAATATTTGAGTTCAATCCCCATGCCAAGCCTAAAATAAATAAGTCACTGACCTCACCAGGGAAGTTAGTTGTGAAGATGGGAGGGAAGGGATGGTAGGGGAAAAACAAACGAGGAGGCAACAATGCTCAATAGGAAATGTACTCATTACTTTGCTCATGTAACTGTGACCCATTTGTACAACATTTTTAAAATAAAAAACGTACAAAAAATTATGTAGTGCTCAAAAAGCACTTTGGAGTTAAGGGATGTATGTCTGAACAGCTGTACAAAATTCTATACTGATTTTTTTTCAGTGTTCAGTATGTAACTGAATAAACATAACTGTTTCTGTTACAAATATTAAGTCACTGTCTTGGAACTGGGGCCAGTATTTCTGCCATTGCTGTGATTTGAGCTCACTGTCCATGTAACTCTTTTGCACCTTGGGTGAAGGCTAAGATCCCTGTCCTTGAGGAAAAGATTTTCAAGTTAGAGTTCCCAGGGCCTGAATTAAGACCCTGCAATAGAAAAAATATTTGTGTACATGTGTAATATAAGATATATAGGTAAATATGTATGTATATTTCATATTATGATTATTATTAATTTTGTATTTAATTTTCATTTTACTCATTTTATTGTTTATTGTATTTAGTATTATTATGCACATAATATTTATTATGTTGTGTATATATATTATAAAATTATACACAATAATTCAGTACATTGACTAATTTTCATTAATACTTTATTAAGTTTTGAAATATAATACTTAATTAAATGGAGGCATTTGTCAAGTCATCATTTGGTTAGAGTCTGTCCCCAGTATGAGTTTTGTCTTATTTATCTTTGGACAACTTCCTATAAGGATTTGTTTAGATGATTTATACTCAGAAGCCTTTTCTTGTGGATAGGCAAGTTGAGGGATAAAATCGTAAGGTTGGGTCTGGAAATGTGGCTTAGTGGTAGAGATCTTGCTCAGCATGCATGAATGCCAGGGTTTGAATCCTCAGTGCTACATACTCAGAAAAAGCCCGAAGCTGTGGTGTGGCTCAATTGATAGAGTGCTAGCCTTGAGAAAACGAAGCTCAAAGACAGTATCCAGGCCCTAATTTCAAGCTCCAGGTCTGGCAAAAACAATACTCCAGATTCCAGTGGCTCTGGAAACCTACTTTCTCAGGAGGCTGAGATCTGAAGATCACAGTTTGAAGACAGCCTAGGGAAGGAAAGCCTGTTAGACTCTTACCTCCAATGAACCATCAAAAAACCCCATGTGGCACTGTGGCTCAAGTGGTAGAGTGTTTGTCTTAAGCTGAAGCGCTCAGAGACAGCACCCAGGCTTCAGTTTGAGACACACAACTGGAAAAAGATTGAGGGATAATCAAAATAATTTTTTTGCTATTTTTCCTATTATTTTGTTATTATTTCCTATTTTTTCCTATTTGCTACTTATGAAAATATTTTTAGGAAAATGAATGCTGATGTACACCAGAATTGGAGTCAGACCTCAAGGTTCAAGTGTAGCACATCAATAAGCCCAGCCTCTCAGACTCTAGCATTATAAACTTATGTCCTACAGGGTTCTGAAAGGCACATTGTTGAAAGTCTTAATATGCTCCCCAAGCACTTTGTGATAAGCAGTTGACTTGTATTGTCAATGTCATTACAGTTCTGACCCTAGCAGAGAACCAATACCTCACGCCCATCAAGCTTGCTCAGGAGGCTGAGGTCTCTCATAGGGTGAAACCAGCCAAGGCAGGGAAGTCTAGGACATTCTGATTTCCTGTTCTGAAAGGTCAGATGCTTAAGAAATTCATGTTTCACTTGGTGATGAGAAGTTACTTGCACTCTAAATGTTTTTGGAATTCTTGAGCTACAGAAGAAGGAAAGAATTATTATTGACCCAATCAGGGTTCAAATGAAGTTCTCAGGATCCAAGCCCTAACTCTGTTAGCAGGAAGAACTCCAGTGTAACACTGTATTTGAAGGACAGCAAACAGTTTCAAAAGCCAGGCTAGGTGCAGAGAACTAGGCCTCCAGGATTAGGAGGCAGAATATACACATTCATCATGGAAGTGAGCTGCAAAACCACTTCATTCATTCCAGGCACAGCCAGCAATGGGGGCAACCTGAAACATTTGTTAGAGTTACAGCAGGATCAGGCTTTTCTCACTCTCTTCAAACATTGATTAATTAACCTTCCTTCCTCATGTGAAGGGAGCCTCAGGCTATCTTTAGATTACCAATAGAGAGCCAGTCTAGTGCTGGAGAGGGAGGAACAGAGTAGAAAACCCTGCTCTCTGGTCTCAGGGAGTAGGTTTTTGACTCTCAATTTGTCAAGTTTGAAGGCCCTTCTATCTCTGCCAGTCCATTCTCCTTACTTCATTCTCTACATCATTAATGCAAATCCCCAGTCCAAGGAGGGGCAGGACCATTTCTCTTCTGTCTCCAAGCACCTGAGTTAGAACCTGGCTCTGCCCTCTTGACTCTGGGGCTCTTGGATGCCTGAGAAGTCGGACAGAAACAGTCATCCTGCTCTGCATTTGTGTGAAGGCGATGCTGGTGTCCTGGCGCACTGCAGAAAGCCTCATGACTGGGAATGTTCCCTTCTTTCCTTCTGACGTCAAAAACAGATTCATCTATCAACTTTCTTTCCTTCCTTCCTTCCTTCCTTCCTTCCTTCCTTCCTTCCTTCCTTCCTTCCTTCCTTCCTTTCTTTCTTTCTTTCTTTCTTTCTTTCTTTCTTTCTTTCTTTCTTTCTTTCTTTCTTTCTTTCTTTCTTCTCTCTCTCTCTCTCTCTCTCTCTCTCTCTCTCTCTCTCTCTCTCTCTCTCTCTCTCTCTCTCTCTCTCTCTCTCTCTCTCTCTCTCTCTCTCTCTCTATTTCTTTTTATCTATCTACCTACCATCCTACCTAGGTAGCTATCTCTTTGCCAGTTGTTGGGATGAATTCAAGGCCTGGGAATTGTCTCTAGCACTCTGGTACTTGAGCCACAGCACATATTCTGGCTTTGTCTGTGTACAGGTGCCTGAGGAATTAAACCCAGGGCTTCTTGCATGCTAGGCAAGCACTCTCTCATTAATCCATATTCCCAGCTCCTTCATTTTTTTCTTAATGGTAGTTTTTACATAAGTATGCTACCATTTTATGTTCTCAAGTTTAATTTTCTGAATACCGGTTACTTCTAAGAAACCTGATCTCTTCCCTTGCCAGATTTGTGATTGTTCCTGGGTTGCCCTCATAATAAAATGTAAATAAAGGCTGCTGAGAGCTTCAGTGTGCATCATATAAAGACACAGGCCTAGAACCCTGGAAGAGAAAAGCAATGGGCCTGAAATGAAGAGAATGATGCAGTATGTACAACTAGCATATCTGAAAAATAAACCAGTAAATAAAAGCAGAGTTTGCACTATGGATGGTAATATATATACACACATAAGTAGGTAGGGCACTGATACATAAACTTGGCCTTCTCTTTTTGAATGTTTTTTGGTCATCCCAGGATTTAAACTCAGGGCCCGATGTGTTCCTGAGCTGTTTTGCTCAAGGCTGAGTCTCTACCACCACCACAGCTCCACTTCCTGCCAGCTGGTAGTTAATTGGACCTAAGCAATTCCCAGGCTTTCCTGCCTGGTCTGGATTGTATCTCCTACTCAGTTTTCTCTCTCAAAGCTGGAGCTCTACCCTCTGGGCCATTGCTTCACTTCTGGTTCTCTGGTGGTTTATTGGAGAAAATAGTCTCAGAGACTCTCCTGCTCTGCTGGCTTGAATGGCGTTCTCCTGAGAAGGCTTCAAATGGTTTCCTCAGGAATTCACTGAGGAGCCACTCCACACAAACCCTTAGTCTAAATCTCGAGGAGTACTAAAGAAAAATGGAAACATTGTTATACCCCAGTCACAGGACCCCCACCAAAAAGACCACCGAGGGTCAGACTTTACAGCTGTTTTAAGGTTTTATTTAAACGGGCTGCAGCTCGGGTCTCATCCTACACTCCAACACAGCGGAGCCTAGGAGGAGAACCCCGAGCTAAAGTTTTGCAGGGTTTATAAAGGCACACAACCAACCAGGTGTTTAGATTACCACCACGTGTTGCTCTGCTAGAAACAAGCAACAAGTGGTCACTGCCTCAAAACTTTAACCCTTCATTCCCCCACTTGACTTATGGTCTTGTGGCTCCAGCCTCAAACTAAACTCCAACAGCTCTTGATCTTGAATGGGTATGGTCCGTAACTGACCTTAGCCATACTATTAAACAACAATACCAATAATAATCAGCTCATTTTTTTCTTGAGTTTTATGCAGTGGTTGGATAGGATGCTTGGAGACTTCCCATGTTTCCCCACGGTTGTCCAGGTCAAAGGGATCAGCTGGTCTGGGGTGGGAGCAGTGGATCCATGCAGCAATGCCATCCACCTTAAGGGCAGTAGGTGTAGCCAGTAGCACCATGTAAGTTCGCTTCCACTGTGGTTCCAGAAATATCAGGTTGTGTCTTCCAACAAACACCCAGACCCCTGGTTTAAACAAATGGCGGGGGGTAGGAATAGAACCAGAATCATATAATGCTCTAAGCTGGGTCCACATCCTCTTATGCACTATCTGCAGTCAAGCTTACACAGAAATTCAATATCATCCAAATCAGCAAGCAATTCAGTCTGAAGGGTAGGGATAATGGGTGGAGGGTGTCCATACATTATTTCAAAAGGAGTAAAGCAAAGCTGATAGGGTGAATTTCTTACTCTAAACAGGGCAAAAGGTAACAGCGATACCCAGTCTGGGCCAGTCTCCAAGGCCAATTTAGTTAAGGTCTCTTTTAGAGTCCGATTCATTCTTTCTACCTGCCCTGAACTCTGGGGTCTATAAGCACAGTGCAATTTCCAATCCATCTCCAGTGCCGCGGCTATTCCCTGACTTACTTTTGAGTCGAAGGCTGGTCCATGGTCCTACCCAGTTGTGGTTGGGAAGCCATCCCTGGGTAGGATTTCTTCCAGGATCTTCTTAGATATGACGTTCACAGTCTCATGCTTTGTTGGGTAGGCTTTTACCCATCCTGAAAAGATGTCTACAAAAACTAGCAAATATTTATATCCAAATTTTCCAGTTTTAATTTCTGTGAAGTCTACTTCCCAATACACACCTGGCCTATCTCCATGGAGATGAGCTCCTTTTGTAACCAGTTGATTAGGGGCATTGTTGAGTTGACAGGCTTTAAAATTTTTTAACAATGTCCTCAATGAGTTGATTTCCTTGCCTGATTTTTACTTCTGAGAGTAGGAGCAAGTTCTCCATTCTTTGGGTTCCCATGTGAGAGACCCGATGGATTCTCATAAGAAACCTCTTGCCCAATCTTTGTGGCAAGATAAGCTTTCCCTCACCAGTTTTCCACCAGTCTTTATCTCTTTCTCTGTTTGGGGGTTTATAGGCCATGGAAATTTTCTTTATCCACTCCAAGTCTTCTTGGGAGTACTGAGGCTCAGGAGGCAAAACTTGTGGCCCTGGGCTGGAGGCCCACCTCCTTAGCTGCCTGATCGGCCAAGTTATTTCCTTTGGTTATTGAATCAATTACCTTTTGATGGCCAGGAAAGTGCATAATGGCAATATTTGCTGGTTCCCATAAGGCCCAGATGAGGCTTAAAATGTCTTTTTGTTTATAATAACCTTTGCCTCAGCTGTCAACAGCCCCCTCTCTTGGTAAATGGCTCCATGGACATGCACAGTGGCAAAAGCATACCGAGTGTCCTTGTAAATGTTTAGTCTCTTCCCTTATCCCATCTGTAGGGCTTTTGTTAGTGTCACTAGTTCTTCTCTTTGTGCAGACGTTCCCTGGGAGAGTGCTTCTGCCCACACTATCTCAGTGTCCATGGTGATTGCTGCACTGGTGTACCTTTTTCCCTCTCAAATGAAACTGCTGCCATCTGTGAACCAGGTATGCTCAGCATGCGATAGTGGCAAGTCCAACCAGTCTAGCCTCTTTTCTTTGGCCTGGTCGCTCTTTTCACACTCAATTTCATGTTCTTTGTCCTTTCATTCCTGTCTTTGCTACTGTCTCTCTCTTATTGTAAACCCTTTCCACTGCAGCTACTAGATCACTAATAGACTTTTCACTAAGTCTGTCTAGAGCCTGCAACTTTCGCTTTATGTCTGGTGCAGCTTGATTTATATAGGCAAACATAATCATCTGAGCCGACTCCTGGGTCTCAAGATCATACGGGTATATTGACTAAAAGCTTCCATGAGCCACTCAAGATATGCTGCCAGACTTTCACTTCCTCCCTGTCTAACATTATAAACTTTGGCCATATTAGTAGGTTGGCCACCTTGAGACATGCCAACAGAGCCTGGCGATAGACGAGGTCGCTCCCTACTTTCAACTGTATTGTTGTCTCAATTGTTGGTTGGATCTCAGGAAAATAGGCAGTGATCAGGGCAGGATCCGTGATAGGTGCTCCTGTGGGGCCAGGGATATGTTTCCGGGCTGCCTCTTGGATATATTTCTCTCTTCGGTGGTAAAAAGGACCTGTAAAAACTGATTAAATCAACCCAAGTGGGCTGATGAGTAAAAAGAATAATTTCAAGCAAACAAATTAAATCCTGGTGTTTCTCAGAAAAGGGGGCATTTTGGGTGTGCCAATTGTGTAGATCACTGGTAGAAAATGGCCAATATTGGAGTTGCTGTTGACCATCTGCATCCACATGACCTATGGTGCGTATGAGAAAAATAGCTGCATTAGAAGGGGGGTTGATCCCACTTTGTCGTGGAGTGACTGGCCACTCAGAAACTTTAAGGGCAGGTGCTGAGTGTTTTATAGCTCCCTCCTCCTCTTGAACATTCTCAGGTTCTGCAAAAGGAACCTGGAAAGGAGAATATGGGGGAGGAAACATTTCTTCTTCCAAGTTATCTCCCTGAAAAACCGGGGGGTACCTTTTCTTTCCCTCTGTCTCAGTTACTTTTTGTAAGTCTAGGAGGCTAGATGGAGTGGTGCCTATGGTTTCCAGTCCCATCAGACGTACAGTCCAAAAAACAATAAACAGTACAAACAAAACACACGGAGGCCTGACAGTTACAAAAAAGGGCTTACAAAGTGGAGATCTCCCAAATTGGTCCACTGACTACAGTCACGGTGGGGTTCCACACCCAGGCCACACAGCAGAAAGAGCAGACCCAGAGTGGGCGAGTTGCGCCGCTGTTAGAAGGCCCTCTTGGTCAGTTCCAGCCCAACACTGAACCGACCCCCACCCCACAATTCACACGGCAGTGTTCCAAGGACTGCCCCCCCTGCCCCACACAGTGGGGTTCCAAGGACCCCTGCCCCACAAGAGGATCTTGGACATCTCCCAGTTCCTCCAGGGTTGTGGTGCAAGCGCCATCTGCCTCAACAACCCTTTACGAATCGGAGTGGCCATCCTCACAAAGGAAAACGAAAGAAAAACAGACAAATGACAGGACAAGACAAATTAACAAAGACAGCTCTGTATTACCTTTGGAGACTGAGATCTCGAGGGTCTTTGGGGGGATCCAGGACAAGCCCTCACTAATATAGTATACCCAGGTCGCAGGATCCACACCAAGAAGACCATCGAGAGTCAGACTTTACAGCTGTTTTAAGGTTTTATTTAAACGGGCTGCAGCTTGGGTCTCATCCTACACTCCAACACAGCGGAGCCTAGGAGGAGAACCCCGAGCTAAAGTTTTGCAGGGTTTATAAAGGCACACAACCAACCAGGTGTTTGGATTACCACCACGTGTTGCTCTGCTAGAAACAAGCAACAAGTGGTCACTGCCTCAAAACTTTAACCCTTCACATGAAGATGCTACTAGTGTGTTCTAGACACTTAACGTTGGGGACACAAAACACTCATAATTATTAGATCATTTCATAGGCAAAAAGAGCAATGCAGACTTTATGAGGATCACTCCAGCTTTCAGTCCTCATATCCTGAGACAGTAAATTCACAGCAGCTCAATGCTAAGTGACAGAACTGGCATGTACTGTGGATATTTGCTCCCAAATCCTGTGACACTCATTTCTCACTTTTGGCCTCAAACCTGTGACCAGAGGGGAAGATGAGGAGAGAAAATCCTTCTAAGGGAAAGCAGCTATAAATAACATTGGATAGTTTGCTTATAAATTAAAACCTTGGGAATGACCCTGTTAAGAAGTCAGATTGTCCAGATTAAAAAATGAAGAAGAGAAGAAATAAGGTGCCAGTGGCTGCTGTCTGTAATCCCAGGTCCTCAGGAGGCTGAGATGTAGAGAAACTGAGTTTGAATCCAGCCAGTCCATGACACAGTTATTTCTAAGAGATCACAGAAATACCCAGAAGTGGTGCTGTAACTCAAGCTTAATGCAGTACCCTTGAGCAAAAGGAGCCCAGGGACCATGAATAGGATCATACTTCCACCCCAGGACCTGCCCCCTCAAAAAGAGCCTGTACTTCCATGTCTTTGTATTCTTATAGGTGAAATTCCCGAGTAGCTATACTGAATGACACCAACCTAGGAAATTTGTATTCAGTACAATGAGTTCATAACAGAGAGACTTCTTTCAAGATAGTGCATGTTCCAGGGCTCCCCTCACTGTTCACAGTGTAACCTGAGGGTTTCTCTGCAACACAGGCCTGCTGGAGGAAGTCTCTCTCATTTTCTGGACAGGAACACAAAAGTCCTCACTCCTGTACAGCTGGGTAACAAACAACTCCATCTGGGCCAGTTAGTGAGGATGAGTGTGAGTTGGCTCTGAAGGTCAGGAAAAAATGGCCTCTTTGTACCCTTAGCTATCTCTCTCCTCAGTGCTCTGTTTTAACAGGAGACCTTCATTTGTGCCACCTCTCATGGCAGGCCAAGTTCTGTGCACTTATCCTGCCTTTGTGAGACTATATTCTGTTGTTCAGTAACAGTGCTCAATATAATTCAAGTCATTCAGGCAGACAACTAAGGCACTGAACATAATGAAATGATTCATTGCAAGCAATGTTGGGTCTATGATGCCTTTCCTATATTTCCGGAAGCTTGGTAAATCCAAGCACATGTTGGATATCACAAAGCTTCCTGTCATCTAGGACTGGTGAAACTCATCAGGTTTTGAAACCTTTGACTTCTCCTAGCTGATCCCTGGGTGGCCAGGTTTTGGGGTTGAACATAGGGCCTGAGTGCTGACCATGAGCTCAGTGCAGAAGCCCAGTGCTTTCCCATTTTGTGTAACAACATCTCTTCTGGTCTGTGAGTGTATGTGTGGGTGTGTATGTGTGTACACCACGGTGTGTGTGTGCGTGGGTGGGTGTGTGCGTGCACACATATACATGAGTCCTGAAGCTTGACCTCAGGACCTGAGGACTGTACCTAGTTTCTCTTGTACAATGATATCCCTCTCCCACTTGAGCCACAGAGCCACTTCAGGCTTTGTCCTAGTCATATGGTTCTGAGAAATGAAGCCCACGATTTTATATATGCAAAGTATTCTACCACTAAGGCACATTCCCAGCCCTCTATTTCAGCTTTGTTAGTTTAGTTCTGTCTTTTTTATTGTTGTTGTTGTCAATTGAAGGAGTTGAAGTCTTGGTGTGGGTGCTGTCCCTGACCCCATCAGCTCAAGTCTTGTGCTCTACCACTTGAGCCACACAGCTACTTCCGGTTTTCTTGTGGTTCATTGGTGCTAAGTTTCTCAAGGACTTTCCTGCCTAGGCTAGCTTTGAACCATGATCCTCAGATCTCATCCTCCTGAGTAGGTAGGATAACCAACATGAGCTCCAGCACCCAGTTTCCCCTTCAGGTTCTTAGTAGTGAATTGGAGATAATAGTCTCATAGTACCTTTTGTGTCTGAGATAGTTTCGAACCCAGATCTTTAGAACTCAGCTTCCCGAGAAGGCAGTATGACAGACTTCAGCTACTGACCCCTTGGCCATAGCTTCTACTGCAAGGGGGTCCATGGCTCCACGTGGTGGAGTGCTAGCCATGAGCCCAAGAGATAAGGGTCAGTGCCTCAGCCCCGAGTTCAAGGTACATGACCAAGAAAAAACAAACCAAACCATTATCTGCTGTAGACAACTCACGAGTCTTCAGTAATACATAATTTTGTCCCTGACATGGGGGCCTATCTGAGACTCAATATTCTTGTCTATATAAACATCTAAGTTGTGGAGCTCTTACATAGACAAGATGTAAGAATGCACCCGGTTAAGGACATAGCACATGGCACTCTTTGCACCACTCAGCACACAACATTCTGTGAAAGATTCAGCACCCAGCACCCAACGCAGGACTCAGTACACTGCATCCTGTGAAAGACTCAGCACATAGCACCCTGTGCAGGACTCAGAATGGAGCACCCAATGGAGGACTCAGCACATAGCTCCATTCCACAAGCTGTCATTAGAATTAGGGTGCTTTCATCAGTATCACCATTCTTTGAGGAAAATTTACAAACCATAAAAGTTCACATTTAATGGTTTAGTGGGGTATTTTTCTGGGGAGAGGGTGTTAGCCATGGGGCTTGAACTCAAAGCTCTACCACTTGGAGCCACATTTGAGGTGTCTCTCAGACTTCCTGCCAGGACTGGGTTTTAAAGCCCCTGAGTAGCTAGGATTATGAGCATAAGCCAGGATGACATGGGTAACCCGTGGAGCAGGGTTGCAGCAGTTTACATGTGACTAAGTCAGGTTAGGTGGCAGCTGTTAGCACCAGACTCCTAGCTTGCTCTGTAATGAGGTATTTGAAGTTCTGTCCTTCTATAGAATATCTTACCCTTTTTTGGCATCATACCTGGGGCTTGAGTAAGAGCTTAGACACTGTCCCTAAACGTTTGTGCTCAAGGCTAGCACTCGATTGAAAGACAGCAGAACTTCTGAGTTTTCTGTTTTGTGGCACTGAGGAATCAAACCCAGGGCTTAATGCTTACTATGAAAGCACTCAACCACCGAGCCTCAGGAGTGAACGAGGTATAAATAGATAGAGACAGCTGTATATAAATATTATATACACAAAAAGAGATTTCTGCATAATATTAAATTATAAATAATATTGCTACCAATACTTAGGTATTAAATTATGTCTCCATTTAATGATGTGTCCCAGTTAACAATTAATAAAGCATTAATTAATAATTACTCAATATTCCATAACTGTTTGTCATATATATACATATATCCATACATATAATTTGATATTTCATAGAATGAGAACAATGTCTATATATTATTAAATTATGCATCATGTGTTACTCCCAATTATTAGTTGTTTAATTATGTCACCTTGTAATTTTTATTTTGTTAATGCTTAATAAAATATTAATTAAACTTAGTGCACATCCTACACTTATTGCATGTAATATTATCCTAGAATGATTCACTACTAATTCAAACTGTTTATCATTTACTGTAGTGGTAACTCTTCTACCTATGATGTTTTCTACCTTTATTACATCGTATTACATAGCATATAGATTTTCATCCAAATTATACATCCTACCTGACACTGAGCACTTTCAAAGAAAAGGACAACATGTGTCGTGCTCAGCTTCTCATTCCAAGATTACATTTTTGGGAAAGCTGGGATCTAAAATCAGGGCAAAGAAGGCTCAGTTCATGAATGGGTGACTGCCAGCACAGCAGCCCCTAGCCAATTCAGCTGCCTGACAGTGCCCAGGCCCTGAGAATGAGCCCTGTACGTTGACTCCAAAGTTGACTCCAAATTGTGCTTAGAGTAGTTATTCATTTTATTTTTTTATTCATTTACCATTAATTTTATTGACTGCTATAACACATGGAATATTTACTGCATTTTTTACATAGGATATAGAATTGCCTATGCATGAAACTTTACACCTGACACCCAGGACTTTCACAGAAAAAGAAAACATGTGTCACCCTGTGTCCTACTGCATGATTCAATTTTTGTTAGTGCTGGCATCTGAACTCACAACCTACAAGGCCCAATTCATGAATGGGTGAGTGACAGCATGCCAGCCTGGGGCATATTGAACCGACAAGCAGTTCCCAGCACCTGAGAATTAGCCCCAGGGCTTGACAAAACAAGAACAGTTGGACGTGCAGATGGTAGTACACAAATAAATATAGATATTTATAGAGTAACAGAGATGTCTATATATTATTTAGTTATATAAGCTACATTCCTACCAATTCTTGGGTATTTATTATGCCTCCATGTAATTAATATTACTGTTTTCATCCTTAATGAATTATTAATTATATCGACCACTGTCCAGAAACTGTTGTGTCCATGTAATTAATAGTATTCTTTTAATGTGTTAAAAATATTCATTAGGGCGACCACTGCCGCGGAGACATACCTGAGACACAGAGTCGGGGACGAAGGAGCCAGACGCAGCTGACGAGCGGATTCTACTCAACACCAACAAGAACCGACAAGGAGCGAACATCTTCATCCTGCTGTTTGCAGACCAGAGACGACCCAGGATCCAAGACTCGGCGTGAGTACAAGCCCGACATCCTCACTCCTCAGGGAGCAGAGGAGGGAAGGCCACCCCTCCCCCCCCAGCACCGGTGATCTCCATCTTGGATACCGACAAAGTTCGGAGGAGCTGCTAGCTCCAGCTCAGGCCTTGGAATAAAATGAGTCATTTAGCAGGTCACAAGAACTTAACGGCGAAGTGACCTGCCAGACTCAGCTCCATCCAGGGAAAAGCCACCCAGCTCAGGCGCCAGCCATCGGAGTGCCTTACTTCACTGGGTAACCAGAGCCAGAGGCTGCCCCTCCCTCTAGCAGCCTCGACAATCAATTGAAAAACAGAAACCCTGAGAATGGCTCCAGGCTGGGCTCTGTGAGCTTTATCACAAAATAGCCCCAGGGAAAAGCTACTGTTTATTGAAAGGCCTCAACTCTACCCAGAACCTAGCCTCATCACCACATCCCCCTCTTTTGTGACTCTCAAAGCAGACCACCCTCCCAGAAAACTAACCTGGGAGGGGGATCTCAAAATCTTGGGTAAAGCAGAGCATTTTTCTGCCTCTTCCAACCAACCGACTTAAGAAACCAATCAAGCCACAGGACCTCAAGCTGACCAGAGACTCCAACAAGAGACTGGTTGCAGACAAAAGGGAGATACAGGATTCTTCCCACTCCTCCCCCCCCCAAAAAAAAAAAATCAAAAGACTTTTTTTCCTTTTTTTTTTTTTCTTTTTTTTTCTTCTTCTTCTTTTCTTTTTTTTGGCTTGTTTTTTGTTTTTTGTTACCTTATATATATATATATATATATATATATATATATATATATATATATATATAAATTTTTTCCCTTCTAAAACTTTTATTAATCTTTAATTTTTGCCTCTTCTGAAAAAATAATTGTTTTCCAGTAACTTTTTTTTTTCTCATCTTATAATTTTTATTTTAGGAATACGTGAATAAGAGTTTTCCTTTCTTTTCTTGTCTTCTTTCTCTTTTTCTTTCTTTCTTAATTATCTTTTTGTTTTTTATCTAGCTCTACTGAACTTCTGATCTTTTCTTCTCCCATTCCCATCCTTAAAGCTTTTCACATCTCCTCTATGTCCCTCCCCTTCTCTGAACATATTCACATTCCACTCTAAATAGACGGTCTTTTAACCTCTATAATAACATTAATTTTTACATTTCTATTCTTTTTCTGGTCTCTCTTTATTCCCCTTTCCGTCTCTTCTTTTTCTCTCTCTCTCTACTTGCATCGTACCCAACTCATTTCCTGCACTGTGATTAGGACATAGTTAACTCTCCCTGTGCCTCCCCACACCAATCTACTCCTATTTTTTACCCACATCTCTCCCTAATCCTAATAATTTCTGGTTTTCCAAATTCTTTTCTGCGGTTCGAAGTCCTTTAACATATAGTCGTTTGATGTTGAATAGATGTATCTGTTGAACTAGATTGTATCTGTAGACTATTGACTGTACAAATGCAAACTTTGGTTGATGGTTGCCTTAAGATAGTGTTCTAGCACAAAACTGGTGCAATCTTTATCTCAAATGGGCCGAGTAAGCCGGAAAAACACAAGAAAAATGGCAAATTCGGGTATCTCAATTCCCAACCTTGATAATCAGGGATTAGAACAGATAAAGAATAATCCAGAGGAGAGTTCCCAAATAGCTCTACAAACACTAATAGCAAACATGATTAATGAGAAGTTTGACAATGTACAAAGGACTCTGTATGAGCGTGATAGGGAGAGAGAGGAGGCATCCCAGAAGTTTATACAGGAATATCATAAGCGAGAGGAAGCTTCTCAAAAACTGATACAGGATTTGCGTGAACAACTTGAGAATACTCAAAGAGAAAGGGAGGAATGGCGTGAGCAGGCAGAGAACACTCAAAGAGAACTGCAGGAATCCCACAGAAGGGAGGAAACTAATCAAAGAGTAATTCACGAATTAAGAGACCAGGTAGAGAATACACAAAGATCACTAAAGACATTCATGGAATCCATTAACAAAGAGCTGAAGGAAGTCACGGAGACCACAAAGGGAATGCTGAATGGAACCCAACAGAAGGAATGGGAGTCCAAAGAAACCATAACCAATCAACTAAGTGATTTGAGAACAAACACTGAACACCAAATTAAGGAAGTAAAGAAAATCATACAAGACCTAAAACAGAGCTTCAACAAAGAACTTGAAACCATCAAAGCTGACCAATTAGAAGGAAAAGAGATAAAAAACAAAGTAGAGAGTCTTGACAGCAGGTTAGACCATGCAGAAGATCGAATCTCAGGGATTGAAGACAGCCTAGATATTATAGAGAAAGAACATACAACCATCCAAGACAAGTCCAAGAAATATGATAGGTCTATCCAACACCTGGAAGACACCATCAGAAGGCCCAATCTAAGGATAATGGGTGTAGAGGAGCACCTAGAAACAGAAGTTAATGGTCTAGGAAATTTGTTTAACAGGATCCTAGCAGAGAACTTCCCAAACATACAAAAAGATAGGCCTATTCAGATACAAGAAGCTTTTAGAACCCCAAATAGACCAGACCAGAATAGGACATCCCACCGTCACATTATAATCCACACAGGATCAACCCAGACCAAGGAAAAGATCCTTAAAGCTGTCAAGGAGAAAAGGTTAATCACCTATAAAGGGAAACCAATTAGAATCACCTCAGATTTCTCAGCAGAGACAATCAAAGCAAGAAGAGCCTGGAATGACGTATGCCATGCCCTCAAAACAAACAACTATCAACCAAGAATACTGTACCCAGCTAAACTCTCCTTCATAACTGAAGGCCAAATAAAAACCTTCCATAGCAAAGAAAAATTGAAACAATACATCTCCACCAAACCAGCCCTGCAAAAGATTCTTAAAGATGTCCTACACATAGAAAACCAACAAGAACGCAACAAAGGCCAAGAAACTGCACCCAAACTGAGAATCCAAGAACCTTAGGAAGAACCCAGTTTTCACAGCCCCCAAGAAGGTGGATAACATGGCAGGAACCCCCAAATACCTCTCAGTCCTATCTCTTAACATTAACGGACTGAACTCTCCAATTAAGCGACATAGACTGTCTAGTTGGATTAAAAAACAAGACCCCTCTATCTGCTGCCTGCAGGAGTCACATCTTGCCCGTAAAAACAAACATATTTTCAAGGTTAAAGGCTGGAACAAAATCTACCAAGCAAACGGCCCTCATAAACAGGCGGGAGTTGCAATCCTAATATCAGATAAAATAGACTTCAAACTAAAATTCGTGAGAATAGATAAAGAAGGTCGCTACATACTAATTAAAGGATCTCTCCTTCAGGAGGATATTAGAATTCTAAATATCTATTCGCCAAACAATGGAGCACCCAAATTTATCAAAGAAACACTACTTTCCCTCAAATCACATATAGATCCAAAGACATTAATTGTTGGGGATTTTAACACACCACTCTCCCCACTAGATAGAGCAACTCGGCAAAAACTCAACAGAGAAACCGCAGATCTAAACAGCTGCATAGATCAACTAGACTTAACAGACATTTACCGAACATTTCACCCAGCAGCAACAGAATACACGTTCTTCTCAGAAGCACATGGAACATTTTCTAAAATAGACCACATTTTAGGCCACAAAGCAAACTTGTCTAAATTCAGAAACATTGAAGTTATACCTTGCATTCTCTCTGACAACAAGGGAATAAAATTAGATCTCAACACCAAAAGCCACCAAAGAAAGTCCGGTATCACATGGAGGCTGAACAACACACTGCTGAATCATGAGTGGGTCATGGAAGAGATTAGAAAGGAAATTCAAATGTTCATGCTATTCAACAAAAATGAACACACAAATTACCAGCTCCTCTGGGACACAGCAAAGGTAGTACTCAGAGGCAAGTTTATAGCTCTGAGCTCCTACATCAACAAATTGGACAGATCGGAAACTAACAATTTAATGACACATCTAAACCTCCTTGAAAAAGAGCAGCAAGATAAACCCCAATCCAGTAGACGGAAAGAAATAATCAAAATTAAATCAGAATTAAATGAATTAGAATCCAAAAAAACTATAGAAAGAATCAACAAAACAAAGAGTTGGTTCTTCGAAAAACTTAACAAAATTGACAGACCCTTAGCAAACCTTATCAGAAAAAGGAGAGAACACACCCAAATTAATAAACTCAGAGATGAGAATGGAAACATCACCACGGAAACAACCAAGATTCAGACCATTATTAGGGGATACTTCTCAAAACTTTATGCTAATAAGTTTGAGAACTTGACAGAAATGGACCTTTTCCTAGCAAATATTGACATGCCAAAACTAAACCAAGATGAGTTAAACCAGCTTAACAGGCCCATATCAAGCATTGAAATAGAAACAGCAATAAGAGACCTCCCAGCTAAGAAAAGTCCAGGACCAGATGGTTTGACAGCGGAATTTTACAAGGCCTTCAAAGCAGAGCTCACACCAATACTCCTCCAACTCTTCAATGAAATTGAAAGAGAAAGCTCACTACCGAACACATTCTATGAAGCCATCATAACCCTCATCCCAAAACCAGGCAGGGACTCATCAAAGAAAGAGAACTATAGACCCATTTCTTTGATGAACATTGATGCAAAACTTCTCAACAAAATTTTGGCCAATCGACTTCAACAATTCATCCAAAAAATCATACACCATGATCAAACAGGATTCATTTCAGGGATGCAAAGCTGGTTCAATATACTCAAATCAATTAATATTATTCATCACATCAACAGGAGCAAGAATAAGAACCACATGGTTATCTCAATAGATGCAGGAAAAGCATTTGACCAGATCCAACACCCCTTTATGATGAAGGTTCTGGAAAAATTAGGAATCCATGGAACATTCCTCAATACAATAAAGGCTGTATATGACAAACCTACAGCCAGCATTATACTCAATGGTGAAAAACTAAAGCCATTTCCTCTTAACTCAGGAACAAGACAAGGATGCCCACTCTCTCCACTTCTCTTCAATCTAGTATTAGAATGCCTAGCTACAGCAATAAGACAAGATGCAGACATAAAGGGGATCCAAATAGGGAAAGAAGAAATAAAACTCTCCTTCTTTGCAGATGACATGATCTTGTATTTAAAGAATCCCATAGACTCCACTCCCAAATTACTCAAGCTGATTCAAAACTTTGGCAAAGTAGCAGGTTATAAAATTAACCCCCAAAAATCAATGGCTTTTCTATATGTCAACAATGAGAAAAGTGTGGCTGAAATTAGGAAAGCAACTCCATTTGTAATAGCCCCACAAAAAATAAAATACCTAGGAATTAACTTAACCAAAGAAGTGAAGGAACTCTATGATGAAAACTTTAAAATCTTGAAAAAGGAAATCAACACAGAACTTAAAAAATGGCAAAACCTCCCATGCTCCTGGATTGGCAACATCAACATCGTGAAAATGGCAATACTTCCCAAGGCTATCTACAAATTCAACGCGATACCTATCAAAATTCCATCCTCATTCTTCAAGGAAATAGACGAGGCAATCCAAAAATTCATATGGAACAATAAAAGACCCCGAATAGCAAAAACGCTCCTCAACGGAAAGAACACTGCTGGAGGAATATCAATACCAAATTTCAAACTCTACTATAAAGCCATAGTAATCAAAACAGCTTGGTATTGGCATAAGAACAGACCTCAGGACCAATGGAATAGAATTGAAAACCCAGAAATGAACCTACAGACCTATAGCCATCTAATCTTCGATAAGGAAGCTAAAACAGTAGAATGGAAGAAAGACAGCCTCTTCAGTAAATGGTGCTGGCAAAATTGGTTAACTACATGTAGAAAACTAAAGCTAGATCCTTATATATCACCCTGCACCAGAATCAACTCCAAATGGATCAAAGACCTTGAACTCAAAGCAGACACTCTGAAAACATTACAGGATGGAATAGGAGAAACCCTAGGTCTCCTTGGCTCAGGTCGAAATTTTCTGAATAGAGACCCGGAAGCACAACAAATCAAAGAAAGGTTGGACAAATGGGATTGCATAAGATTGTAGAGCTTCTGAAGGGCAAATGACATAGCTGGCAAGATCAATAGAAAGCCCACCGATTGGGAGAAGATCTTTACTAGCCATACAACGGACAAGGGTCTCATATCTAAAATATACTTGGAACTCAAAAAATTTAACCACCCAACAACAAATCCTCAAAGAATCAACTGCCCAATAAATAAGTGGGCGAAAGACTTAAAGAGAAGCTTCTCTGAAGAAGAAACAAGGATGGCCAATAGACACATGAAGAAATGTTCAACATCCCTAGCCATAAAAGAAATGCAAATCAAAACAACATTGAGATATCACCTCACTCCAGTTAGAACAGCAAAAATCAAGAACTCTAACAACAACAGATGCTGGAGGGGATGTGGACAGAAAGGAACCTTACTTCATTGTTGGTGGGAATGTAAACTTGTTCAACCACTTTGGAAAGCAGTATGGAGTTTCCTCAGAAGACTTCACATAGATCTCCCCTATGATTCAGCAATCCCACTTTTGGGCATTTACCCAAATGTTTACAAACAAGACCACACTAAAGCTACCAGCACAACTATGTTTATTGCAGCATTATTTACCATAGCTAAGATATGAAACCAACCCAGATGCCCCTCAGTAGATGAATGGATCAAGAAAATGTGGTATATATACACAATGGAATTCTATGCCTCCATCAGAAAGAATGACATTTCCCCATTTGTTAGGAAATGGAAAGGTTTGGAAAAAATTATATTAAGTGAAGTAAGCCAGGCCCAAAGAAGCATAGGTCCCATGGTTTCCCTTATTTGCAATATCTAGTATAGGTATGAGTCAAGCGGAAAAGGTCAGATAATGTGATGTTAGGAAAATGAACCCTTAAATATGTATTTTAATGTTTTCGTTTCTTTCATGCATGTGTTTCTAACGCATTTATAAGATTATTTCTTTGTTGCTTTGTATGTCCCTCCCCCACAATGTAACCCCCGCTTTCACTATATTTGATGTCAGTATAACATGTGGAGGAGATGGGGACAAACAAGTCGTTTAAGGATTCAGGTGGACCTGTTGCAACAATGAGAAGTACAAAATGTCATGTCAAAACCAGCTTTACAATGTCTGTGTGGGGGGGGGAGGGGGGTATAATTGGGTGGGGGGAGGGGGGTAAAATTGGGTGGGGGGAGGGGGGAGGCGGGGAACGGAAGTGAAGGGTAAACAAAGGAGGAGGCTGCAATGCTTGGTAAGAAATATATGCATTATCCTGCCCATGTAATTGTAGCCCCCCTGTACAGTATGTTCTCAAATAAAATAAAATACAATTAAAAAAAATATTCATTAAAATCCATCAGCCTCCTACAATCACTCTGTAATTTTATGCTAGTATCATTCAGGAACAAGTAATACAACCTTGACCTTCATAACTTTCCATCGGTATTCCTAAGAATATGAACGAGAATCTTAGGATCTCCCTTCATTGGTAGGGGTCAGGTCCCAGCTTCAAACACAGGGCCTATGTTGTCATGTTGGCCCATGGCTTCTCTGGAAGAACGACAGCATTCAGCAATGCCAGGTTACCAACACTTTTCAGCCCTGTCATTTAGACCCAGGATGGTCACCTTGAAAATAAAACAAATGTAAAACTGGCAGCCATCTGCAAGTTACTGGGTTTTTTTTCTGTGTCTTTTCATTTATTTATTTTTCCTGTCAGCCTTTGAGTCCCAGGAACCTAGGTTCGGCTGTGGGTCCAGTGGCTGCAACCCAGGCTAGAGTGATCAAAGCTGAGAAGAGTTGCCATGCCCTGAGTTCAAGCCCTGTGCTTGGCAAAATAAAAATACGTAATACATACATGCATACGTACATATATACATTAAAAATATTTAACAATTATTAGGCTACTTGGAGTTGTATTCACGCCATTTTTTCTGCCGGGCCTGGGATTTGAACTCAGGGTCTGGGTAAATCTGCAGTACTGTGGGGGAAGGGAAAGCTCACAGTGCTGGAAGATAAGAAAGACAGGCCTGTTCCTAGCACTCGTAAAAATAATATTTGTATACATTTTAAATTCATGATTTATACCTACAGACACATATTTACTGCATATTGCAGTTAGTGTAGTTATTCATTTTATTTTGTTTTTCATTCATTCATTATATATTTTAGAGAGTATGATTACATGTATAACATTTTTTACATCCTATTACACAGAACATAGATTTGCCTATGTATTATACATCATTCCTGAGACCCAGGACATTCACTGATAAGGAAAACAAGTGGGACACTTGCCTTCTTCCACCAGGATTAAGTTTTTGGCAGTTCTGTGATTTGAACTCTGGGCCTAGAAGGCACACTTCATGAATGGGTCAATGTTAGCCCACCAGTCTGACACAAGTGAAGTTGTTGAGCAAATTTGAGGACCTGAGATGAAGCCCTAGGTGTGGCCAATATATAAATTCAGATATATGTGTAGATTGAAGCATGTGTGTGTGTGTGTATTTACATATGTATATGAATCTATAAATAAAGTTATATAGAGAGACAGATAGACATTTATGTAGATTCTAGTGTATAACTCTATACAAAGAATGATGACCTATATCTTATTTTTATATATTCTATTACTATGAATTATTTGGTCTAAAATTATGCCTCCATTAATTAATCATGGTAGGAGACTTAATAAAGTATTAATTAAATTAATCAATGACCTATATTTATTGTGTACAATCTTAGACTACAATGACTAGCTAATTAGTAGTTCAATTGGTACATTACAAAGATTCTATCATTGTTCTTATAGATAGGAACGAGTAGGTGAAAGTCCCAGGATCAAACTGAGGGCCTAGGTGTCTTGGTTGGGCTCAGACTTCACTGACACCCCACCAGCCTTCGGTCATGCAAGGACATGTACAATTTTCAAGCCGAGGCATTGAGAGCCAGGGTGGTCACCGTGCAAAGGAAACAAAGGTAAAACTATTGTCTAAAACTTCCTGGTTTTTCCTCCTCCATCTTGGTTGCTTTATTTTTTTTTGCCAGAGCTGGGAGTTGAACTCAGGTCGTAGGATCCCTGGATCATCTGTAGGTGTAAAAGCTGCACCCCAGCCTAGGGTAATCAAGGCTAAGGCAGAGTTGTGGTGACCTGAGTTCAAGCCCCATGCCTGCCCTCCCAAAAAAGTTAAGGTCCTGGCTAGGAGTTTGGGCCATTTTATCTGCCATACCTGGAATTTGAACTCAGGGACTGGGTAACACTATTGTGTTCTGGGTGAAATGAAAGCTAACCTCCTAGAAGAAAAAAAAATCCGGAGCATTTCCCAGTGTGTGAATTCCAGCCCTAGAAATGGCAAAAAAATAATATTTATATACATGTATAATATCTATCATATATATGTATTTGCATAGCTATTACATATTGTATCTAGGGCACAATATTTCCACAGAAAGGAAATCAGGTCAACATTGGCTTCTTACTCCACCTATTGACTTCAGCACTCCTGGGATTTGAACTCAGGGCCTGGAATGTCTAAATCATCAAGGGGTCAGTTTAAGGACAGCAGCCTCAAATAAATTCAATGCCAGGCAGTTCTCAGGACCTGAGTTCTAGCCACATGAGTGTCCAATATATAAATAGATAGATGTGTAAATTGCTGCAAATACGTGTATATAATTATATATAGTGAGAGAGAGAGAGATGTATATGTATATTCCACTGTACATTTAAATATAAATATACTTATAGAATGTGAGATGTCTATATATTATTAAATTACATGTAAAATATTACTAATAATTATTAGGTATTAAATTATGCCTCCATTTAATGAAGTATCATGGATTAAGGCACAATAAAATGCTTCCTTGTGTAAATGGAGCTCTGGAACAATTTCTAGGCTCATAGTTCAAGCCTCAGGATCTGCACTAAAAAAAAAGCCAGTAATTGCATGGGTCTGTGTATATATGCATGTATTTCTATCAGTGAACATCCATAGTCGTTATGAACAATAGCACCCAGGTAACAAATTTGCTTTGAATAGAATGATGTCATAGCACAGAGAGTGCTATCAAGACAGTGCATGTTCCTAGTCAAAAAAAATTTAAGACCGTTGGTTGGAAATTGCACCATTTTCCTGACAGGCCTGGGATGTCAACTCAGGGTCTGATTATCTCTCTGGCACTGTGGGGGAGGGGAAACCCACCATGGTTGAAGATAAGAATTTCAGACCAGTTTCCAGGGACTGAATTCAAGCCCCAGTACTGGAAAAAATAATATTCATACATGAGATCTATTTACATACATGTGTTTACTCCACATGACATTTATTACCCTTATTTATTTTTTATTTATTTTATTTAGTATTATTGCATATATAGCATTTATTTCATTTATTACATCTTATGACATGGATTTATTTGCATACAGATTATACATCATACAGAGACCCAGGACTTTCACAGAGAAGGAAAAAAATGGGTCAAAATTGGCTTCTGACTCCACATATAAACTTTTGGCCATGCTGGGATTTGAACTCACAGCCCACAATACACAAATCATGAATGGGCCAGTTGTAAAACAAAAACCTTTGGCAAACTGAACTGCCAGCCACTTCTGAGATCAAGCAATAGTAGTGGCGGATAGATAGATAGATAGATAGATAGATAGATAGAGAGATAGATAGATAGATAGATAGATAGATAGATAGATAGATAGATAGATAGATAGATAGATAGATAGTTTGCTATGTATATGAGAGAGAATGTGAGGATATTAAATTATATATATTATAGATTATTAGTTATTAAATTATACCTCCTTTGAATGAAATGAAGTATCATGGTTGAATGCTTATTAAAGCATTAATGTAAAAGTAGTCAGTATTCCTTAATTGGGAGAATCATAACATGGTGCTAGAATGGAAGACAATACTTTTTGTGTGGCATTCTATAAGAGAATCATGAACTAACTGCAAATTTAATTGTTACTTTTATAACATTCCATTAGGTATTCCCATGGATAGGAATGATTTCTCAAGATCTCCCTCCATTTGTAGGTGGCAGTCCAGGCACTTCAACTCCAGGCCTGGGTATTTTACTTCAAAATGCAAACCATTGGAATGACACTGTGAAGATTTCAGATTGTCAGGATGAAAGAAAAGAATGAGAAGAAAAGAAAGCAAAGTGTCAGTGAATCCTACCTGTAATCCTAGCTCTTCAGGAGGCTAAGAGGTAGAGAATGCCAGTTTGAATTCAGCCAGGACAGGGAATCCCACCACACTCTTATTTCTGAGGGATTACAGGAATAAAAATTCCCATGAATGGGGCTATGACTCAAGGGCAAAGCACTACCCTTGAGCAAATGGAGCTCAGGAACATTGCCTAGGCTCATAGTAAAACCCCCGGACCTTCTAATAAAAAAAAGCCAGTAACAACATGTCACCCCTTGTATGTATGCATGTATTTCTATTCGTGAAGGTCTAGAGTTCCTATGATAAAAGGTATCCAGCTAGGAAATTTACTTTGAATAGAATGATTTCATAGAACAGAGAGAGTTTTCAAGACAGTGCATCTTCCAGGGCTCCTCTCACTGTTCCCATTGTAGCCTGAGGTTTTCTCCACATCAGGGACTGCTGGAAGAAGTCTTCCTCGTTGTTGGAACAGGCCTTACTCCTGTACAGCTGAGTGATTTTAAAAAAAACTCCTTCTAGGCCAATTAGTGAGGAGTGTGGGTGGGCTCTGAAGGCCAGGAGAAAAAGGCCTCTATGTACCTCAACCTATCTCTCTGCCGAGAGCTCTGTTGTGACAGGAAGACTTCATTTGTGCACCTCCCGTGGCCAAGTTCCCTGCAATTATCCTGTCTTTGTTAGACTATGTTCCAGTGTTGAAATAACCTGCTACAATTAATTCAAGGGTCCTTCTGGCAGACAACTAGGGAGCTCAACCTAATGAAATGATTCATTATTGGCAATGATCCTCCCTGCGTTTTCAGAAGCTTGCTAAATCAAAGCACATGTGTAATATCACTATGCTTCCTGTCATCTAGGGCTGGTAAAACTCATCAGATTTTGAAATTTTGACCTCTCCTAGTTGGGCCCTGGATGGCTGTGTTTCAGGGTTGAACACAGGACCTGGGTACTGACTATGAACTCATTGCAGAAGCTCAGTTCTTTATCATTTGGTGTCACAGCTTTACTTCTGGTATCTGTGTGTGTATGTTTGTGTGCATGTATGTGTGTTCATATACTTGTCCTGGAGCTTCAACTCAGGACCTGAACACTGTACCTGAGTTTCTCCTGTACAAGGATAGCACTCTACCACTTGAGGCACACAGACACTTCACACTTTTTTCTAGAGATGTAGTACTAAGGAATCAAACCCAGGGATTCACACATGCAAAACACTGTACTCCTAAGACATTCCCACCATTCTACTTCAGGTTTCTTTCTTTTGTTGGAAATTGGAGGAATTTAAATCTAGGCCTGGGTGTTATCCTTGAACTCTTTAGCGAAAGCCAATCACTCTACCTCTTGAGCAACAGCACACCTTCACATTTTTGGTGGGTCACTGGAGAGAAGCGTCTCAAGGAATTTCCTGCCCAGGCTGGCTTTGGACCGTGATCCTCAGCTCTCAGCATCCTGAGTACCTAGGATGACAGGCACGAGTCAGCAGCGACTAGCTTCCACTTCAAGTTCCTAAGTAGTGAATAGGAGATAATAGTCTCATGGGACCTTTTGTGTCTGGGATAGTTTTGAACCCAGATCATCAGATCTCAGTTTCCTGAGTAGGCAGGATGACAGACTTCAGGTACTACATGACTAGACTGTAACACTCTATTGCAAGGGGGTCCTTTGCTCCATATGGTAGGGCGCTAACCATGATCCCCACTGGTAAGTGTCAGTGGCTTGGCCCTGCATTCAAGTTTCATGATCAAGAAACATAAACCAAAACAATTGTCTGCAGGAGACAACTCACTATAGTTAGGTACATACATAATTTTGGCCCTGACATGAGGACATATCTGAGCCACAAATTTCTCATCTGCACAATCATCTTACTTGTGGAGCTCTTACAAGAACCAGATGAAAAAAATGAAAAAATATACCCCATGAAGGACTCAGCACACAACAACTCATGAAAGACTTATCACATAGCTGTAACCCACATAATATCATTAGAATTAGGGTGCTTTCATCATTATCACCATTCTTTCAGAAACAAACCACAAACAGTCCAAATTTAGATTTTAGAGGAGTGAGGGTTTCTTTTTTTGGGGGGGAGAGTCAACCACGGGGATTGCACTGAAATGTTGGGGGTACTGTCCTAAGGTCTTTTGATCAGGCTAGAACTCTACCACTTTAATCCACAGCTCAGAGTTTCACAGACTTCCTGCCAGGGCTGGGTTTTAAACCTACCAGTGTCAGATCTCAGCCCGAGTATATTGGATGACAGGATGAGCAAGCCAGCAGCATCTAGTCCATGGGACTGGGTTGCAGCGGATTACCTCTGGCTAATTCAGGTTAGATGGCAAATGTCAGCACTAGACTCCCAGCTTGCTCTGTGATGAGGTATTTGCAGCCCTATCCTTATATGGTTACAGTCAGAAAATTCTATCTTTTCGGGGTTTTTTGTTTTGTTTTGTTTTGTTTTGGTGCCAATCCTGGGTCTTGAGTAAGGCTCTAGACACAGTCTCTAAGCCTTTATGCTCAAAGCTAGTGCTCGAATATTTGAACTACAGCACAACTTCTGGATTTTTCTATGCACATAGTAGTGAGGAATTGAACCAAAGGCATCATACTTACTAGGCGAGCACTCTTACCACTGAGCCAGAATAGTGACAAGTGTATAAACAGATAAATGTGTAGATTGGTAGATAGAAAGATAGATAGATAGATAGATAGATAGATAGATAGATAGATAGATAGATAGATAGATAGATAGATAGATGTAGATTTATTTAATGAGGGATGTCTGTAAATTATGAAATTGCATATATATTTCTACCAAATATTGCCAATTAAATTATTCCTTCCTTTTTTTAAGTATCATGATTGAATACATAATAAAGTATTAATTGAAAAGTAGTAAATGTAGTATAATTGTTGTGTATAATTTTTAATATAATCGTACAGCAACTGCTAATGTAATTGTTACATTTACAACATTCTATTAGTACAGATGTCTATTGGAAAGCGTTTCTTTTTTAAATTTTAATTTTAATATTTATTTTTTTATTTTTGGAGGTGGGTCCGGTCCTGGGGCCGAACTCTGGGCCTGGTTGCTGTATCTCAGCTCTTCAGCTCTTCAGCTAAATGCTAGTGCTTTACCACATGAGCCACAGCGCCATTTCTGGCTTTTTTCTTTTTGCTTATGTGGTGCTAAGGAATCGAACCCAGGGCCTCTAGCATGCAAGACAAGTGCTCTACCACTGAGCCACTTTCCCAGCACTGGAAAGTGTTTCTTATAATCTCCCGCCAGCCATTCATTAGTGGGAGTCCCGGGATTCAAACTTCAGGCCTAAGTTGCTGATTTCCGCTTGGCTTCCCTAATAGCTCGCCAAACATCAGCAATGTAAGGTCATGTATATTGTCTGGGCATTGTTATTTAGACCCAGGATGGTACAATACAAAGGAAAAAGAAAAGTAAAACCACTGGATTGAACTTCTCAGTTTTATACTTTTACTTTTTATTTTTTTGGCAGCCCTGAGATTTGAACTCAGGACCTAGGCTCCCAGGATTGGCTTTGGCAGAGATGCCAAGACTTGAGTTCAAGCCCGGTGCTTTGCCTAAAACCAAATAATAATAATAATGATAACAATAACCACCACCACCACCACCACAATAATAATAATAAGGCATTGTCTTGGAATTTGCACCATTTCACTGGCAGGCCTGGCATTTAAAATCAGGGTCTGGGTAACTCTGTGGCACTGTGGGTTAAGGGGAAGATCACCATCTTTGAAGACAAGAAGTTCAGAAAAGTTCCAAGGGCCTGAATTGAAGTCCCAGTACTGGAAAAAATAATACTCATATAGGAAATCTATTTACATACATGGGTTCATTCCATATGACATTTATTGCCCTTATTTATTTAGTATTATTACACAAAAAACATTTATTTTATTACATCATATCACATATACTGAGACCCAGGACTTTTACAGAGAAGGAAAAAAATGTGTCAAAATTGGCTTCTTACTCCATGAATACATTATTGGCCATGCTGGGATTTCAACTCATGGCCTACAATGCCCAATCCATAAATGGGGTCACAGTCTTAGCCTACCAGCCTCCAGAAAACTGAGCTGCCAGGACATTCTGAGGACCTGTGATCAATCCACAGTAGTGCCATATATGTATGTATATACACATATATATATATATATATATATATATATATATATATATATATATATATATGCTGACAGACGGAATGTGAGGATATTCTTAAATTATATATTTTTACAAATTATTAGTCATTAAATTATGCTTCCATTTAATGAAGTATCACCACCTAATCCTTATAAAATCATTAATAAAAAATCAGTCAATATCCTTAATCATACCATGGTGCTAGAATGGAAGATATAAATTCAATAATTTCTGTGTGGCATTCTAAAATAGAGTAATGAATTAACTGAAAATTTAATTATTGTTTTTATAATGTTCCTTTAGCATTCACATGAATAGGAATGAGTTAGTCAGGATCTCCCTCCATTTGTGGGTGGCCATCCTAGCATTGGAATTCCAGGCCTGGGACTGCAAACCATTGGAATGACACCGTGAAGATTTCAGGTTGTCATAAAAAAAAGAACTACAAGAAGAAAAGGAAGCCATGTGTCAGTGGCTCTTGCCTGTAATCCTAGATCCTCAGGAGGTTGAGATGCAAATTTGAATTCAGCCTGGGTAGGAAAGACCTCGACATTCATAGTTCTTAAGAGATCACAGGAAATCAAAACAAAATAATAACAAAAAATACCAGAGTGGCCCATGGCTCAAGGTGCAGAGCACTACCCTTGATCAAAAGGGCTCAGGGACAGGGCCTGGATGATGGGCATTGAGCAAGTTGCCCATGCCCAGCCCCCCAAAATGGGCAAGCTGGAACAAGCTCTCAGAGAGTACTAAGTCTGAGCAGGCATCTTGAACAAGCATCCTTCACTGCAGTTTAATAACTGAAGCCAGGAAAGCTTTGTGTGGGCTGGTGTGTGCAACTGGTGTGTACAACGGGTAAATTATGTCCTGGCACTTGTCAAGGGAAACCACAATTCTTAGGCTGTAGGAGTTGTCGAAGGTTGTGACTCCATATCCTCTATCCCTCTGTAGGATGTGAGCCTAGGCCTCTGGGGGCTGGTGCCATAACTCATTCATCATTCCTCATTGCCGAGTCTCAGGCTGGTCCCAATTCCTGGGAAAGATAGAAAATCCTAGCAATTTCTGTGCCAAAAGGGGTAATCCAATAAATCCCACCGTCATAACTCCCATTAGAAGTAAGCCTTGGGCTTCGAATGTGGTTTACTGGTAGAGTGCTTACTTAGCACACATGAAGCCCTGAGTTCGATTCCTCCCTACCACAGAAACAGAAAAATCCAAAAGTGACACTGTGGTTTAAGCAATAAAAGTGCTAACCTTGAGCAAAAGAAGCTCAGGAACATGCCCAGACCCTGTGTTCAAGCCACAAGACTGGCCAAAAAAAAAAAAAGTGAGCATGGTGAGACATTTTCTACTGAGACTTAGAAGAGGGCCAAGGTTATGGGTAACAGGTGGAGGGCAGGTGCTGTTGGCTCACCCCTGTAATCTTAGCTCCAAAGGAAGCTGAGATCTGAGGATGACAAATGCAAGCAGGAAAGTCTATATGAGACTCTTTTCTCCAATTAAACTCCCAAAAATTCAATGGGGGAAACCTGAAACATTTGTTACAGTTACACCAGGGTCAGGCTTTTCTCAGCTTCCTCAAACAATGAGTAACCTTCCTCGCTCAGGTGAAGGGAGCCTCAGGCTATCTTTAGGTTACCAATAGAGAGCCAGTTTAGTGAGGGAGAGGGGAGGAACAAAGTAGAAAAGCGTTGCTCTCTGGTCTTAGGGAGTGGGATTTTTACTCTCCATCTATCAGATTTGAAGGCCCTTCTTCTACCTCTGCCAGTCTTTTCTCCTTCCTTCATTCTCCACATCATAATTCTAATCCCCAGTCCAAGGTGAGGAAGGGTCATTTCTCTTTTGTCTCCAAGCAGCTGAGTTAGAACCTGGGTCTGTCCTCTTGACTCTGGAGCCTTCGGCTGCTTGAGAAGTGGGAAAGAGACATTATTCCTGCTCTGTGGTTGTGTGAAGGTGATGCTGGTGTCCTGGCATACTGCAGAAGCATCATGACTGGGAATTGTTCCCTTCTTTCCTCCTGAAGACCAAGACCAGAGTCATCTATCATTTTTCCATCTATCTGTCTATCTATCTATCTATCTATCTATCTATCTATCTATCTATCTATCTATCTATCTATCTATCTATCTATCTATCTATCTATCTATCTATCTATCTATCTATCTATCTATCTATCTATCTATCTATCTATCTCTCTATCTATCTCTCTATCTATCTATCTATCTATCTATCTATCTATCTATCTATCTATCTATCTACCTATCTATCTATCGACCTTTCCTTCTTCTTTCCTTCTTTCCTTCCTTCCTTCCTTCCTTCCTTCCTTCCTTCCTTCCTTCCTTCCTTCCTTTCTTTCTTTTCTTTCTTTTCTTTCTTTCTTTCGTTCTTCTTCCTGTCTTTCTTTTTTCTATGTATCTATCTATCTATGTACAAACGTACCTACTTGCCTACCTACCTACCTACCTACATAACTACATACATAGTTATCTCTTTGACATTTCTTATACTGAACTCAAGGCCTGTGCACTGTCTCTAGCATTCTGCTACTTGAGCTACAGCACCAATTCTAGATTTTTCTGTGTATGTGTTACTGAGGAATGGAACCCAGGGCCTCTTGCATGGTAGGCAAGCACTCTCCCACTAATCCACATTCCCAGCCCCCTCATCTTTTTTCTTAATGGTAGTTTTTACATATATATGCTACCATTTTGCATCCCCAAGTATAATTGTCTGAATACCGCTTATTTCTATGAACTCTGATCTTCTCCTCCTCTGCCTGATTTGTGACTGCTTCTGAATTGGCCTCATAATAAAATGCAAATAAAGGCTGCTAATACCGTCAGTGTGCATCATATAAGGAAACAGGCCTAGAACCTTGGAAAAGAAAAGCAATGGGGCTGAAATGAAGAGAATGATGCATATCTAAAACATAAATCAGTAAATAAAAGAAGAAGTTTTGCATACAACCTCTTTGCACTTAGGGAAGTAATATGCACATGTAAGTAAGTAGGACACTGATACATTAACTTGGCCTTATCTTTTTCAATTTTCTTTTGTGGCCATCCCATGGCTTAAACTGAGGATGTGATGCATTCCTCAGCTGTTTTTCACAAGGCTGAGTTTCTACCACTGGCACAGCTCCACTTCCAGCCATCTGGTTGTTCAATGGACATAAGCGCCCCCTAGGTTTTCCTGCCTGGTCTGGCCTGTATCTCCTGCTTGGCTTTCTCTCTCAAAGCTGGAGCTCTACCCTCTAGGCCACTCTCCACTTCTGGTTTTCTGGTGGTTTATTGGAGACAATAAAACTTACCTGCTAGGGCTGGCTTTGAATGGAGTTCTCCTGAGGAGGCTTCAAGTGGATTTCCTCAGTGATTCACCTAGAAGCCGCTCCACCCAAACCTTTAGTCTAAATTTTAAGAGGTACTAGAGAAAAACGGAAACAGGAACATGCTTCTAGTGTGTCCCAGATACTTAAGGTTGGAGATACAAAACACTCATAATTATTAGATCATTTTATTGTATGAGGATCACTCCAGCTTTCGGTCCTCATATCCTGAGACAGTAAATTCACTGCAGCTCAATGCTAAGTGACAGAACTGACATGTACTGTTGACATTTGCTCCTAAATCGTGTAACACTCATTTCTCACTTTTGGCTTCAACCCTGTGACCAGAGGGTAAGATGAAGAGAGAAAATACTCTCAGAGAAAGCAGCTATAAAGAACATTGTGTAGTTTACTTATAAGTCCTAACCATCGTAATGACCCTATTAAGAAGTCAGTCCAGAATATAAACAAAGAAGAAAAGAACGAAGGTGAAAGTGCCAGCTGACTGTAATCCCTGCTCTCAGGAGGCTGAGATGTAGAGAATTGGAGTTTGAAACCAGCCAGTGGAATAAAGTCTTTGACAATGTTATTTGTAACAGATCACAGAAAAACCCAAAAGTGGGGCTGTGACGCAAGCTTAATGTAGTACCCTTGAGCAAAAGGAGCTCTTGGTCCAGGCCTAGGCTCATAGTTCAACCCCAGGACCTGCCCCCTCAAAAGAAATCCTGTATCTCAATTTCTTTGAGTATGTATGGATGTATTCCTCTAGGTGAATCTCCTGAGTAGCTATGATGAATGGCACCAAGCAAGAAAAATTGTATTCAATACAATGAGTTCAGAACACAGAGACTGCTTTTATGATATTGCATGTTCCAGGCCTCCCTTCACTGTTCACATTGTAACCTAAGGGTTTCTCTTCATCACAGGCCTGCTGGAGGAAGACTCTCTCATTTTCTGGACAGGCACACAAAAGCCCTCACTCCTGTACAGCTGTGTACCAAATAACTCCATCTGGGCCAATTAGTGAGGATGTGTGCGTGGGCTCTGAAAGTCAGGAGAAAAAGGCCTCTTTTTACCCTTAGCTATCTCTCTCCCCAGTGCTTTGTTTTAACAGGAGACCTTCATTTTTGCCACCTCCCATGGCAGGCCAGGTTCTGTGCTCTTATCCTGCCTTTATGAGACTATATTCTGGTGTTCAGATACAGTGCTCAATATAATTCAGGAATCCTTCAGGCAGACAATTAGGGCACTGAGCATAATGAAACGTTTCAGTGCCGGCAATGATGGGCTTATAATGCCACTCCTAGGTTTCCAGAAGCTTAGGAAATCCAAGCAAATGTTGAACATCGCAAAGCTTCCTGTCATCTAGTACTGGTGAAGCACATCAGGTTTTGAAACCTTTTACCTCTCCTAGTTGGGCCCTGGGTGACTAGGTTTTGGGGTTGAACATAGGGCCTGGGTGCTGATTATGAGCTCAGAGCCAAAGTCTAGTGCTTTACCACATTGTCAAGCATCCTTCTGCTTGCCCTCTGTGTGTGAGTGTGTGTATGTGCATGTACGTGTGCATACACTAGTCCTGGAGCTTGAACTCAAGACATGAGCACTGTTCCTAGTTTCTCTTGTACAAGGTTTGCCCTCTTCCACTTGAACCACAGAGCCCCTTCAGGCTTTTTCCTAGTAATGTTGTTCTGAGAAATCAAGCCCAGGGTTTCATATATGCCAAGCACTCTACCCCTAAGGCACATTCCCAGTCCTCTACTTCAAGTTTGTTAGTTTGTTTATGTCTTTTTTGTTGTTGTTCTCATCGTAGGAGTGGAAATCTGGGCCTGGGTGATGTCCCTGAGCTCTTCAGCTCAAATATTGTGTTCTACCACTTGAGCCATAGAGCAACTTCCGGTTTTCTGGTGGTTCATTGGAGCTGTCTCAAGGACTTCCCTGCAGAGGCTAGCTTTGAACCATAATCCACAGATCTCATCCTCCTGAGTAGCTAGAGAGACTGGCATGAGCCACAAGCACCCAGCTTCTACTTCAGGTTTCTTAGTGGTGATTTGGAGATAATAGTCTCATGGTACCTTTTGTGTCAGGGATTGTTTGGAACCCAGATCTCAGCTACTTGAGAAGATAGGATGAAAGACCTCAGTTATAGAACCCTAAGTCATGGCACTCTGCTGCAAGGGGGTCCTTGGCTCCATGTGGAGGAGTGCTAGCCATGAGCCCAAGAGGTATTGGTCAGTGCCTAGGCCCCGAGTTAAACGTTCATGACTTTGAAAAACAAGACAAATCATTTATCTCCTGTAGACAACTAACTAGTCTTCAGTAATACATAATTTTGTCCCTGCCATTGGGACAGATCCAAACCTCAATATTATTTTCTGCATATTCATGTGAGTTGTGGAGTTCTTACAAGAACAAGATGAAAGAATGCACCCTTTGAAGGACAAAATACAGAAAACTTTTTTTTTGTCTGTCATGGGGCTTGAAATCTGGGCCTGCACTCTGTCCTTCAGCTCTTCAGCTCAAGGCTAGTGCTCTACCACTTGAGCTACAGTGACACTTCCAGTTGTCTGGTGGTTAATTGGAGATCAGAGTTTCAGAGACTTTCTTGCCTGGGCTGGCTTTGAACCACTATCCTCAAATCACAGCCTCCAGAGTAGTTAGGATTACAGGCGTGAACCACTGGTGCCCAGCTCCAAATAACCCTCTTTACAGGACTCAGCACACAGCATCTTGTGAAAGACTCAGCATCCAGCACCAAATGCAGAACTCAGCCTACTGCACCTGTGAAGAAATCAGCACATAGCATCCTGTGCAGGACTCAACACACAGCACCCTGTGAGGGCCCCAGCACCCCAGAAAGGACTCATCATGTAGATGTATCCCACAAGCTGTCATTAGTATTAAGGTGCTTTCATCAATATCACCATTCTTTCAGAAACACATTACAAACTGCACAAAGTTCACATCTAATGATTCAGAGGGGTATTTTTGGGGGTGGGTGGAGTCAGCCACAGCGATTACACTAAAATGTTGCGGTAAGATCTTTTGCTCAAGGCTAGAGATCTATCACTTTGATCCACAGCTCAGAGTTTCACAGACATACTGCCAGGGCTGGTTTTTAAACCCACCAGTGTCAGATCTCAGCTCCCGAGTATCTTGGATGACAGGGGTGAGCAAGCCAGCAGCATCTAGTTCTGTGGGGCTGAGTTGCAGTTGTATACCTCTGACTAAGTCAGGTTAGATGGCAGCTGTCAGCACCAGATTCCCGGCTTGCTCTGTGAGGAGGTATTTGAAGTCCTGTCCTTATAGAGTTGCAGTCACAACATTCAATCTTTTTTCATGCCCATTCTGGATCTTGAGTAAGAGTCTAGACACAGTCCCTTAGCTTTTATGCTCAAAGCTAATGCTCAACTGCTTGAGCAAGAGCACAACTTCTAGATTTTTATGTGCATGTGATAGTGAGGAATCGAATCTAGGGCTTTGTATGTACTAGTCATCATTATACCACTGAGCCCCAGGAGTGACAAGTGTATGAACAGATAAATGTGTAGATTGGCATATATGTATATGTATATACATATATATATATATATATACATATATATATGTAAAAAATGAGAAATGTGTCTGTATATTACGAAATTACATATATTATATTACAACCCATTATTGATATTCAAATTATTCCTTCCACTTTTAAGTATCATGGTTGAATACATAATAAAGTATTAATTGAAAATTCGTCAATGCAATAAAATTGATGTGTATAATTTTATAGTATACTCATACACTAACTACTAAGTTGTTGCTTTTATAGAATTCCATTCGAATGGATGTACATGTAAATGGGTTTCTTAGAATCTCCCGCCAATACTTAGTGGCAGCCCTGTGATACGACCTGCAGTCTTAAGTTTTGGTTTTGGTTATGACTTCCCTAATAGCCAGCTAAACATCAGCATGCAATGTCACGAACACTTTCTGGGCTTTGTCATTTACACTCAGGATGGTAATAATGCAAAGGGAAAAAATGTAAAACCACCTTCTTGAATTTCTCCATTTTATTCTTTTCTTTTTTATTTTATTTCTTGCCAAACCCGAGATTTGAACTTGTGTCCTAGAATCCCAGGGCCAGCTGTGGCAGAGATACCAAGACCTGAGTTCAAGCCTCGTGCTTTGCAAAAAATATAATAATAAAATAAAATAAGGCACTGGCTTGGAATTTGCACCATTTTTCTGGCAGACCTGGGATTTGAACTCAGCATCTGGGGATCTCTGTGGCACTGTGGGTGAAGGAGAAGAGCACCGTCCTTGAAGACAAGAAATTCAGACCAGTTCCCAGGGCCTGAATTGAAGCCCCAGCACTGGAAAAATACACACATGAGTTTAGTGAGTATGACGTTTATTACCCTTATTCAATTTCATTTATTACATCCTATCATTCAGGATATATTTGCATATGAATTATACATCATACTGAGACCCAGGACATTTTGTCAGCAAAAAAATGAATAAATTTTTGGCAATGCTGGGATTTCAACTCATGGCCTACAATGTCAAATCCATAAATGGGGTCAAAGCCTTAGCACACTAACCTCTGGCAAACTGAGATGCCAGAAAATTCTGATGACCTATTACCAAGCCACACTAGTGCCCAATCTATATCTATATCTATATCTATCTATCTATCTATATGTATATATATATGTGTATGTGTGTGTGTGTAGATTGCTGTATATATATATATGTGTATATATGTAGAGAGAGAGAATGTGATGATATTATTAAATTTTATATATATAGTTACCAATATTTAGTTATTAAGTTATGTCTCCATTTAATGAAGTATCATGGTTGAATACTTATAAAATCATTAATTAAAATTAATCAATATCCTTCCATTAGGGGAATCACAACTTGTTGCAAGAATGGAAGATATAAATCCAATGATTGTTGTGTGGCTTTCTAAAATAGAATCATGAATTAACTGCAAATTTAATTACTTTTATAACATTCCATTAACATTCACGTAAATAGGAATGAGTTTGTCAGGATCTCCCTCCATTTGTGTGTGGCAGTCCTGGGATTTGAACTCCAGGCCTGGGAAGTTTACTTTGAATGCAAACCATTGGAATGACACTGAAGATTTCAGATTGTCACGATTAAAAAAAGAACAACAAGAAGAAAACAAAGCCAGGTGTCAGTGGCTCCTGTATGTAATCCTAGCTCCTCAGGGGGCTGAGATGTAGAGATTGCCAATTTGAATTCAGCCAGGGCAGGAAAGTCCGCAACACTCTTATTTCTAAGAGATCACAGGAAAATATCCCCATGGGTTGGGTCTGTGGTTCAAGGGCAGGGCGCTACTCTTGAGAAAGAGGTGATCAGGAATAGGGCCTAGGCTCATATTTCAGCCTGAGACCTGCCAAAGAATAAAAAGAAGGCAGTAACTCCATGTCTCTGTGTATTTATGGATGATGTATGGATGATGGGCATTCAGCAGGTTGCCCATGAACAGACCCCCAACCTGGGCAAGCTGGGACAAGCCCTCAGAAGGTACTAAGTCTGAGTCAGTAGCTTGAACAAAGTATCCTTCTCTGCCATTTAATAACTGAAGGCTTGCCTTGGCTGGTGTATGCAATGGGTTCATTATGTTCTGGCTGAGGTGTGCCATTGGGATATTTAGCAGCCAGCCTCTGCCTCTACGGAGATCACTGTTCCTAGGCTGTAGGAGTTGTGGAAGGTTCTGGCTCCATATTCCCTATCCCTCTTTAGGACGTGAGCCTAGATCTCTGGGGCCTGGTGGCTATCACTCATTCATCATTCCTCATTGCTGAGTCTTACACTGGTCCCAAATCTTGGCAAAGATTTGAAATGGCCAGCGATTTCTGTGCTGAAAAGAGTATGCCAGTAAATTCCACCCTCATAGTTCCTGTTAGAAATAATCCTTGGGCTGTGAATGTGGCTAAGTGATAGAGTGCTTACCAAGCAAGCATGAAGCCCTGGGTTGGATTCCTCAGTACCACATAAACAGAAAAATCCAAAAGTGTCACTGTGGCTTAAGTGATAGAATTTAGCCTTGAGCAAAAGTAGCTCAGGAACATGCCTAGACCCTGAGTCAAGCCATAACACTGGCAAAAAAAATGTGAGCTTGGTGAGACATACTCTTCTGGGATTCAGAAGAGGGCCAAGGTTATAGGCAAGAGTAGAGGGCAGGTGATGGTGGCTCAACCCTGTAATAATAGCACTCAGGAAGTTGAGATCTGAAGATTATAACTGCAAGCCTGTGCAGGCAGGAAAGTCTATATGAGACTCTTTTCTCCAATTAAGCACCAAAAAAACCAGAGCTGTGGTATAAGTAGTAGAATGCTAGCCTTAAGCATAAAAACTCAGGGATAACATCCAGGCCATGAATTCAAATCCCAGGACTGGCACACACACACACACACACACACACACACACACACACACACACACACACACACACACACACACACACACGCACACGCACACAAAGATAGAGCATTTGACAGTCAGCCTGCACAAGTTCGATCTCTAGCAACTCAGTATTAAAAAACAAGTGAGAGAAGGGAAGGAAAGGCTTCCTCCAGGAGGTGATATGACCAGTGCCAAAATTCCACAGGATTTCTAAGATGTGGAACAGGACAGAGGGCCTCGGGCAGAAGGTACAGAGCATGCACAAAGGTCCTGAGGGGTGTTGTCGAGAAGGTGGTGTGGGTGGAATGAAGGTTCTGTGGCCTCAGATAAGTCTGGCAGAACAATGAAGGCTGGGTCAAGGTTTGTACTTGAGTCACAGGTAGGGCAGAGGGTGGGGTCCCAGAATGGGGCTCAGGGGAAGATTAGCTTGACTTTTTACCAAAGACCCCAGCCAATTTTGTGCCTGGAAGCCTATTTTTCACAGATCCTGACTCTCAGGCCCCCTTTGCATGGAGGAGTCAGGGCAAATGCAGGGAAGAACTCTTGCTTAAGAAAAACTTCTACCCAATGCCTCCAGTGGCTCAAACCCTGTAAATCCTAGTTATTAAGAAGTCTTTGATCAGAGATTGTTGGTCAAAGCCAGCTCAGCAGAGGAAAGTTAGTGACACTCTTCTGGTCAATGAACTACCAAAATCCAGAAATGGGCTGTGGCTCAAGTGGTAGAGTAAGAGACTTGAGGGAAAAAGTTAAGAGATCAGAGCCCAGACCCTGAGTTCAAGCCCCAGTACTGGCACAGAAAAAAATAAAGTTTTCAGGAGATCCCAGTCCACTGTGGACAAAGGCCATTATCAGCTGGACGCTGGTGTCTCATGCCTGTCATCCTCGCAACTCAAGCCTGAGACCTGAGCATCAATAAAAATTAAAAGCTAGCCTGGGCAGACTCTTATGTCCAATAAATCACCAAAAAGCTGGGAAGCAGAGCTACTGTAGTTCAAGTTGTACAGCACCAACCTTGTGAAAACAAGCTAAAGGATAGCATCTATGGTATGAGTTCAAGTCCCGCTAAACACACACACACACACTAACATCCTTAACAGGTGCCCGTGGCTTATAAAAGCAATCCTACCTACTCAAAAGACTGAGATCTTTGGATGGCAGCTTGAAACCAGAACAGGCAGGAGAGTCCATGAGATTCTTATCTCCACTAAACTACTAAAAAAAAGATGAAAGTTGAGCTCTGGTTCAAGTGGTAGAATGTTAGCTTTGAGCAAAGGAAGCTCAGGGACATTGCCTAGGCCCTGAGTTCCAGCTCTAAGAGTTTTTTAAAAGACATCCTTTGCCACCCCCAAAGGCCATAAATCCTGATTTTGGTCATCCTAGACTCCACTTCCACTCCTGCCACTTCCACAGTACTGCCACTAGGGGCCGGTGTGTGGCCAACACTGGGTTAAGAAGTGAAAGTACACAAGGGGGTGCATAGCCAGGTCAACACTAATACCCCAAAACAATGAGGTATTGGCCATACCAGCCTCTCATTCCCCCAGACCCTGGCCCTGGAATCTAAAGTCTGTGCCTCTGTATTCGGAGCATCTGGAATTGTCTAGAAGGACCTGAGAGGCCCAGCTGGGGCCAGAAGATAGACTGTCCTGTGATAAAGTACATTTACATTTCCTAGAAACTGACCTATACTTCCAAGCCACCTTGGCCTCACCTCCCATGTAGCACTACATCCTCCTTTCTTGGGCAGTCTTCAGTCAGCTGTCAAGCTCGACTTGGCCAGACCACCAGCAATCCCCCATTCCCCACTCTACTGCCAGCCTGATGAGAGGGATATGATATCAGAGTCCCCGTTGAGGAAAATGATAGGACATCACATGACTGAGGCCCTCCCTTTCAGGCAGAGGAGACCCTATGCCAGCTGGCATCACTGACCCAGAATCCCCTGGAGGTAACCAAATATTGTTACAGCCAGACTTGTGTGCCAGAGAAAAGTTGGAACACAGGTCTGTGGCAATTTAGGACTCATTGTAGACCCTAATAGGGGGCTAAAGCAAGGTCGGTGTGAAGGAGGGGCACCATCTGAGATCAGAAGAGGCAGCCCAGCCACCAAGAAAGGGACAGAAAAAGACAAGGGAAAATTACACACACACACACACACACACACACACACACACACACACACACACACACACACACACATACACACAGATATTCCAAGCCCTTAGAAGTTCCTGAGAACAAAACCATAAACTCCCTCTATTAGGATCACATCCAACCCGTGAGAAGATGGCACTATCATCCTCAGACTAACTGTAGACACATCATTGAGCCTGTCATATCTGGAATGTCTCAGAACCCAGCATGGGATTTCCTACCGTACACACTGCAATGTAGAAAACTCAGCCAACCCCTTTGTTTATTGTTGGTCATGGGGTTTGAACTCTGGGTAAGGGATCTGGACTTCAGCTCTTCAGCAGAAGATGAACACTCTATAATTTGAGCCACAGTGACGTTTCTTGTTTTCTGGTGGCTCATTGGATATCAAGACCCACAGACTTTCCTGCCCAAGCTGCTTTGAACCGTGGTCTTTACATTTCCACTTTATGAGTAGCTAGGATAACAGTTGTGAGCCACCAGAGGTGCCAGACATCATCCATCTTCATATACCCAGAGAAAACCCATTTCATCAGGACACAAAATTTCTTGCAACCCTTTACTTCAGACTTTGACACCCAGCATCCAAATCCATCCTTCATTAGGGAGAATACAGAAACAACAATCCCACCCCTGCACCCATTTGCCCACTCTCTGCCTGCCATAGGCCTCGAACACTTGAGTCCTTGGTAAGACACCATCCATTCTACTGTGGCTTCAAACTGGGGCAAATTTGGGGAGTTCTTAGAAATGTCTGTAAATTGAGGCCAGCACCTGGTCTCTCAATCACTACACCCTCCCACACAAACCTCCACATCTTTGCAGCGAAGATGTTTTACTTTCTTTCATTTTTTCGATTGTCACCTTGAATACTGGGCCTGGGTGCTGTCCCTGAGCTCTTCAGCTCAAGGCAAGCACTCTACTACTTGAGCCACAGCACCCATTCCAGTTTTCTGATGGTTTGTTGGAGATAAGAGTGTCAAGGTATTTCCTGTCCAGTCTGGCTTTGAACCATGATCCTCTTATCTCACTTCCTGAGTATCTGGGATGACATCCATGAGCTACTGGCACCCAGCAAAACATACTTTTCAATGCCTGTCATCCTATCCTCTCAGGAGACTGAGATCTGAGGACTGGAGTTGGATGACACCCTTGGCAGCAAAGTGCATGAGAACTCTTTATCTCCAATTAAACACCCAAAAACCGGGAAGTGGAGCTGTGGCTCAAGCAGTAGAGGGCTCGCCTTGAGCTGAAGAGCTGAGGGATAGCGCTCAAGCCCAGAGTTCAAGCCCCGTGACTGACCAAAAAAAAAAAAAAATTCAGTTTTCACTATCAAGTAGGGATGCTGGAGGGGATGTGGACAGAAAAGAACCTTACTTCATTGTTGGTGGGAATGTAAACTTGTTCAACCACTTTGGAAAGCAGTATGGAGGTTCCTCAAAAGACTTCACATAGATCTCCCCTATGATCCAGCAATCCCACTTTTGGGCATTTACCCAAATGTTTACAAACAAGACCACACTAAAGCTACCAGCACAACTATGTTTATTGCAGCATTATTTACCATAACTAAGATATGGAACCAACCCAGATGCCCCTCAGTAGATGAATGGATCAAGAAAATGTGGTATATATACACAATGGAATTCTATGCCTCCATCAGAAAGAATGACATTTCCCCATTAGTTAGGAAATGGAAAGGCTTGGAAAAAATTATATTAAGTGAAGTAAGCCAGGCCCAAAGAAGCATAGGTCCCATGGCTTCCCTTATTTGCAATATCTAGTATAGGTATGAGTCAAGCAGAAAAGGTCAGATAATGTGATGTTAGGAAAATGAACCCTTAAATATGTATTTTAATGTTTTCGTTTCTTTCATGCATATGTTTCTAACGCATTTATAAGATTATTTCTTTGTTGCTTTGTATGCCCCTCCCCCACAGTGTAACCCCCGCTTTCACTATATTTGATGTCAGTATAACATGTGGAGGAGATGGGGGCAAACAAGTCGTTTAAGGATTCAGGTGGACCTGTTGCAACAATGAGAAGTACAAAATGTCATGTCAAAACCAGCTTTACAATGTCGGTGGGGGGGGAGGGGGGTATAATTGGGTGGGGGGAGGGGGGAGGCTGGGAAGGGAGGTGAAGGGTAAACAAGGGAGGAGGCTGCAATGCTTGGTAAGAAATGTATGCATTATCCTGCCCATGTAATTGTAGCCCCTCTGTACAGTATGTTCTCAAATAAAATAAAATAATATTTAAAAAAATGTGAGATTGAATAGTAACTAGACCATTATCATTATATTTATTTCTCAGTGATCATTCTTGTAAGATTAATGAGACTTTTCCAGCCAGGTTTAGCTTGAGAGTTAGTGTTAAGTAATGGATTAGATGGCAAGTAAATTTGAAATTGATTTAGGGTACATGCATTCAGGGAAAGGTAGGATCATTGGAAACTACAGTATTTTTCCTGATAAGTGAATTTGAGGACAAATAATATAATACTTCATGTTAGTGAACAAGATAACTTCAGAGGTAGAGTCAGAAAATTTTTGGGAATTAGGGCAAATTGAAATGCATTTCCAGAGTGCAAATTGGAGTATCCATTAGAATGATTAAAAACTAGAGTTTTTTCTTAAACATTAGAATTGGACTATCATTAGAGTGAAAGTTAGATTTCAGTTCCAGCTGGAGTTAGAGTTAGCCTTAGGGAAATGGAAAGTTTAGGGCCAAACTGAAAGTAAATCTTCAAATAACAAGTCTAGTTAGAATTAGGATGAATGTAAAATAAGAAAGTGCTAATAATATTAAGATTAGGGTATGATTAGTGTGAGGCTTAGTCTCAATATTCCAGTTAGGGTTCGGTTTACAAAAATGGCAAGATACTGAGTAAAACTACAAACTATTTTTAGAAACATGAGTTGAATCAAAGTTAAGATGAATAAAAACTAATGTATTTGTATGGCTTTTAGAATCCAAAGGCTATTAGTTCTAGGGTTAGGGTTACTGTTCTAGTTCAGGTTAGACTTAGGCTTAGGGAAGGGTAAGCTTTACAGTAAAACTGAGTTTTCTGCTAACATTTTCAAGTAAAATAAGTTTGAAATTTAACAAAAACTACAGAGTTTTCCTAAGTTTCCTATTCAAGGTTGAATAGGGTTAAATTTAGAGTTAGGTTTCTATAAGGTTTATATATAGTTAGGGTTAGGTACTAAAGTAGATTTTAAATAAACCTGCAACTTCTTTTTGGAGATATAGGAGTTCAGTAAACGTTAAGATCAGTGGAAACTGAGATAGTTTTCATGATATGAAGATATGAGGTTAATGATTCATAACAGGGAACGATTTCAGAGTCCAAGTTAGGAAATCTAGGATTTGGAGCAAACTGCAAATCATTTCAAAGGCAATGAGTATCTGTTAGAATGTGTCTAAACTCGAGTATTTTCCATTAATTTTAGGATTGGGTTGCTATTATCATCAAGATTACTCTTAGGGTTCTTTCCAAAATTAGAGTTAGGATTAGGGAAATGGAAAGTTGAGAAATTGAGTGACTTACTTTGTTTGTGATGTATATACACTATTCTAAGGCTTGAACTCAAGGATTGGGTTCTGCCCCTGAGCTTTTTGCCATAGACTAGCATTCTACCACTTGAGCCAGGAGTCCACGTCCAGCTCTCTTTGACAGTGAATTGGAGATGAGAGTCTCACAGACGTTCCTATCTACGCTGACATTGAACTGAGGTCCCCAGATCTCTGCTTTCTGATTTAAAGTAGGATTAATGCATGAGCTACTAGTGCCCTGGAAAGTGCCTGAATTATACTGAATGTTTTTAATTTTGTTAGAGATTGAGACTTGAATTCATTATCTGACAGCTTTGCTCACTAAGTAGCACTCTGCCACTTGAGCCATGTCTTCACAAATGATTATTTTAAATAGCTGGAAATCATTAAATTTTCTTCAAATGATATGTATCATTAGTGTTGTTCTAAAACTTATCCTAACCAAAAAAGATTTATTGACCCTAGAGATTTTCCGAACAGATTCTCATGCTTTGCTTCTAATTGCATAACATTTTAGGGACATGCTTTTTTAATTATTATTTTAAGTAGCAAAGCAGTTATCATTAAACAAAGCAGTTTATGCGTACAATATACATTGATCAATGCCAACCCTTCCAACATTCTCATCCATCCCTCCTCTATACAGCTCTTCCTTCACTCTTCTTAATTTTATAGGATATTTACTGGATTCCTCTCTGCATTTTCCCCCTTTTCTCCTATTCAATCTTCTGCCTTTTCCCACTTCACTCCTCTTTTGACTACCCACTTTCATATGATCCAGCAACTCTACTCCTGGGTATTTACCCGAAAGAATACAAACCAGGACATAACGGTTTCAGCACAACCATGCTTACTGAATCAGCCCAGATACTTCTCAAAAGAGAAATGAATCAAGTAAATGTAACACACACACACACACACACACACACACACACACACACACACACACACACACACACACTGGAAATTCTTCTTACTCATCAGAAAGAATATTGTACCTTTTGTATCTCTCATTTATCATTTCATCTGCCTGGTATCTCATTGCCATCGTATTGTCCCTGTACTGCAGTAACTGACACATGCAAACCGATGTAAAAGATTTTCAGGTTAAGGGCTAACCATAGATTCCTGAGTATCAGTTCTCTGCTCATTCTCTTTGTCTATGCATGCCTTTGAGTAGTGATAGTACAGATTCATTTGTACCATTTGCTACACGGAAAAGAGATGAACCATACATATATATGTATGTACATATATATATATATATATATATGATTATACACACACACACACACACACACACACACACACACACACACATATATATATATACATACATGGATATATGCACACATATGGATATATATTAAATACTTGAGTACATTTTATGTTTTCAAGAATTATGGAGCTAACAAAAATCACATGCATTTTCCTACGTTTTCAATTTTTTCAAAACCTAAAGAATTTTGTCCCTTTTGCAAACCTAATTTTTAAGATAATTTCACCATCTCTGATCTGTCAGTGTCCTTGAAATTAGATGTTCAAATAGGACAAAGTTATTTAGGCTTTTTGGTGGAAGAAAGGAATATTACTAGGGTTCTATTCAGGGGTTCTCTGCTTGCTAGACAGGACTTTGTATAGCACCAAGCATCTCAACTACTTTTGCCATACTTCTAGTCCATTTCATTTATTTGAGGTCTTGAACTTTTGCCCTGGTCAGATCTTAGATTGACTGAGACTTTGCTACCTATGCCTCCCACATAATTCGCTAGGATTACAGATGTGAACCACTATGACCAGCTCATTTGTTGAGATGGCTGTCTTGGCAATTATTTCTTTGGCCTGCCTCAGACCAAGATCCTTGTCATTTCTGCTTCCCAATCAGCTGGGATTACAGATGGAGCTACTATACTTGGTGTACATGACACCTGTTTTTGTTTTTGTTTTTTTTTTTTTGTCGTTCGTGGGGCTTGAACTCTGTTCTTGGGCGATGTTCCTGCACTCTTCAGCTCAAGGGGAGTGCTCTACCGCTTGAGCCACAGCACCAGTATCTGTTTTCTAGTGGTTTTATTGGAGATAAGAGTCTCTCAGACTTTCTTTCTAGGGCTGTCTTTGAACCGTGATCCTCAGATCTCAGCATCCTGAGTAGCTAGGATTACAGGTGTCAGCCACAGGTGTCCGGCACACCTTCTATTTTTTAAAAGAGGTTTTAATTGTAAAAAATGCTGTTTAGAGGGGTTATAGTTACATGAGCAAGTTAATGAGTACATTTTCTATCAAGCATTGTTACCTCCTCCTTTGTTTTTCCCCTACCCTCCCCTCCCACCTCCACAAATACACACCCCTCTACTCCCTTCCCTTCTTCCCCGCCTATATTGTGAAGATCTTTTTTTAACATTGTGTCTTGTGCATCTCATTGTTAAAATGGGTCAGCCTGTATCACTATTTATCTATTTTGTTTTTTCCCTTCCCCTCCCCAAGCTAGAGAAGGGTGTATACAAGATACAGGGCACCAACACTAAATATAGTGAAAACAAGGGTTAAACCATGGGGGAGGAACATAAAAAAAAACACATGGTAGATTATAAACCCTATCTTGGGGTTCATTTCACTTAACATCATCTTATCTGGTCGTATGTACATAGCTTTTGAACTTTTATGCTTATCCCAGACATGTAATAGTTATTGCAAATAAGGGAAAACATAGGACCAATGTTTCTTTGGTTTTGGCTTACTTCACTTGATATAATGTTTTCTAAGTCCTCACTTAGAGCTCCCCTATGATCCAGCAGTCCACATTTTTGGGTATTTACCCAAATGATCACAAACAAGACCATACTAAGCTACTGGTACATCTATGTTTATTGCAGCATTATTTACCATAGCTAAGATATGGAACCAACCCATATGCCCCTCAGTAGATAAATGGATCAAGAAAATGTGATACACACACACACACACACACACACACACACACACACACACACACAAACACACACACACACACACACTGGAATTCTATTCCTCCATCAGAGAGAATGACATCGCCCCATTTGCTAGGAAATGGAAAGACGCAGAAACAATTATATTAAGTGAAATAAGCCAGGCTCAAATAACCATAGGCCCCATGGTCAATCTTACTTGGAGTAACTAGTACATGGTAACATATAACCATATAAGAGGATGTTATGTGAAATGAACCCCAAGATAGGGACACAAAAAATTTGTATTCCATGAGATTCTTTTCTCTCTATGATCCCCCAAATAAAACTGGAAGGGGAGATGTCGTTCAAATACAGAGCACCACTATTAAGGGAAAAAGTCTAAGTGACAAGGTTAGGTCCTAATTTTAAACCATAATATCAGCCCTCAAAAAAATTGATTTCTTTTCCTTGAGGTTTTTATTAAATTGCTCGGGAAAAATAATCAACGTTGTATTTATGTTTAGCATTACTATTAAAATCATATTATGTTTATTTATGGTATTTTTTATTTTCTTAAATTTTACTTACACTTTAATATCCAGTAATGATAAGAGATGATTATTGTTTCACAAGTTTTTATGTCAGTTGAATATATGGATGAGAGGTGCATACAAGTCGTTTCGACTGAAAATAGATATTAGCAAGGTCTTAACATAAGGATTGATAGTTGAAGCAGCTGTGGGCATGTATGAAATAAACTAAAGAAACCATCAAGGAAAGATAAGGTATGATTCTGGAAAGCAAACAATTTTGGAAGAAAAAAAAAGGAAAATATGTAGCTTTTGGTAAGAACTTTGTAACACATCTGCACATTTAATTCCTTTTTTCTAGTGGAAGACATTTCAGTTAACTTTATTTTACAAAGTTAAACATAACTGGCCTCTGTCTCAGGTAAGCAATTATTCTAGCCAGGTGCAAGTGGCTCATGCCTATAATCCTAGCTACTCAGAGAGCTGAAACCTCTAGATCCTAGTTCAAAGGCAGTCTGGAAAGGAAAATTGGTGAGACTTTTCTGTCTCACTGTGGCTCAAAGTGGCAGCACTAGTCTTGAGTAAAAAATCTCAGAGACTGAATCCAGGCCCTCAGTTCAAGCTCTCTGAAATTATTCTAAAAATACTTGGTCTCATTATTTCTTTAACTTGTCTAGAAGGATGTTTTAAACTTAGGGTTTTTTTTCTTTTTTTAGTTTTAATTTTTTTGTGAACATACTGTAAAGAGGGGTTACAATTACATAAGCAAGATAATGAGTACATTTCTTATCAAGATTGCAGCCTCCTCCTTTGTTTACCCTTTACATCCCTTCCCAGCCTCCCTCTTCTCCGCCACCCAATCTCTCCCCTCCCCGAACCAAAGTTGTAAAGTCCGGTTTCGACATGAAAACTCATACTTCTCATAGTTGCTACTGGTCCACCTGTATCCTTAAATGACTTGTTTTTCTCATCTCCTCCACAAATTATACCAACATCAAATATAGTGAAAGCAGGGATTATACTGTGGGGGAGGGACATACAAAGCAACAAAGAAATAATCTTATAAATGAGTTAGAAACAAATGCATGAAAGAAAAAAAACATTAAAATACATATCTAAGGGTTCATTTTCCTAACATCACATTATCTGACCTTTTCTGCTTGACTCATACATATACGAGATATTGCAAATAAGGGAAACCATGGGACCTATGTTTCTTTGGGCTTGGCTTATTCACTTAATATAATTTTTCCAAGCCTTTCCATTTCCTAACAAATGGGGCAATATCATTCTTTCTGATGGAGGCATAGAATTCCATTGTGTATATATAACATATTTTCTTGATCCATTCATCTACTGAGGGGCATCTGGGTTGGTTCCATATCTTAGCTATGGTAAGCAATGTTGCAATATACATCGTTGTGCTGGTAGCTTTAGTGTGGTCTTGTTTGTAAACATTTGGGTAAATGCCCAAAAGTGGGATTGCTGGGTCATAGGGGAGCTCTAAGTGAAGTATTTTGTGGAACCTCCATACTTGATTCCAAAGTGGTTGAACAAGTTTACATTCCCACCAACAATGAAGTAAGGTTCCCTTCTGTCCACATCCTCTCCAGCATCTGTTATTGTTAGAGTTCTTGACTATAGCCATTCTTACTGTGGTGAGGTGGTATCTCAATGTTGTTTTGATTTGCATTTTTTTATGGCTATGGAGGTTGAGCATTTCTTCATGTGTCTATTGGCCATCCTTCTTTCTTCTTCAGAGAAGTTTCTCTTCAAGTCTTTATTCCACTTATTTATTTGGCAGTTGTTTGAGGATTTGTTGTTGGGGGATTTAATTTTTTGAGTTCCAAGTATATTTTAGATATGAGACCAATGTCCATTGTATGGCTAGTGAAGATCTTCTCTCAATCTGTGGGCTTTCTATTGGTCTTGCAAGCTATGTCCTTTGCCATGCAGAAGCTCTGCAACTTCATGCAATCCCATTTGTCCAAACTTTGATTTTTTGTGTTTCCGGGTCTCTATTAAGAAAATTTCAGCCTGTGCCAAGGAGACCTAGGGTTTCTCCTATTTCATCTGTAATATTTTCAGAGTGTCTGCTTTGACTCCAAGGTCTTTGTTCCATTTGCAGTTGATTCTGGTGCAGGTTGACATATAAGGATCTAGTTTTAGTTTTCTACAAGCAGTTAACCAATTTTGCCAGCACCACTTATTGAAGAAGCTGTCTTTCTTCCATTCTATTATTTTAGCTCCCTTATCGAAGATTAGTTGGCTATAGGTCTGTAGGTTCATTTCTGGGTTTTCAATTCTATTCAATTGGTCCTGAGGTCTGTTCTTATGCCATTACCAAGCTGTTTTGATTACTATGGCTTTATAGTAGAGTTAGAAATTTGGTATTGATATTCCACCAGCAGTGTTCTTTCCATTAAGGAGAGTTTTTGCTATTCGGGGTTTTTTACTGTTCCATATGAATTTTTGGATTGCCACTTCTATTTCCTTGAAGAATGAGGTTGGAATTTTGATAGGTATCATGGGATTTTTTATTTCATGATGTCTTAATTTATTTTTAAGATGTTCAGAGAAAAATGATTTATAGTAAGAACTGGTTTGTATTGCTTTGTATTACGTTTTGCTTCTACACCTATAATTCAACTGGAAAGTAGATAGCCAAAACCCTCCTCCCCTCACCAAAGTTGTAAAGTTAATTTTTCGACATAATTACTTGTATATCTCATTGTTGCAATGTGTCCACCTGTACCCGTCGTTAAACGATTTGTTTTTTCCCTTCCCCTTCACAAATTGTACCAACATCAAATACCGTGAAAGCAGGGGGAGAGACCTGAAAAGCAGTATAGAAATCATCTTATAAATATGTTAGAAACAACTGCATGAAAGAAAAAAATTGAATACTTATCTTAGTGTTCATTCCTCTAGCATCAATTTATCTGACCTTTTCTGCTTGACTCAGCATATACTAGTTATTTCAAATAAGGGAAGCCATGGGACCTATGATGCTTTGGGTCTGGCTTACTTCACTTAATATAATTTTTTCCAAGTCTTTCCATTTCCTAACAAATGGAGCAATGTTATTCTTCCTGATGGATGCATAGAATTGCATTGTGTATATATACCACATTTTCTTGATCCATTCATCTACTGAGGGGCATCTCATTTGATTCCATATCATAGCTATGGTAAATAATTCTACAATAAAAAATAGGTGTGCTGGTAGCTTTAGTATGGTCTTGTTTGTGATCATGTGGTTAAATGCCCAAAAATTTGGATTGCTGGGTCACAGGAGAGCTCTATGTGGATTCTTTTGAGGAACCTCTGTACTGCTTTTCACAGTGGTTGAACAAGTTTACACTCCCACCAACAATGTAGTAAGGTTCCCATCTGTCCAAATCCCCTCCAGCATCTGTTGTTATCTGAGTTCTTGATTTTGCCATTCTATCTGTGGTGAGGTGGTACCTCAATGTTGCTTTTATTTGCAATTCTTTTATGACTAGAGAGGTTGAGCATTTCTTCATGTGTTTATTGCCCATCCTTCTTTCCTCTTCAGATAAGTTTCTCTTTTAGTCTTTAGCCCACTTATTTAATGTGCAGTTGTTCCTTTGAAGATTTGTTGTTGAGGGATTTAATTTTTTGAGGTCCAGGTATATTTTAGATATGAGACCCTTGTATGTTGTTTGGCTAGTGCAGTTCTTCTCCCAATCCATGGGCTTTCTAGTGATCTGGCTAGCTGTGTCCTTTGCATGCAGAAGCTCTGCAATTGCATGCAATACCATTTGTCCCATTTGTCTTGGATTTTATTTTGTATTTATGAGTCTCTATTAAGAAAATTTCGGCCTGTGCCAAGGAGACCTAGGGTTTCTCCTATTCCATCCTGTAATGTTTTCAGAGTAAGACTTCAAACTTTTAAAGTTTGAAGATCTTTGGTTCATGTTGAATGGATGTGAGTAGATTGATCTGTTGCATACATTTGTGTGTGTGTGTGTGTGTTTCTGTGTGCGCGTGCGCGCTTGTGTGTATCATTGAAATCAAGGATAAGGAACTTTGGTTCCTTTTTGTGAGATATACATTATGGTGTTTCTTTGTTAGTGTTAGGCTGATTGCTTGCCTTTGCCTGATGTGTACATTCCAACTCAATTTTTCAATTAAAGTTACTTAATTATTATTGAACATATAATGCTCTGATATTGCTTTGTCTTTAGTCTGCCATCTAGGATCTTCTTTTCCTCTTAAATATTAACATTCAATATGAATTTTACCTCCTGACTAATTTTCCCTTTAATTTGCATTTTGAAATAAGAATTATAATACCTTTGATCTCTGTATTCATGAAGAAAAACAACTTTGAATTCTCTGTTTAAAGTAATAATACCTGGACAGATTTGTTAGCACCAAGACCTTAAATTATCTTTTGTAGTTTAGTTTAAAATAACCCTCCTCCATGTTTTTAGCATGGGTAGAAAAGAATTCCAACAATATCTCACAACTTTTATCTTTCACTTTGTCTATGCTTCCTTGTCAATGCTAAATTGTTCTGGATGCATGTATTAACTACCCAAACCCCTGCAAAGCTGTTGCTGCTACCCAATTTCCTGCCAATGCAACTCACCAATTACAGTCACAATTACCCTTTCGTGTTATCCTATTCTCTGCTACTCATTTTGCTACCCATAATTCTTAACACCATGGTTCCAGCCACCTGATCCCTGATACCCCTGTCTATGGTACCACATTCCCAAACAAAGCAAGGCCAGAGTAGGCACAGACAGTCGAATTGGGTACTCCTCTTGCAGGCACAATTGGACATTATTCCTCAGGGATTTAACATGAGGAACTAACTAGTAGTGGAAAGAAAAGAGGTTACTCAGAGGGGACTAAAATCCAAGGATATCAACTTATAACTTGTTGCTAGGAAAAGCAGGCCCTAAGGTGAAAGTTAATGAGAAAAGAAAATTTGACAATAATATTGGGAATGATATAAACAAAAGTTTTAGCTTAATCTCTTCTACCAGTGATCTGAATTATTTTATGACATAGATATGTAACTACTTTGCAGTTTTAAAAGTTTATGAAGTTGCACATTTATGTGGTACTTGTATTAATTTATGGAATATTTGCATATGATCATGTTAATGATACTCAATAGTTTATGCTTTATGATATGCTCATGAGTCTGCCTTTGGCAATATGAATTGAGCTCTCTAACAATAAATGGGATTTCATTGTCAAATACTACAAGGATATTACTAAGGCTAATACCAAAATGAAAGCTGAAACAAGAAAACTGAACAAAGCTACAAGTTTGAAGGGAAGGGGTCAGTGGTAAGGGCTATGTTAAAACAGAAATTCTTCACATAGGAATCTTGAAAGAATAGAATGTGTCTTGTTGAATCAATAGCTTTTTAAACATTCTTAGAAAGCAGAACATGCTTTTTGATTCTAGCTTTTTGGGACCTCTTTAATGAGTGGTTAAACAAAAAATTATTGAAATGACTGAAAATCCACTGACATGAATTATTAGATTAACATTATTCTCAAAGTTGCCTTGAGATGCAGGCAGGCTGGATTCCTTTTCTATTAAATTAATGGAATAATCTTCCTTTTGAATGGTTGGACAGTCCATGACACTTGTTCCAAAACAAGAAAAGATACTAGAGAGAACAAAAAGAAGAAGGAGAGTCAAGGCTGCTGAAATTAGAATATTTCCCATTTGGACTTTATGGGTTGCTACTACAAAGAATTAGAATTTCATCTTAAGATAATAATTTCAAAATGGATATGATAAAGGATAGCTTCAAAATGTAATATTTAATGCTGTTGCATTACTTGAAGGCAAAGGTTTACAGAAAACTTTAAATTCCAGAAAAACTGTAATGTACCAATAAACACCTAGAAGAAATATAATTTAAAAATTTACCTGTTCAAAGCAAATCCTGGCATGAAAGTCTGTGAGTCAGTTATCTCCAAACAGGAAGTGGCACTGTGGCTCAATTGGGAGAGGGCTCCCCTTAAGCTGAAGCACTCTGGGATATGTTAATACCCAAGCCCTGAGTTCAAGACCCATGACTGACAAAAAGAAATTTTAAAGAATGAAAGCATTATGGTTGGAAGAAGACTTGTGGTAGAGTGCTTGTCTTGCATGCATGAGGTCCTGGTTCAATTCCTCAACACCACATAAGCAGAAAAAACTGGAAGTGGCACTGTGGCTAAAGTGGTAGTGCACTAGCCTTGAGCTGATCAGCTCAGGGACAGCACCCAGACCCAGAGTTCAGGCCCCCCTACCAACAACAGCAACAAAAAATTAAAGCATCAAACAACCTGAAGATGTTGTCCAGAATAATGAATGCAGCATTATCCGTTGACATGACTTAGTGACTTGAAACCAAGTTTACCAGGGGAGATGGTGGGCATTTTGTGTGTGTGTCAAAACCTGCAAAATTATTTTATACTTTCCCAGGGAGGGAGAAAGGAGGAAATGGTGGGGGGAGGGAGGAGGTGTTTGGTGGACTTGCCTTTTGTTTCACTGATTGTTTTCTGTAGTCAAATTCAGAGAAATTCTGCTTGCAATCCTAGTTGCCTGGGCAATAACGAAGTCATGTCCTGGAAGTGGTTTTGTCCTGTCCTTGGACTGGTTCCAACCAGCACTGGAAAATCCAAGTCCCACTGCAGGACCAAGATGCCTTGAAGACTACTGATCCATTGGGCAGGTGGACCTAACCACAGCCAGAATAAGCAGAAAATGCAATTCTGAGGGCAGCACTGGAAATTAACATCGGGTAGAGATTTTTAAATATATTTTTATTGTAAAAATAACTGTACAGAGGGCTCAGAGTTACAGAACTAGATAATGAGTACATTTCCTATACAGCATTGTTACCTCCTCCTTTGTTTTTCCCCTGCCATCTTTTCCGTCCCCACATCTCCAACTCCTCCCTCCTCAACCCCTGCCTGACATTGTAAACTCATTTTCGACACAGTGTCCTGTACATCTCATTGTCACAATGGTCAACCTGCATCCCCATTTAAGCTTTCTGCTATATTCCTTCCACTCCCCAAATTACAATTATATATATATATATATATATATATATATATATATATATATATATATATATGATGCAAAACACTGGAATCAAATAAAATGAAAACCGGGGTTTACCGTGGGGGAATAACTTACAAAATGATCATAGAGTTCATTATAATCATACTAAAAACAAAAGAAAGAAAGGAAAAACCAATTGTGTCTCTGACTTGGAGTACATTTTGCTTAACATCATCTTGTATTGACATATGTACCTAGCTTTGATCTTCTCTACTTGTCCTAGACATGTACTAATCCTTGCCAACAAAGGTAAGACAAGGTAAACCATGGGTGTTTCTTTGGGTCTGGCTTACTTCACTTAATATAATTTTTACCAAGTCTTTCCATTTCCTAACAAATGGGGCAATTCCATTCTTTCTGATGGAAGCATAGAATTCCAGTGTGTGTGTGTGTGTGTGTGTGTGTGTGTGTGTGTGTGTGTGTGTGTGTGTGTGTGTGTGTGTGTGTGTGTGTGTGTACCACATTTTCTTGAACCATTCGTCTACTGAGAGGCATATGGGTTGGTTCCATAACATAGATATTGTGACTAATACTGCAATAAACATGGTTGTGCTGGTAGTTTTGTGATAATTTGGATAAGTGTGCAAAAGTGGGGTTGCTGGGTCATTGGGGAGCTCTAGGTGGAGTCTTTTGAAGAAATTTCATACTGTTTTCCAAAGTGGTTAAACAAGTTTCAACAGCTACAAGTAATGCAGTAGGGTTCTCTTTTAGATACATCCCCACCAGCATCTGTCATTATTACATTTCTTGATTACAGCAATTCTAACTGGAGTGAGGTGTAATCTCAATGTTTTGATTTGCATTTCATTTATGACTTGAAAATTTGAGTATTTCTTCATTTGTCTAATGGACATTTTTTATTTCCTCTTCAAAGAAGTCTCTCTTTAAGTCTTCAGCCCACTTAGTTATTGGGCAGTTGTTCCTTTGAGGATTTGTTGTTGTGGGATTTATGATTTTGAGTCCTAAGTATATTTTATATATAAGACTTTCTCTGTTTTATGACTCATGAAGAACTTCTCCCAGTAAGTGGGCTTTTTATTGATCTTGCTATCTATGAACTTTACCATGCAGAAGCTCTGCTGTTTCATGCAATCCCGTTTCTCCAAGCTTTCTTTGATTTGTTTTCTTTCTGGTTCTCTATTAAGAAATGTTTGGCCTGTGCTAAAGAGCCCTAGAGTTTCTCTTATCCTTCATGTAATGTTTTCACAGTGTCTGCTTTTATTTTGAGGTCTTTGATCCATTTTGATTTGATTATCATGCAGAGTGTTTTATATATATGGATATATCTTTAATTTTCTACAGGTGTTGAACCAATTTTGTCAGCACCATTTACTGAAAAGGCTGTCTTTCTTCTATTCAATTTTTTTAGCTCCCCTGTCAAAGATTAGGTGGCTATAGGTCAGTGGGTTTATTTCTGAGTCTTCAGTCCTATTCCATTGGTCCTCAGGACTGTTCTTGTGCCAGTACCAAGCTGTTTGTATTACTATGGCTTTTTAGTATAGTTTGAAATTTGGAACTGATATTGCTGCAGTGCTGTTCTTTCTGCTAAGAATTGACGAACCTACAGCTAGCATTATACTTAATTGTGAAAAGTTAAAGCCATTTCTTATTAATTCAGGAAAGAGATAAGTATGTCTGCTCTCTCCACTCCTCTTCAAGTTAGTATTAGAATGCTAGCTGGGGCAATAAGACTAGATGCAAACTTAAAGGGAATCCAAATAGGGAAATATGATGTAAAACATCCAAGATGACCAATGGAATAGAATTGAAAACCAGAAGTGAACCTACAGTCCCATAGGCATCTAATTTTTGATAAGGGAACTAAAAAATAGAGTGGAAGAAAGACAGTATCTTCAGTAAATGGTGATGGAAAAATTGGTTAACTACTTGTAGAAAACTAAAGCTAGATCCTTATCACCGTGCACCAAAATGAACTCAAATGAATTAAAGACCTCAGAGTCAAAGCAGACACTCTGAAAACATTACAGGGTGGAATAGGAGAAACCCTAGGTCTCCTTGGCACAGGCCGAAATTTTCTTAATAGAGACCCAGAAACACAAAAAAAATAAAATAAAAGCTTGGACAAATGGGATTGCATGCAATTGCAGAGCTTCTGCCCAGCAAAGGACATGGCTTGCAAGATCACTAGAAAGCTCACGGATTGGGAGAAGATCTTCACTAGTCATACAACATACAAGGGCCTCATATCTAAAATATACCTGGAACTTAAAAAATTAAATCCCCCAACAACAAATATTCAAAGAATCAACTGCCCAATACATAAGTGTCCTAAAGACTTAAAGAGAAATTTCTCTGAAGAGGAACGAAGGATGGCCAATAAACACATGAAGAAATGCTCAAACTCTCAAACCATGAAAGAAATGCAAATCAAAACAGCATTGAAATACCACCTCACCTCAGCTAGAATGGCTATAATCAAGAACTCTAATAACAGATGCTGGAGGGGATGTGGACAGATGGAAAGCTTACTGCACTGTCGGTGGCAGTGTAAACATTTTCAACGACATTGGAAAGCAATGTGGAGGTTCCTCAAAAGACTCCACATAGACCTCCACTATGACCCAGCATTCCCACTTTTTGGCATTTCCCTAAATGTTCACAAACAAGACCACACTAAAGCTTCCAGCACGACTATGTTTATTGCATCATTATTTACCATAGCTCAGATATGGAACCAACCGAGATGCCCCTCAGTAGATGAATGCATCAAGAAAAAGTGGTAAATATACACAATGGAATTCTATGGCTCCATCAGAAAGAATGACATTGCCCCATTTGTTAGGAAATGGAAAGACTTGGAAAAAATTATATTAAGTGAAGTAAGCTAGGCCCAAAGAAACATAGGTCCCATAGTCTCCCTTATTTACAGTAACTAGTATATGTCTGAGTCAAGCAGAATAGGTCAGATAAGTTGATATTAGGGAAATGAACCCTAAGACATGTATTCAAATGTTTTTTTTTTGTTTCATGGGATTGTTTCTAACACATTTATAAGATTATTTCTTTGTTGCTTTGTATTCCCTCCCCCACGGCATAACCCCTGCTTTCACTGTATTTGATGTTAGTATAATTTGTGGAGGGGAAGGGAAAAACTCAAATAGTTTAAATAGGGATACAGGTGGACCCATTGCAACAATGAGATATACAAGTCATTATATCGAAAACGAACTTTACAACTTTGGTGGTGGGGAGGAGGATTTGGTGGGGACAAGGGAGGAGGATGGGAAGGGATGGAAGGGGAAACAAAGTAGGAGGATACAACGCTTCAGAAGAAATGTACTCATTATCCTGCCCAGGTAATTTTAATCCCTCTGTACAATTTTTCCCAATAAAATATAATAAATTTAAAAATCGCAAAAAAGAAAAAAAATATGAAAATGACATGATCTTGTATTTAATGAACCCCATGTACTCCATTCCCAAGTTATGTGAGCTGATCAGAACCTTGGCCAACTTGAAGACTATAATTTTGTCTCAATAAAATCAAACAAGAAAGGAATAAAAAATAAACCAGAAAGGAATACACAGTTGGAAATTTGGGCTAATTTTGTCATTATGCTTTGAGAAGTCAAGTTTCCTATTGAAATACAACTCATATTTAAAACACAACTCAGTTGTGTTTTAAATGTTGTCTTAATTACAGAACATTTCTAGATGCAAGAGAGCTCATGATTCCCAACCAAAAATTTGAAAAAGTAAGTATCATTCTGTGAGTCCCAAGAAATGATGAAAGATTACAAAAGTTTAAGCCTGATGAAATAAGAAAGTTCATTTAATGTAGGACTTTGTACACCTGGCTAAATTAGAATTTAGAGTTAAAATAGATATTTTTTGTTTGTGATTTAATATTCTATAGAATACTACAACATTCTTTTCAAGTAAAAGATTTAATTTACAAATTCACTAATTAGTCTGGCATTCTAATTGACTAGAATATTCTTTCAGCTGGGAAGGTGGCTCAGTGGTTGAGCGCTTGCCTTGCATGTCTGAGGCCCTGGGTTTGATTCCTCAGCACCACATAAGCAAAAAGAAAAAAGCCAGAAGTGGCGCTGTGGCTCAAGTGGTGGAGCACTAGCCATGAGCTGAAGAGCTGAGGGACAGTGCCCAGGCCCAGACTTCAGGCCCCACAAACGGACCCTCACAAAAAAAATATAATATTCTTTCAAGGCAAGTATAATAAGAATTAGTTAATAGATAATTCCAACAGTTCATGTGTAAGAAGATAATGTGAATAATCTAGACAAACTGTCACCAAATTGATTATATTAATTTATATAGAAAAGGAGCAATCTTTTGAGAGTTTGGTGTAACGTGGTATGAAGAGAGTAATTGTGTGACATCTTTTTTTCTACCTATACATAACACAGGAAGAAATTTTCTTAATTATGTACCTCTGTATACAATGAGAAAAATGCTAGGTTTGAGGTTTGTTTTTATTTTGTTTTTGTTGCTTGGTTTGTCCTAGGGCTTAACCTCAGGGCTTGGGCACTGTCCCTGAGCCTGTTTTTGCTCCAGGCTACTGCTCTACCACTTGAACCTCAGTGCCTCTTGGGTCTGGCTTTTCCTTATGAGTTTATTGGAGGTAAGAATCTAAAGAACCTTCCTGCCTGGGTGGGCTTTCAACCATAATCTTCAAATCTTAATATTAATATATACAGATCTCCTGAATATCTATGATAGATAATATATATATATGATAAATATAAAATAAAATGAAAATAAATAATATTTGCAAGTGTTCTGATCTCAGGAATACCACTGCGGTGAAAATGATGTAGCAAAGTTTAGTGTAGTATTCTTGCCATAATAGGAAGGGCATCACATTAGGATAAGTGTAGTGTAGTATTTTTTCACAATAGTGATAAAGTAGTCATGATGTGAATTTAGGGAATTTTAAGGTGCACCTTACAAGCTGGAAATTGTTGGGCTAGAATGACTTTATGGCATAAAAACTTGGGATTGATTGTCATAGAAATAATAGCTTACTCTGATGAAGAAATGTTTACTCTTATGGAATCAATTATTATAGATACTTCATAGTGTTATCCTCTACCAGAACATGTCTATTTTTCCTATTGACTTTTAAATATGTAATTCCTCATTGGAAACTGAATCTATTGCTGAATTAATTAAAATGCAAACCGTTACTGTTTTGAATGTCTCTCGTATGGCATGTTCAGGATTTGAAAATGAGTAGTTAGTAGTCATAGGAATGTTGAGGAACAGATATATTCTGTCCCCTTAACAATTAGTGAGTTTTCAAAGTTAGGAGTTTCCATAGAATTGAACTATTTCCTGTTTTAGTATGAGACAATACTAAAATAATGTTTTTAAAAAAATAATGGCAAGTGTATTCTGACAATATTGTATAGTTTTATAACATTCATGTTGATGTCCCTCCGATAAATAAAGAGGTAATTCAAATTAGCAGGCAAAAATGTTCATTTTTATAAAAGATAATACACAGAGAATAATATTTACTATACCAATACAGTGAAATTATATATTATGCAGCTCATTTTTAAGTTAATTTTATTGTCAAGGTGATATATAGAAGGGGTTGCAGTAATTGTAAGGTAGTGGATATATAACATCTCAAAAATTTTCCCCCCTCCCTTATTTTTCTCACACTTTTCCTTCAACCCAATACTCCTCACAAGTTGTAAAGTAAATTTCTAACATGTTGTCTTGTGAGTGTTGCTATTGCATTGGTTTTCCTTTTGTCCTTTGTTGGGCCATTTTATTGCTCCGTTTCCCTTGCCAAATGAAGATAAATGTATATACAATACACAGGATACTGAAATCAAATACAACAGTGGACAAACCATAGAGGAAAACACAAAAGAAAAAAATCACATAGTACATTAAAAACAATAACCACAAAGTAAAACCTCTCTTTCCATATCTAGGAGTTTATTTTGCTCAGCATCATTTTATGTGGTCATTTATACATAGCTATTGAGCCATTCTACTCATCTGCTAGGACTATCCTAGATATTTCCTAGTTATTACAAATGAGGGAAACCATGGAATCTGTTTCTTTGTGTCTTGCTTATTTTTCTTAGTAGGATTTTTCCAGCTCTTTCCATTTCCTTATGAATTGGAAGCATAGAATTCCTCCGTACATATATAAAACACATTTTTTTCAATTCCCTCATCTACTGAGTGGTATATCGGTTTAAAACATGATTGCATGTAAGTATCACTTAAGGCCATTCAAAATGACAGATGGCAACTCAGCAGATATACTAATGTCATGATTTCCAAATAAGATAGTATTTTATGGTGGTGCAAGTGTTGAGATATCTGAATGAGTATAGTGTATATCTTGCACTGAATTAGGCAGGAAGATATCCAATATCATATAGGATAAAAATGGTAGTGACAAAATATTTCCCTTGAGAAAGATATAGGAGGCTGCCAGAAGTATGAATTAGTTCAGATAATTTGAATAATTTAGAAATGCAACCTCAATTATGTCTCTTTACATAATAATCAAGTAAGTGGAAGGGCAAAATAAGGGTAAGAGAAGAAAATAACTGACAGCAGAAAATTTTCCCAAGTTACAGTACAAAAAATATAATCTATAACTACCAAATTAAAGAGATCCCAATATAATATGTCCCACTTAATTTAGGTACCTGCAGAATTTTTACTTGGCTTTTTCCTACTCTAATGCTCCAAAATAAATGAATACTTCTAAGAAAAGTTATGTGATTGCCATTGCTTCAACTTGAACAGTAACTGTGATAAGTAAGCCCCCTTTTTCTCATTTTTGCACTTGGAAAATAGTCCCTAAGTTGATGATGTTGTGGCTGATTAGAGTCAGAGTTAGGGGCTTCTATTTGTACAATTATCCCAGAATAGTTTAAAGCCGTTTTTCCCCAAGACATCCAACTACATTGTCTGAAACTGTACTTTGAACACACCCTCACACCTGAGCACATTATTTGAAATTATGCTTCAGTTTTTCTTGGCACATTCTATTTGTGCCTTTGTCTTTTTTGCACATTCCTTTTGAGTTCATAGTTGCTCTATTTCCATTTCATCTGTACAAACTGCTAAGAACATTGTTCAACTACCACTTCTTGTTTGCACACGCCCAGTCTATGTATGAAAGTACTTTGTCCATGTTAAGCAATAGAGTAATACTTACTCTCTGAGGAGAAAAGTTTCACAATATAATCCTATGCCCACATTAGAGGATGTAGAATTTAAAGCATTTTGAGACAGTGATATTAGAATTGAAAGGCTCCTTAGGGAAATTTTCCTGGAGCTCATTAGTTTACCCTAAAGAAATAAAAATATCCACAAAATTTGGAGCTAATTACTAAGTATCCGAATTAACATTAGATCCTAGATGTTGTGTTAATACAAGTCATGATTGTATTATTGTTACAACAGAAACCTTCACAACTTGGCAATGTGTATGAGAAAATGAAAGAAAGGCATTAAAGCAAAATGTCTTATCTTTTTAGGCATTTAATCTTAGTGGTGAGGGTAATGTCTGAACTCTTCCATTCAATAAAAGCTTGAAATTTATAAGAACACTTTCCTACATATATGAATTTGTGTCAGGTTGATAGACAGGGTTATTTCAGCATGGAGATATACCTAACAAGAATTACATTTCAATAGAGTATTTGGCAGTTATGATGTGTCAATAGCTATTGAAGCATTTTCTATTTTAAAGAAGAATCAATTTGAGGAGTCTTCAGTCACATCAGTAAAGCTGTATGTTCAACTTAATACTTGGTGTTACTTGTCCTACATTTATAATGAGTAGGCTGATAAGATATCCAAACATATCTAAATATATTTCAATAAAATCCCAAACTGATATGGATAGATGAGTCACTAATTGGAACTGTAGGACAAAGTAGGCTTGTCTGTGCTTTAGTTCAATCTATAATCTCCTGGCTAAATAAAGTTTTCAAAAATGTTCACAGAATACCTCTAAGAAAAGTTCATGACAGTTATATCTGTATAATATTTCTAAAGTCAGGATTAAAGCATTTGTTCCCAACATTTAGAATCAACAGGACCTGTTGAATTTATTGGTCCAGAATTTTATGTCTTCACATTCATAGCTCAACATTTTATCAATATGACTTTCACCAAAACACTGTTCTTATTGATCTAGTCAATGTCCTTTTACTTTTCAAATCCAAATAGTAGATTTCCTTACTGAAATTTCTTTCCTTCCTTTTCTTCTGTAAATCTGTGTTTATTACCTTTTTCTTTCCTTATTTATCTCTTTCCTCCAATCTTGTCCACACTGGTACTCACATTGTTCACACTTTCGTCAGAACTTTCCTTTTCTTCTTCCCTTTAATTATGACCCTGATTTTATCATTACATTTCATATTCATGTTCGTGGATATTGTGATGTTGTTCAAACAGACCTATCTTGGCATCTGTTTAACATAAACCTTAGAACTATCAGAGAGTTTATTTTCCTCTAAATCCATCTTTTCCTCCTGTAGTCCTTATCACCAAGAATGTAACTAACACAGTTAGGAGATAGAGATGTGGAAACACTTTATATTTCTTCTTACCCAACCTCCATCCATAGATAAGATGAATGATCAAGATTTTTTCAGTTTCTGTCATAATGTAATTTCTATCTACTCCTTTTTATGCCCCTGACACCAGCCTATTGCAAATACTCATCACCAGTCACTCAGTCCTAAAACAACTGTTTACAAAGTATGCATTTTTCCCCATAGTATTTTCATATTGGTCCTCTCCTTCACCAAATGACTCTCCTTGTAAGCACACAGAGTAAAGAACTCAGAGAAAAATTCTAGTACCATTATTTACTCACAACATTGACTGTTGGTGTTATATTTTTCATCTGTAAATGGATGTAAACTACTAGAAATATTGAAGACTATATTTGTTGAATTCTAGAGCAAGGAAAAAGAAAGTAAACAGTCCTTACATTTTCTACCTTAGCTTACAAATAAGGAAAGAGTCAAATTCAGTTTGTTGGTATAAAGTCAGAAATAGTTTCATGCAGAAATAAAAATAAATTTTAACTCCTGGCTCTGTAGCTTGTGTCCTTTTATGGTAACTGCAGTTATGTAAGTGGTATTATGTAAATTGTATCATGTATTTACAGCTGTAATGAAGAACATGTTCTTAATATATCATTGGTAAACATTGGTTATTGAATAGTATCTATATGAGAATGTTATTTGAACTAATCACACTAAGTTGAAACCTACATCTTAGTCCATCAAAATATGGAAATAAATGATTTTATTTATAAGAAAATAATATCACCAAGAACAGTGAGTATACATTAGAAAGACCGCTGGAATAACATTACTGTTTTTACTGTCTCTACCTGTTTATGTGATTGTATTCTTGATATTCAAACTCTCCTCTTGTTATTCTGGTTCTTTTTTTTTCTTTTTGGTTCGTCATGGGGCCTGGACTCTGGGCCTGGCACTGTCCCTCAGCTCTTCAGCTCAATGCACTCTACCACTTGAGCCACAGTGTCACTTCCCGCTTTTTCTGCTTATGTGGTCCTGCGGAATCAAACCCAGAGCCTCATGTAGGCAAAGCCAGCACTCTGCCTCTGAGCCACCTTCCCAGCCTTCCTCTTGTTATTGTTATTATATGTAATCAAACTCTGTTTATAACTATGCATTCAATGTGGGAAATTTAGCTTCATAGATATCTAAAGATTTTTTTATTCCTTTTCAATCACAACATCGTCATTATCAGGCTACACTGTCGTCATCATCCTCTCCATCAAAATTATTATTAGTATCATAAGTGCTAATTATTGAACGTTGGATATTTGTCTATGATTTTATTATTATTTGTCTTTGGATTAATAATTTTAATGTTACCACTCTGCATGCATCCATATTGAAATTTTGAACAAATAAACAAAAAAAAACTAAACCATATCAGGTTGCTTCACTATGTGCTTATAACAAATTATGGAATAGATTTCTTTGAAGCATTGAAAATTCATAATCAGTATGAATTAACTTCCTCCCTCTCCTTAACTACAAACAAATATTTAAGAGTTTGGGCAGAACCTTTTCAAGTAATATACTGTAAATGTTACTACAATATCATATGTATATCTAAAATTCCCTTGAAAGTAATAAACTCTACTTTCTATTGAAATATTAGTTATTTTATTCTAGGAAACTTTTAGAAAAATAGAGTGTATATCTTTGAAATGAAAAAGGTCAAGAATAGTAACATGAAAATTTTAGAGGGTGTCTGTCATATATATATATATATATATATATATACATATATATATGTTATGTGTAAAAAAGTACATTTTAGAGACTATTTGTCATCAGAAATATATACATATATCTAAATTTATTTGCAGAGTGATATACATCATAGTGAAACAAACATCTTAAAACATAATTAAAATAAAAAAAATACTTCATGAAACCAAGTGCTGGTAACTCACCCTTATAATACGAGCTATTCTGGGTGCTGAGATCTTAGAATTGTTTTCAAAACCAGCCCAGACAGAAAAGTACTTATTAAATTCTTATCTCCAATTAACCACTGAAAACAGGAATTAGCTCTTTTCCTCAATTTCTGGAGTGCTGTCTTTGAGCATAAAAATGCTTAGGGACAATTCCCAGGCCTTGCAAACAACACCACCAATAACAAATTGTATCACATTAATTTCACAAAGGCATCTTTTAACTGCTGTGAACATTTCTTAGAAACATGAATACATACCCCTGGAAAATGTTAAGTAAAAAAGTATAGAATATTTACGTCTGTTTTAAAGACATGACTATTTATACTGTTTAAGATATTTAGGTAATGATTAGAAGTTAAGAATAATGATAGGTAGGTCATATACTGGGAGTGGTTTTTTTATTCTCTTTTTATTCTATTTTACAATAGTAATAAAATGATATTTATAATGATTATATAAAATTACTCTTGCTTGGTATTTGAATTATCATAAGTGATAAATATTTTTAAATGATTTCCAAAGCAAAGGAGTATCAATTCTTTTGTGATTTCAAAACAATTAAGAAAATTATTTCAAGGTTGGTTCACTCTAAGTCTATATTTGTTTTCTTGTTCTAGTTTTCATATGTTTGTAGATATTAAAATTCCAAAAATTTATTGGATATTGGTATTCAGGAACATCTTCACATACACTAATATTGGATTCCCTTAAGTGGAATTGCTTTATTTCATTTGTTACTTTCACCAATAAATCAAGATGATTGTGTATTTTGTTCTTTTCATTGCTTTTGGCTCTTATCTTGAGAATACGTTTTTCCTAGCAAGGTAGAGATAAGCAATTGGATTGTACAAGTAACATATGACTTTCATAAAATGCAAATGCATAGATTTGTGTCTTCTATCATTTGATAGAAGTTTCTTCCAGAAAAGTTTCTCAATTACTTAGAAATTTTTCCCTTCCCCTCCACAAATTATACCGACATCAAATACAGTGAAAGCAGGGGTTATAATGTGGTGGAGGGACATACAAGGCAACAAAGAAATAATCTTATAAATGTGTTAGAAACAATCGCATGAAAGAAAAAAAACATTTGAATACATATCTTAGGGTTCATTTCCCTAACATCACCTTATCTGACCTTTTCTGCTTGACTCAGACATATACTAGATATTGCAAATACGGGAAACCATGGGGGAAAAATAGGGATAAAGATGAACCCATTGCAACAGTGAGATGTACAAGTCGAAAAATGAACAACAGTCGGGGGGTAGCAGGAGGATTGGGTGGGGTGGCAGGGGAGGATGGGAAGGGATGGGAAGGGCAAACAAAGGAGGAGGCTACAATGCTTGATAAGAAATGTACTCATTATCTTGCCCATGTAATTGTAACCCCTCTGTACAGTTTTTTCACAATAAAAAAATAAAAATAATAAAAATTACTTATCACATATACTTTTGGATTGAGTTATCTCTGTATAAACTCAAACGGACAAAATACCCTCAAAATAAACAGAAATCACATCTTTGTTTTAAATGCAGCAGTTTACCAAAAATATCTTTTTAGCAATTCTGCAGTTTGTGTGAAGAAGTTTTAACAATAGTTTTTTTAATGACATGCAATTCACTTACAATATAATATCTCCTTTTATTGTATACATTTTAGTGCTTTGGAACTGAATTGTACCTTCATAGGTTTTAAAAGCCTAATTTTCACAAACTTGCATTTCTTCAAATAGAAATGCTGTAAATTTTAGAACAGACATTAAAATAGATATAAAATTCAGTTACAGGAATTTGCCCAGCATACATTCTCTATAGTGTGTCTTTTCAAAATTTGTTTTTGGGGATCATTTCCAGGGTCTCACACATACTATTCAAGTTCACTGTCAATTAACTACATTCTCTGTCCAAAAAAGTTTTTTACTTCTGTTTAATACATTCATAGAAGTGTAATACCTGGATCCTGTACAATTCTTTCACCTTTTGAAGACTTGAAAACTTGTTTGCTAAAATGATTGCAGTATTATACAAATCGATCACTATGAGCAGTATATCAATTTATCCACAAATGCATTACTATATTTTGGGTCCTCTTTTTATATTATGGTCATACTAGTGAGTTTTCTTTTTATTATTTCTTAGACACTAAAGAGGAGCTTATTTCATATGTTCCTCCTATTAACTATTAAATTACATATGTTATTTAAAGAAATATTCAGGAAAAAATTTATATAGAATTAGAAGATAGAAAAATAAAGTTTCAGAATCACTGTAGCATTAACATTGTAGCATTAACAAATCTGTGCCCTCTGTTGGATATGTTTGCATTTCTGTTAGACTGTCCCTTGATTTATGAAACGTTATCACTTGATATAATCCACTTCTTGCTTTTCTTTAGCCCCTGATTTTTTCCATGTCAAATTTTTAGAAACCTTTACTGATCAATGTCATGATTTTTTACATTTAATTTTTATAGGTTTTTACAATTCACATTTAGTTTGATAATCATTCTTTATAAGGTTTGAGGTAGGCCATGTACTGGTGGCTCATGCCTGTAATCCTAGCTACTCAGGAGGCTGAGATCTGAGGATCGTGGTTTAAAGGCAGCCTTGGCAAGAAAGGCCATGAGACTGTTATCTCCAATAAACCACTAGAAAACCGGAAGTTTTTGCTGTTGCTCAAGCGGTAGAGTGCTCACCTTGAGCTGAATAGCACATGGTCAGCGCCCAAGCCCAGAGTTGAAACCCCATGACCAGCAGACAAACAAACAAACAATGGATTAAGGTAGTAGTCTAAGATCATTCTTTAAATCTAGAGAGGCAATAGTGCCAATACAACCATTTAAGTTTCTGTTTTTATTTCATAAAGTCATAGCATCCTTTTCAAAATCTGTGGATCATAAAACTAAGAATTTATTTTTGACAAATCTGTTACATTCTTCTATGTGTCTGTTCTTATAGTAGAACTATGTTGTCTTCACTACTAAACATGGTAATACTATTCAAAACTAGTATGAAGGCTCAAGCTACACCATTTTACAAGATTTCTCTGACTGACCTGTATTCCTTGAATTTACATATGAGATTATTGAGCAGGTGGAACAATGTTCTACAGAGATATCTAAATATTTGATAGTCACTCATATTTCACACCTTGTGAAAATACAAACCCCTGATATTATATATAGAAAATGTCTTAGAGACTGCTCAATGCAGTCTCATTTAGGAATGAGTTAAGATTTAGATAGCAGTACAGCATAATAAAGCTGAATGATAACTACTTGAGCTTCACTGCAGAAGAGAGTGAGAGGGAGAAGAATGGTGGACCACAGAGGAGCTGTATGTCATTGGTATTGTTTCAAAAAACAGAAAGACTTCAGAGAAGAGAAGGAGAAAAATAAAGTGTCCTGAATCTAGTTTCTTTTTAATCCACCAGATAGATTGGACTGAAAGTCAGATAACATGGGAAAAATAAAATAGAAAATAAAGCATTGTATAGAGCTGTTACAATGTAAAGAAGCTGTACTAGGAATCTAATTAATTTCCAAATAAATAAGAGAAAGAATAACAATAACAATTGCTAACGTGGATAGAAGATGGATCACATTTTATCATACATAATTTTAAAAAACCATACTAGGAATGAAAATTTCAAATTCGGGGATGGGAAGGTGGCTCAGTGGTAGAGCACTTTCCTTGCATGCCTGAGGCCCTGGGTTCGATTCTCAGCACCACATAAGTAAAAAGAAAAAAAGCCGGAAGTGGCGCTGTGGCTCAAGTGGTAGAGCGCTAGCCTTGAGCTGAAGAGCTGAGGGACAGTGCCCAGGCCCAGAGTTCAGGCCCCATGACCGGACCCCCCAAAAAAAATCAAAGTCATAATTTAAAATACAATTTATATTATAACTAGATAGTATAGCTCAGAGCTAAAACATTGGCCTAACATATGTGAAGAAATTGTGTGATCTCCCAAGCATTACAAAGTACACCCAAAGTACACACACAAAATAACAAATAAACACACACACACACCACATACACACATTTGTTATTATCATATTAAACAGAGGAAATTACCACAAATAGTAAAAGTATTTTAAAATATGAAATCATAATATTGCTCATACTATTTAAAAGTTTAGTAGAAATAAAATAGTCACAAGATTCTTGGATTCTTTTTTTTTAATTTTTATTTTTATTGTGAACATATTGTAAAGAAGGGCTACAATTTCATGGGCAAGGTAATAAGTACATTTCTTATCAAGCATTGTAGCTTCCTCCTTTGTTTACCTTCACATCCCTTCCCAGCCTCCCCCAGCCCCGCTGCACCAAAGTTGTAAATTTCGTTTTCGACATGACAACTTGTGCTTCTCATTGTTGCAATGGGTCCACCTGTATCCTTATTTAAACCACTTGTTCCCCCCCCACACACACAAATTATACGGACATCAAATACAGTGAAAGCAGGGGTTGCACTGTGGGGGAGGGACATGCAAAGAAACAAAGAAATAATCTTATAAATTCGTTAGAAAGCAATGCATGAGAGAAAAAGTAATTAAATACATATCTAAGGGTTCATTTTCCTAACATCACCTTACCTGACCTTTTCTGCTTGACTCATACATATATGGGATATTGCAAATAAGGGAAACAATGGAACCTATGTTTTTTGGGCTTGGCTTACTTCACGTAATATAATTTTTTCCAAGTCTTTCCATTTCCTAAGAAATGGGGCAATATCATTCTTTCTGAAGGAGGCATAGAATTCCGTTGTTTATATATACCACATTTTCTTGATCCATTCATCTACTGAGGGGCAACTGGGTTGGTTTCATATCTTAGCAATGGTAAATAATGCTGCAGTAAAATAGCTGTGCTGGTAGCTTTAGTGTGGTCTTGTTTGTAAACATTTGGGTAAATGCCCAAAAGTGGGATTGCTGGGTCATAGGGGAGCTCTATGTGAAGTCTTTTGAGGAACCTCCATATTACTTTCCAAAGTGGTTGAACAAGTTTACACTCCCACCACCAATGAAGTAAGGTTCTCTTCTGTCCACATCCCCTCCAGGATCTGTTGTTATTAGAGTTCTTGATGTCTGCCATTCTAACAGGGGTGAGGTGGTATCTCAGTGTTGTTTTGATTTGCATTTCTTTTATGGCTAGGGAGGTTGAGCATTTCTTCATGTGACTATTGGCCATCATTTTTTCTTCTTCAGAGAAGTTTCTCTTTAAGTCTTTAGCCCACTTCTTTATTGGGCAGTTATTTGTTTGAGGATTTGTTGTTGGGGGTTTAATTTTTTGAGTTCCAAGTATATTTTAGATATGAGACCCTTGTCCGTTGTATGGCTATTGAAGATCTTCTCCCAATCCGTGGGCTTTCTATTGATCTTGCTAGCTACTTCCTTTGCCATGCAGAAGCTCTGCAACTTCATGCAATCTCATTTGTCCAACCTTCCTTTGATTTGTTGTGTTTCCAGGTCTCTATTAAGAAAATTTTGGCCTGCGCCAAGGAGACCTAGAGTTTCTCCTATTCCATCCTGTAATGTTTTCAGAGTGTCTGCTTTGACTCCAGGTCTTTGATCCATTTGGTGTTGATTCTGCTTCAAGGTGATATATATGGATCTAGCTTTAGTTTTCTACAAGTACTTAACCTATTTTTCCAGCAACATTTACTGAAGAGGCACTCTTTCTTCCATTCTATTTTATAAGCTCCCTTATTTAAGATTAGATGGCTATAGGTCTGTAGTTTCATTACTGGGTTTTCAATGCTATTCCATTGGTCCTGAGGTCTGTTCTTGTGCCAGTAAAGAACTGTTTTTTTTTTCTATGGCTTTATATTAGAGTTTGAAATTTGGTATTGTTATTCCTCCAGGTGTGTTCTTTCCGTTGCGGAGCGTTTTTGCTATTCGGGGTCTTTTATTGTTCCATATGAATTTTTTGATTGCCTCTTCCATTTCCTTGAAGAATGAGGTTGGAATTTTGATACGTATCACATTGAATTTGTAGATAGCTTTGGGAAGTATTGCCATTTTCACGATGTTAATCTTTCCAATCCAGGAGCATGGGAGTTTTTGCCACTTTCTAAGTTCTGTTTTGATTTCCTTTTTCAAGTTTTTAAAGTTTTCATCATAGAGGTCCTTCACTTCTTTGGTTAAGCTAATTCCTAGGTATTTTAGTTTTTGTGGGGCTATCACAAATGGAGTTGCTTTCCTAATTTCAGCCACACTTTTCTCATTGTTGGGATACAGAAAAGCCATTGATTTTGGGGGTTTAATTTTATACCCTGGTAATTTGCCAAAGTTTTGAATTAGCTTGAATAATTTGGGAGTGGATTCTTATATATTAAGTAAAATGAAAATTAAGAAATAAAAGACATGAGAAATTTGTAAAAAAAAGTTTTAAGTAATGAACATTTTGAAATATGTGTCCTTTTATTTTGACAAAGGATTGATGTTACTAGTGCTTTAACTCAAGATTTATAATATGATAACCAGGTGCTCTATATCTTGCTAGGGATGGCTATATCTCTAATCATTTCACTCTGGAAATTTTATGATAAGGTCTCATAGTTTCTCAGTCTCTCCGAATTACAAACCCTATTTACACTTCCCACAATAGTTAGAAAATGGAAACCACAAATCACTATGCCTAGCTCAAACATTTTTTTAAATTCAAGTACAAATATTTCCAAAATGTGACCAGGTAATAAAGCCTTTTTAAATAAAGTATGTGCTTCTTGAAAATACAGTATTTGTTACATGGACAAATATGTTTAGAACTATAAGAAAACACATTTATTTAAATTCCCAAACCATATAAAATTTAAGAAAATAATTTTTACATATTCACATGTTAACTATTTTGAAAGCAAAATATATATCTGAATAATTTACATGTGTTAAAATTATACAAAACTAAATTAACAAATCCTACAACTCTGAAAAAAGAATTACCCTAAAGAAACCAAACAAAATAAGTTCAAAATTTGAAATTTAGAAAATAAAATGAAGTTTTCTCTTTAGTTGACTTAAGTAACTGTAAACCCTCTGTATATCAAGGTTTTAATAAAAAAATGCATAAACAAAGAAAGAAATATACCCATTTGTCAATAGCGACAGGAAAAACATCAGTAGTTTTTTTTGAGTGTGCAAAAATTCAATGGAAGAGATAACAATGTTCCTTCCATCATAAATGTACTCATTATCTTACTTATGTTACTGTATCCCCTCTGTACATTACCTTTACAGTAGAATTAAATTGAAATTAAAAATAAACTAATCAATATACCAATTAAGAATTCGTAGGGAGCTAGGAAGTTGGCTCAGTGGTTGTGTGCTTGCCTTGCATGCTTGAGGCCCTGGGTTTGATTCCTCAGCATCACATAAACAGAAAAAAAGCCGGAAGTGCCGCTGTGGCTCAAGTGGTCGAATGCTAGCCTTGAGCTAGCCTTGAGGGACAGGGCCAATCCCAGAGTTCAGGTTCCACGACTGGACCCCCCCAAAAAAAAACAAAAAGAAAAGAACCCCACCAGAATTACTAGAAGCCATTGGTTAAAAACTTTTTAGAAAACTGCCCTAATTACCCAAGTAATATAATTTGATGATACTATTTAAATACTTCAACTTCAGCAGAGAAGCCAAAAGTTTAAAAATGTTACAAAGTAAAGTAATAAATCAGAATATATTACTATAAATAATAATCAAAAGATGAATTTATAGTGGTAATCAAATATGTAAGAAATGAGGCAATTTGCCATTAGTTTGCACTTTATAAGTGAGAAGGAATTTTCTAGGTCTTTTAAAATATATAGTAAGTTTAATGAAGAAACTATTCTGTCACATCATATGAAACTGAGATGAAGCTGATATTAGAACAAAGAGCAGATTGTACTAAGTTTTGGATGTTAATGTTTATACTTATTTTGGTTGTGGGAAATTGTGTTCAACTTGGGGTATTATTTTTGTTAAATTGGTGTCATATCAGTGGTTAATTTTAGGATAAGGGTTCCCTTTCCACAAGAACTTGCTCCTGATCTGTCTTTTTAGCCTTCCCATTATCAATGGCATAAGAGTTGCACACCAACTTGTCTAGATTCCTACCTTGGTTGGCCTGGATTCTGTAGTCCTTCCAATTTTATTCTGTAGATAGTGCAGGATGGTGGAAATAATCCAATGCACCCAGCAATAAATAGAGAAGGAAGTCCACTAAACTTTTGGCCTGGGTTCTGTTCTCAAGCCTCCTCAATAATTAAGAGTTCAGATGGGAGCCCCTGGTGCCACGCAGTAAGACTATTTTTTTAAAGCAACTACACATATATATGACTTAGTCATGTGAAAACCTCAGTACAAGAATAAAAGATCAGTGAAACATAAAGGACAGGCCCAATTTTAACTTGCTACTTAGAGGCTGAATAAGCTTAGCTAGCTACTCAGGAGGCTGAGATATGAAGACCACTATTCAAAGCCAGTTCAATCATGAAAATAAATGTGATTATCTCCAAAAAAAAAAAAAAAAAAAAAAAAAAAAAAAAAAAAAAAAAAAAAAACAGAAGTGGAACAATGGCTCTAGTGGTAAACCACTATCCTTGGTCACAGAAGATTAGGGAGAGTGCCCAGTCACTTTCAAGCCTCAGGAATGATGAATGAATGAATGAGCACTTGCAAATGCACGTGCATGTATACGCGTGCATGTGTACACACACACTCTCTCTCTAACACACACACACACACACACACACACACACACAAATGAGTATTTCATGCAAAGTTCTTTTTTTACGGTGTTGTAATCTATTTCTCTGTATTAGTTTACAAATTAACAAAATCAGCTAAGCACCTACTTACATACAACTCATCATGTTTCTCTAAAGTGAACTCTCTTTTTGGAAGCATGCTTTATTTGAACCAAATGTAAATTATTCAGAAGTTCGATTTATCTCCCTCTATTCTGTAGAATTAGATGATTGTTTAGCTTGGTCCAAGCAATATAATTTTGTGAAATCCTGCATCAAGCAATGTATTTCTTTCACTAGACGGGAAGCCTCTTTCAAACAATTAATAATAGGTTTTCTTCTCCTTGCTAGCATCTGTAGTTTTAATATCTTCTTATATTTCATGATCTGTCTGTGTATGACAAAGACTGCTGTGAAAATAAAAAGACCCTTTGCAGCACTTATCATTTATATACCATTCATAGATATGAAGGTGTTTAAATATTACTGAAATTGCTTTGGAATGAATCATGTTCACCTTGACTATCGTGAAAAAGAAGAATTGGTTCCTCAGATCTTTAGGTATGAACTTGATTGAAAGAAACAAAAGGAAAAGTGAGGAACAACTCGACACATACATTCAAATGAAACAAAACAACCCAAGAAAACAAATTAATTAAGTACTGAAGAACCTGCAGGAAATGCAAAGACTTAAAAAAATCAGCTATGACAAGCTTATGAAAATCCTGACTACATGGGAGTCTACTCTTGTGAGGATAGAGGTGAAAGCCCAGACTGGACAAAGATGTGTACACAATGCCATGCACCTGATATTCTAAATTCCAGGAAGAATAACATAATGTGGACTGAGCTCAAGATCATATACAAGTATCTGAAAAATAATCAAGATAATTTAGGGCTGGAGACATGACAAAGTGGTCAGAACACCCATTTATGGGGCACAAGACACTCAATTCAAACTCTAATATTATGGGCATTAAAGTAAAAAGCTATGATTTTAAATAATTGGAATAATTGTAAGATTTGAATATTTGAGTGGAAAATGCATGAGAGAGATAGAATGAACCCATGGTGCAATGCTTTCAACTTAAGTGAAAATATTTTCTGGTAGTTCAGAAAAAAAAGTTACCTTGCAAATGAGCATGGTTGTGCATTTGGGTGATGGACATACTTTACTTACACAGGTGTAAATTAAATAGATTTTATTTGGGTAGTTTGTACTTCTTGAACTAAGAGCCTTGATGATGTCCCTGAAATTTTTCTCTCAAGGCTACCACTCTACTACTTTGAGCCACAGTTCCAATTCTGATTTTCTGTTGATTGTTTGGTGATAAGAGGCTCCTGGACATTACTGCCCAGGATGACTTCAAACCATGATCATCAGATCTCAGCCTCCCAAGTAACCAGGATGCCAGGCATGAGCCATCGATAGTTTTAATAATTTAGTAAACTATACAGTTACTGAAGTTATTCATTATCATTATAACCTGTGTAATATATGTGTGTATGTATATAACAATGCATACAGATAGAAATATCTTAACATATTTTTGTATCTACAGTAGGTTTATGAAATCATCCATTATAAAATAAAATGGAGACAAAAGTTAATAAGGAGCAAAACAAAGGAAATAACCACATGTTTCTTGTTGTTGAATGGAATACGAATTGCAAAAATCAGTTTGGGAAAATTATCTGTACGTTAACAAAATGGATAAGAGCTATTAATTCCAATCCATCTGTTTGCCCATGTTGTGCAACCTCACACATGAGTGTCAAAATCAAACCACAATTTTTGCCTTTGCTTTTAACTCACCTGTTATAATTTACAGGTTACATGAAGTAATCAAATAAAGATTAAAATAATATTATGTGAGGCTATGAATTGGAGCTGAAAATTATATTAAATGTGATAATAGCTAATTTAATTGCATACTTCTTACTTTTACTCTGTGATGTCCCTCATTCCCACATTAGGAAAGTACATAGATGGTTCTCACTAAATTATATGTACAATTATGAAATAATGTATTGAAAAAATATGGGAACAATGTGGTTTTAGCTTATTTAGACCTGTAGGGGGAAGTGTGTTTTTGAGGACTTGCAATACATTGTGATGAAGATGAAGGGAGGGATGTTCTTATTCTGGAAAACTGGCTAGAGGATTGCTCCCATAAAGGTAGTGATGAATTCTACCAAAAGATTACAATAAAATCACTTTCACAACCATGTTCACTGCTGCACTATTCACCATAGCCAAGTTACGGAAACAACCCAGATACCCTTTGGCCGAGTGATGGTTAGAGAAAGTGTGGCACATATACACAATTGATTGCACCCATCCATTCTGAAGACTGTTACATTATTTGCAACGAAATGGATAGATCTAAAAATATATTAAGTGAACTAAGTCACTAAGTGAACTAAGCCAGACACACAAAGAACCCATGTTTTGTCTCATATTTGGAAGCTAGAACTTTATACAGGTTTACACAAATATATTAACCAAAGCGTGCTATTTGCAGAGGAGTATTTCAAAGGTGTAATTTCTTATAAAATTGAAGTTTTAATCCAACAAAATATATATCAGGAAACTATCACTTGGAAGATGTGAGGGGAAGTCAAAAGGAAGGAATAAAGAGAGTTATGGAGGAAGAGAGTAAAGGTGTAATATTCAATGCAGATAGTATGAAACTAGAAAAAATTAAAGTGGGGTGAGGTTTGGAAGGGTGTGGAAAAGTTATATAAAGATCCATTATACTTAAAAAAATACTGATATGTTGAATGGAAATTCCATTGTCCAAGTATTTAAGATAATAAAATATAATTAAAAACAATGGAGACATCTGATCTTAAATTCTATTTCCATCTCTTTTAAAAAATTAAATTATTTGCTTTATAAATTGATCAGAGGGATGGATTTTGTAGTTAGCTAGATCATTTCACATCTGTCTCTCTCTTCCTCTCTCCCTTTCATGGTTCTCATAGGTAATATGATTGTTCCATAATTATCCTAATTTATTTTGCTTTTATATTTTTGGTTGCATCATTTCATTTTCTGCTCTGCCATTTCCCAATTCATTTACATAGAAAGCATTATTTCCTATTTTCTCATTCCTAGAATAAGCTGCACATGAAGACACCACTGGTCCTCATTTTCAGTCTGTACCTTTGAATACGGAGGAAAATCTTTCCTCTGCTCTCTACCAATTCCCTACTCTCCAGTTAGAATAATTTAGAATAGTAAAAATTAAAAAGGAGAAAATAAATAATAGTGAAAAAAACAGATGCAGAAAATTTACTGGATTTTTCTGACCAGTTCATCCAATGTGAACTATTGGAGAAATACATGGACACCTCATTCTCACTGGCACTCAAAATCTCTGGCTAGGCAATTCTGATGAAGATGAGGAACAAGATGAAAAAGTAAGAAATGGTATCAATTGCAAAAGAAAAATGGAGAAGTATTCATGTAAATTTCTTCTTTGGTCTGCCGAAAATAATCGCCTTACTACAGTGTAGAGACTACTTTCCAAAAAGGCCACTCATGTGAATGCTAGGGATAATGATGAATATACACCTCTTCATCGAGAAGCCTACAGTGGGCACTTAGATATTGTCCATGAGTTGGTGGCTCAAGGTAGATATTCATGCAATAATCGTGAATGTCTGGACAACCCTGCACAGTACTTATACATGGAATAATACCAGAGTGGCTTCTTTATTTCATCATGATGCAGATACAAATGGCCAAACTAAAGGCTTCTTGAACCCCTTGCATCTTTCTGCTGAGAATAGAAATAGCAAAGTTATGCTAGATCTCCTTCTGTTGAACCATTATATAAAACCAGGTCTGAAGCACAACTTGGAAGAAACTGCATTTGATATTGCCAAAAGAATAATTATGTATCACTACCTCTTCGAAGTTGTAGAAGGCTGTAGAAATTGTTCTCCTAAATCCTAATGGTTTGGGTAAGTTTCTTAAATTTCAAAATTGCCAGTCCATCCTAGGTGTCCATACAAAATATTTTTACAATACAGCAGCAATATCTTACTTTAAAAATTCATGGATTCCATGGTATTCTTCCAAGTGAACTGCCTGACTTTGATATAAAAATATATTTGAGTTGTTTTTATACACCTATAATGATTTTTGTGATTTTTTAATCAGAAATAATTTTAAGTTATCTGTTGAAATTAGTAGTACAGAAACTAAAGATAATTCTGGTGCTTTTCTGAAACAGTGTATTTAAAAATATTTAGTATTCTGTTTGTATAATGTCCATAATCTATTTCATTCTCTCCTAGATACAATACTTTGAATTCAATATTGTTTTACAATATATAGGTTCATTAATAAATGTGGCCTTTCAGATTGCATTCCATATAGAAACAGTTTAAGATTCCTTTAATTCCTAGGTCCTTATAGAATTTTCTTTCTTTGGGATAAAATGACAATGTTATCATATTTCAAAGTTTTATAAAAGTTAGGCTATGTAAAGGCCTTTCTAAAAAGGTGAAGATTGAATACATTGATGTCAAACTAACATTTATTTCTATTAATTACATGTATTATTACACTTGTATATTTGTACTCAATTTTTAAATTACTGTTTAATTTCTTGCATCTGAAGAATGAAAAATATGGAATACTTCACAAATTTTCATATTATCCTTGTACAAGAACCATGTAAAACTCTGTATTGTAATTTGGGTAGACGTGCTGCTGAAGCATGTAGTATCCTGTAAATTTAAATAGTTAATGATGCAATCTTAAGACAGGCATATATCCTTGGTTGCCTATTTGTAACAAGGAAACCTTATTGTTCCCAAAATTTCTATTCATCTTATTTCTGTAAAATTCTGTGTATGGTGGAAAAAACATATTGTTTCTTCGATTGCTCACATTTGCAATTTTTGTCAATGATTATTTTAAGTCTTTTTCATTTGAAATTTGATCATACTTTGAAGCCTTTATAGCTAGGTCCAAAGGTGATGGCTTTTCAAATACTTATTTATCAACTGATTTAGCTTTGTGGAGCTAATGCATTGAAAGTAAGCCTTACTTAAGAGCTACTTCTAAACTTCAGCAGCATAAAATTTCCCAAATAAAGGCTTACTGGCACAAATGTCTCCCTGACCCTTTACCCTTGCTCCATGTAGGAACAGACCAACCAGAATATCTTACTCTGATAGCATAGATTGTCTTTCTGGAGCAAAACTAATCTTAGTTACAAGGGATCATAGAGAGACGAACAGTTCAGACAGAAATGTTCAGACTAGAAGGTCTTTTTTCAAAATATAATTGTTTATTACACCCTACTATTTCAAAAGTAGCTAAAGCCAAGAAGGTGAAAAATTATTCATATGCATGATTCCCTAATGCCCTGGCCTGTCTACCATCCAACCAGGCAGGAACTTACACCACTGATTTTCTATCACCAAATATATTCCATAGTTCCAGGAGAAGTCCATATGTTTCTCCTCGTTATTAGGCCTTAATTTGGTAATGTTTTCATCACAGTGTTTCCTCTTGTCTCTAGGCTGTACATCTCTGAATGGTAATGCTTTAGTTCTAATTCTACCAAACACTGAGGTAGAGGTAATGGAATAATACTTTCAAACAGTTGCCTTTGATACCATAACCACAACAGAACAATGCAAAACATTTTCACATATTATATATAATTATATATTTTATATTTATATGTGCTGATTTTATATTTCACACAGTGAATTTTACTAGAATTAATTGATAATTTGACAAATTAATTGATATTTATTCCAATAAATAGATTGGAATATAAATAATCAGGATTAGAATATATATTAGAATATAAAAAGTATCAATGCAATGTTTTCGGTATAAACTTGTGATACCTTCTAAGTGTTCTTGGTTTCTGAATTCACATGGTAAAAAAAAAACAAAAACAATGTTGTTTTCCTCTAATCTATAAGGGATTTTACTCTGCTCATGTTTATTGTTTTAACTCTCTTGTCCCAAACTGATTTTCTCCATATTTCTGAAGCATTCCTACTGATTATACTCAAATTTTATTGATATGATATATAAAAGCTATTGTTCTTCTACAGGATCCACGGGTCCTAGGATCCCAGGTCCCAGTTATCCGCATCATCAGATAACTAGGGCAAGAGTTCTCACCTAGGCCCATGCAACATGCCAGCAGAAAGTAATTGAAGACCCATCTCAATTTCTCATTTCCTATATTTCAGGGCCCCAATTCCTTGAAATGCAGGAATTAGCAGTAAGCAATTTGGGAAATGCAAGGCAACCTAAAATGCAAGATGAAATCACAAAATGTGAAAGTACAGTAATTCAAGCTTTCAATTTTCAGATGACCATCCCATATGAGTGAACAAGACCACAAATGTCACAAGATTATTTGTAATACCCTTCTCCTCATAATTAATAAATGATTTCAGTCCAACATCATCAGGCCAAAAAATAGTTCCTGGAACGATAGATTCATAATTGTCTACCAATGCTAGGAATACTTGACATAGAGGTCAAATATAATTCAGGAAAACATTAATTGAGAAGATCCTTAGTGCTTCAAAACACTGGTACTTCAGTAAAACTTGGTTCTGTAGTATAAAATGTTGTCATTCTCAAGCAAATGATAACCTACATTGAATCTCCTGAAAGTATATTCTTTTTCAAATAAACTTTTTAAAATCACATTTGCCAAAATAACACTTTACAAGTAGATGATATTTAGTGATGTTACAGGTTTTTCATGTGTAAGGAGCAAGTTACAATAGAGTTGATTTATTTACACTGCACTAATGCCAAACAAGTTCAACCATTCATTAAAGTGTAGAAATAGTACCCCCCTCCATTTGTGCTTTTCAGTAGGTGCCTTCGAAAATTTGTTAACTAGATCAGCCTCCCATATTTCAAACCAAAACATTAGCTAATAAAGTAAATTTCATCACATAATAAGTACATTTTAAAAAGTCATGAATTTTTGCCTTATCATATGGTGTTTTATGTTTTCCCTATCTGTCTAGCATAGTAAGAAATATGATTTTAAGTCTTGAATATGGGTACTCATCAGATTTGACAAACATAAAACTGTCTTCTATTTTTATCATATTCCTCTACAGTAGTAAATTTTTAGTTTTCTTCTTTTGCCAAAACTTATAGTAGTAGAAAATATTATCCCATGTAAAATAAAGTAATCACAAACCACTGTACAAAGCCATTTATAAAACTGGTGGTTAGGAACACATTCTAAGGCATTTTTAAACTTTCTTGTTGACTACAGATTAGTCAAAAAAAACAATACTCTTTGGCGTCTAATTTGAATTAATTATCCATTTTTAATCGGAGGACCATCAACTTGAATGTTATCCGACTAGACAATATTTTCACAATATACTTACCAATATTTTGAAAAAAGAATAAATATAGTCCATTCTCATACTAAAAGGGAAAACAGTTTAATTCTATGGAAATTTATAACTTTTAAAAGTAAATAAGTTGTTAAGAAGACAGAATGTATGTGTTCTTCAACATTCCAATGACTAGTAACTACTCATTTTTAAATTCAGAAGATTCCATACCTGAGAGATTCAAAAAAGTACCGGCTTGCATGTTATGTAATTCTGCAATAGATGCATTTTCCAAAGGGATGTTACAGATTGAGGTTCAACAGAAAAAAAAACACATTCTGGTAGAGGATAAAACTATGTAGCATTGGTAATAATTAATTCTTCAAGAGTAAGCAATTGTTTATCTCAGTAAGCTAGTTTTTTTATGACCATCAATCCCAATATTTATGATATAGAGTCATCCTAGCCCAACAGTTTCCAACTTTTAGGGTGCACCTCAAACTTCCCTTCATTCACATCATGAATAGCTTATCTCTATTGTGAAAAAATAGAACTCTACTAATGTGATGACATACATGTTCTGGAAAGAATACCATAATAAACTGGGTTGCATCATCCCACCCCCCACCCCCCGCCACTGGTATTCTTGAGATCGGAACACTTGTAAATATTATTTATATTTATACTTTTTAAACTATCTTTTAAATTCTGGATGCTAAGATTGGAAGATTACAGTTGAAAGCCAACCCAGGCAGAAAGATTCCCTAGATTCTTATCTCTAATAAACATTTCAGCAAAAGCCAGATGCAAGTGGCACTGAGGTTGAAGTGGTAGGGCACGAGTCTTGAGCATAAACAAGCTCAGAGACAGTGTCCAGGCCCAGAGTTCAAGCCCTAGGACAAACCAATAAAACAAAAACAAATCCAAACCTAACATTTTTCTCAGTGTATACAGTAGCAAATAATTAAGGAAATTGCTTCATGTGTGACATACAGGTAGAAGAAACAAGATGTCACATGATTATTCTCTTCATACCATGTTATACCAAAGATTCCAAAAATGGCTCTTATTCTAAATTTATAAATTAATATCATCAATTTTTTGCCAACTCTGTCTACAACATTCACATTAAGTTCTAATTATAACTCTCTTGAAAGAATATTCTAGGGAAATAGAATGCAAAATCATTTGTGAATTTGTCATTAACTCTCTACTTAAAAAGAATTTCGTAGAATCCTATAGAATATAAAATTTCAAACAAAAACAAATTATTTTAAATCTAAATTCTAATTTAGCCAGATCTTCAAAATCCTATATTAGACGAACTTTGCTGTTTTTCCAGGCTTAATCTTTTGTAATCCTGCATCATTTCTTTGGGATACAACAGAATGATGATAACTTATTTTTCAAATTTTGGATGGGAATCATAAGTCATTTAACATCTAGGAATGTTCTGTAATGAAGAGAGAATTTAAAACACAAGTGAGGATTAAGTATGAGTTGCATTTCAACAGGAAATTTGACTTCTCAAAACATAATGACAAAATTAGCCCAAACGTCCAACTATGTATTCCTTTCTTGTTTGTTTTGTTTTATTAAGACAAAATTACCTGGTCCAGGGAACATATCACTATGTAATTCCATTATCTAATCTCCTGTCTTAATCTCAGTGCTAGAATTCTAAGCTTGTATCACATTGCCCTGCCATAGTTTCTTGGTTTATTTAATCTAGATACAGACTACCAATTCTGAACTTCTCCAGTGATATTATACACCAGAGTGACTGCTTAGACTGTTTTCTATTTTCAAGGATGTTCTAATATTTGACACAGGATATGAATATTTTCAGATGCACCTGTGGGATCTCTGATTCATTCCGCCATGGATCTGATCCCTTTAATAATGATTATTGACTCTCTTACTATCTCTGATCCCTACCAATGAAATATTCTCAAACTTATTTGAAGGAAGTTCATTTGAGGACTTCTAATATTAAAAATTATCACTTGATTCTAGTCTTGTTCAGGACATACATTTATTGTTTTCTAACTTTTCTACACATTCTGAGAGTTGTTTCATTTGTGTATTTGTGTGTGCATATATAAGTGCTTCTTTGTCTATGTGTATGCTTGCATGTATGCATGCAAAAGCCTCAAGCTCTTATTCAGCTCATGACTGGTATTCCATCACCTGAGCCATTCTTCCAATCCAGCTTTTGACTGCTTAATTTTATATACAGTTGCAAAGAGTGTTCTGCCCTGGCTGGATGCAAACTGAACTTCCAAGATTCCTTTACATTCTTAGGTTTTATTTCTCAAGGGCTATCAAATTTTAAACTACAAACATTTTTTGAGGGTAATGTCTAAGCTGTATCCCAGATTTTTAACTCAAGAATTATTTTTTGTTTGTTTTGGTGGTTGGTCCAGTCATGGGGCCTGAACTCTGGGCCTGGGCTCTGTTCCTCAGCTCTTCAGATCACGGCTAGCCCTCTACCACTTGAGTCACATTGCCAATTTCAGCATTTTTCGTTTTTGCTTAAGTGGTGCTGAGGAATTGAACCCAGGGCCTCATGCAGGCAAGGCAAGAGCTCTACCACTGAGACACCTTCCCAGCCCCTAACTCAAGAATTCTTATAAAGATAGTTGAACCCACACATTACATACCCTGAGTGTACACTGTTAGGAATGTGATCGTAAGGTGGGTCATGTTGAGATATGAGGATTGAGGTTCAAAGCCAGCCCAGGTAGGAAAGTCCCAGAGACTCTTTTCTCAAATTAACTGAAAGAAAACTGGAAATGGCACTGTGGATCAAGTTGTAGAGCATTAGCCTTGAACTGAATAGAAGAGAGACAGCTCGCAGACCCACAGTTCAAGTGCCAAGACCACCGCCAACAAATATATGTGTGTGTTCATGTGTGTAAAGAAAAAAAGAAATGTGATCTTAGCCACCAGTTCATTGCTAGCATAATCCCTGCTCTCACAAGATGGACATTTTTTCCAGTTAATTCCATGTTGTTATATTTGACTTGCATTGAAAACATAATCATTCTTCCATTCTACTTTCTACAAAGTTGCATGATTACCAAACATGATTTACAATGGGATTGGCCTCATACTTCATGTTCCACGTAGGAGTCTTGCTTTCTGTATATCACTCCGATAAATCTACATACTGGACTTGGCTTTTTTGTTTCAATGTTGCCTTATTTGTAGTCTTCTATATTGTATTGAACCCTTATACTTAAACACAGAACTTCTCTTTCTCCTATTATTGCTATTGTTTCCTTACTGTTAGCTCATGTACACTTGGGAAACAATGAACAGCACATACACTCACAAAAAGAATGTTCTGAAAACCTTCCCATTTAAAATTCACCTTTATTTACAGAGAACTTACAAAATTTGAACTCAATGTACTCATGTATAATGTATGTATAAGCAATATAAATTTTATATTTTCCTTTTACTAAGTTGTCTCTGAAACACGTGTTACCTTTCAGGTCCATAGGTGTTCTAGTGTTATTTCAGTGAAGCCAGAAAACATTCATTATACCTCAAGCAGCACCATCGATTGTTACTGGAAGTAACTGTTACTGGATTTGGAAACTGACCCCAGGAGAGGAATGGAACATAGAGGAATAACAAAGTTCAAGTTACCTTGTGCTTTCCTTTTTACTGTACAAGAAAAGTATCCCAAGGCTTGAAGGAAACTCTGCCCCTGGCTTTTTCGAGTGTGTTCTTTACTCATATAAAATTTTTCTGTAAACTTCTAGTTCATGTGTTACAAAAAGAAATAATGTACCATTTGAAGGCCAGCATAGAACAAAAGAAAAAAACATTGTTTTAAAAGTGTTCTCCAGCAAAGGAACAAAGACATGGAGGTTTTAAAGTGCCTTATGGATGGATATTTCAATCCAGAGATGATTCTCTTGATGCAGGAGTCAGTTATCAGTTCCTTTGGTCTAGTCCTGAGTTCTCCAGAGCAATAAGGATTCCAAAAAAGCAGGATCCAGTGAGTTTGATCAGCAAAAGGAGCATCTTCTCTGACCAGTACTCCTTTAAGGAGGGTCCCAAAGAAATATCTGGGATTTTTGTTTGCTTGTTTGTTAGTTTGTGCTGGTTCTGGGTCTTGAATCCAGAGGCTGGATCTTGCCCGTGAACAGTTGTCTTTCCTGCCCACCTGCCCCCAAAGCTAGTACACTACTGCTTGAGCCAAAACCCCACTTCTGGTTTTTTGGTGTTCAATTTGCGATAAGAGTTTGACAGACTCTTCTGCCTGGTTTGGCTTTGAATTAAGATAGTAAGAAAGCTAAGTGACATCAACTGTATAGACTTCTCTTTTAAAACAAGAAATATTAGATGAAGTTTATTGTAAAGCTAATATTTGACAATTTTAAAGGAAGAGAATATGTCTAGCAAAGAAGCCATAACGTAAATAATTCAGCAAAAGTAGGTGCACTGAATCATTTTGAAATTACCTTTTTCTGCTTGAGAAAATTATTGATCTTGTTCTTCCTTTTGGGGAAACTTAAGGTAATATTTGCACTTTTTGTTGGTTGTGGGGCTTGAACTCTGATCCTGGGTGCACTCCCTCACCTCTTCAGCTCAAGTTGAGCACTCTACCGCTTAAGCTACAGCACCACTTCTGGGTTTCTGGTGGTTAATTGAAGATAAGTGTCTCATGGACATTCTTGACCAGGCTATCTTTGAACCGCAATCCTCCGGTTTCCTGAATAGCTAGGATTACAGGCATGAACCACCAACGACCAGCTCATATTTGCGTTTATGTGTGCTGAACGACACTATGTAAACAAATAATGGAAATTTGAATCAAATGATGGCATTGCAGCTTTTCAGAAAATTTGAGGTAACAATAAATATGTCCTCCTTGTCCATGTGGTTTCATTAATAACTCATCAGTTATGGGACCCTTAAATGATCATTCTCTTCGGTCTGTGTAGGTATTTAGTATCAGGAAATGTTCATAGAGAAACATAGAAAGACTAAGATTTTTAGAAAGCGAAGAAGATAAAGTAAGAAAAAATAGCACAGAAGGAGATACATTTATTAAGAGGTAGCGTAACAGATTTAGAATGTTAAAGGTAATGAGGAATAAGGCTAGTTGATAACTATTTGTTCAATATCCAAAAATGGTTCTCTAAAACAGTTTCTGGTATACCTTACTTATTACCACTTATTACTTAACTCTGGAATTATTCCTTCTCTTCTTTCACAACTGATAATTTGCCTCTGCTGTTTTGGTGAAATAAATGACCAAAAATATTTCCAAATCTCACTTAGACTACACTTCTCATTGTGATTAGCAGTGACAATTCAAAAACCTGGAATCTTTGAATTTCCAGAATTAATCTTCACCTGACATCTAAGTACATCCAAGACATTAATTGCTGTGACCTAATGAACAAAACTTTTTTTTCAACACAATATCCTAATATAACTAAAGTTCATGAATTAGGGACTATTGTCAGGTGTCAGTAGGCATGAGCAATAATATATTCCAAGTATGGGTTCTTTATTTTGCATTTACTAATTATATGTTTTTTGGTTTGGTTTTGCTTTGGGATTTTTTTGTTTTTTTTTGCTCAAGGCTATCACTGTACCACTTGAGGCACAGCACCACTTCCAATGTTTTTCTGTTTATGTGGTACTGAGGAATTGAACTCATGGTTTCATGCATGCTAGGCAATCACCGTATCATGAAGCCACATTCCCAGAGCCCTGAATGACTTTCTTAAGTTGACATTACATTTTCATTCAGTAACTATGTACCATAGTATTGTCCAGGTGATAGAAAATAATGTAGAAAAGAATACAATAAAATAAATCCAGTGAGGCAAGATGGACAATGAATAACCCTCACAGTCTCTCAATGGCACAGAGGGTTTACCTCATGGAGATCAACACGCTGAATGAGACAGCTCCTGACCCACAGCCTACCTCCAGAATGAGTGGGCCATCTTGGGTTCCAGCCACCTGGGGACGTTGTGCCACCTCCTACAGCACCCATTCAACCAGTTCCTGAGAGAAAGAGAGAGAGAGAAATCAGAATTACACTTAAATTGGGTGCCAGTGGCATAAAACTCTAATCCTAACTACACAGGAGGCTGAGATATGAGGATCATGGTTCATAGACAGCCCAGGCAGGAACGTCTGTGAGAATCTTATCTCCAAAGAACCACCAGAAAACTGGAAGTGGCACTGTGATCTCAAGTGATAGAGCGCTAGCGTTGAGCTGAGGAGCTCGGGAACAGTGCCCAAACCTAGATGTCAAACGACTGAAAAGAAGTGGACTTCTCACCACAAGAAGTGGACTGAATAGCACCCATTGTCCTAGGGAGCATGGTAGAGAAGTCAGACCGAGCTTCCTGTGAATTTGAGGTTATAAGTAGGTCACCTGGCTTCTCTGTGCCTCGGTTTCCCCAGCTGCAAAATTGAACAAAGTGAAAGATCCCCTTCCTCATGGGATAGGGTAATAATGAAAGAGCCATGTTTCGGTTCATAATCCCACACCTGTTGCACTATTAATAACAAGCCCCACCTGAGCCCTTTCTGGTATCTTCCTGTCATATGCTCACAGAATTGCCAAAACCTTATCTAAAGGTCGCTCCCTCTCTGCCTAGCCATTCCACAGAGATCTCTCTGTATAAATCCCTTGTTTCCTCACAACTGTCCTGTGAGGAGACAGGTCCAATGATTGAGGCCCTACAAAGAGCTTCACGTGTGGTCAAGAATCTGTTGCTGTGGACTGAGTTTGGGATAATCCATCTACACCTATGACTGAGCATGACACCACATGTCTATCATCCCAATTACAGAGGACCAGGCCTGGTGGAGCATATCTTTCACAGGAGGACCGTGATCCAGCCCAGCCTGATCATATTTAGTTTCTATCTCAGAAATGCTCAAGACAGAAAGGTGGCTCATCAGAGCCAGGGAGAGGAAACACCCAAAGGGGACATGGTGCCTCCAGTGGGGTGTTTGACCCAAGGTAGGTTGGTGTTGGGGCAGCCACTCACCTGTGCTGCTGGGAGAAGCTGTTGGCAACTGCTCCAATTGGGGCAGCAGCGATGGTGGCAGCATCGCGGACACATGGGCCCAGAGCAGAAGACTAGGGGCAGGGACCAGGTCAGGGATTTAGGCCTGCTGGCAGCACGGCCTTTCCTGAGGTTTGAAACCTGGCACCATGTGAAGGGAGTGAAAGGGCCAGGTGGGGGTGGGAGCATCAATTTTCTACTATACTCCAAAGTCACCTCAAGTCTCTTCCTCTCCACTCAGCCACCGCTACTTTCCTCAACTGCTGGTAATGGTGTAAACTAACAGAGGGAATCCCAGTGCTACCTGGCAACATGGAATGTTGCGTGGCCACCATTCTTGTATTCCATTGGTCAGAAAGAAGCATAAAAGAATGGTGGTGTGGCCAGAATCCTGTGAAGCATGCAGCATGGGTGGAGTCAAGAACACAACGGTTCTCCCAAGCCCTTTTCCCAGGAAATTCTGTCCAATTCAGTTGGAGAGAAGAGGGTGACCTGCTTTAACTGGATGGCTACACAGATTGTTGTGTATTTCTGTTTGTTGCTAGTCCCAGACCTTGAATTCAGGGTCTGGGCACAGTCCATGAGCTGCTTTTCCTCAAGGCTAGTCCTCTACATTAGAGCCACAAAGCTTCTGGCTTTGTTGGCACTGAAGTTGGACAGGGGTCTCAAGAATTTTCCTGCTTAGGGTGACTTTGACCATGATCCTAATATCACAGCCTTGTAAGTATCAAGGAGGTCTGCTGAGAGCCACTGGTGCCTGCCTAATCACTGGTCTTGTTTATGTTCTTGGACAGACTGGTGAGTTCCCTATCCTCAGGTTGAAGTGGTGGGAGCTGGAGCCCACTATTCGAGTCCTGGTCCTGCCACCTCTAAATGGTAGGAGATCCTAAGAAACTTGTTCCTATCCATGCGATTACCAATGGAATGTGATATAAGTCATGATTGAACAATTCTTGAATAATTCTAGGATAAAATTATACACAATTATATTACACTACTCTGATTGATTTTAGTTAATATTTTATTAAGTATTTAAATAATCACATTCATTAAGTGGAGGCATAACGACATACCTAAGAATGGGGCCTCACATACTATAAAGGTGACATTTTTTCTACCAGGACTGGGATTGGAACTCATAGTCTGGGTAACTCTGTTGCACTGTGTCGGAAGAGGAAACTTGCTTCCTTGAAGTCAAGAAATTCAAGTCTGTTCCTTAGGCCTGAAATCGATCCCCAGCAATAGAAAAAACCCTATTCATGTACAATTTACATCCATGTTTTATAGTTATACACATATGTTGACTCCATATTGTGTTCAGTGTAGTTATTTTATTTTTTGTTTTATTCATGTATTGACCATTTATTATAATGACTATTATAGCAAATAGAACATTGACTACATAGGATATAGGTCTACATATGTATTCCACCTCATACCTGACACGCAGAAGATTCACAGTAAAGGAAAACATGTGTCACCATCAGCTTCTTAATCCATGATTCATTGTTTGGAAGTGCTGGCATCTGAACTCATGGCCTACAAGGCCAAATTCATGAATTGGTGAGTGTAAACACACCATCCTGGGGCAAATTGAGCTGACAGGTTGTTCCCAGGACCTGAGAATGGGCCCCAGGGGTTAACTCAATAAGAACAGATTGACATGCAAATGGCAGTATGCTAAGAAATATATATATTTATAGAGTGCCAGAGATGTCTATACATTATTTGGTTACATAGACTATATTCCTACCAATTCCTGGGTATTTATTATGTGTCCATGTTATTAATGTTATTGTTTTCATTCTTAAAATATTAATGAAAGCACTCAGTGTCCTGAAATTATTGTGTTCCTGTAAATAATAATATTCTTTTAATGCTTCATAAATATTAAATAAAATCAACCAGCCTTCTGAAATGATGCTGTTTAATTTTATAGGATCATGATTCACGATCAACTCATTCAGCAGTGACATTGACAAAATTCTAGTGTTATTCCTTTGGATGGGAACCAGTTTCTTAGTACCTCCTGTCATTGGTTGTTGTCAGGACGGGGATTCGCAATGAGGGCCTATGTTGCCACGTGGGCTTATGGCTTCCCTGATAGTCTGCCAGCCTTCAGAAATGCAACATGAAGTAACCATTGCAACAGTGTCATTCAGACCCATAAGGGTCACTGTGCAAATCAAGAAAACATATAAGGCCACATTTTTCTGTGCATTGTTTTCCCTACAACACCTGGGGGTGTAGGACCCCAGCAGCACCTGGGTGTCCAGTGGCTGCACCCCATCTTAGGGTTATCGAAGCTAAGGCGGACTTGCTACGACCTGAGTTCAGGCCCCATGCTGAGAAAAAAATTAGCTCCCTGGCTTGCAATTCACACAGTTTATACTTACAGGCTTTGGATTTGAACTCAGGATCTGGTTAAATCTGCAGCAATGTGGATAAAGGGGAAGATCACCTTACATGAAGATTAAAAAGTCAGGCATGTTCACTAGTCCTGAATTCAAGACACAGCCCTGGAAAACATACTATTTATATGTATTGTAAAGATAGGATTTATACTTACCTATAGATGTTCAGTCCATACATGTTTGCTGTAGTTGTTCCTTGTATCTTTTGTTTTATTCATTTATTTACCATTGATTTTACTATGATGAAACACATTCTGTTTAATACATTGATGAAAAACTATCACAGAACATCCATATTTGGAGAAATGTTCTCCATTACGCCTGACCCCCAGAATTCTCAGAGAAAAGAAAAACAAGTTTCACATTCTCCTTCTTACTCCACAATCCACTTCTTGGTAGTGCTGGGATCTGAATTCAGGGCAGAGCAAAACAAATTGGCCAATCAGTCAAGGTGATCATCTGAACCTGTGAGCAACTAAGGAGTATGGCCATTCCCAGAATCTGACATTGATCCCCAGGGTGGTCCACTATAGTCATAAATTCATAATTTAAACATAGGATCTATGTTGACATACATGTTTGGACAGCATCTTGTGTTCAGTGCAATTATTCTCCTTTTTTTGTCTCTAATTCATGGAGGTATTGTGTATTTTAATAAATATGGTGACAAGTATAACTGTGCTGACATAGATGACAACCTGTTCTGATAGTTACAGGGTTGTCTATCATATTCTCCATCATATTTGAGACGCAGGACTTTCAAAGGAGAGGATAAAAGGCATAATGACTGGCTTCTGACATCAGGATGAATCTTTTGTCACGGCTGGGATTTTAGCTCAGGTCTGGGTAACTCTGTTGCACTGTGGGAGAAGGGGAAGCTCACCATCTTTGAAGAGTAGAATGTCAGGTCTGGTGCAGGGCCTGATTTGAAGCCCCAGCACTGGACAAAATAACAAGCCCACCTTTTTAAAACATAGGATTTCTCTTTAACTGAAGGTGTGGTATGCATCTTGCATTCAGTGTAGTTATTCTTTTTATTTTGTGTCTTTTTCAAGGATGTATTTTGTATTTTATTGCATATGGAGTGACAGATATAACTGTGCTGACATGGATGACAACCTATTCCCATGGCTAAGAGTTGCCTCTATAGCATTCTCCATCCTCAATGAGACCCAGGACATTCACAGGACAGGAAAAACTGTGCCACCTTAGGCTTCTCACATCAGAATGAATCTTTTGGTAGTGCAGGAATTTGAACTCAAAGCCTAGCAGGCCCAATTGGTGAATGTGTCATGGTGAGCTCACCAGGCTTTGAGCCACTAAGGAACTAAGCCATTCCTGGGACCTGAGATGGAGCCCTGGTGGGGGCCAATATAGTCATAAATTCATAATTAAATAGAGGATCTATATTTCCAAACATGGATGGGTGGCATCTTGCGTTTGGTGTAGTCATTCTCTTTGTTTTGTGTCTTATTCATTGATGTATTGTGTATTTCCTTGAGTATAGGATGACAAATATAACTGCGGTGAACTGGATGACAACCTATTCCCATGAGTATAGAGTTGCATATACATTCTCCTTCCTGGCTGAGCCCCAGAACTTGCCCAGTACAGGAAAACAGGTGCAACGACTGGCTTCTCACATCAGGTGAATTTTTGGCAGTGCTGGGATTCGAACTTTGGGCCTAGGAGGCCCAACTGCCCAATGGGTCCATGTGATCACACCAGACTGTGAGCCACTAAGGAGCTGGGCCGTTCCCAGGAACTGAGATCGAGCCCCAGGGAGGCCAAAATAGTCCTCAATGATCATTCAAATATGGGATGTATATTCACATCCGTGTGTGGACTGCATCATGCATTGAGTGTAGTCATTCTCTTTATTTTGTATGTTATTCATGGGTGTATTGTGTATTTTCCTGAGTATATGATGACAGGAATAACTGGGCTGACATGGATAACAACTTATTCCCATGGCCACAGGGTGGCCCATGCATTCTCCGACCTAGCTGAGATCCAGGACTTGCACAGGACAGAAAACAGGTGCAACGATTGACTTCTGACATCAAGATGAATTTTTTGGCAGGGCGGGGAATATGAATTCTGGACCTAGCAGGACCAAGCGGTGAATGGAGTCATATGAGCACACCAGCCTTTGAGCCACGAAGGAGCTAGGCCGTTCCAAGGACCTGCGATTGAGCCTCCGCCCCCGAGGGGACAGCGGGGAGCACAACAGTCATCCATTCACAAGGTGAAGGTAATATGGAAATAAGTACACATTAAAATAGAGTAGGAGAGATGGTAACCTGTGTTGGAATCCAATCTGCGTGACTCCCGATTCTTGGATATTTCCTGATGCCTCCATTTCATACTGTGATGATTATTATCATGCTTCATCAACTGTTCTTTACAAATAATCGATACCCCATGAGTGGTGCCTATCATTTCCTACTTGCATCATGCACAAACTACTTATTCAAGGATGAGATCAATCACATTCCATGACTCATCCCAGGTCCAGAAATGAGTATCTCAGGATCTGCTGCCATTTCTTCTGCATACAGGGGCTGAATTCAAGCCTCAGGCCTGGAAAAGATACTCCTTATGTATATATATATACATATTTTAGTCCACTCATGGGCCTGAACTCTCGGCCTGGGCACTGACCTTCAGCTCTACACCTCAAGGCTAGCGCTGTATCACTTGAGCCACGGCACCACTGCTGGCTTTTTTTTTCTGCTTATGTGGTGCTGAAGAATCGAGCCCAGGGCCTCATCCATGCAAGGCAAGCGCCTTACCATTGAGCCACCATCCGAGCCCTCTTTATATATATTTTAAAGATAGGATTTATACTTCCATACAGATGTTCAGTCTATATTGTGTTTGGTGTGGTTATTTATTTTATTTCTTGTTTCATTCATTTATTTAGAATTTATTTTATTGACTCTGATGACACCTATACCATTTATTACATTGTTTACATCCTGTCACATAACATCCAGATGTAAGATGTGTTCTCCATCATGCCTGGCAGTGCCAGGATCTGAACTTAGTGCCTAGCAGGCCCAATCCATGATTGGGTGAGTTTGAGCATGGCAGACTCTAGCCAATGAAGATGTCAGGTGATCCCCAGACACTGAGATCGACCCCCAGGTTTGGCCAAAACAGTGATACATGGATAGGCAGACAGAGGTATACAGAGGTATACAAATATATATATATATATATATATATATATATATATATATGTAAAGAGTTCCATAGTCGTCTATGATAGAATAACACCTACTATGTTCCTACCAACTCTTAGGTATTTATTATACCCCAATTGAAGAAATATTATTCTTTTCATGCTTAATAAACTATTATTATGTTCAATCAGCATTCTAGGATTATTGCATCCAATTTTAGCATAGATCGATGTATAAAATACTCTTTCAATCAGTATTCCTATGAATAGGAATAGGAATGAGTCCCTTGTATTCTCCTGTGATTGATGTCAGGAATGCGATTTGAACCCAGGGCCTATGTTGAAAAATTAGACTATGGCTTCACTGATAGCCCACCAGCCACAAGCAATGGCAGCTCAAGTCCATATTGCAGCTTTGTCATTCAGACACAGGATGGTCACTGTCCAAAGAAAAAAATCGTAAAACCCCAGCTCTCTGCAGGTCACCAATTTTTGTGCTTTCCAATGATTTTTTCTTCCTGAAAGCCCTCTGGGCCCAGGATCCCAAGATGGGCTATGGAAACAGAGACTGCACACCAGCAAAGGGAGATCCAACCTGAAGTAGAATTTCCACTACCTGTGTTCAAACCCCATGCTTGGTCAAAAAAAACCAATTTATATATAAATTAATTATTTCACTAAATTAAAAAAATAAAGCTCTCTGGTTTGGAATTTCTGCCAGTTTTCTTTTCTAGCCTGCGATTTGAACTCAGGGTCTTGGTAAATCTGTAGCAATGTGAGCGAAGAGTTGCCATTACATGAGTTCAAACCCCGTGCCAACCAAAAATGAAAAACTAAGTCACTAACCTCGGTAGGGGGAGGTAATTGTGGAGATGGGAGGGAAGGGATGGTAGGGGAAAAACACAGTAGGAATAAACAATGCTCAATAAGAAATGTACTCATTACCTTGCTCCTGGAACTGTAACCCCTCTGTAGAACATTTTTACAATAAAAAATATACACAAAAAAGAGAAACAATGTGGTTCTCAGAGAAGCACTTTGGAGGTAAGGGAAGGACGTTTGAATAGCTGTACAAAACTCTACAATGCTTTTTTTAATGTCCAGTATGGAATTGAATAAACATAACTGCTTCCATCAAAAAAAATAAGTTACTCTCTTGGAACTGGGGTCAGTATTTCTGCCTTTGCTAGTTTTTGAGCTCACCATCCAGGTAACTCTTTTGTACCATGGGTGAATGTGAAGCTCATTGTCCTTGAGGAAAAGAAATTCAGGATAGTGTTCCCAGGGCCTGAATGAAGGCCCTGCAATGAAAGAAATATTTCTATAAATGTGTAATACATGATATATACATATATATGCATGTTAATTTCATATTATGAATTTTATTATTGATTTTATATTGTATTTTCTTTGATTCATTTATTCATTATGGTATTTAGTATTATTATACACAAAATATTATATTTTGCACATCTATTATAAAATTATACATAATAATTTAGGGCATTGACCCATTTTAATTAACATTTTATTAAGTGTTGAAACATGATACATAATTGAATGGAAGCATTTGTCCCAGTCTTCACATATTTAATGTCCCTCCCAAGTATGAGCTTTGAGTTCAAGCCCAAGTCTGGCAAAAAAAAATTGAGCCTGGTGAGATATATTATTCTGGAACTCAGAGGAGGGACGAGGTTATAGTAAGAGGTAGGATAGAGAGCAGGTTCTGGAGGCTCACCCCTGTAATCTACTCAGGAGGATGAGATCTGAAGATTCCAACTGCAAGCAGGAAAGTCAATATGAGACACTTTTCTCCAATTAAACTCCCCAAAAGCCAGAAGTAGAGCTGTGGTTCAAGTAGAAGAGTGCTAGCATGGAGCACAAAACCTCAAGGATAGGATAGCATCCAGGCCCTGAATTCAAACCCCAGGACTGGCACACACACACACACACACACACACACACACACACACACACACACACACACACACACACACACCACACACACACACACACGCGCGCGCGCGCAAACACAAACACACACACACACAAACACAAACACACACACACCAATATAGAGCATTTGCCAGTCAGCCTGCACAAGTTCCATCTCTAGCAACTCAATATTAAAAAAAAAACGATGGAGAAGGGAAGGAAAGATTTGCTCCAGGAAGTGATATAGCTAGTGCCAAAATTCCACAGTAGTTCTAATATGTGGGTACAAGACAGAGAGCCTCAGGCAGAAGGTATAGCATGGGCAAAGGTCCTGAGATGTGCTGTAGATCAGGTGGTGTGAGTGGTATGAAGGTTTTATGGCTTCAGAAAAGTCTGGCAGGAAATTCAAGGCTGGGTCAACGTTGACTTGAGTCATAGGGCAGAAGATGGGGTCCTAGAATGGTGCCCGGGGGAAGCTTAGCTTGGCTTTTCGCCAGGGACCCAAAGCCATTTCCTGTGGTTGGAAACCTGTTTTCCCAGCTCCTGACCCTCAGGCCTCCTTTGCATAGAGGAGTCAGGGCAAATGCAGGGAAGAACTCTTGCTTTAGAAAAGCTTCTAGCCCAATGCCACCAGTGGCTCAACCTCTGTAAATCCTAACTACTCAGGAGACTGAGATAGAGATCGAGGGTCATGCCAGCTCTGGAGAGGAAAGTTAATGAGACTCTTCTTGCCGATTAACTACCAAAATCCAGAAATAGAGATGTGGCACAAATGGTAAAGTGGTTACCTTGAAGGAAAAAAGAGATCAGAGCCAAGACCCTGAGTTCAAACCCCAATACTAGCACAGGAAAATTAAAGAAAAGCTTTCAGGAGCTCCTAGTCCACTGTGGTGTAAGGCCAGGTCACCAGGCACAGGTGGCTCAGCCTGTCCTCCTAGCTCCTCAGGAGGCTGAGATGTGAGGATCACGTTTCAAAGCCAGCCCAGGCAGGAAAGTCTGGGAGACTCAGATCTCCAAGGAACCTACAGAAAACTGGAAGTTGCTCTGTGGCTCAAGTGGTAAGGTGAAGAGCTGGGGGACAGCACCCAGGCCCAAAGTTCAAGCCCCATAAACAACACCTGGCTTGCTTAGACCTTACTCTGTAGCTCTAGGCAGAGTTCTTTCCAGTGGGTTCCTGAGGGTCTCCTAATGTCTAAGTGTCCTACAAGTCTTGATAGCAGCCTGTTTGGAGGACATTGCCTACAGAGCATGACACAGTAGCAGAGAAGTATCCAGCCGTGGGGCATGAAGATCATCAGAATGGCATCTGTCATGGGTGCAATGTGGATGAGAGCAGTAAATCACTATCTCAGACCACAGTTCTGGGCCAGGAGGGGCAGGAGCTGTAAGATGTCACACCAGATAATGCCAATCACATGAGTATCACAAGAGTGCTAATTTGTCAGTCAGACCTTGGGCAGGTGTTGAGATGTGCTCATGAAAGTTTTGTAGGCTCAGGAATCCACAGCCAACTGGCTGCTGCTTGTAGCAGTCACTATCCTAGGAGTCCGAGGGCTCATTGCCCTGCTTTCCTTATCAGTGCTTGGGGAAGAGGGGCAGATGAAGGTCTGGAATCATGGGCTGACTACCAAAGAGCAACCCTAGTGTCCTTCACTTGATCCTGTAGCCCCATGTTGAGATCGAGGGGCAGGTTCCATAGAACTTACTGCCATGGCCCAAACCCCTCAGCCCAAGAAGGACTTAGGGAGAAACCACTTGATCTGGCTTGAGAGTTTACTGTGACTATGACTCAGGACTGCCCTCCAATTGTAGCTCAGCTCATCCAGTGCAAAACTTATGCCCCAGAACATTGAGGTACTGGCTATACCAGTCTCTCATCCCCCAATTCCCTGGTCCTGGAATCTAAAGTATATGCCTCTGTATTCTGGGAATCCAGAATTGTCTAGAAGTACCTGAGAGGCCCAGCTGTTGCCAGAAGATAGATTTGCCTACAATAAGGTATGTTGACATTTCCTAGACATCGAACAATACATCCAAGCCACCTTGGCCTCACCTCTCATGTAGCCCCATATTATCCTTGTTTGGGGAGCCTTCAGTCAGCTATCAAGGTCGAGTTGGCCAGAGCCACTGGCAACCACCCTTCCCCCACACTACTGCCAGCCTGCTGGGAGTGGGAAATGCAGCCAGGGTCCCAGCTGAGAAAAAGACAGGACACAGCATGAGTCACCCTGGCCCCCAGAGGCAGGAGAGAACATATGCCAGCCGGCCGTGAAGACCCAGAATCCCCTGGATGAGGACAAAGATATGGACAGCCAGAATTGTGTCCCAAGGAAAAGATGGAATATGCAGGTCTCTGGCAATTTGGGACTCATTGTAGACCATGATAAGGGACTAAACACAAGGTTGCTATTGAGGAAGGGCTCCATCCAAGGTTAGGAAGAGGCAGACAAGCACCCAGGAAGTGGGTAGAGAATGATCAGGGAAAAATACACACACATAGAAACACACACACACACACACACACACACACACACACACACACACACACACACACACACACACACACACACACACACACACACACGGGTAGCCCCAGAACTCAGCAGTCCCTGAGAAACTGAACATCCCAAACTCCAAGAAGATGGCACTACCATCATCAGGCCAAATGTTGACAAAATTCAGAGCCTCTCACACATCTGGAATGGCTCAGAAAACAGCATGGCATTTTCTACTGTACACCCCACTATGAAGAAAACTCAGCCACAGCATTTTGGTTGTCAGTCATGAGGTTTGAACTGCGTGCCTGCGTGCTATCCCTCAGCTCTTCAGTTGAAGGTGTGCGCTCTACCACTATAGCCATAGCACCAATTCCAGTTTTCTGGTGCTTCCCTTGAGTTAACATCTCACAGACTTTCCTACCCAAGCTGGCTTTGAACTGTGATCCTCAGATCTCAGCCTCCTGAGTAGATAGGATGACAGTTGTGAGACACTGGCAGTGCCCGGTTTCAGCCACCTTCTTACAACCAGGGGAAATCCAAAATGTCAGGCCATAAAGCACATGCAACCCTTCACTTTCAGACTTGAAACTAGTATCCAAAGCCATTCTTCCTTTGTTGGAGAGAATATAATCGACACTGCCCTCCAACCCTACTCCCATTCTCCCACTCCCTGCCTAAGATAGGCCACAACCTCTGGAGTTCTTGGTAAGACAACGCCCAGCCTGCTGTAACTTTACACTTGGGCAAACGTGGGGAGTTCTTAGAAATGGCTGTACACTGAGGCCAGAACCTGGTGTCCCAACAACAGCAACCCCACGCCTTCACCATCTCTGGCAAACAAAGGGTGTCTTTCTTTCGTGTTTTTTTGGATAAGGGGCTTGAACTCAGGGCTTGGGTACTGTCCTAGATGATGAATTTGCTCAAAGCCAGTGCTCTACCACTTGAGTCATGGCACCACTTCAAGTTGGAGATTGGAGATGAGAATCTCATCGGAATTTCCTCCTTGTGCGGGGAAACAAGACCCTCTGGATCTCAGCCAGGATGAAAGGCGTGAGCCATCAGTGCTTGGCCTATTATGTCTCATTCTTTACAATTTCCATCTAGTCTTCCTCTAGACACTACCACCTAGACTCTCCTCTACCTCCCTCAGGGACAGCAAAGGGAGGCTCAGAATCTGGGAAGGACCATGGGCATAAAAGGGGCCCCATCACATCACTAACCCTTTCTAAGCTCCCATCCACTTCCTCTGGATGGCCTGGATGTCTGGCGAGATCAGACCTACTAGGACTTCTTAGGCCTGCCCTGTATCACACACCCCCCCCGTCACACCCAACCTGTATCTGAGAATTTCTGGGGCCAGCTGCTCCATGTCCCAGTGGAAGACGTTGGAAGGTTGCTGATAACTGGGTCCAGGGGTGCCCAGGGCAGAAAGAGTGTCCAGATCCCCTCTGTCAAAGAAGGAGACACAAAGCATGAATGGATCTACTAAGTGCTACAGTGCACACCATCCACCTGTCACCCAGGTCCCTTGGAGTGAAGTTTTACCTTGACAGATCTGGGGCTTGAACTCAGGGTCCAGGCGCTGTCCCTGAGCTTCTTTTGCTTGATGTGAGCACTCTTCCACCACAGCCACAGTACCACTTCTGGCTTTTTCTGTGTATGTGGGACCTAGGAATCGAACCCAGGGTTTCCTGTGTGCTAGGTGAGCACACTACTGCTAAGACAAAATCCCAATATTGGATGGCTGTTCTTCTGTGACCCCTTAGGCCTGACTCGGGACAGTCTGGCACATCTTTACCGAGTATCTAACCAGCAGCCTTGTCTGGAAAAGAACACGCTCTGCTATGTTGTCCTTTATCTATGGCATCTTTTCTCTCTGTGCTTCCTGTCCCATCCTCCTTCTTAAGCAAGACCTCCTTTCAAGTGCTGCCTCTAAGAAGCCCTCTCTAATCACCTTGGCAGAGGGGGATCTTCTCCACTCTGCAGGCTTTTGGCTTTGTCATGCTCTGCCTCAAGCTGGTGAGGTTGAGAGCGGACAAAGGCGAAGGCCTTGCTTTCACCACCCAATTTCTGAAGGCTCTGATACACTACCCAGGGACCAGTGCGGAATCACACTCTGTGAGAGAGCACTTGAGGCCCAGGCAGTCTAGGGGCAACAAATGGGGCCATTTCTTGTGTGGGTTTTTTTTAAATTTAATTTAATTTTATTTGTGAACATACTGTACAGAGGGGTTACAATTGCATGGGCAGGATAATGCGTACATTTCTTACCAAGCATTGCAGCCTCCTCCTTTGTTTACCCTTCACATCACTTCCCAGCCTCCCCCCTCCCCCCCAATCCCAATCCTTCTCCTGCCCCCTTTCCCCCCCCTGCACCGACGTTGTAAAGCTCGTTTTGGACATGACAACTTGTACTTCTCATTGTTGCAACAGGTCCACCTGTATCCTTAAACAACTGGTTTTTCCCCATCTCCTCCACAAGTTATACTGACATTAAATATAGTGAAAGCAGGGGTTATACTGTGGGGGAGGGACATACAAAGCAACAAAGAGATAATCTTATAAATGCGTTAGAAACACATGCATGAAAGAAATAAAACATTAAATTACATATCTAAGGGTTCATTTTCCTGCCATCACATTATCTGACCTTTTCTGCTTGACTCATACATATACTAGATATTGCAAATAAGGGAAATCATGGGACCTATGTTTCTTTGGGCCTGGCTTACTTCACTTAATATAATTTTTTCCAAGTTTTTCCATTTCCTAACAAATGGGGCAATGTCATTCTTTCTGATGGAGGCATAGAATTCCATTGTGTATATATACCACATTTTCTTGATCCATTCATCTACTGAGGGGCATCTGGGTTGGTTCCAGATCTTAGTCTTGTGTGGGTTTGAACTGAGGATCTGGGAGCTGTCTCTCTGAGATTTCATGTTCAAGGCTGCTACTCTACCACTTGAACCACAGCTCCACGTCTGGATTTTTGGTGGTACCATGCATAGAAGTGTCTTATCACCTTGCCAGCTTATGGCTGGCTTTGATCTTTGATTCTCAGATCTCTGCCTACTGAGGAGCCAGGATGTCAAGTGTGAGCCTGAGCCAGACAGGCTCCAGAACCTTTCCTTTGAGCTTATGTTTATCTCGTGTCAACTAACAAGCCCTAGTTAAAATAGTCATTTATAGAGGATCATGTTCCTCTCCTAGGTCAGTTAACCCAAGGAGATAAAATATCTTTGGAAAAGGCTAGTCAGAGTTGGCCTAGGTGAGTGTGTATGTGTGTGTGTGTGTGTGTGTGTGTGTGTGTGTGTGTGTGTGTGTGTGTGTGTATGAGTTTCAGGGATACCTACCCCCATCTTTCTGGTGCTTCTTTCACCCAGAGGTGAGTACATCCAGGATCCCCACCCCAAGAAAGGTGGGTAGGGGAGGGTACTTAAGGTCACATCAAGTGGGATGATCTGAATTCTATCCTGCAACTGAAGCCAGGAGAGATAATAGAGAGAAGGAGAGATTTAGAGGAACATCAAGGGAAGCCCCTTACCTTTGGCTTCAAGTACCAGAGAAAAGAATGTATCCTTCCTTTTTGGTAGTAAGAAAACAAATGTCCATTATTCATTTTTTTTGTGTGAGTCCCAGGTCTTGGATTCAGGGACTCGGTTTCATCCCTGAGCTTCTTTTACTCAAGGCTGAGGCTCTAGAACTTGATCCACAGCACCAAAACTGGCTTTTTTCAGGGTGGGGTGAAGGAGGTCGTTTATGGGAGATAAGAATCTCGCAGACCTTCCTGCCTGGGCTGGCTCTGAGTCACGACCATCAGAACTCAGCCTCCCGAATAGGCCGGATGACAGGCAACAGCCACTGGCACCTTGTTGGGTCTTCGTCCGAACAAAAGACGGACGGACGGGGTCCGAGGAAAGGAAAGGTAAGTGTGGCACTCACCCGTTCCCCAGCCTCCCTCAGCCCAGGAGACAATCAGACACAGCGGGGAGCCAAATCCAGCAGGTAAAAAACTCGTTTATTAACAGAGAGCAGCCCCTTTTAAAGACAAAAAGGGCTGGTGGCATGGTAAGGGAGGAAGAGGAACCAATCACTGTCAAGGTCACACCCTATCATTCACCTGAGCCTTCACGGGCTGATTAGGCACTGATCGGCAGGTCAATTGGGCTCTGCCCACTCTACTCTCTCCCAGCGCCATCTTGGCTGCCCATGTGCTCTACAGTAAATTAGGCTCTGCCCACTCAACCGCCTCTCAGCGCCATCCTTGCTGCCAATGTGCTCCACAGTACCTGACTGCCACCATCCATTCATAGTCCCCTAGATCCAGTGCTGGGCTACCTGCACTGCATCCTCCTTTTTGTGAGTTGGAAGCAGAACTGTGTGGGTTTGATTCTTCAACCGCCTACCTACCTTTGAGCATTGTTCTGGCTCAGTCTGATGCCGGCTTCCTCCTTATCCACAGCAATGACTTCGCGCTGTCATAGAACAAATGTCCCCCAGGAGGTGTCAGACCTGGGGTCTTTCCTCTGCACACTGACTCTACTCCTTGAAATGACACACTGCAGCAACATGAAGTAGACAGAGTGAATTCAGTTTCTTATAATCAGGGTCTGGCCAGATAGGTGGCAGTGAGGATCAGAGGCTCAGGATAGTGCTGTGCATTTGGACAATGCGATGCCTCCTCATCCACTTTCCTTTAACTGTCTTAGCAGAGGGTAGTGGGGAAAGACTCACCAGACAGACTGACAATGAGTAACCATCACAGTCTACCCCGGGCACAGAGGGGCTTACCTAAGGGAGCTAGTTCCACAGTCCAAGTGGGAATGATCCTGACACACAGCCTACCTCCAGAATGAGAGGGTCACCTTGGGTCCCAGCCACATGGGAATGCTGAGCCAACTCCTCCAGGACAAATTCAACAAGTTACTGAGAGAGAGACAGAGAGAGAAAGAGAGAGAGAGAGAGAGAGAGAGAGAGAGAGAGAGAGAGAGAGAGAGAGAGAGAGAGAGAGAGAGAGAGAGAGAGAGGGAGAGAATTACACTTAATCAGGCCGCCGGTGGCACAGGCCTACAATGGAAACTACACATTGAGATATGAGGATCATGGTTCATAGCCAGCCGAGGCAGGAATGTCTGTAAGATGCTTATCTCCAAAGAACCACCAGAAAACCAGAAGTGGTGTTATAGCTCAAGTGGTAGAGCCCTAAGCTTGATCTGAGCAGCTTGTGGACAGTGCCCAGGCCCAGATTTCAAGCCCCACGACTGACAATAAGTGGACTTCCCACCACATGAAATGGACTGAATAGCACCCATTGTCCTAGGGAGCATGGCCGAGAAGTCAGGCCAAGCTTCCTGTCTCCTGGGGGTCATGAGTAGGTCACCCAGCTTTTCCGTGCCTCATTTGCCCCAGCTGCAAAGCTGAACAGTGAAGGATCCCCTTCCTCATGAGGATAGGGTAAGCATGAAAGAGAGCCATGTTTTGTTTCATAATCCCATACCTGTAGCCTAATAAATAGCAGGCCCCTTCTGAGTCCTTTCCAGGTTTCTTCTTGTTATATGCTCACAGAATTGCCAAGAAACGTATCTGATGACCGTTGTCTCTATGCCTGGCCCTGCCCTAGATTTCCCCTTGTATTGATCCCTTGTTTCCTCACAACTGTCCTGTGAGGAGACTGAGGACCAATGGTTCCAGGCTGAACGCAGAGCGTCAACTGTGGTCAAAAATCGGCTGCTGTGGACTAAGAATTTGGGACAGTAATCTAAACCGATGAATGAGCATGGCGCTACATATCTACCATCCCAACTACAGAGGACCAGGCATGGTGACACCTGCCTGTCACAGGAGTACCATGATCCAGCCAAGCCTGAACATATATGGAGTCTCTATCTCAGAAATGTCCAAGACAGAAAGGCTTGGCTCCCATGGAACAAGACCTGATTGGAAAGCTTAAGCTCTTGAGTTAAAACCTTAATATACCAAAAAGAATCTGAGACCTGGTGCTAGACGCTCATGTCTATACTGCTACCTACTCAGGATGCTGAGATCTGAAGATCACAGGTCAAGATTTAAAGTAGGGTTGGCCTTGCCCATCAGACGTCATGATGAGATGACCCAGAGTCTGACCCATGCCAATAAGGTCCATACTAACAGGGCTCACAGCCTTAATAAGTGCTAACCACGCTCTCTGTCCCCCTGGGGAGCCAACCCCTAAGGGCCCCACCCCCAGGTCCTCCCGTGCTCCCTCTGCCACCAACCAGGCCCATGAGAGTAGACAGTTCCAGATCACAAAGATCCCTTGTTTTTATAATTTAAAGGTGCTGAGTCCCCTTCAAACGTCTCACCCTTCCAAGCCCCCAGACCTCAGCCACAAAGTCCATGCACCCCCCTAAAGACAGCGGTTAGAAGTTACCAAAGGGTCCAGCACTCCTTGTAACAACCAACTTCTACACACACACACACACACACACACACACACACACACACACACACACACACACAGAGCCATCATGGGTGGCTCCTGTCTGTCATCCTAGTTATTCAGGAGGCTGAGTTCTGAGGACCACTGTTCAAAGCCAGCCACTCAGGAAAGTTTGTGAAGCTCCTATCTACACTGAACCACCAAATAACCACAAGTGGATCTGTGGCTCAAGTGTCAGAGCTCTAGCTTTGAGCAAGATATCTCAGGGACAGCACCTAAGCCTTGAGTTCAAGGCCCAGTTCTTCTACCTCCAAACACACACAATCACAGACACAGACAGTCAGACAGACAGACAGACACACACACACACACACACACACACATACAAGATAGCCCAAGGATTCTACAGTCCCTGAGAACAGAAACATGAACTCCCTCAATTAGGATCAGATCCCACCCACTAGAAGGTGGCAGTACCAACATCAGGCCCACTGTAGACAAAACATTGAGCCGCACATGTATCTGGAATGTCTCATAGACCAGTATGACATTTCCTATCATGCACACTGCTATGTGGAAAACTTAGTCACCTCTTTTTTGTTGTTGGTCAAGGTGTTTGAACTCTGGGCCAAGGTGTTGTCCCTCAGCAATTCAGCTGAAGGTGAGCACTCTCCCACTTGAGCCAAAGCAACACTTCCTATTCTCTAGTGGTCTATCATCAAGTCTCACAGACTATTCTGCCCAAGCTGACTTGTAACCACGGTCCTCACATCTCAGCCTTCTGAGTAGCTAGGATGGGAGTTGTGAGCCATGGGTGGCTTCTGGTTTCAGCCACCTTCATATACACAGAGGAAACCCATCTCGTCAGTCCACAAACTTTTTGCAACCCTTCACTTCAGATTTTGATACCCAGCATCCAAATCTATCCTTCAATGGAGAAAATAAAGACAAAACAATCACATCTGCACCCCTTCGCCCACTCCCTGCCTGCCACAGGACACGTCCTCTTGAAGCTGTGGATTCAAACTGGGGCAAACTTGGGGAGTTCTTACAAATATCTTTACAGTGAGTCCAGCACTTGGTCTCCCAAACACAGCACCCTCCCCACACCCCCACACATCCACCATCATTTGCAGGCAAAGATGCCTTACTTTCTTTCTTTTTTTATGTTGTGGGGCTTGAACTCTGGGCCTGGGTGCTGTCCCTGAGCATTTCAGCTTAAGGCAAGCACTCAATTGCTTGAGCCACAGCACAACTACTGGTTTTCTGCCAATTCCTTTTAGATAAGAGTCTCAGGGTCTTTCCTGATCTGGCTAGCTTTGACCTGTGATCCTCAGATCTCACTTCCTGAGTACCTAGGATAACAGCCATGAGCTACTGGCACCCAGCCAAACAAACTTCCATTCCTGTCATCCTCTCCCCCCAGGAGAATGAAATCTGAGGACTGCAGTTGGATGCCACTTAGCAGCAAGGCCCGTGAGAACTCTTTATCTCCAATTAAACACCCCAAAAAGCTGGAAGTGGAGCTGTGATTCAAATGGTAGAGTGCTATCTTGGAGCCAAGAAGATAAGATCCATGCCCTAGTTTCAAGCTTTTTCTAGCATAGACCCACCCAAGAAAGGGAAGCAAGTGGGCACATGGGAGCTCATAGCTAACACATAATACTCAGGACTCGCAGAACAGACCCCATCCAGCTCTGATTCTCTAGATTCTATGTCCTAGACCATGGCAGTCTTAGATGGGACTGACCATGCACCAAGTTGGGACATTCAAATACAACCTCATACTGAAGATCCCCTGACCTTATCACTCAGGATCTCTCGCTGTCCTGCATGAAAACTAGGCAGTGAGGTAAGATCTAGTTATCCACCACATGATATGGGAACCAAAGGGATTCCTGGTCAAGGGACGGAGACTGGGGGGATCTAGTTCCCTCTTTGGGAGGTGAAAAGGGCTGCTCTATCCCAGAAACTTTCCTATGTTGTGAGTATTATCAAAGAAACAACCCTGCTCAGACCACAGTGCCTCTGATTTTTCCACCAGCCTCTACCCAGCTCTGCCCCAACTTCAGCCTGCCCTCTCTGAATCCTAGATCTGCCATCTATACTAAAGAGTGAGCCAGCCAAGGGACACACTTCCTGCCCTCATTCCCAGGCTGTCCTGTGTCAGTGGCATGCTTACCTCAGTCTTTGGTGAAGGAATGAACACCGGGAGTGGTATCGTCAGATTGAGCCCTGGAAAGTCCTAGTCCCTAAGGGTGTACTGCACAGGCATCCTGCAGTGAACGGCAGTCAGGTTGTCAATGATGAATCCAAGGTGCCAGGACTTTTAATAGCAGTGTGGCTGGATCAAAGGCTGGTAGTCTATGTTGTCAGGCGAGGTCATGGCTCCAAAGGCCTGACACACGTGACCCAGCATCATTCTCCCTCTTCAAATTCCTACTTATACTTTGATCCCCCCCCCTTGAAACTCTCTCACTCCAATACCTCCCTAGCCCTTTGAAACTTTCTTTTTATCTGACCAGAAAATAAACTCAATGAGGCTGGGCATAATTGAAACCTGGTGACCCACTCTGAGCCCTAGGTTCTACCTGAGGCTGGTTCCCTATATTGTCAGTGACCACACAGCTCCTGGATGGCATGAAGTTTCTGAGGGGTCAGTGGCTTGGTCCTCCATACTGGCTTTAGGCTCTGAAACTGTCCCCACATAGATTGTGAATAATTGGCTCCCTTGATCCAGAGACTCCAAACCATGGCTTGCATGTTCTCCCTTCTTCCTTCCTTTCCTTTTTTTCTCCCTCTGCCCTTCCCTCCTTTCTCTCTTTACTTTCTTTATGTCAGTTCTGGGCTTTGTACTCGGAGCCTAGGTGCTTTCCCTAAGCCTTTTTACTCAAGGCTAGCAGTTTATGGCTTGAGCCACACATCCATTTCTGGTGTTTTATTTTTGGTAGTTAATTGAAGACAAGAGTCTTACAGGCTTTCCTGCCCGGGCCAAAAGCCTCAATCCTCTGATCTCAGCCTCCTAAGTAACTAGGATGACAGGCTTGAAGCACTGGCATCCAGATCAATCCAAGGTTTCTTCATGGGCTGTGGAACCAGTCCTGGAACTTTTCGTTGTCTATGACCCCCCAGAGCCTCGTGCACACTGTAATGGTTTGTTGGTTAAATGAATGAGCATCTGTCTATGACAATACTACAGAAAATCCCATCTGATTCAGGTAAGAATCCTCTGTGGGGGAGTGGGGAGAAAGCCTGATGTAGCTCTCCCACAGTTCTCCCTCCTCCCTCTTACCCACTCCTGGTGCCACAACACTTAACTGTTTTGGCTCTGAGGGTGGGAGCCACTAGGTACTCGCTACATTCCAGGGCCTCTGGGATGCCTGTCTTCTTAACGATCTCTGTCCAGCAGCTGACCAGCTCTGTGGCACTCAATTCACCATAGAGGTGTGAATGAGTTTGCTGTGAGCTGAATGGCTGGCTCAAGAGGACTCCTGTTCTCCCCCTGGGGCCGGCCAGGATTGTCCACCACATGTGGCCCTTAAATTTCATGTTGCAGATGAAGGATGCTTGAGGTAGTCTGGGTTCTCTGAATCTCCCAGAGTCCAGTACAGATGCTGGGAATCATCTCTGCTCATTGTTGGCAGGCTGGGGATGGTGAGGTCACAATGTCTGCTCCCCACAATGTCCTCGATTGGGGTCATCACCCTGGTGAGATGCAACAGCTGCCAGAGAAAGGCAGTCAAGGCACAACGTTCAAAGCAGGAGACAATCTGGCTTGGGAACTCTGCCTGTGCTGCTTTGAACATCATTGTTTGTTGGCTGAAATCATCCATCTAATTTGATCCATAATCCCAGGTATTAGTGGAAATTGCCAGCTTAAATTAAAAAAAAAAAAAAAACCCTGGAGAATGTGGTATTTAATTTGTCCCAATCAAACTTAAAGGGTTCCAAAATCAGTGGTCCCCTTTTCCTTCCAGACTGCCTATAACACGTTACAGAAACTGGCATTCAGCCAGCCCTAACTAACTGCCACCTCCTGATACCGAGCGGGCTCCAGCAGGGTAAATGGACTTGCCTACCACTGCCCAGCTGGAAACAGCCCAGGTGGGACACAGACTGGATTCTGCAGGACTCCAGGGAGGATTGACACTGAGCACTGCCCCAGGAGGGTATCCTCACCAACAGTGGGGGCCCACAACGCTGTGCCAGAAATGCCCACAGAGACCGTTAATGCCCTAGATATGGTTCCCCTCTCATCCATTGTCATGGTGAACCATCTGCCATGTCACACCATACGCCAGTCCCTAAAACCTCATAGCTTCACACCCCCTGCCTTATCATTTCCCTCATCTCGTTCCCTAATTATGTTGGGCAAACACATTCCAAACCCTTGAATTACCTCCAACTAAACACACAAGAGCAGAGTGTCTGGCTTGAAGAATGTGGCTGTGATCTCATTCGCCTCATGAAACTTCTGGCTGGGGATAGAAGGACAGGTGACCACTCCAGTCCAGGGTTCACACAGTTCTAGAGGAGGCCCACTCTGGCCCAGCAGCTACTGTGGGCTACAGGAAAGGGGGAAGAGAGAGGTGGAAAGGGGAGGAAAGTAATGCCTACTGAAATCTTCCATAAAGGAGCCATGAAACTGTGAAGGAGAAAACAAAAAGTGTGGCTGGGCTTGTACTTGGTATTGATGAAGAACAACAACAACAAATACACACACACACAGAGAAATAAAATGTTTTTGCTGTTTTTAGACTTGGTGACTTAAATATATTTTCATTGTTCTCATCTCCCTGCTCTCCCAACACACACACACACACACACACACACACACACACACACACACACACACACACACACACACACACACCTCCAGAATGGTGACATATGACACTTCCATGCAGCACCTGCAATTTGCCAACTGATCACTCACCTGAGGACAGTCAGGCTGTACAAGGAGAAAGATTCTCTCTCTCTCTCTCTCTCTCACACACACACACACACAGACTCAGAGTAGTACTTCTCCTAAGTTTGTTGATTACTCATCAGAGCACGCGGGTTCCCATTCTCCGTTCCCTGGTCAGAACCAAGAGCTCCCATACAAGGGGAGCACCACTCTAATGACACAGCACGACCCCACCTCTCCCCTTCTCCAGGGCCAGACCCTTCCCCTTGGGAACAACCAGCCTTAACTCCCCATTCACCAAAACCCTACACCAGGATGCTGGGTGAAGGAATCCCCAGACAGGTGGGTCCTCAGAGCAGGACTGTGAAACAAGCAGTGGGTCATGGAGTCCCAAGGGGGGTGTCTGACCCAGGGTGGGGGCGGTGTTGAGGAAATGGATGGGGTCCTAAAGGCTACATACATGCACAGACTCCTACTTCCAGCCTAGATACTTCTGGGCAACTGGGCAGATTCTTGGGGAGGACAAGGAGACCAGATGGACAGGGAACACCAGCAGACTCTGGCAGAGCTGGGAAATGTGATCACCCTGTGAGTACTGTTGACAGCTGGGGTGGGGGGATAGGCCGGTTATATGTGTCTGAGGGTGTGTGTTCCTCCCATATATTCACCTAGTATCTGACCCCCGTGCCCTCAACTCCCTAGTGGGCTTTTCTGGGACCCTCCTCAGATGAAAGGGTGACTGAGCACAGAGGACAAGGGCTCACATAGCAAGGGAGGCCTATCTTCTGCATCCAACATCCTCCACTCCCAGAAAAAAAGGAAAAGACCCAATAAGGCAGGTGCAGAGGTGATGTTCCTCACCTCTGACTAAAGCCACCAGGTTCCCACCAGGGAGAGGAAGGGTGCAGATGTGGGACTCTGTGGCTCCCACTGCTCCAGCCAGGGGCTCAGTGGTGACCCCTTCTCACCCATTCCTGCATCTCCCCATTTCCAGGGATACTGGCCACTAGGGATGGGGGTGAGTCCCCAGAGTCAACACTCACTCCCCAACCCCCAACTCCTGGGGCGCATTTGTGGCAGAGTCAGGGCTGGCCTGCCTGGTGCTGGGGAGGCATGGTTGGGACACAAGAGGAAGGCGGGATTTGCGGGGGGGGGGGGAGTGGGAGTGGTAGGGGGAGGTCGCAAGGTGCTGACCTGCGATCGGCCACTCACTTGTGCTGCTGGGAGAATCTGTAGGCTGTAGTTCTGTGTGCAGTGTGCAGCAATGGTGTGAGGGATATGCCTGATGTGCTGGCTTTCTGTGCTCTGTACTCCTGGCCCAGCCCAATGCTCCCACAGCAGCAGGTTTTGAGGCCGCCACCCCTGGTGCATGTGCCTGCTCTTCTCTCTGCTCTCTCTCTGCCCCCACTTCTCTCCAGGGCTGACCTGCCCCTGTTGCACAAGTGCTGCAGTCCATGTGTGCCCCTGGCTGCAGCAGATATGTGTCCCCTCAGCCACGCCCTGTCCTCCCCTGGGTCACGCCTCCTCCCTCCCTCAGCCATGCCTCCATCCCTGGCTTTGTGCTGTCCTGACTCTGCCCTAAGTCTATCAGGCCATGGCAGAAGCAGCCTCACCTCAGGTCAGGGCTTCCCCCCAACCTCAGCAGCTGCCAGGGGGGAGGGATCGAATCTCCACTCAGCCCAACAGAGGACTCTTCCCCATCCACCCCACACACCAAGCTGGTGCACGGTGTCTCTTTATGTTTGTGTGTGTGTGTGTGTGTGTGTGTGTGTGTGTGTGTGTGTGTGTGTGTGTGTGTGTGTGTGTGTGTGTGTGATTTTTGGGGATATCAACCTTGCAAGGACTCAGAACGATTTTAAAAAATAGCAAAAAGAATCCTGTGTAATGGACTCAGCACAATAGCAACCTTTGGGATCCTCATGGTAATCTAATGACTAGTAAGATAAGACATGCCATTTTAACATCACTAAACTTACATATCATAGTATTATGACATCATATGTCATAGTGACATTATAGACATATTGTGAATGCCTATAATGTGATTTCATTCTATTTCAAGTGAGCAATATTGGTGGATTTCAGAAATCCATTGTGACCTCAAAGCCATTGTGCTGTGAAAATCCCTTTGTGACATCACAGTGTCATTGAGATAGTAACCTGTTGTGACATCACAAACTGGTCCTGTCCATTGTGACCTCATCACCAAGGTGACATCACAAAGCCATTATGATATCACATTGCTGTTGTGACAGTACAATCACCTTGAGACCTCCCAAATCCATTATGATGTCTTTAGCACCTTTAAAAAAACACATGGCCTTTGTGACATGACAGTCCCTTTGTGTACCCATATCCTCATTGTGAAATGTCAATTGAGATCAGATATGCCAAAGAAATATCACAAAGTATTTACAATATAATCATAGGTGTGACATCACATTGTCATTGTGACGAAATCAGCTCATTGTGACATCACAAATCTGTAATGACATCATACCTCTATGACATCACATTGTCATTGTGACATCATATATACATTATGAATGCCTATTAGGTGATTTCATTACATTTCCAATGTGGCATGTGGATTCATATCAAAAACACATTTTGACTTCATAACCATTGTCACATCACAAACCCTTTGTGATATAACATTGAAATTGTGATATCTCTAAACAACTGTGACAACTCAAACATGTCCTGTCCTCAAAAGTTTTGTGACATATTGCCACTGTGTTATGTTAGGCCCATTGATAGCTCAATCTATTTTCGACCTCAAATTATTTCAGGAATGACATGAAATATTAGAAATATACTTTGACATCATGAGCATAGTGACATCACACTGCTAGATGTAATGACCATTGTGTCATATTGTCACATCACAAATCTGTTTTGACTTCATTACATTTGTGTCAACAAATGCTTTGGAAGCCTCACAAGCCCATTCTAAATTTATATACTCATTGTGAGTTAATTACAATTGAGGTCTGGAATGCCATTGTCACATCATCAATCTACTGCAACATCACAAAACAATTTTGAACTCATCATTATTATAGAATCACCAATTAATTAGAATTTGACATCATATTGCAATTGTGATATTACTGTACCATCATGCTTTCACAAACCTATTATGACTTAATCACATCTTAGAAAATGCATGGCCTTTGGGACATCAAGATCCTTCTGTGAACTTGTATCATGGGGAACTTGTAGCAATTGAAATTTGACATAATATGTGATATTACAAACTAGTTTTGACATCATTAACCCATTTTTATATCATTACCATTTTGACAACCAAAACCTGTTAGGAACTTTAGCACTTTTGACAAAAAACATGGCGTTTGTGTCATCACAGTTCATTTGTATATGTCATGGTGACTTCATTCTCATGTCCTCACTGTAAACTAATGGCAATTAAGATCTGACATACCATTGTGACATCACAAACCATTTGTGCCATCATCACCAGTGTGATATCAGTCATTATGACACCATCAGCACATTGTGACATTAACAAGCTACAGTGACCTCATAGCATTATGACACCACATTGCCATTTTGCTGTCTTAGACACATTGTGAATGTATATCCTGTGATTTCATTCTATTTAAAATGTGGCATGTCAGTTGATATCAGTAACACATTGTGACCTCATAACCATTGTAACATTATAAACCCTGTGTGACGTCATAACTTGTGTAACATCATATTGTTGTTATGACATCTTTAGCTTATGGTGACATCACAAAATGGCAATGACATTATAACATTTGCCATTATGTCATTGTGATATCATAGTCACATTATGAATGCCTAATCTGTGATTTCATTTTATTTGAAATGTGGCATGTGAATTGATATCAGAAACTCATTCTGATTTCACAACCATTGTCACATCAAAATTCCTTTGTGACATTAATTTGGCAACGTAACATCACAATGGCAATGTGATGGAATTAAGACATCATGATATCAAAATGGTCATCAACACACAATGGGTTTCTGATAACCGACATGCCACATTAAAAATAGAATCAATAACATAATAGGCAAACACAACGTGTCTATGACATCAGAATAACGATGTGATGTGGAAATGCTATGATGTCATTGTAGTTCAAAATGAGCTGATGGTGTCATAATGGCAACATGGTGTCACAATTATGATGTCAGAAAGGATTTGTTATGTTTCCTTGGTATGTGTGATGTCAGTTGTCATTAGTTCCCCATGAAGTTATGGATACAAAAAATGTTCTGTGATGTCACAGAGGCCATGTGTGTTTTCAAAGGTGATTATAAGTCATAATAGTTTTGGAATGGCACAATGTGATCCATAATGTCACAATGGAATGAGATGTCCCTTTCGGTTTTTATGTCACCATGGTGATGAGGTCACAATGGCTTTGTGATGTCACAGTTTGTTTGTAATATCAGAATGATCCAATTTCAATTACTCATAATTCAATATGAGGATACCATTTGATAGAAGAAGCTTCATAGTGTGAGGTCATACTATGTGAAAACCCAACGGGACAGTGATTTCACAATGAGAATGTGATGTCTCAACATCATGTTATAATAATGTTCTGATGTCACAATTCGCGATGCCATACTGATGAGGAGGTCATAAATTAGTCATAAATTGTGTGAAATGCTGCCATTAGGATATTTTGGCTTTTAGTAAGCTTATAATCTGTTTTGAAACATAATAATTCAGGTATGACATATGATATCAGAAATTGACTCTGACATCATGAACATTGTGACATCATGAACATTGTGACATCACACTGATAGACATCAAGATCATAGTGGCACATTATGAACTCACAAATCTGTTAGGACTTCATCATATTTGTGAAACACATGACTTTAGAGACAACACAGTCCCTTTGTAAACTCATATCTTCATTGTGAATTAATGACATTTGAGATCTGGCATGCCATTGTGACATTTCCAACCAATTGTGACAGCACAAGCCTATTATACTAGAAACACATTGTGATCTAATAGTCATTGTGACATCACAATCCCTTTGTGACCCCACATTTCCATAGTGATAATACTAGCCCACTGTGAAATTCCAATCCTCTCAAGCCCAATCCAGGTATGAAATGTGATACTCGAATCCAGTGTGACATCTAGATCATGGTGACATCACACTGATAGATGTTATGAGCATTTTGTCACATTCTGACAACACACACCTGTTAAGACTTCATCACTTTTGTGAAAATACATGCCTTAGGAGACATCAGAGTCCCTTTTTGAGCTCATGTACTTATTGTGAGTTAATGAAAATTGAAATCACATGTGTCATTTTGATTTCACCAACCCATTGGGACATCAGACACTTCTTGTGAACTCATCAGTGTGGCATCACAAATTATGATATCAAAACATTTTTAAGTCATCATATTGCAACATCACATTGCCATCATGATATCACTATCCCATTGTGTTTTCAAAAACCTAGTATGTCTTCATAGCATTTTAGAAAATTCATGGCCATTTATACGTGTCTTCTTCTGTGAACTCATATCCTCATTGGACATGTGAAATTGGACATGTGATTATGACATGTGACTTCACAAGACTATTTGATATCATCACCAATGTGTAATCACAAAACCATTGTGAGCTTTCATTGCCATTTGACATCACTATAACATTTTGACATCACAAACCTATTAAGACCTCTTATCACCTTTGAAAAAACACATGTCAGGCTGGGAAGGTGGCTCAGTGGTAGAGCACTTGCCTTGCATGCACCACATAAGCAAAAAGAAAAAAGCCGGAAGTGGCGCTGTGGCTCAAGTGGTAGAGTGCTAGCCTTGAGCTGAAGAGCTGAGGGACAGCACCCAGGCCCAGACTTTAGGCCCCACTACCGGACCCAAAAAAAAAAAAAAAAAAAGAAATCCCCGGTGACATCAAACTGCCAGATGACATGACCATTTTGTCATATTGTGACCTCACATTTCTAACAAAACATGCCTTTGGAGACATTACAGTCCCTTTTTGAACTCACATATTCATTGCCAATTAATTACAGTTGAGATCCCCCATGCCACTCTGACATCATGAACCCATTGTGACATCACAAACTTATTGTGACCTCATCACGAGAATAGCATCAACAACTAATTGTTGTATCAAATCATTATTTTGACATGATATTGTGGTATTACTGTTGTGATATCACTATCCCATTGTGTTTTTACAAACCTGTTATGGCCTCATCAGATCTTAGAAAATTCATGGACTTTGAGACTTCAAGCTCTTTCTGTGTACTCATGTACATATGACCTCTAAGGCAAGGAGAAAATCCATCGAGTCACATTTAATATAATAAACCATTTTTCACTAGAAAGGGGACTGTGATGAACTTATCCAGGACTAGATACCCAGGTTCAAGAGCAGCCTTTGACCACCAAACCTCAGACCTCCAATGGGCAGCTCCACCCTTTCTTAATTGTTCTGCAAACCACCAACCACAAAATTATGATCTCCAAAGCTCCAAAGCTCATTGGACAAGGCTTTTTTCTTTTCCATTCTTCCCTCCTTCTCTACAGACGTGTCATTCCTTCCTCATCTTTCCCTTTTTCCCTTCCACCACTTCCTTCTTCTCTTTAGGCCTCTCCACTCTCCTCAGGCCTGCCCTACTCTGCCCCAGTGACCAATTGCCAACCTTCTGCTCTCCCTCAGCTTCCCCCCTTCTCAGGTTTTTCCTTTCCTGCTGTCTGACAACTTTCTTCCATCCAGGTAACTCCCATTTTTATCTCCCCTTACAATGCCCTGAAAATGCAACATATATATAGGTTGTACCCCTCCTCCCTCCAACGGATCTCAATACTAACAGATTTCAGCCATCACTTCCAAAACTGCCCAATGCTCAATCACTTCTTGACAGCTCACCGTGTGAGGCTTGACACCTCCACCTTTGGCAGCATTCCCCACACTCTCCGGTGGGCCAAGCCAAGAATTTACAATGAATATCAGCTCCCACAGATAATTCTGGCCCCACTGGTTATTTTAGTATCCTCATAGTGAATTAGAAGAAATTGAAATTGTCTATGTCACTGTTATATTACAAACTTGATGAGACATCTTTAACTCTTTGTGACCTCATCACCTCGGAGACATCACAAACTCTTTGTGTTATCACGTTGCCATTGTACCAACATGATCACATTGTGAAATCCCAAAACTATTATGACTTCAGAAGCTTTGAAAGAAAGCATGTCCTTTGTGACATGACAGGCCTTTTGTATACTCCTATCCTCATGTTGAGCTAATGACAATTGAGATCAGCCATGCCAATTAACATCGCAAAACCTTTGTGACATAATCACCAGTGTAACATCACATTGTCATTATGATAACATCAGCCCATCATGACATCATAAAACAACAATGACATCAAATCACATGTAATTGTGATGTCACAGATACATTGGAATGCCTATTGTGTGATCTCATTCTATTTCAAATATTGCTGGTGGGTTGATATCAGAAATACATTGTGACCACATAAGCATTATAATATCACCATACCTTGATGACACCACGTTGCCATTATTGTATCACTAATGCACTGTGACATCACAAAACAGTCTTATCCACATAATTTTTTTGACATGCTGCCAGTGTGATCTCTTTGGCCTCCCTGAGTTCATAAGTTGTTTAACTCATAATACTTCAGGCATGATATGTGATATCAAAAATCCACTGTGATATCATGACCACTGTGACATCACACTGCCAGATTTCTTGACACTGAGTCACATGAGACAACACAAACATGTTAAGACTCATTACACTTGTGCCAACATATGCCTTTGGATACATGATTATCCATTGTGAACTTATATAGTCATTGACAATTAGAGATCTGGCATGAGATTGTGACATCACCAACCCACTGTCAAATCACAAACCTATGTGACATCATCACGTGTATGGCATCACCATTTGTAACTTCAAAACCATACTATCTCATGTAATGGTAGCATCACATTGCCAATGGGATATCTCTATCTCATTGCATTTTCACCAGCCTATTATGTCCTCATAATATTTTACAAAATTCATGGCCTTTCTGACTTCTAGCTCCTTACCTGAACTCGTATCTTCATTGTGACCTAGTAGAATGAAATTGGACATGTAATGGTGATATTACACATTCATTGTGACATCACTATCCAAGTGTGACCTTATTATCACTTGACATCACAAACCCATTGTGACATCATATTGCCACAGTGATATCATGATCACCGTGTGACATCCCAAAACTGTTGTGACCGCTTAGCACCTTTGAAAAAGCACATGGTGTTTGTGATATCATGGTCCCTTTGGGTAACCATGTCATTATGAACAAAGACAACTGACATCAGACATGCCAAATTACCATTACAAATGCATTGTGACATCACCTCCAGAGTGAGCTCACATTGTTGTTATAATACCATCAGCCCATTGTTATATTCCAAGATGACAATGACATCATGGCATTATGACATCACATTTTCATTGTGAGGTCCTAGAGAGTATGCGATTGCCTATTCTGTGATTTCATTCTATCACAAATGTGGGATATAGGTTTATTTCAGAAACCCATTGTGACCACACCATCATTGTGACATTACAATCCCTTTTTGACCTCATATTTATATTGTGATATCATTAATGCAATGTAACATCACAAACCTGTCTTGTCCTCATAAGTTTTGTAAGAAGCGACTACCTTGGCCGGGCTAGATGCGGAGATCTAAATTCAGTCTCAACCATGAACCTTCAGACCTCCAAAGAGCAGTTCAGCCATTTGTTAACTGGTCTGCAAACAACCAACTGCCAAAATAATGATCTCCAAAGCTCCACACTTCAAAGGACAAGGCTTTTTTCCTATCTCTTCATTCTCCTTCTCTACAGATCTGTCCTAACTTTCAGCTCTTTTCATTTTTTCCTTCCAGCATTCCATTCTTCGCTTCAGGCTACTCTGCTCTTGACAGGCCTGCCCTGCCTTGTTCAGGTGGCCAGTTGCCATCCTTCACCTCCTTCTCTCTCTCAATTTCCTCTCCTCCCAGGTCTTTGCCCTCCAGCAGTCTCAGCACTTCTTTCCATCCAGGCCTTTAACCTTTATCTCTCCCCTTCTCTTGCTCTGAAAATGCAGCTTATATATAGGCAGTACCCTTCGCCAACTGCAATAATTTCTTGCCTTCAAGTTTTCAATTATCACTTACCAAATGTCCATGCCCAATCACTTCTTGGCAGCTCACCATGTGGGACTTGACATCCTATCTCCTTCAGCAGCATGTCCTGCCCCCTCCAGTGTCATGCACCCCCGCTTTCAATTGGTCCAGATTAGGAGGCCATGATGACTATCTGTTCCCATGGATTATAGGGGCACTGCTGGTTATTACAGTGTCCTCATGGTCAACTAGTAGCAATTGAAATTGGACAAATAATTGTGATATTACAAACTCGTGACATAACTAACCCATTGTGACCTCATCACCACTGTGACATCACAAACCCATTGTGACTTCACATTGTTGTTTTTGATACCAAGATCACATTGTGACATTTCAAATCTATTATAACGTCTTATAACATTTGAAAAATGCATAGCTTTGTGATATCAGAGTCCCTTTGTGTACCCAAAGCCCCACTGTGAAATATTGACAATTGAGAATCAGACATGACATTTTGACATCCAAAACAGTTTGTGAGATCATCATAATTGTGACATCACATTATCATTTTTATACCATCTACTCATTGAGAAATCACAAAACTATAATGATAGAATTATAACTTCACATTGTCATGGTGATATCATAGACACATTATGAATGCCTTTTCCGTGATTTCATTCTATTTCAATTGTGGCATGTAGGTAGATATCATAAAAAATCAGGAACTCATAATCATTGTGAGATCACAATCCCTTTGTATATCATGTTGCCATTGTGATATTACTAAACCACCGTGATATCACAAACCTATCCTCTCATGATAACTTTTGTGACATGCTGCAAGTCTGATACCTTAGGCCTTATTGTCCTCATAATCTGTTGTTGACCTCATTAGTTTTCATATATGACATTTGATATCACAAATTCCCAGTGACATCATGACCATGTTGGCATCATACTGCCAGATGTCATATCCATTTTGTCAAATTCTGACATCACAAAACTTTTAGGATTTCAATATATGTGTGACAACACATACTTTTAGAGAAACCACAGTCCCTTTGGGAACTCATATACTCATTGTAAGTTAGGACAATTGAGAATCATAATGTCATTGTGACATGCCCAACACATCACCAATATTTTGTGACCTCACAACCAATGTGGAATCATCAACTAATAGTGACACCAAAACAATATTTTGACATGATGTAATGAGTTGACATTGTCATGGTGATATCACTCTCCCATTGTTCATTCACAAACCTAAAATGACCTCCTAACATTTTTAAAAATTCATGTCCATTAGTACTTCCAACTCATTCTGTGAACTTGTATGCACATTGTGAAATAGTAACAATTGAAAATGGACTTGTGTTTAGATATTACAAATCATTATGACATCAAAAACCCATTGTTACCTCATCAAAACTGTGTATAATAAAGCTATCATGACCCCTATGTACCTTTGAAAACACACATGGCATATGTGACATCATAGTCCCTTTGTGTACCCATATCTTCATTGTGAATACTTGACAATTGAATTCATATATGCCATTGTAACATCACAAACCTTTGTGACCCCATCACCAGTGGGACAACACATATTCATTATTACACAATTACCTCCTTGCAACATCACCAATTTACAATGACCTCATAGCGTTATGACATTTATTGTCATTTTGATGTCATAGTCACATTGTAAATGCCTATTCTCTTATTTCATTCTATTTCAAATGTGGCATGTGGGTTGATGTCAGAAATATATTGTGATCTTATAAATATATGGCATCACAATCACTTTGTGACATCACAGTGCCATGGTGATATCACTAACACACTGTGATATCACAAACCTGCCCTGTCCTCATAAGTCTTGTGATGTAGAGCAATTGTGATGTCTTAGGCCCTTTATGAGCTCGTAATCTGTTTTCAACCTTATAATATTGCAGTTATGATATATGCTATAAGAAATCCACTGTGGCATCATGACCATTGTGACATCACACTGACAGACATCATAAACATTGTGTCACACAGTGACATCACAATCCTCCTCTGACTTCATAAAGTTTGTGAAAACACATGACTTTGGAGATACCACAGTCTGTTTTGAACTCATATTCTCTGTGATTTCATGACAAATGAGATCCGTTATGCCATTTGGATATCACTAATCAATTGTGACATCATAGACCCCTTACCGTATGGCATCACCAATTAATTGTGACATCAAAACCTTTTGTAATGTCACAATGTGACAAGATGATCATGACATCTGTCAGTGTGATGTCACAATGGTCATGATGTCACAGTTGATTTCTGTTATCTCAAGTCATACATGAAATATGAGGTTGATAACAAATTATGAGGGCAAAAAGGTCTAAGATATCACAATGTCAGCATATCACAAAAGTTATGAGGACAGGAGAGCTTTGTGATGTCACATTGTGTTAGTGATATCACAATGGTACTGTGATGTCACAAAGTGATTATGATGTCAAAATGGTTTGTAGGCACAAAATTGCGTTTCTGATATCAACTCTCATGCCACATTTGAAATACAATGAAATCACAGAATAGGCATTCACAATGTATCTATGATGTCACAATGAGAATTGTTGTCATAATGCGATTCTGTCATTGAGTTTGGTGATGTCACAATGAGCTGATGCTCTCATAATGAAAATGTGATGTCACACTGTTGAGAATGTCACAAACACTTTTTGATGTTATAATGGCATGTCTGATCTCAATTGTCATTACTTAACAACAAGGATATGGATACACAAAGGGACTGTGATGTTGAAAAGGGCATGTGATTTTCAAAGGAGCTAAGAGGTCATAATAGATTTGAGATGTAACAATAGAATCATCATGTAACAATGACAATGTTGTCACAATGGCTTTGTGATGTCGTGGCGGTGATGATGTCAAAATGGGTTTGTGATGTCACAACGAGTTTGTAATACCACAATCAAATTTCCAATTCCAATTGCTACTAGTTCACAAGGAGGATACTGTAATAATTAGCAGTGCCCGATAATCTATAGGGTCTGATAATCAGCATGGGCCCATCTCCTGGCCAGCTGGGGAGGACAAAGAATGCCACCAAAGAAGGTGAGACATCCTGTGGGAGGGACTGGTGCATTAATCACCATATGTTGAGCTGTTAAGAAGTGATTGGGTTGTGGGCAGTTTGGGTTGTGATAGTCGAAAACAGGCAGTTGGAGTGGAGAAGGGGTACAGACTTTACAAAGGCTGCTTGTTCAGGGCAATAGGTGAGAGAAAAAGGAAAAAGTCCTGGAAGGAAAGAACTGGTGTGATAGCATAAGGGGAAAGACCTGGGTGGAGAGGAAGTTGAGAGAGGGTAGAAGGTGAAAAGGATGGCAACTGACGAGCCCTGCAAAGCAGTTCAGGTCTGTGGAGAGTGGAGAGCCCTAAAGAGAAGAAGGAACTGGTAGAAGGGAAAAAGGAAAAGACCTCGAACGAAGTATAGGTCTGTAGCAAAGGAGAGATAAAGAGAAGAAGAAAAGAGGCTGTCCCTTTAATGTTTGGAACTTTGGATATCATAATTTTGGGGGTTGCTGGTTTGGAGAACATTTATTATATAAAACGTGTCTCAATGGATTTTCTTGAACTACAGAGGTCTTAATTTTTGAAGACTCCATGGAGATAATCCATTTGGATTGCATCAGGCCTTGGCCCCAGGGAAAAATCCCCATAGGTGTGAGTGTCAGCCTTCAGGGTTGAGAGTCTACCTCGAGTGTTTGTCTCCGGAGGTCCAACATGGACAAAAGACATTTATGTACCTCTAGAGGTGCATGTTGGCAAGCTTGCCAGCTTGTTTAGGACCCCTCTGGAAGCAATTAGTGGCTTCCTTGGGACGCCATCTGGAACTTACTTGAGAGATAATGTAGGGCTTCCATGGGAAGCCATCGGGAACCTCATCAATAGTACATCTGCAACTTCCTTGAGAAGCCATCTGAGACCTATGCTGGAGGTCATCTGGGGCCTTCTCCAGGGGCCATCTTGGACTTTCTCCAGAAGTCATCTGGAGCTTCCTCAGGAGGCCACCTGAGACCTCTTCAAAAGTAGTCATTGGGGCTTTCTTAACAGGCAATCTAGGACCACCTCCTGAGGTCATCTGGAGCTTCTTTGGGAGGTCATCTCAGGCTACCATGATGAGAAATCTATAACCGTCTTTGGACATCATCTGGGACTTCCTTGAGAAGCTATATAGGACCTTCCCTGGAGGTCATCTGTTGCTTTCTCAAGAGGGTTATTTGGAACTTCCTCTGGAGTTCATATGTGGCCTCATTTGAGTGGCCATCTGGGAGCTACTTGAGAGGTAATGTCAGCCTCATTGAAAAGACATCTGGAAACTCCTTTGGAGATTATCTGACACTTCCTTGGGAATCAATTTGGAACCTCCATGAGAGGTCATCTAGGGCCTACTAGGGAGGACATATGTGAAATCATCCAGAGGTCATCTGTGGCCTCCTCAAGACACAATCTGGGACATTCTTTCTGTCATCTGGGACCTCTTGTAGAGGTCAACATTGAGAGGTATGACACATATTGGTTAAGTGTCTGTGGCTCTTGGTCTTTGTATATATGCGGATAGTTCTATCTGTGTCCTGCATACACCTGTTTACTTCTTTTCTCAGAATGGGAGAACAAGGCCTTAGGTTGTCATATCCAAAAAAATATTCTCCCCCAGGCTTACAGAATTCCTCAGAGGAAGATGCACTGATGTACTCTCTCTCCTATTCTTTGCCATCAGCACCTCTAATGTTAAGTCTTCCCATACCAAAAGTGGTTACTTGTACTAGTCTGAGGTGGTACAATGTGGTATGTTACCCTTATTACCTTTGAGAAAGGAACATGGAGGAGATGGTGGGCAAGCCCTATTTCTAGTATATGTTCCCTTTACAACTAGTGACCTATATAAGTAGAAACAGCAAAATCCATCCTTTTCAGAAAAAAAGGGGTTCATTACTTCATTAGAGACAGTAATTTTCACACACAAGCACATCTGGGATGAGTGTCAGCAAATTTTACATGCACTTTTCACCTGGTAGAAAAGGGAGTGAATCCTTCTTGGTGACTTGAAGGTGGTCCTTCGACCAGAGAGTAGCCCCACTATTGATACAGAAAGTCTTTCCATAGACTTACCCAAGCTTAGACTAACAGCAATTGAGGTATGGAGGTGCTTACCTATAATTACCAGGTTCTGTTAGCAGGGATACCGCAGTGGCTAAAAAGCCAAATCATCAATCTAAGGTGGGTGAGATGGTACAGTTCCCCAGTGAGTACCCTAATGCTTTTCTGAAACTTCTCCCAGAAGCCTATAGGACATATAGGCCTATAGATCTTGAAGCCCTGGAAAATGAAAGAGCCCTAAATATGGCATTTGTTACCCAGACAGCCCCAAATATTAGAATAAAACTTCAAAAGTCAGAAGGTTTTGAGGGAAAAAGTTTATTCTAATTTGGAAGTAGTCGCCCAGAGGGTGTTTGTTAACAGAGATACCCGGGAAAAAGAGTCTAAGAAGAGGGTTTGAGTTTTGGTAGGAGCACCAGAATAGGGATCAAGAAACTCTTGGAAAAGACAGTACAATTCATTTCCAAATGGCAATAGGGAACCTCTAAGAATACATCAGTGTGCTTATTGCAAACAAAATGGACATTGGGAAAAGGAATGTCCAAGGAGGAGAAAGATAGAAAATGACAGGTTAATTAATCACATTAACCACCTGGAAAATGTCTTCATATCTCTGGAGAAACATGCAAAGGAGCTTGGGGCTCTGAATTCCAACTATGTTCAATTTAAAAACAGCCCTCGCCGGGCACTGGTGGCTCACGCCTGTAATCCTAGCTACTCAGGAGGCTGAGATCTGAGGATCACGGTTCAAAGCCAGCCTGGGCGGGAGAGACCGTGAGACTCCTATCTCCAATAAACCACCAGAAAACCAGAAGTGGTGCTGTAGCTCAAGTGGTAGAGCGCTCGCCTTGAGCTGAAGAGCTGAGGGACAGCGCCCAGGCCCAGAGTTCAAGCCCCACGACCGACAAAATAAATAAATAAATAAAAAGCAGCCCTCTGAACTTAAGAAATATGGCAAAGAAAAAATTCCACCCTTCTATCTCAAAACATAGTCTTATAAAAGACTGTGTCTCCAATATGTGCCAGTCAAAACCCACCAAGAGATTAAAAGCACATAGAAAAGCACATTGGAGAAAACAGAGAGAATTATTTGACATGAAGAAAAGATTTGAAGATATAAATTAGGAACTTGTGAGAGTCAAAAATGAGAAGAAAATCCTCAAAAGGAACCTAGAAAACACTCAAAATCAAATGAAATTCAAGTACATTAGCCTGGGTGAGCATGAGGCAAATTAGGGGACCACAGGTCAGAGGCAAACAGAAGCACAGGACAGCAATTTTGCCATCCTTGCTAACCACAAGTGAGGCCAAGAAGAGATCCTTATGCTGCATTAAGAAATCATTGCCATGCAAAAGGAGCTGAACCTCATATAAGAATGTATTTGGCTGAAGTACATGTCAATTATTAGCTTTGAAGTGTGTCACCAGAAATTCAAAGCAAAAGAGAAAGAAGGAAAGGGTAGTTAGCAGAGAAGATGGGGAAGTGCTGTGTCATAGAAGATGAGGCCAAGAAAAGTGAAAAGGAAAATATCAGGCCCAAGTTCTCAATTATTAACTAATGCCCTAGGAATAAATTGGCAGTTACATTCCATTTATAAGCCTCAGAGTTCAAGCACTAAAAAGAATGAATATGACCTTAAAGAAAACTTTAACTAAATTAAAGTACAGAAACTGGCAATGTCTAGGTAAGCCTCCTCCACTTCACTCTCCTTTGAGCAAGATGTAGCCCTTATGTTAATGGATTCAATCCCTTGAAATACTTTAGTGTAGAACACCCCCTTGGGTTCCTAAAATTAGGAAGGCTATATTAACAGAAATGTCTAAATACAAACTGCAGGTTTTACAACGTATTCTTTTATGTACCTCTCCTTTAGTAACTAAGGCCCAACGGCTGGATAAGAAAAAGTCCAACTGAAGGGGAGGGACCAAGAAAGTGATGGAACAGCAGGGAAACACCACAGCTCTCTCCAACCAAATACTGAGTTTGGATTTCAATGCTCTGTTTCTCCAAGTGACCCACAAAAAAGGCAATTACTCAGAGAGATAAAGGAAGTGCAAAAAGAAAAGGGAAAAACCTACAGAGACAGTAAAGTGGGAAGACCCTTCCCCCACCCTTTGTTGGTGATGGCGCTCCATGTTGCGCAGCTTAAGTGATGGGGTTTTGTGCCAAGTTGCTTAAGTGCCCCGGGACTGGACCCTATGAGGACCACACACCCACAAGCATCCCAAGTCTCCCAGGAGACTCCCAAGAGCTGGGCCAACCCAGAATATACAAACAGAAATCTCAGAAGGCAGAGCTGGAACAAAGACTCCCCTCACCCTCCCTGGTACAGCGCCTCTGCCTGGCTGGTACAAGTAGCCCATCCCAGTCAGGAGCAGTAGCAGCTGTCAACAGTGGCAAATGACCCTAGTCTTTCAGGGTGGCACCTCTGTCCTGCTGGTGTAAATAGCCTAGCCTAACCTGGAACAGCAGCAGCAGCTGGCAGTGCTGGCAAAACACCCAGAATTGGGGCACAATGCCTCTTGGCACTTGCCCAGACCAGCCTGGGGCGGCAGCGGAGGCTGAGGTGGGGACAGCTACAGTGAACAAGTCCAGACCTGTGGTAGTTTGTGCCTCTCCATACTGGCCTGCATAAGTGGCCCAGCCTAACCTGAGACAACAGCAGTGGTTAACACCTGACTTGTAGTGGGGTGCCTGGCTTGCATAAGTGGCCCAACTGATCCTGGGGCAGTGGCAGCAGCTGGGGTAGTGACAACAGCTGTGGCAACAGCAGTGGGATCAAGAGTGGCAGCAAACAACTCTGGAAAGGTAGTGGGTGTGGCACCTCTCTATATTGGTTTGCATAAGCAGCCCATGGTGGCAAAGGTGGTGAACAACCCTAGACCTGAAGCAGGGTGTGGTGCTGAGCAACCCCAGAAGAGAATCCCTGGGCTGGCTTTGAACTTGAATACACAGATCTGAGCCTCCTGAGTAGCTAGAATTAAAGGTATTCACACCAGTAGGGTCTTCCTCTTGCAACCCCCCTAACTTTTTCTAAAATAGATAATTTCTTAGTTCAAACATGGAATTTAAGCAAATACAAGAGGATCAACATAATACTCTGTATTTTATCTGAGCATAGTGGAATCTCCCAGACTTTCCTGCCTGGGCTGGATTTGAAACGTGATCCTCACATCTCAGCCTCCTGAGGAGCTAGGAGGACAGGTGTGAGCCACCTGTGCCTGGATGATCTGGCCTTACACCACAGTGGACTAGGAGCCCCTGAAAGCTTTTCTTTAATTTTCCTGTGCTAGTTTTGGGGCTTGAACTCAGGGTCTGGGCTCTGGTCTCTAAAATTTTTCCTTCAAGGTTACCACTTTACCATTTGTGCCACAGCTCCATTTCTAGATTTTGGTAGTTAATTGCCAAGAAGTGTCTCATTAACGTCCTCTCCTGAGCTCGCTTGACCCTCGATCTATATCTCAGTCTCCTGAGTAGCTAGGATTTACAGGGGTTGAGCGACTGGTGGAATTGGGCTAGAAGCTTTTCTAAAGCAGGAGTTTTTCCCTGTGTTTGCCCTGACTCCTCCATTCAAAGGAGGCCTGAGGGTCAGGAGTTGTGAAAACAGGTTTCCAGCCACAGGAAATGGCTTTGGGTCCTTGGTGAAAAGAAAAGCTAATCGTCCCCCAGTGTGCTATTCTGGGACCCCACCTTCTGCCCTGTGACTCAAGTCAACTTTGACCCAGACTTGAATATCCTGCCAGACTTTTCTGAAGCCATAACACCTTCATACCATTCACACCACCTGTGCTACAGCACACCTCAGGACCTTTGCCCATTCTACACTTTCTGCCTGAGGCTCTCTGTCCTGTACCCATATATTAGAAATACTGTGAAATTTTGGCACTGGGTATATCACATCCTGGAGAAAGTCTTTCCTTCCCTTCTCCATCTTTTTTTTTTAATATTGAGTTGCTAGACATGGAATTTGTGCAGGCTGACTGGCAAATGCTCTATATTGGTGTGTGTGTGTGTGTGTGTGTGTGTGTGTGTGTGTGTGTGTGTGTGTGTGTGTGTGTGTGTGTGTGCCAATCCTGGAGTTTTAATTCAGGGCCTGGATGCTATCCTATCCCTGAGGTTTTGTGCTCCAGGCTAGCACTGTACTACTTGAACAACAGCTCTTCTTTTGGATTTTTGGGTGTTTAATTGGAGAAAAGTTTCTTAAATTGACTTTTCCGCTTGCAATTAGGATCCTTCCTCCTGAGTAGCTTACAGGGGTGAGCCACCAGCACTGCCCTCTACCCTACCTCTTACCTATAACCTCGGCCCTCCTCTGAGTCCGAGAAGAATATGTCTCACCAGGATCAATTTTTTTTGCCCAGTCTTGGTGAGTGAACTCAAATCTCATACTTGGGAGAGACTCTAAACATGTGAAGACTGTGACAAATGTTTCCATTTAATTATGTATCATGTTTCAACACTTAATATAATGTTAATGAAAAATGAGTCAATGTCCTAAATTTTTGTGTATAATTTTATAATAGATGTGCAAAATATAATGTGTATACTAATACTAAATACAACAATCAATAAATGAATCAAAGAAAAATACAATACAAAATCAATAATAAAATTATAATCTGAAATTAACATACATATATAAGTATATATCATGTATTACACATGTATAGAAATATTTATTCCATTGCAGGGCCATCATTCAGGCCCTGGGAACTCTATCCTGAATTTGTTTTCCTCAAGGACAATGAGCTTCACATTCACCCATGGTACAAAAGAGTTACCTGGATGGTGAGCTCAAAAACTAGCAATGACAGAAATACTGGCCCCAGTTCCAAGACAGTGACTTAATTTTTTTAATGGAAGCAGTTATGATTATTCAGTTCCATATTGAGCATTAAAAAATAGTGTAGAGTTTTGTACAGCTATTCAAACATCCTGCCCTTACTTCCAAAGTGCTTCTCTGAGAACTACATTGTTTCTCCTTTTTTGTATGTTTTTTATTGTAAAAATGTTCTACAGAGTGGTTACAGTTCCAGGAGCAAGGTAATGAATACATTTCCTAATGAGCATTGTTTACTCCTCCTGTGTTTTTCCCCTATCATCCCTTCCCTCCCATCTCCACAACTACATCCCCCTGCTGAGGTCAGTGACTTAGTTTTTCATTTTTGGTTGGCACAAGGCTTGAACTCAAGTAATGGCAACTCTTTGCTCACATTTCTACAGATTTACCAAGACCCTGAGTTCAAATCCCAGGCTTTAAATTAAAACTTGCAGAAATTCCAAACTAGGGAGCTTTATTTTTTTTTTAATTGTATTTTATTTTATTTGAGAACATACTGTACAGAGGGGCTACAATTACATGGGCAGGATAATGCATACATTTCTTACCAAGCATTGCAGTCTCCTCCTTTGTTTACCCTTCACTTCCCTTCCCAGCCTCCCCCCTCCCTCACCCAATTTTACCCCCCTCCCCCCACCCAATTATACCCCCCTCCCCCCCCCCACACCGACATTGTAAAGCTGGTTTTGACATGACATTTTGTACTTCTCATTGTTGCAACAGGTCCACCTGAATCCTTAAACGACTTGTTTGTCCCCATCTCCTCCACATGTTATACTGACATCAAATATAGTGAAAGCGGGGGTTACACTATGGGGGAGGGACATACAAAGCAACAAAGAAATAATCTTATAAATGCGTTAGAAACACATGCATGAAAGAAACAAAAACATTAAAATACATATTTAAGGGTTCATTTTCCTAACATCACATTATCTGACCTTTTCCGCTTGACTCATACCTATACTAGATATTGCAAATAAGGGAAACCCTGGGACCTATGCTTCTTTGGGCCTGGCTTACTTCACTTAATATTAGTTAAATAATTATACATATATATACATATGTATATATATACATGTGTATATATATATATATATATATATATATATATATATATATATATATGTATGTATGTTGATTTTGGCCAAGCATGGGGCTTGAACCCAGGTCGTGGAAATTCTACTTCAGCTTGGATATGCCTTAGCTGGGGTACAGTATCTGGACCCATAGCCGATCCTGGGCCAAGAGGGCTTTCAGGAAGAAAAAATCGTTGGAAAGCACAAAAAGTGGTGAGCTGCAGAGAGCTGGGGTTTTACGATTTTTTTTCTTTGAACAGTGACCATCCTGGGTCTGAATGACAAAGCTGCAAAGTGGACCTGACCTGCCATTGCTGGTGGCTGGCAGGCTATCAATGAAGCCATAGGCCAACCTGTCAACATAGTCCCTGGGTGAAATCGTAGTTCTGACATCAATCACAGGAGATCACAAGAGACTCATTCTTATGCATAGGAATACTGATTGAAAGAGAAGTTTATTCATCGGTCTACTGTAAAGTTGGATGCAATAATCCTAGAATGCTGATTGAGCTTAATTAATAGTTTATTAAGCATGAAAAGAGCAATATTCCTTCAATTGCGGTTTAATAAATACCTAAGAGTTGGTAGGAACATAGTGGGTGTCATTCTATCATACATAGACGGCTATGGAACTCTTTACAAATATGTATATTTATTTGTATACCTCCGTCTGCCTATCCATGTATCCCTGTTTTGGCTAAACCTGGGGGTCGATCTCAGATCCTAGGAACCACTTGACATCTTCATTGGCTAGAGGCTGCCATGCTCAAACTCACCCAATCATGAATTGGGCCTGCTAGGCACTAAGCTCAGATCCTGGCACTGCCAGGCATAATTGAGAACACATCTAACATCTAGATCTTATGTGACATCTAGATCTTATGTAAACAATGTAATAAATGCTATAGGTGTCATCAGAGTCAATAAAATAAATTCTAAATAAATGAATGACACAAGAAATAAAATAAATAACCACACCGAACACAATATGGACTGATCATCTGTAAGGAAGTATAAATACTATCTTTGAAATATACATAAGGAGGGCTGGGAAGGTGGCTCAGTGCTAGAGCTCCTGCCTTGCATGCATGAGACCCTGGGCTCAATTCCTCAGCACCACATAAGCAGAAAAAAAACCCCGGCAGTGGCGCTGTGGCTCAAGTGATAGAGCACTAACCTTGAGATGATGAACTGAGGGACAGCGCCCAAGCCCAGAGTTTAGGCCCAAAAGTGGCCCCCCAAAAAATTATATACAAAGAATCTTTTCTATGACTGAGGCTTGAATTCAGTCCCCCTATGCGGAGGGAATGGCGGGAGATCTTGAGGTACTAGTTTCTGGCCTGGGAAGAGTCATGGATGTGATTGATCTCATCCTTGAATGAGTAGTTTGTGCATGATGCAAGTAGGAAATGATAGGCAAGACTCATGGAGTATCGATTATTTGTAAAGAAGTTGATGAAGCATGACAATAATCATCACAGTCATGAAATGGAGGCATCAGTAAAGATCCAAGAATCTGTATTCACACAGATTGGATTCCACCACAGGTTACCATCTCTCCTACTCTATACATGCATACTACCTTCAGCTTATGAATGGATGACTGCTGTGCTCACCGCTCTCCCCTGGGAGGGGGGCTCAATCGCAGGTTCCAAAGGCTGGTGTGCTCATGTGGACAAAGTCACCACTTGGTCCTGCTAGGCACCGAGTTCAGATTCCCTGCCCTGCCAAAATATTTATCTTGATGTCAGAAGTCAATCATTGCACCTGTTTTCTTTCTGTGCATGTCCTGGATCTCAGCTAGGATGGACAATGCTTGAGCCACCCTGTGGCCATGGGAATAAGTTGTTATCCATGTCAGCCCAGTTATTCCTGTCATCATATACTCAAGAAAATACACAATACACCCATGAATAGCATACAAAATAAAGAGAATAACTACACTCAATGAACGATGCAGTCCACACACGGATGTGAATATACATCCCATGTTTCAATGATCATTGAGGACTATTTTGGCCTCCCTGGGGCTCGATCTCAGTTCCTGGGAACGGCCCAGCTCCTTAGTGGCTCACAGTCTGGTGTGATCACGTGGACCCATTGGGCAGTTTGGCCTCCTAGGCCAAAAGTTTGAGTCCCAGCACTGCCAAAAATTCACCCTGATGTAAGAAACCAGTCGTTGCACTTGTTTTCCTGTACTGGGCAAGTTCTGGGGCTCAGCTAGGAAGGAGAATGTATATGCAACTCTATACTCATGGGAATAGGTTGTCATCCAGTTCACCACAGTTATATTTGTCATCCTATACTCAAGGAAATACACAATACATCAATGAATAAGACACAAAACAAAGAGAATGACTACACCAAACGCAAGATGCCGCCCACCCATGTTTGGAAATATAGATCCTCTATTTAATTATGAATTTATGACTATATTGGCCCCCACCAGAGCTCCATCTCAGGTCCCAGGAATGGCCTAGTTCCTTAGTGGCTCAAAGCCTGGTGTGCTCACCATGACCCATTCACCAATTGGGCCTGCTAGGTTTGAGTTCAAATTCCTGCACTACCAAACTATTTATTCTGATGTGAGAAGCCTAAGGTGGCACAGGTTTTCCTGTCCTGTGAATGTCCTGGGTCTCATTGAGGATGGAGAATGCTATATTGGTAACTCTTAGCCATGGGAATAGGTTGTCATCCATGTCAGCACAGTTATATCTGTCACCCCATACGCAATAAAATACACAATACATCCATGAAAAAGACACAAAATAGAAAGAATAAATACACTGAATGCAAGATGCATACCACACCTGTAAGTAAAGAAAAATCTTATGTTTTAAAAAGGTGGGCTTGTTATTTTGTCCAGTGCTGGGGCTTCAAATCAGGCCCTGCATCAGGCCTGATATTCTATTCTTCAAAGATGGTGAGCTTCCCCTTCTTCCACAGTGCAACAGAATTATCCAGACCTGAGCTAAAAATCCCAGCACTGACAAAAGATTCATATTGATGTCAGAAACTAAAAATCCCAGCACTGACAAAAGATTCATACTGATGTCAGAAGCCAGTCGTTGTGACTTTTATCCTCTCCTGTGAAAGTCCTGGGTCACAAATATGATGGAGAATGCATGGACAACACTGTCACCTTGGTAATGGGTTCTCATCCATGTCAGCACTGTCATAGCAGTCACCATACTTATTAAAATACACAATACCTCCATGAATTAGAGACAAAATAAGGAGAATAATTGCACTGAACCCAAGATGCTAACCAAACATATATGTCAATATAGATCCTTTGTTAAATTATGAATTTCTGACTATAGTGGACCACCCTTGGAATCAATGTCATATTCTGGGATTGGCCACACTCCTTAGTTGCTCACAGGTTCATATGATTACCTTGACTGATTGGCCAATTTGTTTTGCTCTGCCCTGAGTTCAGATACCAGCACTATCAACAAGTGGTTCGTGGAGTAAGAAGGAGAGTGTGAAACTTTTTTTCCTTTTCTCTGAGAATCCTGGGGGTAAGGCATGAGAGAGAACATTTCTACAAATCTAGATGTTCTGTGATAGGTTGTCATCAATGTAATAAACACATTGAGTACATAAATGAATAAAACAGAAGATACTAGGAACAACCCCACCAAACATGTATGGACTGAACATCTATAGGTAAGTATAAATCCTATTTTAACAATATATAGAAATAGTATGATTTCCAGGTCTGGGTCTTGAATTCAGGACTAGTGAACAGACCTGACTTTTTTATTTTCATGTAAGGTGATCTTCCCCTTTATGCACATTGCTGCAGATTTACCCAGAGCCTGAGTTACAATCCAAAGCCTGTAAGAATAAACTGTGTGAATTGCAAGCCAGGGAGTTAATTTTTTTCTCAGCATGGGTCTTGAACTCAGGTCGTGGCAACACTGCCTCAGCTTTGATCACACTAGGATGGGGTGCAGCCACTGGACACACAGGTGCTTCTGGGATTCTACACCCCCACGTTTTGCAAGGAAAACAATGCACAGAAAAATGTGGCCTTTTATGTTTTCTTCCTTTGCACAGTGACCCTTCTGGGTCTGAATGACACTGTTGCAAAGGGTACTTCACCTTGCATTTCTGAAGGCTGGCAGACAATCAAAGAAGCCATAGGCCCACGTGGCAACATAGGCCCTCATTTCAAATCCCCATACTGACACCAACCAATGGCAGGAAGTACTAAGAAACTGGTTCCCATCCAAAGGCATAACACTGGAATTTTGTCAATGTCACAGTTGAATGAGTTGATCGTGAATGATGATCCTATAAAATTAAACAGCATCATTTCAGAAGGCTGATTGATTTTATTTAATATTTATGAAGCATTAAAAGAATATTATTACTTACAGGAACACAATAATTTCAGGACACTGAGTGCTTTCATTAATATTTTAAGGATGAAAACAATAACATTAATTACATGGATGCATAATAAATACCCAGGAATTGGTAGGAATATAGTCTATATAACTGAATAATGTATAAACATCTCTGGCACTCTATAAACACACACACACACACACACACACACACACACACACACACACACATATGGCATCTACATGTCAATCTGTTCTTCTTTGGTTAACCCCAGGGGTTCTCAGGTCCTTGGAACAACCTGCACCTCAATTTCCCCCAGGATGGCATGTTTGCACTCACCCATTCATGAATTTGGCCTTGTAGGCCATGAGTTCAGATGTCAGTACTCCCAAACAATGAATTGTGGAGTAAGAGGATGATGGTGACACATGGGTTCCTTTACTGTGCATCTTCTGTGTGTCAGGTATGAAGTGGAATACATCTGTAGACCTATATCCTATGTAGTCAATGTTTTATGTGCTATAATAGTCAATACAATAAATGGTCAATACATGAATAAAACAAAAAATAAAATAACTACTCTGAATGCAATACGGAGTCAACATATGTATAAGAATATAAAACATATATGTAAATTGTACATGAATAGGGTGTTTTCTAGTGCTGGTGATCGTTTTCAAGCCTAAGGAACAAACTTGAATTTTTTGACTTTAAGGAAGCAAGCTTCCTCTTCCCACACAGTGCAACAGAGGTACCCAGACTATGAGTTCCAATCCCAGTCCTGGTAGAAAAAACTCACCTTTATAGTATTTGAGGCCCAATTCTTAGGTATTTCATTATGCCTCCATTTGATGACTGTGATTGATTAAATGCTTAATAAACTATTAACTAAAATCAATCAGTGTCATGTAATATAATTGTGTATAATTTTATCCTAGAATCATTCAAGAACTGTTCGTTCAATCATGACTTACATCACATTACAATGGTAATCATATGGATAGGAACAAGTTTCTTAGGATCTCCTACCATTTGGAGGTGGCACGACCAGGATTTGAATTGTGGGCTCCAGCTCCCACCACTTCAACCCGAGGATCGGGAACTCACCAGTCTGCCCAAGAACATCAACAAGGCCAATGATTAGGCAGGCACCAGTGGATCTCAGCAGTCCTTGTTGATACTTACAAGGCTGTGAATAGAGGATCATGGTCAAGTCACCCTAAGCAGGAAAATCCTTGAGACCCCTGTCCAACTTCAGTGCCAACAAAGCCAGAAACCTTGTGGCTCTAGTGTAGAGGACCAGCCTTGAGCAAAAGCAGCTCATGAACTGTGCCCAGATCCTAAGTTCAAAGTCTGGGACTGGCAAAAAACAGAACTATACAGCAATCTGTGTAGCCATCCAGTTAAAGCAGGTCACCCTATTCTCTCCAACTGAATTGGACAGAATTTCCTGGGAAAAAGGCTGGGAGAACCACTGTCATCTTGACTCCGCCCATGCTGCTTGCTTCACAGGATTCTGGCCACACCCCCATTCTTTCATGCTTCTTTCTGACCAATGGGATACAAGAATGGTGGCCATGCCCACATTCCATGCTGCCAGGTAGCACTGGGATTCCCTCTGTTAGTTTACACCACTACCAGCAGTTCAGGAAGGTAGAAGGGGCTGAGTCCTGAGGAAGAAACTCGAGGTGACTTTGGAGTATAGTAGATAATTGATGCTCCCACCCCACCTGACCCCTCCCCTCCCTTCACGCAGTGCCAGGTTTCAAACCTCAATCAATGTGTAGCTGCCAGCCGGCCTAAATCCCAGACCTGGTCCCTGCCCCTAGTCTTCTGCTCTGGGCCCATGTGTCCACAATGCTGGCGCCATCGCTGCTGCCCCAATTGGAGCAGCTGCCAACAGCTTCTCCCTGCAGAACAGGTGAGTTTCTGTCCCAACAACAACCTACCCTGGGTCAAACACCCCTCTGGTGGCACCATGATCCCCCTGCTTGTTTCCTCTCCATGGCGCTGATGAGCCACCTTTCTGTCTTGAGGATTTCTGAGATAGAAACTACAAATATGCTCAGGCTGGGCTGGATCGCGGTCCTCCTGTGAAAGGTATGCTCCACCAGGCCTGGTCCTCTGTAATTGGGATTATAGACATGTGTCATGCTCAGTCATCGGTTAACATGGATTATCCTAAACTCAGTCCATAGCAGCGGATTCTTGACCACACGTGAAGCTCTTGGTAGGGCCTCAACCATTGGACCTCAGTCTCCTCACAGGACAGTTGTGAGGAAACAAGGGATTTATACAGAGCGATCTCTGGAAAAGAGAGGTAATGGCCTTCAGATAAGGTTTTGGCAATTCTGTGAGCATATGACAGGAAGATACCAGAAAGGGCTCAGGTGGGGCCTGTTATTAATAGTGCAACAGGTGTGGGATTATGAACCGAAACATGGCTCTCTTTCATTACTACCCTATCCCAATAAGGAAGGGGATCCTTCACTTTGTTCAGTTTTGCAGCTGGGGAATCCGAGGCAAAGAGAAGCCAGATGACCTACTTATGACCTCAAGTTCACAGGAAGCTCGGCCTGACTTCTCTACCATGCTCCCTAGGACAATGGGTGCTATTCAGTCCACTTCTTGTGGTGGGAAGTCCACTTCTTTCAATCGTGGTTCTTGAACTCTAGGATTGGGCATTGTTCCCGAGCTCCTCAGCTCAAGGCTAGCGCTTTATCACTTGATCCCACAGTGCCACTTCCAGTTTTCTGGTGGTTCTTTGGAGATAAGATTCTCAAACACGTTCCTCCAGGGCTGTCTATGAACCATGATCCTCATATCTTAGCCTCCAGTGTAGTTAGGATTAGAGTTTTATGCCACTGGCACCTGATTCAAGTGTAATTCTGATTTTCTCTCTCTCTCTCCCTCTCTCCCTTTCTCCCTCTCTCCCTATCTCCCACTCTCCCTCCCTCCCTCTCTCCCTCCCTCTCTCTCTCTCTCTCTCTCTCTCTCTCTCTCTCTCTCTCTCTCTCTCTCTCTCTCTCTCTCTCTCTCTCTCTCTCTCCTCTCTCTCTCACTGTAGCTCTCAGGAACGGGTAGAATGGGTGCTGTAGGAGGTGGGCCAACGTCCCCAGGTAGCTGGAACCCAAGATGGCCCACTCATTCTGGAGTTGGGCTGTGGGTAGGGAGCTGTCTCGTTCAGCATGTTGATACATCTCCATGAGATCAGCCCTCTGAGCCCTTGCAAGACTGTCAGGGTTATTCATTTTCCATCTAGCCTTACTGGATTTATTATATTGTATTCTTTTCTACATTATTTTCTAGCACCTGGCCAATATTATGGTACATAGTTACTGAATGAAAATGTAAACTTAAGAAAGTCATTTAGGGATCTGGGAATGTGGCTTCATGATATGATGATTGCCTTGCATGCATGAAACCCTGAATTCAATTCCTCAGTACCACATAAACAGAAAAACACTGGAAATGGTGCTGTGCCTCAAGTGGTACAGTGATTGCCTTGAGCAAAAAAGCAAAAAAAAAAAAAAACCAAAGCAAAAAACATTTAATTAGTAAATGAAAAATAAAGAACCCATACTTGGAATACGTAATTGCTCCTGCCATACTGACACCTGACAATAGTCCATAATTCATGTACTTTTTCTTATATTAGGATATTGTGTTGAAAAAAAGTTTTGTTCATTAGGTCAGAGCAATTAATGTCTTGAATGTGCTTAGATGTCAGGTGAAGATTAATTCTGGAAATTCAAAGATTCCAGGTTTTTGAATGGCCTCTGCTAATCACAATGAGAAGGGTAGTCTAAGTGAGATTTGGAAATCTTTTTGGTTATTCATGGCACCACAACGGCAGAGGCAAATTAACAGTTGTGACAGAAGAGAAGGAATAACTCCAGAATTAATGACTAAATGATAGTTACTAACGTATACCAGAAACGTTATAGAGAACCATTTTTGGTTATTGAAAAAATAGTTATCAACTAGTCTTATTCCGCATTACCTTTAGCATTCTAAATCTCTTAGGCTACTTCTTAATCTCTGTGTAATACATGTATCTCCTTCTGTGCTGTTTTTTCTTACCTTAAATTCTTTGCTTTCTAAAAATCTTAGTCTTTCTATATTTCTCTATGAACATTTCCTGATACTAAATACACCTACACAGACTGCAGAGAATGCTAACTAAGGGTCCCATAGCTCATGAGTCATTAATGAAACAACATGGAAAAGGAGGACATATTTATTGTTACCTCAAATTTTCTGAAAAGCTGCAATGCCATCATTTGATTCAAATTTCCGTTATTTGTCTACATAGTGTCATTCAGTGCACATAAATGCAAATATGAGCTGGGTGCTGGTGGATCACGCCTGGAATCCTAGCTATTCAGGAAACCAGAGAATTGTGGTTCAAAGACAGCCTGGTCAGGAATGTCCATGAGACACTTATCTTCAATTAACCACCTGAAACCCGGAAGTGGTGCTGTAGCTTAAGCGGTAGAGCACTCAATTTGAGCTGAAGAGCTGTGCGAGTGTGCCCAGGATCAGAGTTCAAGCCCCACAACCAACAAAAAGTGCAAATATTACCTTAAGTTTCCCCAAAAGGAAGGACAAGATCAATAATCTTCCCAAGCAGAAAAAATAATTTCAAAAGGATTCAGTTCACCTACTTTTGCTGAGTTATTTAAGTTATGGCTTCTTTGCTAGACATATTCTCTTCCTTTAAAAATTGTCAAATACTAGCTTTACAATAAACTTCATCTAATATTTTTTGTTTCAAAAGAGAAGTCTATACAGTTGATGTCACTTAGCTTTCTTACTATCTTAATTCAAAGTCAAACCAGGCAGGAGAGTATGTCAAACTCTTATCGCAAATTGAACACCAAAAAACCAGAAGTGGAGTTTTGGCTCAAACAGTAGATTTCTAGCTTTGGGGGCAGGTGGGCAGGAAAGACAACTGTTCAGGGACAGGATCCAGCCTCTGGGTTCAAGGCTCAGGACTAGCACAAACTAAACAAACAAGCAAATAAAAATCCCAGATTTATCTTTGGGGCCCTCCTTAAAGGTGAACTGGTCAGAGTAGAGGCTTCTTTTGCTGATCATATTGACTGGATCCTGCTTTTTTGGAATCCTTGTTGCTCTGGAGAACTCAGAACCAGACCAAAGGAATTGATAACTGACTCCTGCATCGAGAATCATCTCAGGGGTGAAATATCCATCTATAAGACACTTTAAAACCTCTATGTCTTTGTTACTTTGCAGGAGAACACTTTTAAAACAATGTTATTTCCTTTTGTTTTATACTGGCCTTCAAATGGTACATTATTTCTTTTTGTAACACTATGAACTAGAAGTTTACAGAAAAAAATTATATGAGTAAAGAACACACTCAAAAAGCCAGGGACAGAGTTTCCTTCAAGCCTTGGGATACTTTTTTGTACAGTAAAAAGGAAAGCACAAGGTAACTTGAACTTTGTTTTTCCTCTATGTTCCATTCCTCTCCTGGGGTCAGTTTCCACATCCAGTAACAGTTACTTCCAGTAACAATCGATGGTGCTGCTTGAGGTATACTGAATGTTTTCTGGCTTCACTGCAAGAAGACTAGAACACCTATGGACCTGAGGTAAAACGTATTTCAGAGAAAATTTAGTAAAGAGAAAATATGAAATTTATATTGCTTATAAATATATTATACATGAGTACATTGAGTTCAAACTTTGTAAGTTCTCTGTAAGTTAAGGCGAATTTTAAATAGGAAGAAGGTTTTCAGAACATTCTTTTTGTGACTGTACGTGCTGTTCATTATTTCCCAAGTATGCATGAGCTAACAGTAGGGAAACAATAGCAATAATAGGAGAAAGAGAAGTTCTGTGTTTAAATATAAGGGTTCCATACAGTATAGAAGACTACAAATAAGCAACATTGAAACAATAAAGCCAAGTCCAGTATGTAGATTTATGAGAGTGATATACAGAAAGCAAGACTCCTATGTGGAACATGAAGTATGAGGCCACTCCCATTCTAAATCATGCTTGCTAATCATGCAACTTTGTAGAAAGTACAATGGAAGAATAATTCTGTTTTCAATGCAAGTCAGATATAAAAGCATGGATTTAACTGGAAAAATGTCCATCTTGTGAGAGCAGGGATTATGCTAGCAATAAACTGGTGCCTAAGATCTCATTTCTTTTTTTTCTTTACACACACACACAGACACACAGACACACAGACACAAACACACACACATACACACACACACACACACACACACACACACATATATATATATATATATATATATATATATATATATTTGTTGGCGGTGATCTTGGGACTTGAACTCTGGGCCTGCGAGCTGTCTCTCTGCTATTCAGCTCAAGCTAATGCTCTACTACTTGATCCACAGTGCCAATTCCAGTTTTCTTTTAGTTAATTTGAGACAAGAGTCTCTGGGAGTTTCCTACCGGGGCTGGCTTTGAACCTCAATCCTCATATCTCACCATGACCCAGCTTACGATCACATTCCTAACAGTGTACACTCAAGATGTGTAATGTGTCTGTTCATCTATCTTTATAAGAATTCTTTAGTTAGGGATGAAAGGTATCTCAGAGGTACAGAGCTTGCCTCGCATGCATGAGGCCCTTGGTTCGATTCCTCAGTACCACTTAAGCAAAAAAGAAAAAAGACAAAATTGGCGCTGTGACTCAAGTGGTAGAGGGCTAGCCGTGAGCTGAATTGCTGAGGGACAGAGCCCAGGACAAGAGTTCAGGCACCATGACCAGACACCCCACCAAAACAACAAAAAAAAAAGAATTCTTGAGTTAAAAATATGGGCTACAGCTTAGACATTACTCTCACAAAAATGTTTGTCGTTTAAAAGTTGATACTCCTGGAGAAATAAAACCTAAGAATGTAAAGGAGTCTGGGAAGTTCTATTGGCATCCAGCCTGGGCAGAACACTCTTTGCAACAGTATATAAAATTAAGCAGTCAAAATCTGGATTGGAAGAATGGCTCAATTGATGGAATATCAGTCATGAGCAAGATTGCTGAATAAAAGCTTGAGGCTTTTGCATATATACATACAGACATACACATACACCCAGAGGCACTTATATATGTACACACAAATACACAAATGAAAGAACTCTCAGAATGTGTAGAAAAGTTACAAAACAATAAATATATGTCCTGAACAAGACTAGAATCAAGTGATAATTTTTAATATTTGAAAGTCCTCAAATGAACTTCCTTCAAATAAGTTTGAGAATATTACATTGGTAGGGATCAGAGATAGTAAAAATCAATAATCATTATAAAGGGATCAGATCCATGGAGGAATGAATCAGAGATCTGGCCGGTGCATTTGAAAATGTTCATATCCTCTATCAAATGTTAGAACATCTTTGAAAATAGTAGATAAAGTCTAAGCAGTCACTCTGGTGTATAATATCACTGGAGAAGTTCAGAATTGGTAGTCTATATCTAGATTAAATAAACCAAGAAACTATGGCAGGGCAATGTGATACAAGCTTAGAATTCTAGCACTGAGATTAAGACAGGAGATTAGATAATGGAATTTCATAGTGATACCTTCCCTGGACCAAGGTGTATAATTTTGTCTTAATAAAACAAAACAAACAAGAAAGGAATACATAGTTGGACATTTGGGCTAATTTTGTCATTATGTTTTGAGAAGTCAAATTTCCTGTTGAAATGCAACTCATACTTAATCCTCACTTGTGTTTTAAATTCTCTCTTCATTACAGAACATTCCTAGATGCAAAATGACTCATGATTCCCATCCAAAATTTGAAAAAATAAGTTATCATCATTCTGTTGTAACCCAAAGAAATGATGAAGAATTACACAAGCTTAAGCTTGGAAAAATAGCAAAGTTCATCTAATGAAGGATTTTGAAGATCTTGCTAAATTAGAATTTAGATTTAAAATATTTTGGTTTTGTTTGTAATTTTATATTCTATAGGATTCTACAAAATTGTTTTTAAGTAGAGGGTTTAATTGACATTCACAAATGATTTTGCATTCTATGTGCCTAGAATATTCTTTCAAAAACTTAGTAAATAGATAATTCCAACAGTTCATGTATGAAATGATAATGTGAATGTTGTAGACAGAGTTGCCAACAAATTGATGACATTAATTTATAAATTTAGAATAAGAGGAAATTTTTGGAGTCTTTGGTATAACATGGTATGAAGAGCATAATCGTGTGACATCTTCTTTCTTCTACCTGTATGTAACACAGGAAGCAATTTCCTTAATTATTTGCTACTGTATACACTGAGAAAAATGTTACGTTTGGGGTTTGATTTTATTTTTGTTTTTGTTTTATTGGTTTGTCCTAGGGCTTTTACTCTGGGCCTGGACACTGTCTCTGAGCCTGTTTATGCTCAAGGCTCGTGCCCTACCACTTCAACCTCAGTGCCACTTGCATCTGGGTTTTGCTGAGAAGTTTATTGGAGATAAGAATCTAGGGAATATTCTTGCCTGGGTGGGCTTTCAACTATAATCTTCCAATCTTAGCATCCAGAATTTATATGATAGCTAAAAATTATAAATATAAGTAATATTTGCAAATGTTCTGATCTTAAAAATACCAGTGGGGGGAAAATGATGCAACCCAGTTTATTGTGGTGTTCTTACCAGAACATGAATCGCATCACATTAGCAGAGCTGTATTTTTTCACAATAGAGATAAGCTATTCATCATATGAATTAAGGGAAGTTTGAGATGCACCCTAAAAGATGGAGAATTTTGGGCTAGGATGACTCTATATCATAAATATTGGTATTGGTGGTCATAAAAATAATAGCTTATTGTGATAAACAATTGCTTACTCTTGAAGAATTCATTATTACCGATGCTACATAGTTTTATCCTCTACCAGAACATGGTTATTTTTCTGTTGTCTCTCAATCTGTAACACCCAATTGGAAAATGCATCTATTGCAAAATTACATAACATGCAAGCCGGTATTGTTTTGAATCTCTCAGGTATGGAATCTTCAGAATTTGAAAATGAGTAATTACTAGTCATTGGAATGTTGACGAACACATATATTCTGTCTTCTTAACAACTTATTTACTTTTACAAGTTATTTGTTTCCATAGAATTAAACTGTTTTTGCTTTTAGTATGAGAAAGTACTATATTTATTCTTTTTTCAAAATATTGGTAAGTATATTGTGAAAATATTGTCTAGTCGGATAGCATTCAAGTTGATGGTCCTCTGATTAAAAAGGGGTAATTAATTCAAATTAGACACCAAAAGTATGAAATTTTAAAAAGTTACTACATAAAGAGTACTATGTACTTTACCAATACAGTGAAATTTTATTTCATGCAGCTTATTTTTTAAATTTAATTTTATTGTCAAAGTGATGTACAGTGTGGTTACAGTAATTTTAAGGTAGTGAATCCATAGCTTTTCAAACTTGTTACCCCTTCCCTCATTTTCTTCACAGTTTTCCTTCACCCCAGTACCCCTCACAAGTTGTAATGTACATTTCCAACATATTGTCTTGTGAGTATTGCTATTGCATTGGTTTGCCTTTGTCCTTTGTCTCACCATTTTGTAGTTCCTCTTCCCTTGCCTAATTAAGGTAAATATATACACAATACACAGGCTACCAAAATCAAATACAGCAGGGAAAAAAGCATAGGGGAAAACCCCAAAAGAAAATGGAAATCACATAGTACATTAAAAACAACAATCGCAAATAATACTCTCTGTTTCCATATCTTGGAGTTCATTTTGCTTATCATAAGATTATAAGGTTATATATATGCATAACAAAGCCAATGGAAAATAGTAGTTTCATGGACACTATATCATGAAAACAACATGTTAACTGTTTTTGATATTAAAGGTGGAGTTAGGATTGATGAACTTGTGGTTCTAATAAAGGAATTTCAAAAGAGTTTTAAAATTATGACAGATTTGGCTGGCAAGGTGGCTCAGTGGTAAGAGCGCTTGCCTTGCATGCCTGAGGCCCTGGGTTCGATTCCTCAGCACCACATAAGCAAAAAGAAAAAGCCGGAAGTGGTGCTGTGGCTCAGGTGGTAGAGCTCTAGCCTTGAGCTGAAGAGCTGAGCTACAGCGCCCAGGCCCAGAGTTCAGGCCCCACGACTGCACACCCCCCAAAACTGACAGGTAAATTTTAATTTGTTCAAACTTTTTAACAACTTAGCCTATTATGAAAATTTAAAATTTCTTGGGAAAATAGGCTTTCATGCAAAATAATCAATGGAGACTTAACTGAGAGGGAGCAAAGTGGGTGAAGATGGCTCATGTTCATACTAAACAAACAAACCTCAGAACCCTTGTTATAAGTCCTGTAGGTTCCCTTGAGAATTGTCCTTACCCAGGAAATCTACTCACTGTGTGAAACAAGGTTGTAGTGGAATTTAAATTCAATGTTCTTAAAAAAAATCAAAATTTGTGTATTGATTTAATTACAAAACAGTAATTCTCTGAAAAAGATAATTTGGGTCAAAATATTTAGGGAAAAAGTGCACTCAAAAATGTTTGTAATACGTTCTACAATGTCTTTGCATGTGAAGCACTGAACTACAGAAAAAAACCTGATTGGATACTTGAAACCAATGATTTCACATTTCTTAGTAGCTCAAAAATATAATATCCTTATTAACTTGAGATAGTGAAGACTTCTCTTATTACATAAGCCAAAAAGTTTTGGGATCAGAAAAGAATTGAGCAAATTGAAAAGTCAAGAAAACGCGTTCTTAGAAGCCCTAGCTAAGCATATTGGCTTCAGCAGTGGAGGGAGACCAAACTTTTTGATATATTGTCTTAATATTTTTGCTACCTAAAGTGATTTTACAGAGCCTATTTAGCTCACTACAATTTAGAATGGATTGAATGAAGACATGAAAATAAATTCCACATCCAAATAAAAGAGTTTTAAAAGAGAAACAAACCATGAAGATGTAGCAGTGGGGAAGGACTTATAGTCCTTCAATTTCACTAGACTTGAAGCCAAGAATCTGTGATTAGTTGGAAATCAAGCAAGAGCTAAGAGAAGGACAGAGACATAGGACATAAGAGCATTGTCATTTTGTAACAAACACTGTCATAAAAGGTATGGATGATTTAACTCTATTCTTTTCCATACATCCTTCTGAGCAAATGCAAGACCAAGAGAAAGATAATCTATTGAAATAATTTTTGAAAGAATAACTTCACTGATCCTGATATGGTATCTAAAGAGAGTCTTAAGAGAGAAGATAAAAGTGAAGTATTCTTCGGTTTTCTCTAAGCATTTTGTTAGCAAAGTATATCTTTGTGGTTAGAAGTGATTGAACCAAAAAGTGGTGGAGTACCCATGTTTTTTTAAAATTTTTATTTTATTTGTGAACATACTGTACAGAGGGGTTACAATTACATGGGCAAGATAATGCATACATTTCTTACCAAGCATTGCAGCCTCCTCCTTTGTTTACCCTTTACCTCCCTTCACAGCCTCCCACTCACCCCCCACCCAATCCTTCCTCCCATCCCCCCCCACCGACATTGTAAAGCTCATTTTTGACATGACAATTTGTACTTCTCATTGTTGCAACAGGTCCACCTGAATCCTTAAACGACTTGTTTTTCCCCATCTCCTCCACAAGTTATACTGACATCAAATATATTGAAAGTAGGGGTTATACTGTGGGGGAGGGACATACAAAGCAACAAAGAAATAATCTTATAAATGCGTTAGAAACACATGCATGAAACAAAAAAAACATTAAAATACCTATCTAAGGATTCATTTTCCTAACATCACATTATCTGACTTTTTCCGCTTGACTCATACATATACTAGATATTGCAAATAAGGGAAACCATGGGACCTGTGTTACTTTGTGCCTGGCTTACTTCACTTACTATAATTTTTTCCAAGTTTTTCCATTTCCTAACAAATGGGGCAATGTCATTCTTTCTGATGGAGGCATAGCATTCCATTGTGTATATATAACATATTTTCTTGATCCATTCATCTACTGAAGGGCATCTGGGTTGGTTCCATATCTTAGCTATGGTAAATAATGCTGCAATATACATAGTTGTGCTGGTAGCTTTAGTGTGGTCTTTGTAAACATTTGGGTAAATGCCCAAAAGTGGGATTGCTGGGTCATAGGGGAGGTCTATGTGAAGTCTTTTGAGGAACCTCCATACTTCTTTCCAAAGTGGTTGAGCAAGTTTACATTCCCACCAACAGTGAAGTAAGGTTCCCTTCTGTCCATATCCCCTCCAGCATCTGTTGTTGTTAGAGTTCTTGATTTTTGCCATTCTAACTGGAGTGAGGTGGTATCTCAATGTTGTTTTGATTTGCATTTCTTTTATGGCTAGGGATGTTGAGCATTTCTTCATGTGTCTATTGGCCATCCTTCTTTCTTCTTCACAGAAGTTTCTCTTTAAGTCTTTAGCCCACTTATTTATTGGGCAGTTGTTTCTTTGAGGATTTGTTGTTGGGGGATTTAATATTTTGAGTGCCAATTATATTTTAGATATGAGACCCTTGTAAATTGTATGGCTAGTGAATATCTTCTCCCAATCCGTGGGCTTTCTAGTGATCTGGCTAGCTATGTCCTTGGCCAGGCAGAAGCTCTGCAATTGCATGCAATCCCATTTGTCCAACCTTTTTTTTATTTTATTTTTTGTGTTTTTGGGTCTCTATTAAGAAAATTTCAGCCTGTGCCAAGGACACCTAGGGTTTCTCCTATTCCATCCTGTAATATTTTCAGACTGTCTACTTTGACTCTGAGGTCTTTAATCCATTTGGAGTTGATTCTGTTGCAGGGTGATAAATAAGGATCTAGCTTTAGTTTTCTACAAGTAGTTGATGAATTTTGCCAGCACCATTTACTGAAGAGGCTGTCTTTCTTCCATTCTATTTTTTAGCTCCCTTATCGAAAATTAGATGGCTATGGGACTGTAGGTTCATTTCTGTGTTTTCAATTCTATTCCGTTGGTCACCTTTTATGTTTTACTTCATCTTTCACTATTTGGATTCCCTTTAAATTTGCATCTTGTCTTATTGTCCCAGCTAGCATTCTAATACTAAGTAGTTGAAGAGGAGTGGAGAGAGCAGACATCCTTATCTCTTTCCTTAATTAATAAGAAATGGCTTTAACTTTTCACCTTTAAGTATAATGCTGGCTGTAGGTTCATCAATTCTTAGAAGAAAGAAGAGCACTGGAGCAATATCAGTTCCAAATTTCAAACTATACTAAAAAGCCACAATAATAAGAAGAGCTTGGTACTGGCACAAGAACAGTTCTGAGGACCAATGAATAGGACTGAAGACTCAAAAATAAGCACACTGACATATTGCCACCTAATCTTTGACAAGGGAGCAAAAAAAAATAGAACGGAAGAAAGACAGCCTTTTCAGTAAATGGTGCTAGTAAAATTGGTTATACACCTGTTGAAAACTAAAGCTAGGTCCATATACATATTTATATATCATATATATAATGCAGGGTGATATATATATATATATATATATATATATATATATATATATATATATATATCTTAATAGAGAACCACAAACAAAACAAATCAAAGAGAGGTTGGACAAATGGTATTGCATCAAACAGCAGAGCTTCTGTAAGGTAAAGTTCATAGACAGCAAGATCAATAAAAAGCCCACTTACTGGGAGAAGTTCTTCATGAGTCATAAAACAGACAAAGTCTTATATATAAAATATACTTAGGACTCAAAATCATAAATACCCCAACAACACATCCTCAAAGGAACAACTGTCCAATATCTAAATTGGCTGAAGACTTAAAGAGAGACTTCTTTGAAGATGAAATAAAAAAGAAGAAGTATATATATATATATCTGTAATTTGGAGAGAGGAAGGGATATAGCAGAATGCTTAAATGGGGATTCAGGTTGACCATTGTGACAGTGAGATGTACAGGACACTGTGCAGAAAATGAATTGACAATCTCAGGCAGGTGTCGAGGAGGGAGGAGTTGGAGATGTGGGGAAGGAAAGGATGGTAGGAGAAAAACAAAGGAGGAGGTAACAATGCTGTATACGAAATGTACTCATTACCTAGTCCTGTAACTCTGAGCCCTCTGTACAGTATTTTTACAATAAAAATATATTTTAAAAAATCTCTGCCTGCTGTAGATTTCCAGTGCTGCCCTCGGAATTGCATTTTCTGCCTATTCTGGCTGTGGTTAGGTCCACCTGCACAATGGATCAGTAGTCTTCAAGGCATCTTGGTCTTCCAGTGGGACTTGGATTATCCAGTGGTGGTTGGAACCAGGCCAAGGACAGGACAAAACCACTTCCAGGACATGCCTTCGTCATTACACAGGCAACTAGGATTGCAAGCAGAATTTCTCTGAATTTGACTCCAGAAATCTATCAGTGAACCAAAAGGCAAGTCCACCAAACACCTCACTCTTCCCCCCCATTTCCTCCTTTCTCCTTCCCTGGGAAAGTAGAAAATAATTTTGCAGGTTTTGACACACACACAAAATGCACACCATCTCCCCTGGTAAACTTGGTTTCAAGTCACTGAGTCATGTCAACGGATAATGCTGCATTCATTATTCTGGATAACATCTTCAGGTTGTTTGATGCCTTAATTTGTTGTTGTTGTTGTTGATGTTGTTGGTAGGGGTGCCTGAACTCTGGGTCTGGGTGCTGTCCCTGAGCTGTTCAGCTCAAGGCTAGCGCACTACCACTTTAGCCACAGTGCCACTTCCAGTTTTTTCTGCTTATATGGTGCTGAAGAATTGAACCTAAGACCTCATGCATGCAATATACTGACTCTACCACTGAGTCTTCTTCCAGCCCTAATGATTTAATTCTTTAAAATTTATTTTTGTCAATTATGGGCCTTGAACTCAGGGCTTGGGTATTAACATATCCCAGATTTCTTTAGCTCAAGGGGAGCCCACTCCCAATTGAGCTACAGTGCCACTTTCTGTTTGGAGATAACTGACTCACAGACTTTCATGCCAGGATTTGCTTTGAACAGATGAATTTTTAAATTATATTTCTCCTAGGTGTTTATTGGAACATTACAGTTTTTCTGGAATTTAAAGTTTGCTGTAAACCTTTGTCTTCAAGTAATCCAAAAGTATTAAATATTACATTTCGACGCTATCCTTTAGCACATCCATTTTGAAATTATTATCTTAAGATGAAATTCTAATTCTTTGTAGTCACAACGCATTAAAGTCCAAATGGGAAATATGCTAATTTCAGCAGCCTTGGCTCTCTTTCCTCTTTTTTTCTCTCCAGTATCTTTTCTTGTTTTGGAACAAGTGTCATGGACTGTCCAACCAAGCAAAAGGAAGATTATTCAATTAATTTAATAGAAAAGGAATCCAGCCTACCTGCATCTCAAGGGAACTTTGAGTATAATGTTAATCTAACAGTGGATTTTCAGTCATTTTGATAATTTTTTGTTTAACCACTCATTAAAGAGGTTCCAAAAGTCTAGATTCAAAAATCATGTTCTGCTTTCTAAGAATGTTTAATAAGCTAGTAATTCAACAAAGATTACATGGTGAAGAATTTCTCTTTTATCATAGCCCTTACCACTGATCCCTTCCCTTCAAACTTGTAGCTTTGTTCAGTTTTCTTGTTCCAGCATTCGTTTTGGTATTTGCTTCAGTAATATCCTTGTAGGATTTGACAATGAAATCCCATTAATTATTAGAGAGCTCAATTCATATTGCCAAAGGCAGACTCATGAGCAGTTCATAAAGCATAAACTATTGAGAATCATTAACATGGTCATATGCAAATATTCCATAAATTAATATAAGTACCACATAAATGTGCATCTTCATATACTTTTAAAAATGCAAAGTAGTTACATATATATGTCATAAAATAATTCAGATCACTGGTAGAAGAGATTAAGCTAAAATTTTTATTTATATCATCCCCAATATTTTGTGAAATTTTCTTTTCTCATTAACATTCACCTTAGGACCTGCTTTTCCTAGCAACAAGTTATAAGTTGATATCCTTAGATTTTAGTCCCCTCTGAGTAACGTCTTTTCTTTCCACCACTAGTTAGTCCCTCATGTTAAATACCTGAGGAATAACGTCCCATTGTGCCTGCAAGAGAAGTACCCAAGTCGATTGTCTGTGCCTACTCTTGCTTTGCTTTGTTTGTGAATGTGGAAGCAGAGACAGGGGTGTCAGAGATCAGGTGGCTGGAACCATGGTGTTAAGAATTATGGGTAGCAAAATGAGTAGCAGAAAATAGGATACCAGGGAAAGGGTAATTGTGACTGTAATTGCTGAGTTGTATTGTCAGTAAATTGGGTAGCAGCAACAGCTTTGCAGGGGTTGGGGCAGCTAATACATGTATCCAGAACAATTTAGCAGTGACAAGGAAGCACAGACAAAATGAAAGATAAAAGTTGTGAGGCATTGTGGGAATTCTTTGTCTACCCATTCTAAAAACATAGAAGATGGTATTTTAAACTAAAACTACAAAAGAAAATTTAAGTTCTTGGTGCTAACAAATCTGTCCAGGTGTTATTACATTAAATAGAGAATGCAAAACGGTTTTTCTTCATGAATACGGAGATCAAAGATATTATAATTCTTATTTCAAAATGCAAATTAAAGGGGAAAATTAGTCAGGAGATAAAATTCATATTGAATGTTAATATTTAAGAAGAAAAGAAGATCCTAGATGTCGGACTAAAGACAAAGCAATATTAGAGCATTATATGTTCAATAATAATTAAGAAACTTTAATTGAAAAATTGAGCTAGAATGTTCACATCAGGAAAAGGCAAGCAATCAGAGTCTACCACCAACAAAGAAACATCATAATGTATATCTCAGAAAAAGGAACCAAGTTCCTTATCCTTGATGTCAATGATACACATAACCCCCCTTACAAACACACACACACACACACACACACACACACACACACACACACACACACACACACACAAATTATGCAACAGCTCAAGCTACTCACATCCATTCAACATGAATCAAAGATCTTCTTGTAATACTTGAAACTTTAAACTTTGAAGTCTTACTCTGAAAACATTACAGGAAGGAATAGGAGGAACACTAGGTCTCCTTGGCACAGGCCGAAATTTTCTTAACAGAAACCCAGAAAAACAAAAAATCAAAGACAAATGTGACAAATTGGATTTCATGAAATTGCAGAGCTTCTGCATGGCAAAGGACATAGCTAGCAAGATCACTAGAAAGCCCATGGATTGGGAGAAGATATGCACTAGTCATTCAAAGGATAAGGGTCTCATATCTAAAATATACCTGGGACTCAAAAAATTAAATCCCTCAACAACAAATCTTCAGAGAAACTACTGCCCATTAAATAAGTGGGCTAAAGACTTAACGAGAAACTTCTCTGAAGGGGAAAGAAGGATGGCCAATAAACACATGAAGTAATACTCAACCTCTCTAGCCAAAAAAGAATAACAAATAAAAACAACATTGAGGTACCACCTCAGCCAATTAGAATGGCTATACTCAAGTACTCTAATAACAACAGATGCTGGAGGGGATGTAGTGAGAAGGGAACCTTACTGCATTGTTGGTGGGAGTGTAAACTTGTTCAAACACTTTGGAAAGCAGCATGTAGGTTCATCAAAATACTCCACATAGAGCTCCCCTATGACCCAGCAATCTCACTGTGGGGCATTTAACCACATGATCACAAACAAGATCATAGTAAACCTATCAGCACACCTATGCTTATTGTAGAATTATTTACCATAGCTATGATATGGAACCAACCCAGATGCCCCTCAGTAGATGAATGGATCAAGAAAATGTGGTATATATACACAATGGAATTCTATGCCTCCATCAGAAAGAATGACATTGCCCCATTTGTTAGGAAATGGAAAGACTTGGAAAAATTATATTAAGTGTAGTAAGCCAGACCCAAAGAAACATAGGTCCCATGGCTTCCCTTATTTGCAATAACTAGTATATGTCTGAGGCAAGCAAAAAATTCAGATAAATGGATGTTAGGGAAATGAACCCCAAGATAAGTATTCAATTTTTTTATTTAATGCAGTTGTTTCTAACATATTTTTAAGATGATTTCTATATTACTTTTTATGTCTCTCCCCCTGCTTTCACTGTATTTGATATTGGTACCATTTGTGTAGGGGAAGGGCATAAACAAATCGTTTAACGACGGGTACAGGTGGACACATTGCAACAATGAGATATACAAGTCATTATGTTTAAAAATGAACTTTACAACTTTGGTGGAGGGAGGAGGGGTTTGGCCATCTACTTTCCAGCTGATCTATAGGTGTAGAAGCAAAACATAATACAAAGCAATACAAACCAGTTCTTACTATATATAATTTTTCTTTGAACATCTTAAAAATCAATTCTGACAACATGCAATAAAAAATCCCTAAGTTTAAAGCATTCTTCTAGACAAATTGAAGAAATACTGAGAACATGTATTTTAAGAATAATTTCAGAGAGCTTGAATTCAGGGCCTGGGTTCTGTCTCTGATATTTATTACTAAAGGCTAGTGCTGCCACTTTGAGCCACAGTGCCACAGTAAAGTCTCACCAATTTTCCTCTCCATACTGGCTTTGAACTATGATCTAGATGTTTCAGCTCTCTGCATAACTAGGATTATAGGCATGAGCCCTTGCACCTGGCTAGAATAATTGCTTACCTGAGACAGAGGCCAGTTAGTATTAAATGTCATTCATGTTTAACTTTGTAAAATAAAGTTAACTGAAATGCCTTCCACTAGAAATAAGGAATTAAATGTGTAGGTGGGTTACAAAGTTCTTACCAAAATATACATATTTTCCTTGCTTTGTTTTTCTTTCAAAATTGTTTGCTTTCCAGAATCATACCTTTTCTTTCCTTGATGGTTTCTTTAGTTTATTTCATACATGCCCACAGCTCCTTCAACTATCAATTCTTATGTGAAGACCTTGCAAATATCTATTTTCAGTCCAAACTCCTTGTGTGCACCTCTCATCCATATATTCAACTGACATAAAAACTTGTGAAACAGTAATAATCTCTTATCATTACTGGATATTAAAGTGTAAGTAAAATTTAAGAAAATAAAGAATAACATAAATAAATATAACATGATTTTAATAGTAATGCTAAACATAAATGCAACGTCGATTATTTTCCGGAGCAATTTAATAAAAACCTCAAGGAAAAGAAATCAACTTTTTTGAGGGCTGATATTATGGTTTAAACTTAGGACCTTACCTTGTCACTTAGGCTTTTTCCCTCAAAGGTGGTGCTCTGTATTTGAATGACAGCTCCCCTTCCAACTTTATTTGGGGGATTATATAGAGATAAGAATCTCATGTAATAAAAACATTTGTGTCCCTATCTTGGGGTTCCTTTCACATAGCATCCTCTTATACAGTACCATGTACAATTTACTCCAAGTAAGATTAACCATGGGACCTTAATCACTTAATATAATTGTTTCTGCGTCTTTCCATTTCCTAGCAAATGGGGCGATGCCATTTTTTCTGATTGGACGCATAGAATTCCAGTGTGTGTGTGTGAGTGTGTGTGTGTGTGTGTGTGTGTGTGTATCACATTTTCTTGATCCATTCATCTACTGAGGGACATCTGGGTTTGTTCCATATCTTAGCTATGGTAAATAATGCTGCAATAAACATAGTTGTACCGGTAGCTTAGTATGGTCTTGTTTGTGATCATTTGTGTAAATGCGCAAAAATGGGGACTGCTGGATCATAGGGTGGCTCTAAGTGAGGTCTTAGAAAACTTTATATCAAGTGAAGTAAGCCAAAACCAAAGAAACATTGGTCCTATGTTTTCCCTTATTTGCAATAACTATTATATGTCTGGGACAAGCATAAAAGTTCAAAAGCTCTGTCCATATGACCAGATAAGATGCTGTTAAGCAAAATGAACCCCAAGATAGGATTTATAATCTACCTTGTGTTTTTTATATGTTCCTCCCCCATGGTTTAACCTTTGTTTTCACTGTATTTACTGTCGGTGCCCTGCATCTTGTATACACCCTTCTCTAGCTTCGGGAGGGGAAGGGACAAAACAAAATAGATAAATAGTGATACAGGCTGACGCATTGTAACAATGAGATGCACAAGACACTATGTTGAAAAAGTATATTTACAATATAGGTGGGGAAGAGGGGAAGGGAGTAGAGGGGAGTGTATTTGTGGAGGTGGGAGGGAAGGGGAGCGGAAAAACAAAGGAGGAGGTAACAATGCTTGATAGAAAATGTACTCATTAACTTGCTCATGTAACTATAACCCCTCTACACAGCATTTTTACAATGAAAACCTCTTTTTAAAGATAGAAGTTGTGTCGAGCATCGTTGGCTCAGGCCTGTAATCCTAGCTACTCAGGATGCTGAGTTCTGAGGATCACGGTTCAAAGACAGTTCGAGAAAAAGTCCGTGAGACTCTTATCTCCAATAAAACCACTATAAAACCGATGCTGGTGCTGTGGCTCAAGCGGTAGAGCACTCCTCTTGAGCTGAAGAGTGCAGGGACAATGCTTGTGCCCAGAGTTCAAGCCCCGCGACCGACACACACACACACACAAAACAGAAGTTGTCATGTACACCAAGTATAGTAGCCCCATCTGTAATCCCAGCTGATTGGGAAGCAGAAATGACAAGGATCTTTTTCTCAGGCCAGGCCAAAGAAATAATTGCCAAGACAGCCATCTCAACAAATGAGCTGGCCATATTAGTTCACATCTTTAATCCTAGCTAATTGTGTGGGAGACAAAAGAAGCAATCTAAGATCATTCAGTCAATCTGAGATCAAACCCGGGAAAAAAGTTCAAGACCTCAAGTAAATAAAATGGACCAGAAGTATGGCAAAAGTAATTGAACTGCTTGTTGCTATACAACTAAAGTCCTATCTAGCAAGCAGAGAACACCTGAATAGAACCCTAGTAATACTCCTCTCTTCCACCAAAAAGCCTAAATAACTTTGTCCTATTTGAACATCTAATTTCAAGGCCACTGACAGATCAGAGATGGTGATATCTTAAAAATTGGGTATTCAAAAGAGACAAAGTTCTTTAGGTTTTGAAAAAGTTGAAAAGATAGGAAAATGCATGTGATGTTTGTTAACTCCATAATTCTTGAAAACATAAAATATACTCAAGTATTTAATATATATCAATATGTGTGCATATATCCATGTATGTATATATATGTGTGTGTATATATATAATCATATATATATATATATATACATACATATATATGTATGGTTCATCTCTTTTCTGTGTAGCAAATTGTTCAAATGAATCTGTACAATCACTACTCAAAGGCATGAATAGACAAAGAGAATGAGCAGAGAACTCATACTCAGGAATCAATGGTTAGCCCATAACCTGAAAATCTTTTACATCAGTTTGCATGTGTCAGTTACTGCAGTACAGGGACAATACAATGGCAAATGAGATACCAGGCAGATGAAATGAGAAATGAGAGATACAAATGGTACAGTATTCTTCTGATGGGTAAGTAGAATTTCCAGGGTGTTTATGAGTGTGTGTGTGTGTGTGTGTGTGTGTGTGTGTGTGTGTATGAGTGTGTGTGTGTGTGTGTGTGGGTGGGTGTATTACATTTACTTGGTTCATTTCTCTCTTGAGGAGTATTTGGGCTGATTCTGTAAGCATGGTTGTGCTGAAAACGTTACTATATCCTGGTTTGTAATCTTTTGGGTAAATGCCCAGGAGTAGAATTCCTGGATCATATGGAAGTGGGTAGTCAATAGAGGAGTGAAGTGGGAAAAGGTAGAAGATTGAATAGGAGAAAAGGGGTAAAATGCAGAGAGGAATCCAGTAAATATCCTACAAAATTAAGAAGAGTGAAGGAAGAGGTGTATAGGGGAGGGATGGATGAGAATGTTGAAAGAGTTGACATTGATCAAGGTATATTGTACGCAGAAACTGTTTTGTTTAATGTTAACTGCTTTGCTACTTAATAATTAAAAAATCATGTCCCTACAATGTTATGCAATTAGAAGCAAAGCAGGAGAATCTGCTCAGATAATCTCTAGGGTCAATAAATCTTTTTGATTAGGATAAGTTTTAGAACAACACTAATGATACTTATCATCTGAAGAAAATTTAACGATTTCCAACTATTTAAAATAATCACTTTTGAAGATATGGCTCAAGTGGCAGAGTGCTACTTAGTGAGCAAAGCTGTCAGATAATGAATTCAAGTCTCAATCTCGAACACAAGTAAAAACAATAAGTATAATTTGGGCACTTTCCTGGGCATTAGTAGTACCTTATATCAGAAGGCAGAGATCTGGGGATCTCAGTTCAATGTCATCTTAGATTGGAACGTCTGTGAGACTCTCATCTCCAATTCACTGTCAAAGAAAGCTGGAAGGGGAATCATGAGTTAAGTGGTAGAATGCTAGCCTACAGCAAAAAGCTCAGGGGCAGAAACCAAGCCTTGAGTTCAAGCCTTAGAATAGTGCATATATATACACAAAGAAAGTAAGTCACTCAATTTCTCAACCTTCCATTTCCCTAATCCTAACTCTAATCTTGGACAGAACCCTAAGAGTAACCTTGATGATAATAGTAACCTAATCCTAAAATTAATGGAAAACACTCGAGTATCTAACAGATACTCATTGTCTTTGAAATGATTTGCAGTTTGTTCCAAATCCTACAAATTCCCTGACTTGGACCCTGAAATAGTTCCCTATGATGAATCATTAACCTCATATCTTCATATCATGAAAACTATCTCAGTTTCCACTGATCTTAACGTTTACAGAACTCCTATATCTCCAAAAAGGAGTTAAAGGTTTATTTAAAATATACTTCAATACGTAACACTAACTATATATAAATCTTACTAGAAACCTAAATCTAAATTTAACCCAATTCAACCTTAAAAAGTAAAACTCTGTAGTTTTTGTTAAATCTCAAACTTATTTTACTTGAAAATATTAGCAGAAAACTCAGTTTTACCGTAGAGCTTACCCTTCCCTAAGCCTAAGTCTACCCTGACCTAGAACAGTAACCCTAAATCTAGAACTAATAGCCTTTGGATTCTAAAAGCTATACAAATACATTAGTATTTATTCATCTTAATTTTGATTCAACTCATTTTTCTAAAAATAGTTTGCAGTTTTACTCAGTATCTTGCCATTGTTTAAATTTAATTTAATTTTATTTGTGAACATACTGTACAGAGGAGTTACAATAACATGGGCAGGATAATGTGTACATTTCTTACCAAGCATTGCAGCTTCCTCCTTTGTTTACCCTTCACATACCTTCCCAACCTCCCCCCTTCCCCCCAATCCCAATCCTTCTCCTTCCTCCCCCTTTCCCTCCCCCACACCCGCACCGACCTTGTAAAGCTCGATTTGGACATGACAACTTGTACTTCTCATGGTTGCAACAGGTCCACCTGTATCCTTAAACAACTGGTTTTTCTCCATCTCCTCCACAAGTTATACTGACATCAAATATAGTAAAAGCAGCCATTATATTGTGGGGGAGGGACATACAAAGCAACAAAGAGATAATCTTATAAATGCGTTAGAAACACATGCATTAAAGAAAAAAAAACATTAAAATACATACCTAAGGGTTCATTTTCCTGACATCTCATTATCTGACCTTTTCCGCTTGACTCACACATCTGCTAGGTATTACAAATAAGGGAAACCATGGGACCTATGTTTTTTGGGCCTGGCTTATTTCACTTAATATAGTTTTTTCCAAGTTTTTCCATTTCCTAAAAAATGGGGCAATGTCATTCTTTCTGATGGAGGCATAGAATTCCATTGTGTATATATACCACATTTTCTTGATCCATTCATCTACTGAGGGGCATCTGGGTTGGTTCCATACCTTAGCTTTGGTAAATAATGCTGCAATAAACATAGTTGTGCTGGTAGCTTTAGTGTGGTCTTGTTTGTAAACATTTGGGTAAATGCCCAAAAGTGGGATTGCTGGGTCATAGGGGAGTTCTATGTGAAGTCTTTTGAGGAACCTCCACACTGCTTTCCAAAGTGGTTGAACAAGTTTACATTCCCAACAACAATGAATTAAGGTTCCTTTCTGTCCACATCCCCTCCAGCATCTGTTGTTGTTAGAGTTCTTGATTTTTGCCATTCTAACTGGAGTGAAGTGATATCTCAATATTGTTTTGATTTGCATTGCTTTTATGACTAGGGATGTTGAACATTTCTTCATGTGTCTATTGGCCATCTTTCTTTCTTCTTCAGAGAAGTTTCTCTTTAAGTTTTTAGCCCACTTATTTATTGGGCAGTTGTTTCTTTCAGGATTTGTTGTTTTGGGGTTTAATTTTTTGAGTTCCAACTATATTTTAGATATGAGACCCTTGTCCGTTGTATAGCTAGTAAAGATCTTCTCCCAATCGGTGGGCTTTCTATTGATCTTGCTAGCTATGTCATTTGCCCTGCAGAAGCTCGGCAACTTTATGCAATTCCATTTGTCCAACCTTTCTTTGATTTGTTGTGTTTCGGGGTTTCTATACAGAAAGTTTCGGCCTGAGCCAAGGAGACCTAGGGTTTCTCCTTTTCCATCCTGTAATGTTTTCAGAGTGTCTGCTTTGAGTTCAAGGTCTTTGATCCATTTGGAGTTGTTTCTGGTGCAGGGTGATATATAAGGATCTAGCTTTAGTTTTCTACATGTAGTTAACCAATTTTGCCAGCACCATTTACTGAAAAGGCTGTCTTTCTTCCATTCTATTGTTTTAGCTCCCTTATCAAAGATTAGATGGCTACAGGTCTGTAGGTTCATTTCTGGGTTTCCAATTCTATTCCATTGGTCCTGAGGTCTGTTCTTATACCAATACCAAGCTTTTTTGATTACTATGGCTTTATAGTAGAGTTTGAAATTTGATATTTATATTCCTCCAGCAGTGTTCTTTCCGTTGAGGAGCGTTTTTGCTATTCGGGGTCTTTTATTGTTCCATATGAATTTTTGTGTTGCCTCTTCTATTTCCTTGAAGAATGAGGGTGGAATTTTGATAGGTATCGCGTTGAACTTGTAGATAGCCTTGGGAAGTATTGCCATTTCACGATGTTGATCTTGCCAATCCAGGAGCATGGGAGGTTTTGCCATTTTTTAAGTTCTGTGTTGATTTCCTTTTTCAAGATTTTAAAGTTTTCATCATAGAGGTCCTTCACTTCTTTGGTTAAGTTAATTCCTAGGTATTTTATTTTTTATGGGGGCCGTTTGCTTGGTAGATTTTGTTCCAGGCTTTAACATTGAAAATGTGTTTGTTTTTACGGGCAAGTTGTGACTCCTGCAGGCAGCAGATAGAAGGGTCTTGTTTTTTAATCCAACCAGACAGTCTATGTCGCTTAATTGGACAGTTGAGTCTGTTAACATTAAGAGATATTTGGGAGTTCCTGCCATGTTCTTTGCCTTCTTGGGGGCTGCAAAACCTGGGTTCTTCCTATGGTTCTTGGATTCTCCGTTTGGGTGCAGTTTCTGGGACTTTATTGCGGTCTTGTTGGTTTTCTATGTGTAGGACATCTTTAAGAATCTTTTGTAGGGCTGGTTTGGTGGAGATGTATTGTTTCAATTTTTCTTTGCTATGGAAGGTTTTTATTTGGCCTTCAGTTATGAAGGAGAGTTTATCTCGGTACAGTATTCTTGGTTGATAGTTGTTTGTTTTTAGGGCATGGCATACATCATTCCAGGCTCTTCGTGCTTTGATTGTCTCTGCTGAGAAATCTGAGGTGATTCTAATTGGTTTCCCTTTATAGGTGATTAAACTTTTCTCCTTGTCAGCTTTAAGTATCTTTGCCTAGGTCTGAGTTGATCCTGTGTGGATTATAATGTGACGGTGGGATGTACTATTCTGGTCTTGTCTATTTGGGATTCTAAAAGATTCTTGTATCTGAATAGGCCTATCTTTTTGTATGTTTGGGAAGTTCTCTGCTAGGATCCTGTTAAACAAATTTCCTAGACCATTAACTTCTGTTTCTAGGTGCTCCTCTACAGATATTATTCTTAGAGTAGGCCTTCTGATGGTGTCTTCCAGGTTTTGGATAGATCTATCATATTTCTTGGACTTGTCTTGGATGGTTGTATGTTCTTTCTCTATAATATCTAGGCTGTCTTCAATCCCTGAGATTCGATCTTCTGCATGGTCTAACCTGCTGTCAAGACTCTCTACTTTGTTTTTTATCTCTTTTCCTTCTAATTGGTCAGCTTTGATGGCTTCAAGTTCTTTGTTGAAGCTCTGTTTTAGGTCTTGTATGAATTTCTTTACTTCCTTAATTTGGTGTTCAGTGTTTGTTCTCAAATCACTTAGTTGATTGGTTATGGTTTCTTTGGACTCCCATTCCTTCTGTTGGGTTCCATTCAGCATTCCCTTTGTGGTCTCCCTGACTTCCTTCAGCTCTTTGTTAATGGATTCCATGAATGCCTTTAGTGATCTTTGTGTATTCTCTCCTTGGTCTCTCAATTCCTGTATTACTCTATGATTAGATTCCTCCCGTTCGTGGGATTCCTGCAGTTCTCTTTCTTCCCATTCGTGGGATTCCTGCAGTCTCTTTATGTGTTCTCAGACTGCTCATGCCATTCCTCCCTTTCTCTTTGAGTATTCTCAAGTTGTTCACGCAAATCCTGTATCAGTTTTTGAGTAGTTCCTCACGCTTATGATATTCCTGTATAAGTTTTTGGGATGCCTCCTGTCTCTCCCTATCACGCTCATACAGAGTCCTTTTAAAGTTGTCAAACTTCTCATTTATAATATTTTCCAGCAGTGTTTGTAGAGCTATTTGGGAACTCTCCTCTGGATTATTCATTATCTGTTCTGACCCCTGATTATCGAGATTGGGAATTGAGATACCCAGATTTGCCTTTTTTTGTGTGTTTTTCCAGCTTACTCTGTCCATTTGAGATGAAATAGCACCAGTTTTGTGCTAGAACTCTATTTTAAGGCAACCATCAACCAACGTTTGCATTTATACAGTCAATAGTCTACAGATACAATCTAGTTCAACAGATACATATATTCAACATCAAACAACTATATGTTAATGGGCTTCGAACCACAGAGAAGAATTTGGAAAACCAGAAATTTTTAGGGTTAGGGAGAGATGTGGGTAAAAAATAGGAACAGATTGGTGTGGGGAGGCACAGGGAGAGTTAACTATGTCCTAATCTCAATGCAGGAAATAGGTTGGGTAGGATGCATGTAGAGAGAGAGAGAAAAAGAAGAAAGGGAAAGGGATATGAAAAAAGACCAGAAAAAAATAGAAACGTAAAAATTAATATTATTATGGAGATTAAAAGACCATCTATTTAGAGAGGAATGTGAGTATATTAATAGAAGTGTAGGGACATAGAGGAGAAGTGAAAAACTTAAGAAATGCTTAAAATATTATATAGGTATAAAGAGGTAGTACTGCTATTAAGGAATTTAAGTCTCAGAGGTTTTGAATTGAGTAATAAATTTGTGGATTAAGTGTGTACACAATTGGGGATAGGGTCTACTAGTTAACTACGGGTTTATCTGAGGATGTGCAGGACAAGAGTTAAGTCACATAAGGAAGAACAAAAGGGAGGAAAAGGTGAAAAAGATAAGAATGGGAGAGAAAAAGATCAGAAGTTCAGTAGAGCTAGACAAAAGACAAAAAGATAATTAAGAAAGAAAGAAATAGAGAGAGAAGACAAGAAAAGAAAGGAAAACACACATTCACGTATTCCTAAAATAAAAATTATAAGAGGAAAAAAAGTTACTGGAAAACAATTTTTTTTCAAAAAAGGCAAAAATTAAAGATTAATAAAAGTTTTAGAAAAGGAAAAAAAATTTTATATATATAAGGTACCAAAAAAAAAAAAAAAAAGAAAGAAAGAAAAAAGAAAAGGAGAAAAAGAAAAAAGAAAAAAAAAAGTTCTTTGATTTTTTTTTTGATTTTTTTGGGAGGGGTGGGAAGAATCCTGTATCTCCCTTTTGTCTATAAACTGCCTCTTATTGGAGTCTCTTGTCAGCTTGAGGTCCTGTGGCTTGATTGGTTTCTTGTGTTGGTTTGTTCGAACAGGCAGAAAAATGGTCTTCTTTACCCAAGATTTTGAGATTCCTGCTCCCAGGTTAGTTTAATGGGAGGGTGATCTGCTTTGAGAATTACAAAAGAGGGGGATGCAGTGATGAGGCTATGTTCTGGGTAGAGTTGAGGCCTTTCAACAAACAGTAGCTTTTCCCTGGGGCTATTTTGTGAAAAACTCACAGAGCCCAGCCTGGAGCCATTCTCAGGGTTTCTGTTTTTCAATTGATTGTGGAGGCTGCTAGAGGGAGGGGCAGCCTATGGCTCTGGTTACCCAGTGAGGCAAGGCACTCCAATGGCTGGCACCTGAGCTGGGTGACTTTTGCCTGGATGGAGCTGAGTCTGGCAGGTCACTTCACCGTTAAATTCTTGTGACCTGCTAAATGATTCGTTTTATTCCTAGGCCTGAGTTGGAGCTGGCAGCTCCTCTGATCTTTGTTGATATCCAAGATGGAGATCACCAGTGCTGGGGGGGAGGGGTGGCCTTCCCTCCTCTGCTCCCTGAGAAGGAGTGAGGACGTCGGGCTTCTACTCACGCCGAGTCTTGGATCCTGGGTTGTCTCTGGTCTGCAAACTGCAGGATGAAGATGTCCGCTCCTTGTCGGTTCTTGCTGGTGTTGAGTAGAATCTGCTCGCTCACTGCGTCTGGCTCCTTAGTCCCGGACTCTGTGGCTTAGGTATGGCTGAGGTCAGCGCCGCGACCCTGTCGCCGCCGCGGCAGCTGCTGACAAGTGCTCAGATGTGTCTCCTTGCCTTGGCTTCCCCTCTCTTGTCTAACTCTCTGTCCTGTGATGGCACACTTGGTGTGATTCTCTGGCTTAGTACTGTTCACTGGAACTCTAAAACTGCTTTCTATGCGAGAGCTTGTTCAGATTCCAGCTTCTCCTCTGCCATCTCCCCGGAACTCCTCTTCCCATTTTTTTAACCCGAACCCTAACTGGAATATTGAGGATAACCCTTGCATTAATCATACCCTAATCTTAATATTATTATCAGTTTCTTATTTCACATTCATCCTAATTCTAACTAGATTTGTTATTCGAAGATTTACTTTCAGTTTGACCCTAAACTTGTTTAATTGGAGATAAAGAGTTCTCATGCACTATGCTTCCAAGGGTGGCATCCAACTGCAGTCCTCAGATCTCAGTCTCCTGAGAGGATAGGATGACAGGCATTGAAAAATATGTTTTGCTGGGTGCCAGTTGCTCATGGCTGTCATCCTAAGTACTCAGGAGTTGAGATCTGTGGATCACGGCTCAAAGCCAGACTGGGCAAGAAGGACCCTGAGACTCTTATCTCCAACAAACAACCAGAAACCTGAAAGGGGTGCTGTGGCTCCAGTAGTAGAGTGCTTGCCTTGAGCTGAAGAGCTCAGGGGCAGCACCCAGGCCCAGCGTTCAAGCCCACAATCGAAAAAAAGAAAGAAAGTAAAGCATCTTCGCTGCAAAGATGTAGAGGTATGTGTGGGAGGGTGTTGTGATTGAGAGACCAGGTGCTGGCCTCACTTTACAGACATTTCTAAGAACTCCCCAAGTTTGCACCACTTTGAAGCCACAGTAGAATGGATGGGGCCTTGCCAAGAACTCAAGTGGTCGAAGCCTATGGCAGGCAGGGAGTGGGCAAATGGGTGCAGGGGTGGGATTGTTGTTTCTGTATTCTCCCTAATGAAGGATGGATTTGGATGCTGGGTGTCAAAGCCTGAAGTAAAGAGTTGCAAGAAATTTGTGGCCTGATGAATTTGGTTTCCTCTGGGTATATGAAGATGGATGAATCTGGCGCCTGCTGTGGCTCACAATTGTCATCCTAGCTACTCATAAATCTAAGATGTAAAGACCAAGGTTCAAAGCCAGCTTGGGCAGGAAAGTCTGTGGGTCTTGATATACAATGAGCCACCAGAAAACAGGAAACGGCACTATGGCTCAAATTGTAGAGTGCTCATCTTCAGCTGAAGAGCTGAAGGACAGCTCCCTGACCCAGAGTTCAAACCCCATGACCAACAATAAACAAAGAGGTTGGCTGAGTTTTCCACATTGCAATGTGTATGGTAGGAAATTCCATGCTGGGTTATGAGCATTCCAGCTATGAGAGGCTCAATGCTGTGTCTACAGTTAGTCTGAGTATGATAGTGCCATCTTCTCAGGGGTTGGATGTGATCCTAATAGAGGGAATTCATGGTATTGTTGTCAGGAACTGCTAAGGGCTTGGAATATCCGTGTGTGTGTGTGTGTGTGTGTGTGTGTGTGTGTGTGTGTGTGTGTGTGTGTGTGTGTGTGTGTGTGTGTAATTTTCCCTCGTCTTTTTTTGTCCCCTTCCTGGTTGCTGGTCTGCCTCTTTCTGACCTCAGATGGTGCCCTTCCTTCACACCGACCTTCCTTTTAGCCCCCTATCAGGGTCTACAATGAGTCCTAAATTGCCACAGGCCTGTGTTCCAACTTTTCTCTAGGGCACAAGTCTTGCTGTCGCAATATTTGGCTGCCTACAGGGGATTCTGGGTTAGTGATGCCAGCTGGCATAGGGTCTCCTCTGCCTGAGAGGGATAGCCTCAGTCATGCGATGTCCTATCCTTTTCCTCAGCTAGGCCTCTGACTGCACATCCCTCTCATCAGGCTGGCAGTGGAGTGGGGAATCAGGGATTGCTGGTGGCTCTGGCCAACTCGAGATTGACAGCTGACTGAAGGCTGCCCAAGCAAGGAGGATCTAGGGCTACATGGGAGGTGAGGTCAAGGAGGCTTGGAAGTATAGGTCAGTGTCTAGGAAATGTAAATGTACTTTATAACAGGACAGTCTATCTTCCGGTCCCAACTGGGCCTCACAGATCATTCTAAAAAATTGCAGATGCTCAGAATACAGAGGCACAAACTTTAGATTCCAGGACCAGGGAACTGGGGGATGAGAGGCTGGTATGGCCAATACCTCATTGTTTTGGGGTATTAGTGTTGACCTGGCTATATACCCCCTTGTGTACTTTCACTTCTTAACCCAGTGTTGTCCACACACCGGCCAATTGTGGCAGTACTGTGGAAGTGGCAGGAGTGGATGTGAGGTCTAGGATGACCAAAATCAAGATTTATGACCTTTGGGGGTGGCAAAGGATGACTTTCCAAAAAAATCTTAGAGCTGGGGCTCAGGGCCTAGGCAATGTCCCCGAGCTTCTTTTGCTCAAAGCTAACATTCTACCACTTAAACCAGAACTCACCTATCATGTTTTTTTTTAGTAGTTTAGTGGAGATAAGAATCTCATGGACTTTCCTGCCTGTTCTGACTTCACGCTGCCATCCTAAGATCTCAGCCTATTGAGTAGGTAGGATTGCTGGGATAAGCCACTGGCACCTATTAAGGATATTAGTGTGTGTGTGTGTGTGTGTGTGTGTGTGTGTGTGTGTGTGTGTGTGTGTGTGTGCGTGTGTGTGTGTGTGTGTGTGTGTGTGTGTTTACCGGGACTTGAACTCAGAGCCTAGGTGCTATCCTTTATCTTGTTTTCACAAGGTTGGTGCTGTACCACTTGAACTACAGTAGCGCTTTTTCCCAGCTTTTTGGTGATTCATTGGACATAAGAGGGCCCAAGCTAGCTTTTAATTTTGATTGATCCTCAGGTCTCAGGCTTGAATAGCTAGGATGACAGGCATGAGCCACAGGCGCCCAACTGATAATGGCCTTTCACCACAGTGGACTGGGATCTCCTGAAAACTTCCTTTATTTTTTCTGTGCCAGTACCGGGGCTTGAACTCAGGGTCTGGGCTCTGGTCTTTTAACTTTTTCCCTCAAGGCTGGTACTCTACCACTTGAGCCAAAGCTTGATTTCTGGATTTTGGTAGTTCATTGGATAGAAGAGTGTCACTAATTTTCCTCCACTGAGCTGGCTTTGACCAATGATCTCTGATCTCAGACTTCTGAATAGCTAGGATTTACAGGGGTTGAGCCACTGGAGGCATTGGGTAGAAGCTTCTCTTGAGCAAGAGTTCTTCCCTTCATTTGCCTTGACTCCTCCATGCAAAGGGGGCCTTAAGGTCAGGAGCTGTGTAAAATAGGCTTCCAGCCACAGAAATTGGCTGGGGTCTTTGGTAAAAAGTCAAGTTAATCTTCCCCTGAGCCCCATTCTGGGACCCCACCCTCTGCCCTACCTGTGACTCAAGTACAATCCTTGACCCAGCCTTCAGTGTTCTGCCAGACTTGTCTGAGGCCATAGAACCTTCATTCCACCCACACCACCTGCTTTAAACCAACCCTCAGGACCTTTGCACCTGCTCTGCACCTTCTTCCCTAGGCCCTCTGTCCTGTTCCACATCTTAGAACTCTTGTGGAATTTTGGCACTGGTCATATCACCTCCTGGAGCAAGTCTGTCCTTTCTTTCTCTCACTTTTTTTTAATACTGAGTTGCTAGAAATCGAACTAGTGCAGGCTGACTGTCAAATGCTCTATGTTGGTGTGTGCCTGTGGGGGGGTGCCAGTCCTGGGGTTAGAATTCATGGCCTTGATGTTATCCCTGAGTTTTTATGCTCAAGGATAGCATTCTATTACTTGTAACACAGCTCTGGTTTTTTTGGTGCTTAATTGGAGAAAAGAGTCTCATATAGACTTTCCTGCCTGCACAGGCTTGCAGTTATAATCTTCAGATCTCAACTTCCTGAGTGCTATTATTACAGGGCTGAGCCACCACCACCTGCCCTCTACCTCTTACCTACTTCAGCTCTCCTCTGAGTTCCAGAAGTGTATGTGTCACCAAGCTCACATTTTTTTTGCCAGTGTTGTGGCTTGATCTCAGGGTCTAGGCATGTTCCTGAGCTGCTTTTGCTCAAGGCTACATTCTATCACTGAAGCCACAGTGACACTTTTGGCTGTTTCTGTTTATGTGATACTGAGGAATCCAACCCAGGGCTTCATGCTTGCTTGGTAAGCACTCTACCACTTAGCCACATTCACAGCCCAAGGATTATTTCTAACAGGAACTATGAGGGTGGGATTAATTGGCATACTCTTTTCAGCACAGAAATCGATGGGCATTTCAAATCTTTGCCAGGATTTGGGACCAGAGTGGGACTCGGCAATGAGGAATGATGAATGAGTGATAGCCACCAGGCCCCAGAGATCTAGGCTCACGTCCTACAGAGGGATAGGGAATATGGAGCCAGAAACTTCCACAATACCTACAGCCTAGGAACAGTGGTCTCCCTGGAGGCAGTGGCTGGCTGCTAGATGTCCCAATGGGACACCTCAGCCAGAACATAATGAATCCGTTGAATACACCAGCCAAGGCAAGCCTTCTGGGCTTCAGTTATTAAATGGCAGAGAAGGATGCTTTGTTCAAGCTACTGGCTTAGTACTCTCTGAGGGCTTGTCCCAGCATTCATATGTTGGGGGTCTGTTCATGGGCAACCTGCTGAATGCATATCATCCATACATCATCCATACATACACAGAGACATGAAGTTACTGCCTTCTTTTTTTCTTTGGCAGGTCTCATGTTGAAATATGAACCTAGGCCTTATCCTTAATCTACTCTTTCTCAAAAGTAGCACTCTGCCCTTGAGCCACAGCCCCAACACATGGGGATATTTTCCTGTGATCTCTTAGAAATAAGAGTTTTGCAGACTTTCCTGCCTTGCCTGAATTCAAATTGGCATTCTCTACATCTCAGGCTCCTGAGGAGCTGGGATTACAAACAGGAGCCACTGACACCTGGCTTTCTTTGCTGCTTCTTGTTCTTTTTTTAATCATGACAATCTGAAATCTTCAGTGTCATTCCAATGGTTTGCATTCAAAGTAAACTTCCCAGGCCTGGAGTTTGAACCCCAGGACTGCCACACAGAAATGGAGGGAGATCCTGACAAACTAATTCCTATTTATGTGAAGGATAATGGAATGTTATAAAAGTAATTAAATTTGCAGTTAATTCATGATTCTATTTTAGAAAGCAACACATAAATCATTGGATTTATATCTTCCATTCTAGTACCATGTTATGATTTCCCTAATGGAAGGATATTGATTAATTTTTAATTAATGCTTTCATAAGTATTCAACCATGATACTTCATTAAACAGAGACATAATTTAATAAATAATTATTGGTAACAATATATCATTAAATGGAGACATAACTTAATAACTAATTATTGGTAACTATATATATAACATTTAATAATATCCTCACATTCTCTCTCTCTACATATATATATATGTATACAGCAATCTACACACATACATATATATATGTATATATATATGTATATTTATATATATATTGGGAACTACTGTGGCTTGATAACAGTTAACAGGTCCTTAGAACTTCCTGGCATCTCAGTTTTCCAGAGGTTGGTGTGTTAAGACTTTGATCCCATTTATGTATTGGACATTGTAGGCCGTGAGTTGAAATCCCAGCATTGCCAAAATTTATTCATGTAGTAAGAAGGTACTTTTGACATATTTTTTTCCTAAAAAAATGTCCTGGGTGTCAGTATGATGTATAATTCATATGCAAATATATCATGTATGATAAGATGTAATAAATGAAATGTTATATGTGTAATAATAATAAATGAATAAGGGTAATAAACATCATATTCGCTAAACTCATGTGTGTATTTTTTTCCAGTGCTGGAGCTCCAATTCAGGCCCTGGGAACTGGTTTGAATTTCTTGTCTTCAAGGAGGGTGAGCTTCCCCTTCACCCACAGTGACACAGAGATACCCAGATGCTGAGTTCAAATCCCAGGCCTGCCAGAAAAATGGTGCAAATTCCAAGTCATGGCCTTATTTTATTTTATTATTTTTTTGCCAAGCACGGGACTTGAACTCAGGTCTTGGCTTCTCTGCCACAGCTGGCCCTAGGATTCTAGGACCCAAGTTCAAATATTGGGGTTAGCAAGCAATAAAATAAATAGGAAAAGGATAAAATGGAGAAATTCAAGAAGGTGGTTTTACTTTTTTTCCCTTTGCATTGTGACCATCCTGCGTGTAAATGACAAAGCCCTGAAAGTGTACATGACATTGCATGCTGATGTTTGGCTGGCTATTAGGGACGCCATAACCAAAACTATAACTTAGGCCTGGAGGTTGAATCCCAGGGCTGCCACTAAATAATTGGCGGGAGATTCCAAGAAACCCATTTCCATGTACATCCTTTCGAATGGAATTTTATAAAAGTAACAAATTAGTAGTTAGTGTATGAGTATACTATAAAATTATACATGACAATTGTATTACATTGATTAATTTTAAATTAATACTTTACTATGTATTCAACCATGATACTTAAAAGTGGAAGGAATAATTTGAATGTCAATAATGGATAGTAATATAATATATGTAATTTCATAATATACAGACACATTTCTCTTGCCTTATACATACATATATGTGTATATATATATATATGTATATACATATACATATATGCCAATCTACACATTTATCTGTTCATACACTTGTCACTCCTGGGGCTCAGTGATATAATGATAGCTAGTACATACAAAGCCCTGGATTCGATTCCTCACTACCACAAGCACATAAAAATCCAGAAGTTGTGCTCTCGCTCAAGCAGTCGAGCATTAGCTTTGAGCATAAAGCCTAGGGACTGTGTCTAGACTCTTACTCAAGGTCCAGGATGGGCATGAAAAAATATTGAATGTTGTGACTGCAACTCTATAAGGATAGGACTTCAAATACCTCATCACAGAGCAAGCCGGGAGTCTGGTGCTGACAGCTGCCATCTAACCTGATTTATTCAGAGGTATACGACTGCAACTCAGCCCCATAGAACCAGATGCTTCTGGCTTGCTCACCCCTGTCATCCAAGCTACTCGGGAGCTGAGATCTGACACTGGTGTATTTAAAACCCAGTCCTGGCGGGATGTCTGTGAAACTCTGAGCTGTGGATCAAAGTGATAGATCTCTAGCCTTGAGCAAAAGATCTTAGGACAGTACCCCCAACATTTCAGTGCAATCCCTGTGGCTGAATCCCCCCCAAAAATGCTCCTCTGACTCATTAGATGGGAACTTTGTGCAGTTTGTGATGTGTTTCTGAAAGAATGGTGATACTGATAAAAGCACCCTAATACTAATGACAGCTTGTGGGATGCATCTATGTGATGAGTCCTTCCTGGAATGCTTGGGCCCTCACGGGGTGCTGTGTGCTGAGTCCTGCACAGGATGCTATGTGTTGAGTCCTTCACAGGGTGCAGTGTGCTGAGTCTTGCATTGGGTGCTGGGTGATGAGTCTTTCACAGGATGCTGTGTGCTGAGTCCTGTAAAGAGGGTTATTTGGAGCCGGGCACCAGTGGCTCACGCCTCTACTCCTAACTACTCTGGAGGCTGATATTTGAGGATAGTGGTTCAAAGCCAGCCCTGGCAGGAAAGTCGCTGAAAGTCTGATCTCCAATAAACCACCAGACAACTGGAAGTGTCGCTGTAGCTCAAGTGGTAGAGCACTAGCCTTGAGCTGAAGAGCTGAAGGACTGTGTTCAGGCCCAGATTTCAAGGCCCATGATTGACAAAAAAAGTGTTATGTATTTTGTTCTTCAAAGGGTGCATACTTTCATCTTGTCCTTGTAAGAACTCCAACTGACATGACTATGCAGAAAAGAATATTGAGACTCAGATCTGTCCCCAGGGCAGGGACAAAATTATGTATTACTGATGACTAGTGAGTTGTCTACACGAGACAATTGTTTTGTCTTGTTTTTTCTAAGTCATGAACCTTGAACTCAGGGATAACGCACTGACCCATACCTCTTGGGCTCATGGCTAGCACTCACCACACAGAGCCAAGGACCCCCTTGCAGCAGAGTGTCACAGCTTAGGGTTCTATAACCGAGGTCTGTCATCCTGCCTTCTCAAGAAGCTGAGGTCTGGGTTCCAAACTATCCCTGACACAAAAGGTACCATGAGACTATTATATCTTATTCACCACTAAGAAACCTGAAGTGGAAGCTAGGTGCTTGTGGCTCATGCCGATCATCCTAGCTACTCAGGAGGATGAGATCTGAGGATCATGGTTCAAAGTTAGCTTAGCCAGGAACGTCCTTGAGACACTTAGCTCCAATGAACCACCCAAAAACTGGAAGTGGCTCTGTGGCTCAAGTGGTAGAGCACAAGATTTGAGCTGAAGAGCTCAGGGACAGCTTCCAGGCTCAGATTTCAACTTATACAATGACAACAACAACTAAAAAAGACAGAAACAAACTAACACACTTGAAGTAGAGGGCTGGGAATGTGCCTTAGAGGTAGAGTGCTTAGCATATATGAAACCCTGGGCTTGATTTCTCAGAACCACATCACTAGGAAAAAGCTTGAAGGGGCTCTGTGGTTCAAGTGGGAGAGAGCAATCATTGTACAAGAGAAACTAGGTACAGTGCTCATGTCTTGAGTTCAAGCTGCAGGACTAGTGTATGCACACACATGCACATACACACACTCACACACAGAGAGAAAGCAGAAGTGAAGCTGTGACAAAGTGGTAAAGCACTAGAGTTCAGCTCTGATCTCATGGTCAGCACCCAGGGCCTATGTTTAACCTCAAAACCTAGCCACCAAAGGCCCAACTAGGAGAGAGCAAAGGTTTCAAAACCTGATGAGCTTCATCAGTCCTAGATGACAGGAAGCTTTGTGATATCCAACATGTGCTTGGATTTCCCAAGGTTCTGGAAACCTAGGAGAAGCATTATAGGCCCATCATTGCCGACGATGAAACGTTTCATTATGTTCAGTGCCCTAGTTGTCTGCCTGAAGGATTCCTGAATTATATTGAGCACTGTATCTGTACACTGGAATATAGTCTCATAGAGGCAGGATAAGAGCACAGAACTTGGCCTGCAATGGGAGGTGGCAAAAATGAAGGTCTCCTGTTAAAACAGAGCACTGGGAAGAGAGATAGCTAAGGGTAAAAACAGGGCTTTTTCTCCTGACCTTCAGAGCCCGCCCACACAGCTTCACTAATTGGCCCAGATGGAGTTATTTGGTACACAGCTGTACAGGAGTGAGGGCTTTTGTGTGCCTGTCCAGACAATGAGGGAGACTTCTTCCAGCAGGCCTGTGATGAAGAGAACCCCTCAGGTTACATTGGGAGCAGTGAGGGGAGCCCTGGAACACGCAATATCATAAAAGCAGTCTCTGTGTTATGAACTCATTGTATTGAATACAATTTTCCCTGCTTGGTGCCACTCATCATACCTACTCAGGAGTTTCACCTAGAGTAATACATCCATACATACACAAAGAAATTGAGGTACAATTTTTTTTGAGGGTGCAGTCCTGGGTTTGAACTATGAGCCTAAGCCTGGTCCAAGAGCTCCTTTTGCTCAAGGGTACTGCATTAAGCTTGAGTCACAACCCCACTTCTGGGTTTTTCTGTGATCTCTTAGAAATAACATTGTCAAGGACTTTCTTACACTGGCTGGTTTCAAACTCAAATTCTCTACATCTCAGCCTCCTGAGTAGCTGGGATTATAGTCAGCAGGCACTTTCACCTTTTTTTTCTTCTTTGTTTTATAATCTGGACTTACTTCTTAATAAGGTCATTCCTATGGTTGAGACTTATAAGTAAACTACCCAACGTTCTTTATACCTGCTTTCTCTGAGAGTATTTTCTCTCTTCATCTTACTCTCTGGTCACAGGGTTGAAGCCAAAAGTGAGAAATGAGTGTAACAGGATTTAGGAGCAAATATCCACAGGACATGCCAGATCTTTCACTTAGCATTGAGCTGCAGTGAATTTACTGTCTCAGGATATGAGGACTGAAAGCTGGAGCGATCCTTATACTATCTGCATTGCTCCTTTTGCCTATAAAATGATTTAATAATTATGATTGTTTTGTATCTCCAACCTTAAGTATCTAGGACACACTAGAAGCATGTTCCTGTTTCCGTTTTTCACTAGTACCTCTCGAGATTTAGACTAAAGGTTTGGGTGGAGCGGCTCCTAGATGAATCCCTGAGGAAATACACTTGAAGCCTCCTCAGAAGATCTCCATTCAAAGCCAGCCCTAGCAGGAAAGGTTTATTGTCTCCAATAAACCACCAGAAAACCAGAAGTGGAGCAGTGGCCTAGAGGGTGGAGCTCCAGCTTTGAGAGAGAAAGCCAAGCAGGCGATACAGGCCAGACCAGGCAGGAAAGCCTGAGAGGTGCTTATGTCCATTGAAGAACCAGATGGCTGGAAGTGGAGCTGTGCCAGTGGTAGAACCTCTGCCTTGTGAAAAACAGCTGAGGAATGCATCACTTCCTCAGTTTAAGCCATAGGATGGCCACAAAAGAAATTCAAAAAGAGAAGGCCAAGTTTATGTATCAGTGTCCTACTTACTTACGGGTGTATATTACTTCCCTAAGTGCAAAGAGGCTGTATGCAAAACTTCTGCTTTTATTTACAGATTTATGTTTTAGATATGCTCATTGTACATACTGCATCATTTTCTTCATTTCAGCCCCATTGATTTTCTCTTCCAGGATTCTAAGCCTGTTTCCTTATATGATGCACACTGAAGCTCTCAGCAGCCTTTATTTACATTTTATTATGAGGCCAATGCAGGAGCAGTCACAAATCAGGCAGGGGAAAAGATCAGAGTTCATAGAAATAAGCGGTATTCAGAAAATTATACTTGGGGACACAAAATGGTAGCATATATATGTAAAAACTACCATTAAGAAAAAAATATGAGGGGGCTGGGAATGTGGATTAGTGGGAGAGTGCTTGCCTAGCATTCAAGAGGCCCTGGGTTCAATTCCTCAGTAACACATACACAGAAAACTCCAGAATTGGTGCTGTGGCTCAAGTAGCAGAGTGCTAGAGACAATGCCCAGGCCTTGAGTTCAGCCCAAGAAATGTCAAAGAGATAACTAAGTAGGTAGTTAGGTAGTTAGGTAGTTAGTTAGGTAGGTAGGTAGGCAGGTAGGTAAGTTGGTACATAGATAGATACATAGAAAGAAAGAAAGAAAGAAAGAAAGAAAGAAAGAAAGAAAGAAAGAAAGAAAGAAAGAAAGAAAGAAAGAAAGAAAGAAAGAAAGAAAGAAAGAGAGAGAGAAGAGAGAGAGAAAGAGAGAAAGAAAGAGAGAAAGAAAGAGAGAAAGAGAGAAAGAAAGAGAGAAAGAAAGAGAGAAAGAGAGAAAGAAAGAGAGAAAGAAAGAGAGAAAGAGAGAAAGAAAGAGAGGTCGATAGATAGATAGATAGATAGATAGATAGATAGATAGATAGATAGATAGATAGATAGATAGACAGATAGATAGACAGATAGATAGACAGATAGATAGATAGATAGATAGATAGATAGATAGATAGATAGATAGATAGATAGATAGATAGATAGATAGATAGATAGATAGATAGATAGATAGATAGATAGATAGATAGATAGATAGATAGATAGATAGATAGATAGATAGATAGATAGAAAAATGATAGATGAATCTGGTCTTGACTTCAGGAGGAAAGAAGGGAACTATTCCCAGTCATGAAGCTTCTGCAGTGTGCCAGGACACCAGCATCACCTTCACACAACCACAAAGCAGGAAAAATGTCTCTTTACCACTTCTCAGGCAGCCCAATGCCGCAGAGCCAAGAGGGCAGAGCCAGGTTCTAACTCAGCTGCTTGGGGACAAAAGAGAAATTACCCTGCCTCACCTTGGACTGGGGATTAGCATTAATGATGTGGAGAATGATGGAAGGAGAAAAGACTGTCAGAGGTAGAAGAAGGTCCTTCAAATCTGATAGATGTAGAGTAAAACACCCACTCCCTAAGACCAGAGAGCAGGGCTTTTCTACTCTGTTCCCTCTCCCTCCCTAAACTGGCTCTCTATTGGGGTAACCTAAAGATAGCCTGAAGCTCTCTTCACCTGAGTGAGGAAGGTTAATCATTGTTTGAGGAAGCTGAGAAAAGCCTGATCCTGGTGTAACTGTAACAAAGATTTCAGGTTTCCCCCATTGCTGGCTGTCCCTGGAATGAATGAAGTGGTGTTGCAGCTCACTTCCCTGTTGAGTGTGTATATTCTGCCTCCTTTTCTGGCTTTTGAAATTGTTTTCTGTCCTTCAAATATAGTGTTATACTGGAGTTCTTCCTGCTGACTGTGCCAGGACTTGGATCCTGAGAACTTCATTTGAACCCAGGATGGGGCAATGGGTCAAGAACACTAAGAACATTTAGAGTAACTTCTCATCACCAAGGGAAAAACAAGAAGCTCTTGAACATCTGACTTTGCAGAAGTGGAAGTCAGAGTGTCATAGAATTTTCTGCCCTGGCTGGCTTCAGTGTGATCCTGAGACCTCAGCCTCCTGAGCTAGGGTGATGGGCAAGAGCTACTGGTGCTCTGCTAGGTTCAGATGAGTAATGACATTAACAATACAAGTCAACTGCTTATCACAAAAGTGTTTGGGGAGCATATTAAGCCTTTCAACATTGGACCTTTCAGAACCCTGTGGACACAAGGTTACAATGCTAGAGCCAGTGAGGCTGGGCATGTGGATCTGCTACACTTAAGTCTGGAGGTCTGACTCCAATTCTGGTGTATATTAGTGTTGATTTTCCAGAGAATATTCTCATAATTAGCAAATAGGAAAAGTACTTTGATTAACCCTCAATTTTTTCCAGTTGTGTGTCTTGTATCAACCCTGGGCACTGTTTCTGAGCAATTCAGTCATGTCTAACCCTCTACCACTTGAGCCACAGCTCTACATGGGATTTTTTTAGTGGTTCATTGGAGATAAGAGTCTAACAGGCTTTTCTTGCCTAGGCTGTCTTTGAACTGTGGTCTTCAAATCTGAGCCTCATGAGAAGGTAGTTTTCCAGGTGTGAGCCACCAGCATCTGGCCTATTGTTTTTGACAGTCCTGGGGATTTTTTTTCTCAAGGCTAGCACTCTACCACTTGAGCCACTCCACTGCGTCTGTTATTTTTTGAATATGTGGCATTGAGGATTCAAACCCTGGTATGCATGCATGTTGAATGAGCTCTTTAGCACTAAGCCACATTTCTAGCTTCCCCCTTACAATTTTATCCCACAAGTTTCCTGTCCTCAAGAAAGCCTTCTCAGTATAAATCATCTAAAAACACCCCTATAGGAAGGTGTCCAAAGATAAATAAGACAAAGCTCATTCTTGGGAGAGACTCTAAACGTGAGAAGACTGTGACAAATGCCTCCATTTAATTATGTATCATGTTTCAACACAAAAAGTTTTAATGATAAATGAGTCAATGTCCTAAATTATTGTGTATAATTTTATAATAGATGTGCAAAATGTAAATAGGAATAATATAAATAAAATAAACAATAAAAATCAATGAAATAAAAAATAAAATAAATACAAAATCAATAATGAAAATCATAACATGTAATAAACATACATATGTACATATATATCATCTATTACACATGTATAGAAATACTTTTTCCATTGCAGGGCCTTCATTCACTCCATGGGAACTCTAGCCTGAATTTCTTTTCCTCAAGGACAGTAAATTTTTCCTTTACTCATGGTACAAAAGAGTTACCTGGACGGTGAGATCAAATCCCAACAATGGTAGAAATACTGGCCCCAGTTCCAGGACAGTGACTTAATCTTTTAATGGAAGCAGTTATGTTTATTGAATTCCATACTGAACATTAAATAAAAAGCAGTGTAGAATTTTGTACATCTATTCAGACATCCTACCCTTACCCCCAAAGTGCTTCTCGAAATACTACATGGTTTCTTTTTTGTATGTTTTTTATTGTAAAAATGTTGTACAGAATGGTCACAGTTACATGAGCAAGGTCATGAGTATATTTCCTATTGAGCATTGTTACCTTCTCCTTTGTTTTGCCCCTACCATCCTTTACCTCCCATCTCCACAACTACTCCCCTTACCAAGCTCAGTGACTTATTTTTTAGTTTTGGCTTGGCAAGGTGTTTGAACTCAAATAGTAACAAATCTGCACTTTCCCTCACATTGCTACAAGTTCCTGAGTTCAAATCCCAGTCTAGGAAAGAAAACTGGCAGAAATTCAAAACCAGAGAGCACTATTTTTTTTTAATTTAGTTAAATAATCATTTTTTTCTTTTTTTCTTTTTTGTGGCTTTTTTAGGGCTTGAACTCAGGTCGTGGCAACTCTGCCTCAGCTTTGATCACCCTAGGCTAGGTGCAGCCTCGGGACCCATACCCAATCCTGGAATCCTAGGCCCAGAGGGCTTGCGGAAAGAAAAAAAAAAAGTGGGATAGCACAAAAAGTGGCAAGCTGCAGAGGGATGGGGGTTTAATTTTTTTTTAATCTTTGCACGGTGACCATCCTGGGTCTGAATGCCATGGGTGCAAAGTACACCTGACTTGCCATTCCTGAGGGCTGGCGGATTAGCAGGGAAGCCATAGGCCAACCTGTCAACATAGGCCCTGGGTTCAAATCCAGGTCTTGACAACTACCAATGGCAGGAGATCACAAGACGCTCATTCCTATGCATAGGAATATCAATTGAAAGAGAAGTTTGTGCATTGGTCAAGCCTAAAATTGGATGCAATAATCCTAGGACACTGATTGATCTTAATTTCATGCTTTATTAAGCATGAAAAGAATAGCATTCCTTTAATTGTGTTATAATAAATACCTAAGAGTTGGGAAGAATGTAGTATATGTCATTCAATCATAGATAGGAGGCTATATATATATATATATATATTTTTTTTTTTTTTTTTTTGCCAGTCATGGTGCCTGAACTCTGGGCCTGGGCACTGTCCCTCAGCTCTTCAGCTCAAGGCTAGTGCTCTACCACTTGAGCCACAGCACCACTTCCAGCTTTTTCTGCTTATGTGGTGCTGAGGAATCGAACTCAGGGCCTCATGCGTGCAAGGCAAGCACTCTATCACTGAGCCACCTTCCCAGCCCCTTTACCAATATATATTTATTTGTATACTACTGTCTGCCTATCCTTGTATCGCTGTTTTGGCCAATCCTGGATCACTATCTCAGCACCTAGGAACCACCTCACAGCTTCATTGGCTAGAGGCTGTTGTGCTCACACTCACCCATTCATGAATTGGACCTGCTAGACCCTGAGTTCAGATCCCAGCACTGCCAAAAATTTAATCTTGGAGTAAGAAGCCAAATGCGACACCTGTTTTCCTTTTCTGGAAGAGTTCTGTGTGTCAGGCATGATGGAGAACACATCTACAAATCTAGATGGTATATGATAGCATGTAAACAATGTAATACATAGTTAGGATGCATAAGTGTCAGTAAAATAAACGGTAAATAAATGAAAAAATAAAATATATAATGTTTAACCACACCAAACATAATATAGACTGAACATCTGTATGGAAGTTCAATCCTATCTTTAAAATGTATATAAGGAGTATGTTTTTCCAGGTCTGGGGCTTGAATTCAGGCCTAGGGAATAGGCATGACTTACTGTTCTTCAAGCAGGGCGAGCTTCCCCTTCCCTGACAGTGCAATAGAGTTACCCAGACCCAGGGTTCAAATTCCAGGACTTGCAGACAAAATATGGCACACATTCCAAGCCAGGGAGCTTCATTAGCATTTTTAATATTTTTTAAGTTCACTTCACCTTTATTTGATACGTATTGATTTTATCATATGAGAATTTTTCAAAAAAAGGGGTCTAAACTTTTACATTTCAGCATAGCACATTGGTGTTTCTATTTTGACCATCTGCCCTGAAGAGTGAGAATGAAAATAAGGACATTTCTCCCTAGAAGATCAGGACAGTTGAATTTATTTCTATTTAGAGTTTTTTCTACAATTATAAAATCTCTGCATTTGTGTCGTATGAGTTTTCCTCAGTGCCTACCATGAAATACACTAGGGGAGTCCTCATAGCACAAAAGGTAGGATTTCTGAATAAAACCTCACTTCTGTGAGGACAGTAGGTACTTCTAAGCATTTTGGGAATAAACTGGATTGTAAAATGAAAAACGAAAACAATGGGACTGTGATGTATCTCAGTAGTGGAGTACTTTGCTAAAGAGCATAAGAACCTGGCAGAAAAGTTTCCTAAAGCTCAGAATGTTAGAATTTTATGATCTGCAGGAACAAACATTTCTTGGGGGGTCCTGTGGTTTGAACTCAGGGGTTATCCCTGTGCTCTTCAGCTCAAGGCAAGCGATCTACTGCTTGAGTCACAGTACCACTTCGGTTTTCTAGTGGTTTATTGGAGATAAGAGTCTCACAGACTTTTGTGCTTGGGCTGACTTTGAACCGCCAGACTCAGATCACAGCCTCCTGAGTAGTTAGGATTATAGGCATGAGTCACTGGTGCCAGGCACATGAAAAAACTTCTTAAAGATGGATTCTGAGAAAAGAAACTTGGAAAACACTTTTAGTATAAATAATTTACAGTGCCGGGGCTGGGAAGGTGGCTCAGTGGTAGAGCGCTTGCCTTGCATGCATGAGGCCCTGGGTTCGATTCCTCAGCACCACATAAGCAAAAAGGAAAAAGCCGGAAGTGGCGCTGTGGCTCAAGTGGTAGAGTGCTAACCTTGAGCTGAAGAGCTGAGGGACAGTGCCCAGGCCCAGAGTTCAGGCCCCACAACCGGACCCAAAAAAAATAATAATAATTTACAGTGCCATGGTTAAGGCACTCATTCAGAAGTATTTATTCATTGGCTGGTTTCTTAGTTTATTTAAAATTATATATATATATATATATATATATATATATATTCATTATTAAATTGTATATGTATATATATTATTAAAAACATAGCTTTGAAGTGTACCTAAGAGCATATGTGCTCATGTAAATTTATACAAATGAAAAAGATTCATTTTTCTTTTCAGTTTGGTTGGTACCATAAATTAGGTGGGATTTGTGTATTGTTTTGTTCTGTGTTCTCCCAACCCCCTCTCCTCACATTTGAACACAGCTTGCTCTTCCTTGGCTTCGTTGTTCATAGCTGATTTTCTACCACTTCAGCTATACCTTAGCCTGGCATTTTGGCACTTAATTGGAGATGATGTCTCTCAGGCTTTTCTGCCTTCATTGGCTTTGAAATTTCATCTTCCAGTTCTCAGCCTCCTGAGTAGCTAGGATTAAATATGTGAGCCACTGGGGTGCCTAGGGATAATTTAGACTTTGGTAAGTGTATTCTTTGTGTTTTTTTTGGCATGGGATCATTTACTATAAAATTTCTGTGAATGACCTGGGTCTGAAGTAAGATATATAATACATATGCAAATCTGTATAATTTTCATAAGATGTAATAAATTTAATACATGTTATAAGTGTATTAATAGTCAACAAATATAATGAATTAATAATACAAAAAATAAACACACTCAAAGCAATATGCAGTAAATATAAATATGTAGATATTAATCATTTCAAATGTGGATGAATATTAATTAACAGGGTTGGGATTGAATTCAGGTCTAGGGAACAGGCCTGAATTGCTTGTATTCAAAGAGGGTGAGTTTCTCCATCCCCCAGAGTGCATTAGATTTTCCCATACTCCAAGTGCAAATCCCAGGCCAAGCAGAAAAAAACGAGCATGAAATCCAAGCCAGAGAGCACCATTAGTATTTTTAAATTTTTAAAATTCATTTTATTTTATTTTCTATGTATGTATGTATGTATGTATGTATGTATGTATGTATGTATGTATGTATGTATGTATGTATTTTGCCAAGCACGGGATTTGAACTTAGGTCGTGGCAACTCTGCCTTAGCTTCCATCAGCTTAGGCTGGGTTTGTGCAGCCTTTGGACCCACAGCCCATCCTGGGAGCCTAGGCCTCATGGCTGACAGGAAGAAAAAAGAAAATACAAGGAAAAATAGCCACGAATTGCAAACAGTTAGAGGTTTCTCGGTTTTCCTTCCATGCATGGTGACCATCCCGGGTCCAAATGACACGACTGCAACCTGTAAGTCACCTGGCACTGCTGTCAGTGGGCTGTCAGCAAAGCCATAGGCCCATCTGCACACCTAGGCCCTGAGTTTGAATCCCGGTCTTGCCACTTACAAAGGGCTGGAGAGTGTAAGAAACTATTGCCTGTCCATAGGAACCCCATAGGAATGTGATCAATGTTATGGTTGGATGAGTAGTTTGTCAATTAGTCTAGCAAAAACTAAATCCAGTATTCACAAGATGTGGATTGATTTTAATTTATAGTTTATTATACATTAAAAGAATACATTGTGTATGTGTGTGTGTGTGTGTGTGTGTGTGTGTGTGTGTGTGTGTGTGTGTGTGTGTGTGTGTGTGTGTTTTGTCAGTAGTGTGGACTGAACTCGGACCTGGGCGTTATCCCTCAGCTTTACAGCTCAGGGTTAGGGCAGTACCATGTGAGACACAGTGCCATTCCCAGCTTTTTCTGATCATGTGTTGCTGAAGAATCGAAACCGGGACTCATGCATGCAAGGTAACACTCTCCCAATGAGCCACCTTCCCATCCCCTAAAAGAATACTATTGATTAAATGGAGTCCTCACTAAATACCTGAGAATCTCTAGGAAGGTAGTATATGTCATTGAATAACAGATAGACATCACTGGCAATATCTACATATCTAAATATATATTTGTATACCACTGTCTGCATAGAAAGGTATTGCTATTTTGGCCAAACCTGTGTCTCCATCCGAGGTCCTGGGATCCACCTGGCACCTGAATGTGCTAGAGGCTGCTGTGCTGACACTCACCCATTTGTGAATGGGGCCTCTAGGCCCTCAGTTCAGTTTCCAGCATTGCTAAAAATGTCTTCCTGGAGTCAGATTGCAAGTATGATACCTGTTTTCCTTTTCTGTGCAAGTGCTGGGTGTCAGGTATGATATTTATAATATGTCTGCAAAGCTACCTGCTATGGAATAGATTTGAATGAATGTAATAAATGTAATAGGTGTACTCACAGTCCATAAAATAAATTGTAAACAAATAAATATATAATAAAATATAATTAATCATTCCAACAAACAAGATATAGACTGAATGTATGGATGTAAGTATAAATGATAAAATAAAAATGGTTATAAATGTTATGTTCTCCAGGGGGGGGCTTGAATTCAGGCCTAGGGAACAGGCCTGAATTGCTTGCATTCAAGGGAGAAGATCTTCCTTTCCTCCGGCTCCCCCAAGTGCATCAGAGTTACCTAGATCCCAAGGTGACATCCCTGGCATGGCAGACAATAAAATGGCACGAAATCCAAGACAGGGAGTTTCAATAGTGTTGTTAATTAATTAATTAATTTTTGCCAAGCACAGGGTTTGCACTCAGGTCTTGGCAACTCCTCGTCATTTTCCATCACACTAGGCTGGGATAGTGCAGCCTCTGGACCCATAGCCCATCCTGTGGTCCTAGACCTCAGGGGCTCACAGGAAAAGAAAATGAAAACAGCATCGAAAAAAAGCCACAAACCAAGGACGGTCAGCAGTTTCTGTTTTCCTTCCTTGCACGTTGACCATCCTGGATGTGAATGACATGGCTGCAACCTGTAGGTCATCTGGCATTTCTGAAGGCTGGCTCTATCAGCGAAGCCATAGGCCAACGTGGACACTAGGCCCTGAGTTCGAATCCCGGTCATGCCACTTACAAGGGGCTGAAGAGCCTAAGAAAATATTCTTGTCCATAGGAACACTAGAAGAATGTGGTTAATGTCATGGTTGGATGAGTAGTCCGTCAATCTGTCTTGCTTAAAATTAGACCCAATAATCACTGGACAGGGATTGACTTTAATTCATAGTACATTATGTATTAAAAGAATACTATTGACTAAATGGAGTTCTCACTAAATACATGAGAATCGGTAGGAAGGTAGTATATGTCATTGAATACTAGATAGACACCTCTGGCAGTACCTAAATATCTAAATTTATATTTGGGCTGGAAAAGTGGCTCCGTTGTAGAGCTCTTACCTTGCATGCCTGAGGTCCTGCGTTTGATTCTTCAGCACCACATAAGCAAAAAGAAAAAGCCAGAAGTGGTGCTGTGGCTCAAGTGGTAGAGTGCTAGCCCTGAGCTGAGGTCAAGCAACCAGGCCCAAAGTTCAGGCCCCATGACCAGACACCAAAATAAATACATACATTTTATTTATTTATATATCTCCATCGACATAGAAAGTTACTGCTATTTTGGCCAAACCTGGGGCTTGATCCCAGGTCCTGAGATCCACTTGGCAGCTGAATGGGCTAGAGGCTGCGGTGCTGACACTCACCCATTCATGAATTCGGCCTCTCAGGCATTCACATCAGGTCCTATTATTGCCAAAAATTTCTTCCTGGTGTAATATTTCAAGGGTGACACCTGTTTTCCTTTTCTATACAAGTTCATAATATGTCTGCAAAGCTACACGCTATGGAATAGATGGGAATAAATGTAATAAATGCTATAGGTGCACTCACGGTCCATAAAATAAATGCTAAATAAATAAATAAATGATAAAATATAATGTATCACTCAAAAAACATGATATAGATTGAATATATTGATGTAAGTAGAAATCATATATTTAACATGTCTATAAATGTTATGAAATGCTTGAATTCAGGCCTAGGGAAGAGTTTAGTTCATGCATGATTCTCATTGGAAATGATAGGCAAGATGTATGGCACAACAATTATTTTTAATTAAGAGTTCATGAAGTGTGACAATAAGAATCACATTCAGGAAATGGAGGCATTGGGAAAGATCCAAGAATCGGTACTTAAATGGTAGATAGGATTTGAACACAGCTCGCTACATCTCCTACTCTATCCAAATAGGTAATTAGCATACTAGCTTCAGCTTATGAATGGATGAATATTGTGCCCCATCCCCACACTGGGGCTCTATCTCAGGTCTGGGTATGTCTTAGCTCACAAGCTGATGGGCTCATGTTGACCTATTTGGCTGTTGGGCTTCCTAGACCCCAAGTTCAAATCCCAGCACTACCAAAAGGTTTATCTTGATGTGAGAAGCCAATTCTTGCACCTGTTTTCCTGTACTGTGCAAGTGCTGGGTCTCAGCAAGAATCAAGAAACACTGGCAACTCTATACCCATGAGAATAGGTTGTCATCCATGTCAGCACAGTTTTATATGTCATTCTATGCTCAATAAAATACACAATACATCCTTGAAAAAGACACAAAATAAAAAGAATAACTACACTGAATGCAAGATGCATACCACACCTTACGTAAATAGAGATCCTATGTTTAAAAGAGCTGGGCTTCTTATTTTGTCCAGTGCTGTGACTTCAGATCAGGCCCCGGACTAGGCCTGACATTCTATTCTTCAAGGATGGTGAGCCTCCCCTTCCCCCACAGTGCAACAGAGTTACCCATACCTGAGTTCAAATCCCAGCACTGACAAAAGATTCATCCTGATGTCAGAAGCCAGTCGTTGTACCTGTTTTCCTCTCCTGTGAAAGTCCTGGGTCTCAGCTAGGCTGGAGAATGAATGCATAGGCAACCCTGTAACCATGGGAAAACTTTGTCATCCATGTCAGCACAGTTATAGCTGTCACCATACTCAGTAAAATACACCATACCTCCATGAATTAGACACAAATTAAGGAGAAGTGCACTGAAAGCAAAATGATGACTGCACATGTATGTCAATATAGATCCTGTGTTTAAATTATGAATTTAGGACTATCCTGGCCCTCCCTGGGGTTCGATGTCAGGTCCTAGGAAAGGTCTAGCTCCTTAGTTGCTCACAGGCTGGTATCCTCACCTAGACCTTTTCGCCAATTTGCCCTGCTGGGCTCTGAGTTAAAATCCCAATACTGCCAATAGATGAACTCTCATGTGAGAAACACATCGATCCACCTGTTTTCCTATGAAAGTCCAGGTTCTCAGGGAGGATGGAGAATGCTATATAGGCAACTCGATAGCCATAGGAATAGGTGGTCATCCGTTTCGGCACAGTTATGTCTGTCATCATGCTCAATAAAACACAAAATGCATACATGACTAAGACACACAATAAAAAGAGTAACTATACTGAATGCATGAGGCATTCCACACATCTATGTAAATAGAGATCCTATATGTAAAATAGGTGGGTATATTATTTTTGCCAATACTGCGGCTTCAATTCAGGCCCTGTGACTTAGCCTGATATTGTAGTCTTCAAGGATGGTGAGCTTCCCTTTCCTCCACAGTGCTATAGATTTACCCAGACCTGAGTTGGAAACCCAGCAGTGGTAGAAAAATGGTGCGAGTTCTGAGCCAGGGTGTTTATTATTATTATTATTATCATTATTATTATTATTATTATTATTATTGTTGTTGTTGTTGTTGTTATTGTTATTATTATTACTATTACTATTATTATTTGCCAAGGAAGGGATTTGAACTCAGTTTGTGGTAACTCTGCCTTAGCTTCAATCACCTCAGGGTGACAGGCTGCCATGGGCCCATAGCCAATCCTGGGATGCTAGGCTTTGAAGTCTTGCAGGAAAACACACACACACACACACACACACACACACACACACACACACACACACAAACACACAAACACACACAGAGAAGAGAGAGAGAGAGAGAGAGAGAGAGAGAGAGAGAGAGAGAGAGAGAGAGAGAGAGAGAGAGAGAGAGAGAGAGGGAGAGAAGCCGCGGGATGGAATTTTTACATTTTTTTCCCTTTCTATGATGACCATCCTGGGTCTGAATGACATGTCTACAAAGGGTACTTCACCGTGCATTGGCGAAGGCTAGTGGGCTATCAGGGAAGCCATAGTCCCATGCAGCAATGTAGGCCCTGAGTTTAACTGTTGGTCCTGACACCTACCAATCGGGGGATTTCCCGAGACTTATTCCTATGCATCGGAATACCGATGGAATATTAACAAACTATGATTGAGAAGTTTCTGCATGCATAGGTCTAGTCTAAAATTAGACACATTGATCTTATTGAATAGTTTATTAAGCATGAAAAGAATCCTATTCCTTCAATGGCACATAATAACTACCTAAGTGTTGGTAGGAACGTAGTTGATGTCATTGAATCCTAGGTAGATGTCTCTGGCACTCTATACAAATATATATTTATTGGTATACTACCACCTGCCTATCCATGTATGGCTATTTTGTCCACCCCTGTGGCTTGATGTCAGAGTCTGGGAACTGCCTGGCAGTTTCCTGGGCTAAAGGTTGTCGTTTTGACACACCCATTCATGAATTGGTTCTGCTAGGCCCTGAGTTCAGATTCCAGCACTGCCAACAATTGGATCATGGTGTAAGAAGCCAAGCGTGACACCTGTTTTCCTTTGTTCTGAGCGTTCTGGATGTCAGACATGATTGAGAACACTTCTACAAATCTAAATACTATGTGATAGGATGTCATCAAAATAATAAATGGAATAAGGTTATCACAGTCAATAAAATAAATGGTTAATGAATAAAACAGCAATACAATAAATAACCACAACAAACAGGATATGTACTGAACATCTATAAGTAAGTATAAATCTTATCATTACAATATATATAAATAGTATGTTTCCCAGAGCTGGGGCTTGAATTCAAGCCTAGAGAGCAAGCCTGACTTTCTTGACTTCAAGCACGGTGAGCTTCTCCTTTGTCCACAGTGCTGCAAAGTTACCCAGACCCTGAGTTCAAATCCAAAGCCTGGCAGAAAAAACGGCACCAATTGCAAGCCAGGGAGATTATTTATTTATTTATTTATTTATCTATCAATCTATTTATTTATTTATTTTGTGCGAAGCAAGGTCTTGAACTCAGGTCATGGCAACTCTGCCTCATCTTCCATCACTCTAGTCTGGGGTGCAGCCACTGGAACCACAGGCAATCCTGGGATCCGAGACCTCCAGGCCTTCTGGAGGGGAAAAATGCACAGAGAATAAGTGGTGGGATGAAGTTTTACCATTTTGCACCATGACCATTTGGGTCTGAATGATACGGCTCCAAAGGGTACTTCACTTTGTATTGCTGAAGGCTGGCAGGGTACTGGGGAAGACATAGTCCTGCACGGCAATATAAGCCTAGAGTCGAATCTAAGTCATGTCACTTCCAGATGGTGGGAGATCCTAAGAGACCCATTCCCATTTATAAGAATAATGATTGAATGTTGTAAGTGTCACGGTTGAATGAGTTGCTCATGAGTGATACTCGTATAAAATTAGACATTATGATTTCAGTAGGCTGACTAATTTTATTTAATATGAAGCATTAAAAGACTACTATTTTTGGAAGTGGCTCTGTGGCTCAAGTGATAGAGTGCTCGCTTTGAGCTGAATAGTGCAGGGACAGCGCCAAGCCCAGAGTTTATGTTTTTGAAAAGACTACTATTTCTTACAGGGACACATTAATTTCAGAACACTTATTTACTTAATAGTTTATTAAGGATGAAAACAATAATATTAATTATATGGAGACATAATAAATACCCAAGAATTGTTAAGAATGTAGTGTATATAACTGAATAATGGATAGACATCTCTGGCACACTATAAAGATATATATTTATTAGCATACTAACATCTGTATGTCAATCTGTTTTTATTTTGTCAACCCCTGGGGCTCAATCTCAGGTCCTGGGAAATGCCTGTCAGTATGTCATGCTGACAATCATTCATGAATTTGGCCCTGTAGGCCATGAGTTCAAATGCCAGCACTCCCAAACAAGAAATCATGGAGTAAGAAGCAGATGGTGACACATGTTTTCCTTTTCTGTGAAAGTCCTGTGTGTCAGGTATGAAGTGAAATACATATGCAGACCTATATCCTATGTAATCAATATTATATGTGCCATAATAGTCAATAAAATAAATGGTCACTACATGAACAAAACAAAAAATAAAATGAATAACTACATTAAATGCAATATGGAGTCAATATATGTATGTAAATATAAATCATATACTTAAAATGTACACAAATATGATGTATTCTAGGCGTGGGGACCAATTTCAGGCTTAAGGAACAGACTTGAATTTCTTGACTTCAAAAAAGCAAGCCTCCCCTTGCTACACAGTGCAACAGATTTACCCAGACCATGAGTTCCAATCTCAGTCCTGGCAGAAAAAAATGGCATCTCTGTGCTATGTGATGCCAAATTCTTAGGTATTTCATTATTTCTCCATTTAATGAATGTAATTTTTTAAATGCTTCATAAAGTATTGATTAAAATCAATCAGTGTCCTAGAATATAATTGTGTATGATTTTATCCTAGAATCATTCAAAAACTGTCCATTCAATCATGATATACATCACATTCCATTGGTATTCATATGGATAGAAATGAGTTTTTAGGATCTTCTGCCATTTGGAGGTGGCAGGACCAGGATTTGAATTGTGGGCTCCAGCTCCCACTACTTAACCCCGAAGATAGGGAATTTACCAGTCTGTCCAAGAACATCAGCAAGACCAATGCTTAAGCAGGCACCAGTGGCTATCAGCAGACCTCCATGATAATTACAAGGCTGTGAAAGGAGATTCATGGTCAAAGTCACCCTAGGCTGGAAAGTACTTGAGACGCCTGTCCAACTTCAGTGTCAACAAAGCCAGAAGTAGAGCCGTGTGGCTCCAGTGGTAGAAGGGTAGCATTGAACAAAAGCAGCTCACCAACTGTGCCTAGGTCCTGAGTTCAATGTCCGGGACTGGCAACAAACAGGCATACACACAAAAATCTGTGCAGCTATATGGCTAAAGCAGGTCTCCCTCTTGTTCCCAACTGGATTGCACAGAGTTCCCTGGGAAAGGGGCTGCTGTCATCTTGACTCCGCCCATTCTGCCTGCATCACAGGATACCAGCCATACCCCCTTTTTCTTATGGTTCTTTCTGACCAATGGGATACAAGAATCGTGGCCACCCACATTCCATGCTGCCCTGTAGCACCAAGATTCCCTCTGTTGGGTGACACCACTACCAGCAGTTGAGGAAGGTAGAGGTAACTGAGTGATAAACAAGAGTCTCGAGGCGAATTTGGAGTACAATAGGAAATTGACAACCTAGTAAGAGAGTGGGAGAATAGAGGATTTCCCAGAGCCTGGGAATGTGGCCAGCCCATCTTTCCCATCCCAGCGCTCAGATATCTGAAACAACAAGACTCCGTGAGAGAGCTGTGGGCAATAAACTACTGCCAGAACACCAGCAGAAGAAATCCTCCCATCAGACCTTCAGCATTCAAGAAAACAAAGAATACATAAAAGGGAAGGATCCCAAAGACAAATACCTCTGGGAAGGGTGATTCAACCAAGGGTCTGGCCATGGGTGATGCTGACCACTGGCCTCCCCTGCCTTTGGACACAGTCACAGCCACCAGGGTCCAGATTGTCAAGGGTCCCAATACCACCAAGAATATGCAGAGGTGCTAGCAACATGTGGTGCCTGCCCTGGACCACAGCAAAAGGAGAAACCAGGTGCTCTATGCCAAAATCCAACCACTGAAACAGGAAAAGACAGACCTGCAGGATTGACGAGAGAAAGAGAAGGAGAAGGTAGCCAAAGTACACAAAGCAACAAAAACAGAGCTAGACATCCACAAGCCACCCATATAGAGGTTGGTTTCTGCAGAAAGTGATTTACAATCAGCACCAGCCCACATGCAGCTCATGGCCGATGACAGTGAAATGGAGCATGAAGCTCTCACCAGCTGCCTACAGGCCGCAGAGCAGCGCATGGCAGAGCTGGAGATGGTGGCTTCTGTGGTTACTACTTACAGAAGGTGACCAAAATGTTCAAACAGCTAAATGATGTAACACTTCAGCTCAAGAAAAAGAAGAGAAGCTTCTATGACCTGCAGCAAGTGAACACAGAATTTTAGGAGAAGGTGTAAGCATTCTGGACATAGAGGAGCAACAGGAAGAACAGAATCTGCAAGTTCCAACAAGTGCTGTAGGGGTGTGAGGTACTAAGGAGACTTCAGGACAACCTGAGTTGAATGGTGTCTGCAGCGAATCTGGAGACAGACACATTCTTGCAGAACCTGAGCATTGAGAGGTCCACGCAAAAGGAGGAGCCCTGGTGGCAGACCGAGCAGGTGAACCAACTGGCAGAGGAAAAGGAGTGAGGATGAAGCTAGGTGCTGCACCTAGAGAATGAGCTGGGGGAACTGAGAAGGAAGTTGGCAAAGCCATGGCCCTCTGCGGGTCCATCTCAGGAGGAGCAGCACCTGCGGGCCCACACCTACAGCACGCAGATGGGGTTGAAAAACCTGGAGAAACAACTTCACATCCAGTTACAGGAAAACTAGAAACTCCGTCTCCATTATGCAGAGCAGCGGGAGCAAGTGGGAGGATTGGAAGAGAAAACCAAGGATCCACAGGAAATCCCCGAGACCCCACGATGTGCATGTGTATGAAACCCACAGCTGGAGGAACAGCTGGCCTTGCTGCAGGACGCTCTCTACAGGGTGAGCAGTGAGAAGGAGGATCTCACCAGCATCGTGGACTCAGAGCAGCAGGTGAAGAAACATCTACAGGAATAGCTGTACTGCTGAGAGGAGAAGATATAGAAAGGGAAAGAGGTAGCTGAGAGAGAAAGCCAAGTGACTCAGGATCTCCGGGAGCAGCAGGAGCAGTCTCTGGCCCAGCTTCAGGAGCTCAGAGTCACCTGTGAGCAGCACATCACCTCCAATGAGCAGCTGTGCTCCAAGTAGTAGGTCCTGCAGTAGCACCTGCAGAGGCAGACCCAGCTGTTGGAGCACCTGAAACAAGTGCAGGGTCCAACCAACTGGGGGGACAAGATGGTGCCCCCAAAGTGGCAGGACAGTTTCAAGTGCCTGGATGTGACCAGTCCAGAGGAGGAGCACATGCAGGCCCAGCTGAGCTTCCTGGCTTTCCCTGGGGAAGGAGAAGCTGTGAACCCTGGAGAAGCAAAAGCTGAGGAAGTGACTCTCCTCGATGTGCCCATGGCAGAGGATGGAGATGTCCCCCAAACTCAGAGGGACGTGGAGCTCTTAGCACTCTCGGAGGCTGAGATCCACAGGGGGATACTCCTGCCACAGGAGCAGCGAGACTGCTGCAGGCACTCCCCCTCCCACCGACAGCTCAGTGCCAGATAGAGCTGGAGCCACAGGTCCCCCGCCCAATGAGCTGCCACCACAGCATGTGTGAGGATGGGAAGTGGGACACGTGGGCGTCCAAGAAGAAAATCTTCTTCATCCACAACCTGCCTGATGAGGTGGACTTCCAGAGTCCTGCAGATGAGCTCCACCATCGATGCAACCAGCTGTCGGCACATATCTGCACCATCCAGGAGTCCCTCCTGACATGTAAAGGACAGATGTTCATTCTGGATCAGCTGTGTCAGGAGAAAGCCGAGTGCATGTGCCAGCTATCCCAGGAGAATATGAAGAGTAGATAGCTGCCAGAGCTTCTGTCGCTCCTACACGGGGCTCCAGATGCTGACACAGGCTGAGCTCCCCACCAGTGCAGCTGCTTCAGAGGCCTCAGGGTCCTGGGGAGTCAAAATCAGGGAGAAGCAGAAAGGTTTTGAAGAATTGCAAATTCAGGATAGTGTGGAAACTGCAAGAGGAGAGGTCAAGTTTCCCTGCCCCGTACAGGACTCCCCCACAGAGCATGTCCTACTGCAGATCCCCACATGCAGAACTGCCCACAGCTGGTGTGCTCAGGCTTGCATTGCTCTGTACCTTTTTTCTGTAGACAGATGGGGATGATGACTCCCTATGTGACTTACTGAGTCCCAAAATCCTCAGCAGCCACCAGAACTAGGTGGCCAGGTGGGCTTCTCTAGGCCTCCATCTGCCTGGTGATAGGAAGGGTAAACTATGGGCCTGATAGAGCAGAGGCTGCTGGGAGGAGGCCCAAATTCCAGGAACATCTAATGGCTCATTGGTGGCCAGGGAAGAGGCCCGTGTTATGCTTATCAAAAAGAATAAATTGTTTCCAAAGGGGAAAAAATGCCTCCACAAAGATTTGTTCTTCCAGTTATGGGGCTTGAACTCAGGGCCTGTCCACTGTCCTTGAGCTCTATTTGATCAAGACTGGTGGTCTACAAGTTGAGCACCATCTCCCCTTCCAGCTTTTTCTTTGTGGAATCGAACCCAGGGCTTCAGGCTTGCTAGGCAACCATTCTATCACTGAGCCACATTCTCAGCTAGGATGATCTCCTGCCCCCAAACCCATATGGCCATTCCTCAGATAAATAGGAAATAGGGGCTAGGATGAATATGAAGCACAAGTCTGGTTCACACAGAAACAATCCCCTGCCCCCTCTTCGACACCCTTATTTAAAGTTTCTCTTTTACTATTGAGGGATGAGAGAGGGAGAGGGACATCTGAGCGAGGAGTACCAAGAACAGTGGCCCCCTGAGCCCCACAGCTTCCCCCACACAAGTCGTCCTACAGATTCCCATCTTACCTGACTCAATGTTGTGTCTACACTGTCTCCCTACTCCTGCAAAGCTCAGAATGAAATAAATGTCAGCCCTAGCCTCATCCCACACCCAGGGTAGAAGCTCCTAGTCCCAAACTGACTTCCACCTCTGACTTCCCAGAGTTAGGCTGGACCCACCACTCACCACTGTGTTGGTGTCAATGATCTCATGGATGGATTTCAGGAAGAAGGTTTATGGAAAAGAGCAGATGCAGCAGGGTAAGCAGGGAGGAAGGACCCAGGGCAATTGGTCTGGGATCTTCCTCCTTGGAGTCCTCCTGTCAAGCCAGAGCCATCCTGACCCAAAACCCAGCCAAGGGCAGGGGGTGGAGAAGATAGAGGAGCACGGGACTAGAGGAGGTACTGCTTTATCTTGGTGCACTTGAAATTTCCAATATTTGGCCCATGCCAATCCCAAAGCCAACATGCAATGCCTCTCCTTGTTATTATCCATGAGTGTTGTCCCTGAGCTCTTTTTCTCAAGGCTTGCACTCTACCACTTTAGCCAAGGGACAGTTCTTGTTTTCTGATGGTTCATAGAGGATAAGAGTCTCACACACTTTCCTGCCCAAGCTGGCTTGGAAGCCAGATCTTACCTTCCTGAGTAGCAAGGATGTCAGTCGTGAGCCACAACTGCCCAGCATATGCTGCCTTTTTAAAGGATCTTGGCAAGTCTGTAAATGGAACCCTAAAGGGCCTGGATAGACCAAGACCCAATCAAGGAGCTGGGACTGGGGAAGGCTGACATTCTAGCCATTCTGTTCCCCAAAATTATAGATGTCAGGTGGTGTTGGATGCATCTAACTACTAGGCCAACAACCACCAGACTTAGTGGGAAAAAGGTATAGAATACCCAAAGGTTACAGTGTAGAAATCTCTGATTTTGCATGCATATGGGTGTGTGTGTGTGTGTGTGTGTGTATGTGTGTGTGTGTATGTGTTTGTGTGTGTGTGTGTTTGTGTGTATGTGTGTGTTTACCAAGGTTTGAAGAGCTTATGTGGTAACATTTAGCTTGTTTGCACAAGTTTGGTGCTCTAACACTTGAACTATAGTATTACTTCTTCCCAGCTTTTTGGTGATTCTTTGGAGATAAGAGTATGCCCAGGCTAGGTTTGAATCTTGATTGATCTTCCAGTGTCAGCCTTGAGTAGCTAGGATTATAGGCATGTGCCACTGACATCCAGCTGCATGGATGTCTTTTCATACTTTCTGTTCTAACAGCTGTCTACTTGCCTTGGCCTAGATCGCTGACCTCCACATCAGCTCCCAGCAGCACCTGACTGTGTGGAGACCATAATGTTCAAAAATTGTCAGTGCATCCTATTTCTTTGTCCTCAGGGGAGGGTATGTCTCCTCTGAAGACCGGAGGGGTAAGGGAAGGGGTACGAGGGATAGCTGTAGATGGGTGCTCGGCTAGGAAATAGGTACTCTGTTTTATCCAAAAAGGAATGCGTGCCCAGATGCTAATGGCTCATGCTCTCATAATCCTAGCTCATTCTGCAGGCTGAGATTGGAGGATTAACGTTCAGATGCAGCCCAGCAAGAATTGTCTGTGAAACTCTCCTCTCCCAAGAACCACCTGAAAGCTGGAAGAAAAGCTCTGGCTTAAGTGGTAGAGTGGTATCCTTGAATGAAAAAACTGAGGGACAGAGCATGGGCCCTGGATTCAAGCCCTACTACTAAGATACACTCATGCACATGCACACACACACACACACACACACACACACACACACACACACACACACACACACACAGAGGAAGGTAGTAATGATAAGCTGAGCTAGAACTGGGGGCAGTCCTGAGGCATAATCATAATAAACTCTCAAGCCACATCAGTTGTTTCTCCTTAAGTGCTTCTTGGGCTGAGGGGTCTGGGCTATGGCAGTAAATTGCATGGAACCAGCCCCTCCATCCCAGCACGGGGACATAGAACCAAGGGAAGGCCACTATGGATGCTCCTTTGTAGTTGTCCCATGATTGCAGACCTTCATCTGCCCTGAACACTGGTGAGTTAAGCAGGGCTCCGAGTCCTGGGACTCCTGGAATATAGCGACTGCTACAAGCAGCAGCCAACCTGCTTTTGTTCCTCAGCCTACAAGTCTTTCATGAGCCCAACTCAAAACCTGCCCAAGGTGTGCCTGACAAATTCACATTCTTGTGATTCCCTTGTGAGCTGGCCTTAACTGGTCTACCCCTTCTGGCCCAGAACCGTGGTCTGAGACGTTGATTTAGTGCTTAGATCCACACTGCGCTCATGACAGATGCCCTTCTGATGAACGGCGGATGACCTGCATGCCACAAGGCATGACCTTTTCTGGTACTGTGTCCTGCTCTGTAGGCAAAGGCCTTCAAGGAGGCTGCTCTCAAGACTTGTAGGACACATAGACATTGGAAGATCATCAGGAGCACACTGGAAAGTACTTGCTAGAGCCATAACATGAGGTCAAAGCAGGCCAGGTATTGGTCATGGGGCTCTAAGTCTGGGCCTGGGCACCGTCTCTCAGCTCTTCAGCTTAGCACTTCAGCCGCTTCTGGTTTTCTGGTGGATCTTTGGAGATCAGAATCTCCCGGACATTCCTGCCCAGGATGGCTTTGAATGGCAATCCTCACATCTCAGCCTCCTGATGTGCTAGGAGGACCAGCATAAGCCACCCATGCCTGGCCTATCTGTCCATTCACCACAGTGGACTAGGAGCTCCTGAAAGCTTTTCTTTATTTTGTAGGTGCCAGTACTGGGGCCTGAACTCATGGTCTGGCCTGTAGTTTCTTAACATTTTCTCTCAATGAGGACATGCTACCACTTGAGCCAAAGCTCCATTTCTGGCTTTTGTTAGTTCATGGGCAAGAAAGTCTCACTAACTTTCCTCCCTTGAGATGGCTTTGACCCACAATCTCTGATCTCAGTCTCCTGAGTAGCTAGGATTTACGGGGGTTGAGCCACTGGTGGCATTGGGCTAGAAGCTTTTCTTAAGAGAGTTCTTCCCTGCATTTGCCCTGAGTCCTCCATGCAAAGAGGGCCTGAGGGTCAGGAGCTGTGAAAAATAGGCTTCCAGCCACAGAAATTGGCTGGGGTCTTTGGTGAAATGTCAAGCTAATATTTCCCTGGGCCTCATTCTGGGACCTCACCCTCTGCCCTACTTGTGACTCAAGTACAAATCTTGACCCAGCCTTCAGTGTTCTGCCAGACTTGTCTGAAGCCACAGAACCATCATTCCATCCACACAACCTGCTCTACACCACACCTCAGGACCTTTGCCCATGGTGTACCTTGTGCCTGAGGCTCTCTGTCCTGTTCCACAACTTAGAACTCCTATGGAATTTTGGCACTGGTTATATCACTTCCTGGAGCAAGTCTTTCCTTTCCTTCTCCATCTTTTTTTTAAAAAAATACTGAGTTTCTAGAGGTGGAATTTGTGCAGGTTGACTGTCAAATTCTCTATCTTGGGGTGTGTGTGTGTGTGTGTGTGTGTGTGTGTGTGTGTGTGTGTGTGTGTGTGTGTGTGTATGTGTGTGTGTGTGCCTGTGCCTGTGCAACTCCTAGGGTTTGAATTCAGGGCCTGGATGCTATCCCTGATCTTTTGTGCTCAAGACTAGCACTCTACTACTTCAACCACAGCTCTACTTCTGGCTTTGTGGGTGTTTAATTGGAGAAAAGAATCTCATATAGACTTTCCTGCTTGAATTTGGCATCCTCAGATCTCAGCCTCCTGAGTAGCTAAGGTTACAGGAGTGAGCAAACAGCATCTGCCCTCTACCTATTACCCATAACCTCGGCCCTCCTCTAAATCCAAGAAGAATATGTCTCACTATGCTCACGTTTTTTGTTGCTGTTGTTGTTGTTGTTGCTAATCTTAGGGCTTGAACTCAGGGTCTGGGCATGTTCCTGACCTTTTTTTGCTCAAGGTTAGCACTTTTATTGCTTAAGCCACAGTTTCACTTTTGGCTTTTTCTGTTTCTGTGTTAGGAAGGAATCAAACTCAGGGCTTCATGTGTGCTAAGTAAGCACTCTACCAGTAAGCCACATTCGAAGCCCAAAGCTTACTTCTAATGGGAGTTATGATGGTGGGATTTTGGATTACCCCTTTTGGCACAGAAATTGCTGGCTATTTCCTATCTTTCCCAGGATTTGGGACCAGCCTGAGACTCAACAATGAAGAATGATGAATGAGTGATGGCCACCAGGCCCCAGAGACCTAGGCTCACATCTTAATGAGGGATAGAGGATTTAGAGCCACAACCTTCAACAACTTCTACAGCCTAAGAATTGTGGTTTCCCTTGAGAAGTGCCAGGACATAATGCACCCGTTGTACACACCAGTTGCACACACCACCCCAGGCAAAGCCTTCATGGCTTCAGTTCTTAAATTCCAGTGAAGGATGCTTATTCAAGCTGCCTGCTCAGACTTAGTACTCTCTGAGGGCCTGTTCCAGCTTGCCCAGTTTGGGGGGCTGGGCATGGCCAACCTGCTGAATGCCCATCATCCTGGCCCTGTCCCGGAGACTTTTGCTCAAGGGTAGTGCTCTGCAACTTGAGCCACAGGGCCACTCAGGGTGTTTTTGTTGTTATTTTATTTTGATTTCCTGTGATCTCTTAAGAAATATGAGTGTCCCAGTCTGTCCTACCCAGGCTGAATTCAACTTGGCATCTCAGCCTCCTGAGGAGATAGGATTACAGGCAAGAGCCACTGACACTTGGCTTCCTTTTCATCTTGTTGTTCTTTTTTTTTTCGTGACAATCTGAAATCTTCAAGGTGTCATTCCAATGGTTTGTATTAGAAGTAAACTTCCCAGGCCTGGAATTCGAATGCTAGGACTACCACCCACAAATGGAGGGAGATCCTAACAAACTCATTCCTATTCATGCGAATGCTAATGGAATGTTATGAAAGTAATAATTAAATTTGCAGTTAATTCATGATTCTACTTTAGAATGCCACACAAAAATTATTGAATTTATATCTTCCATTCTAGCACCATGGTATGATTAAGGATATTGACTGATTTTTATTAATGATTTTATAAGTATTAAATGATGATACTGAAGTGCCCCCGTCGCAGGACCCCCACCAAGAAGACCGCCGAGAGTCGGACGTTCTGAAATACAAAAACAAGGCTTCATTCAGTCAGGCTGCAGCTCAGGCCACGTCTTACACACCGACACAGTGGAGCTTTAGGAGGAAGCCCCGAGCTGAAATTTCATAGGGCTTATAAAGACAAAAACTACAAAGTTACAGTAACCAGATGTGTTAACAGGACATCCTAGGTTGATAAGGGGTGATAGGGGGTGATCAGACCATTTGGGCTAGGGCATTAAAGGGCAGGGTGTTATCAGACCATTTGGGCTAGGACAATAAAGGGCAGGGGGTTATCATACCATTTGGGCTAGGGCAATAAAGGGCAGGGGTTATCTGTGAAGCAAGGGAAGTTTGTGGCCACAGATAACTCTGTCCTTGGGATTTATGTGAGCTCTGGTTAACTTCAACATGGACAAGTCAGTTCCTGGAATTTATGTTTGCTCTGGGTCACTCATAATTTAACATAAAGGACAGAATGGCTGCCGCCTCAAAATGGAGTTACTTTAACTCTTCAATACTTCATTAAATGGAAGCATAATTTAATAACTAATAATTTGTAATAATATATAATTTAATAATATCCTCACATTTCCTGTCTCTCTATATATATATGTATGTATGTATGTATATATATATATATATATATATATATATATATATATATATATATATATATATATATATATATATATTTGGCGTTACTGTGGCTTGATCACAGGTCCTCAGAACTTCCTGGCAGCTCAGTTTTCTGGAGGCTGGTGTGCTAAATCTGTGACCCCATTTATGGATTGGGCATTTTAGGCCATGCGTTGAAATCCCAGCATGGCCAATAACGTATGCATGGAGTAAGAAGCCAATTTTGACACATTTTTTTCCTTCTCTGTGAAAGTTCTGGGTCTCAGTATATGTGATATGATGTAATAAAATAAATGATTTATGTGCAATAATACTAAATAAATAAGGGTAATAACTGTCATATGGAGTAAACCCATGTATGTAAATAGATCTCATATGTGAGTATCATTTTTTTCAGTACTGGGGCTTCAATTCAGGCGCTTGGAACTTTTCTGAACTAGTCTTCAAGGAAGGCAATCTTCCCCTTCACCCACAGTGCCACAGAGTTACCCAGACTCTGAGTTTAAATGCCAGGCCTGCCAGTATAATGGTGCAAATACCAAGCCAGGGCCATATTATTATTGTTATTGTTGTTGTTGTTATCATTATTATTATTATTTGGTTTTAGGCCAAGTACCGAGCTTGAACTCAAGTCTTGGCATCTCTGCCAAAGCCAATCCTGGGATCCTAGGTCCCGAGTTCAAATCTCAGGGCTGGCAAAAAAATAAAAATAAAAAGGAAAAAAATAAAACTGAGAAGTTCAATGAGGTGATTACACGTTTTTTCCTTTGTATTGTACCATCCTGGGTCTAAATAACAATGCCCAGACAATGTACATGACCTTACATTGCTGATGTTTGGCAGGCTATTAGCGAAGCCAAGCTGAAATCGGCAACTTAGGCCTGGAGCTTGAATCCCGGGACTCCCACTAATGAATGGCTGTCGGGAGATTCTAAGAAACGCTTTCCAATAGACATCTGTACAAGTGGAATGTTATAAAAGTAACAATTACATTAGTAGTTAGTGTACAATTATATTAGAAAATTATACACAACAGGTATACTACATTGACTAATTTTCAATTAATACTTTATTATGTAGTCAATCATGATACCTTAAAAAGGAAGGAATAATTTAATTGGCAATATTTAATTTAATTGGCAATATTTGATAGAAATATCATATATGCAATTTCATAATTTACAGATATCTCTCATTAAATATATCTACATCTATCTATCTATCTATCTATCTATCTATCTATCTATCTATCTATCTATCTATCTGTCTGTCTGTCTACCAATCTACACATTTATCTGTTTATACACTTGTGACTACTGGGGCTCCATGGTAGAGTGCTCGCCTAGTAATTACGAAGCCTTGGGTTCAATTCCTCACTACCATTTGCATAGAAAAATCCAGAAGTTTTGCTGTAGCTCAAACACTCCAGCACTAGCTTTGAGCATAAAGGCTTAGGGACTGTGACTAGACCCTTACTCAAGAGCCAGGACTGGCACCAAAACAAAAAATAAAAAAGGAAAAGTTAGAATGTTCTGACTGCAACTACATATGGATAGGGCTGCAAATACCTCATCACAGAGCAAGCTGGGAATCTAGTGCTGACGTTTGCCATCTAACCTGAATTAGACAGAGGTAAACTGCTTGAACCCAGTTCCATGGACTAGATGCTGCTGGCTTGCTCACCCTGTCATCCAAGATACTAGGGGGCTGAGATCCTACACTGGTGGGTTTAAAACCTAGGCTTGGCAGGAAGTCTGTGAAACTCTGAGCTGTGACTTAAAGTCGCAGAGTTCTAGCCTGATCAAAAGACCTTAGGACAGTACCCCCAAAATTTCAGTGCAATCCCCGTGGCTGACTCCTCCCCCCAAAAAACCTCACCCCTCCAAAATCTAAATTTGGACTGTTTGTGGTGTGTTTCTGAAAGAATGATGATACTGATGAAAGCACCCTAATTCTAATGATATTATGTGGGCTTCAGCTATGTGATGAGAATTTCATGAGGTGTTGTGTGCTGAGTACTTCTTGGAGTGCATTTTTTCATCTGGTTCTTGTAAGAGCTCCACAAGTAAGATGATTGTGCAGATGAGAAACTTGTGGCACCATTTCATGGCCAAAATTATGTATGTACCTAACTGTAGTGAGTTGTCTCCTGCAGACAATTGTTTTGTATTATATTTCTTGATAATGAACCTTGAACTCAGGGCCTAGCCACTGACTTTTACATTTGGGGATCATGGGTAGCACCTTACCACAAGGAGGCAAGGACCCCCTTGCAACAGAGTGTTACAGTCTAGGCGTGCAGTAGATGAGTTGTGTCATCCTGTCTACTCAGGAAGCTGAGATCTGACGGTCTGGGTTCAAAACTATCCCAGACACAAAAGGTCCCATGAGACTTTTATCTCCTATTCACTACTTAGGAACTTGAAGTGGAAGCTAGTTGCTGCTGACTTGTGCCTGTCATCCTAGGTACTCCGGATGCTGAGAGCTGAGGATCACGGTCCAAAGCCAGCCTGGGCAGGAAATTCCTTGAGATGCTTTTCTCTAGTGACACACCAAAAACCTCAAGGGGTGCTGTTGCTCAAGTGGTAGAGTGATTGGCTTTAGCTAAAGAGCTCAAGGACAGCACCCAGGCCTAGACTTAAATTCCTCCAACTTCCAACAAAAGAAAGAAAGAAACCTGAAGTAGAGTGCTGGGAATGTGTCTTAGGAGTAGAGTGCTTTGCATGTATGAATCCCTGGGTTTGATTCCTTAGTACTACACTAGAAAAAATCCTGAAGTGGCTGTGTGCCTCAAGTGGTAGAGTGCTATCCTTGTACAGGAGAAACTCAGGTACAGTGTTCAAGTCCTGAGTTGAAGCTCCAGGACAAGTGTATGAACACACATACATGCACCCACACACACACACACACACACACACACACAGATAACAGAAGTGAAGCTGTGACAAGAAATGATAAAACACTGAGCTTCTGCTCTGAGCTCATGGTCAGTATCCAGGTCCTGTGTTCAACCCTGAAACACAGCCACCCAGGGCCCAACTAGGAGAGGTCAAAGTTTCAAAACCTGCTAAGTTTCACCAGCCATAGATGACATGAAGCATAGTAATATTACACATGTACTTTGATTTAGCAAGCTTCTGGAAACCCAGGGAAGCATCATTGCCAATAATGGATCATTTTATTAGATTCAGCTCCTTAGTTGTCTGCCAAAAGGACCCTTGAATTAATTGTAGCAGGTTTTTTCAACACTGGAACATAGTCTAACAAATACAGGATAAGTGCAGGGAACTTGGCCTGCCACGGGAGGTGGCACAAATGAAGTCTTCCTGTCACAACAGATCTCTCAGCAGAGAGATAGCTTGAGATACAAAGAGGCCTTTTTCTCCTGGCCTTCAGAGCCCACCCACACTCCTCACTAATTGGCCTAGAAAGAGTTTTTTGTCACTCAGCTCTACAGGAGTGAGGCCTTTTGTCTGCCTGTTCCAATAATGAGGAAGTCTTCTTCCAGCAGTCCCAGGCTACAATGGGAACAGTGAGAGGAGCCCCGGAAGATGCACTGTCTTGAAAACTCTCTCTGTGCTATGAAATCATTTTATTCAAAGCAAATATCCTAGCTGGATGCCTTTCATTATAGGGATTTTGGACCTTCACCAATAGAAATACATGTGTACATACATGGGGAGACATGTTGTTACTGGCTTTTCTTTTAATTGCCAGGCTCGGGAGTTTTACTATGAGCCTAGGCACTGTCCCTGAGTTCTTGTGCTTAAGGTTAATGCTCTGCCCTTGAGCCATAGCCCCATTCATGGGGATTTTTTATTCCTGTAATCCCTCAGAAATAAGAGTGTGGTGGATTTTCCTGTCCTGGCTGAATTCAAACTGGCATTCTCTACCTCTCAGCCTCCTGAAGAGCTAGGATTACAGGTAGGATCCACTGACACTTGGCTTTCTTTCCTTCTCATTCTTTTCTTTCACCATGACAATCTGAAATCTTCACAGTGTAATTCCAATGGTTTGCATTTCAAAGTAAAATATCCAGGCCTGGAGTTAAAGTGACAGTACTGCCACCTACAAATGGAGGGAGATCTTGAGAAAATCATTCATATCCGTGGGAATGCCTAATGAAATGTTATAAAAGTAGCAATTAAATTTGCAATTAGTTAATAATTCTCTTATAGAATGCCACACAAAAAGTATTGGATAATGTCTTCCATTCTAGCAACATGGTTTGATTCTCCCAATTATGGAATACTGACTACTTTTACATTAATACTTTAATAAGTATTCAACCATGATACTTCATTAAAAGGAGGCATAATTTAATAATTAATAATTCATAATATATATAATTCAATATTCTCACATTCTCTCTCATATACATAGCAAACTACACATCTATCTATCTATCTATCTATCTATCTATCTATCTATCTATCTATCTATCTATCTATCTATCTATCTATCTATCTATCTATCTATCTATCTATCTATCCGCCACTACTATTGCTTGATCACAGGTATTCAGAACTGGCTGGCAGTTCAGTTTGCCAAAGGCTTTTGTTTTACAACTGACCCATTCATGATTTGTGCATTGTGGGCTGTGAGTTCAAATCCCAGCATGGCCAAAAGTTTATATGTGGAGTCAGAAGCCAATTTTGATCCATTTTTGTCCTTCTGTGTGAAAGTTGTGGGTCTCAGGATGATGTATAATCCATATGCAAATAAATCCATGTGATAAGATGTAATAAATGAAATAAATGTGATATATGTAATAATACAAAATAAAATAAATAAAAAATAAATAAGGGTAATAAATGTCATAGGGAGTAAACACATGTATGTAAATAGATCTCATGTATGAATATTAATTTTTCCAGGGCTAGTGCTTGAATTCAGGCCCTGGAAACTGGTCTGAAATTCTTGTCTTCAACGATGGTGAGTTTCTCCTCCCCTACAGTGCCAAAGAGTTAATCAGACCCTGAGTTGAAATCCCAGGCCTGCCAGAAAAATGGTGCAAATTCCAAGCCAGTGTCTTAATTTTTTGACCAGGGACATGCACTATCTTGAAAGCACTCTCTGTGCTATGATATCATTCTATTCAAAGCAAATTTCTTAGCTGGGTGCTATTTTTCCTAATGACTATGGTTGTTCACTGATAGAAATACATGCATATATACACAGACACATGGAATTACTGGCTCTTTCTTTTTAGTGCAGATCCTGAGGTTTGAACTATGAGCCTAGAAATTATCTCTGAGGTCCATTTACACAAGGCAATACTTTATTGTGCCTTAATCAATGATACTTCATTAAATGGAGGAATAATTTAATACCTAATAATTATTAGTAATATGTTAAATGTCATTTAATAATATACAGACATCTCACATTCTATAATATATTTATATTTAAATGTACAGTGGAATATACATATACATCTCTCTCTCTCTCTCTATATATATATATATAAATATACATGTATTTGCACCAATTTACACATCTATCTATTTATATACTGACCACTCCTGGGGCTAGAACTCAGGTCTTGGGAACTGCCTGGCATTGAATTTGTTTGAGGCTGCTGTGCTTAAACTGACCCCTTGATGAATTGGACATTCCAGGCCCTGAGTTCAAATCTCAGGAGTGCTGAAGTCAATTGGTGGAGTAAGAAGCCAATGTTGACCTAATTTCCTTTCCGTGGAAATATTGTGCCCTAGGTACAATATGTAATATCTATGCAAATACATATGTATGATATATAATATACATGTATATAAATATTATTTTTGCCAGTTCTAGGGCTGGAATTCACACACTGGGAAATGCTCCGGTTATTTTTTTCTTCTAGGTTAGCTTTCACTTTACCCAGAGCACAATAGTGTTACCTAGTCTCTGAGTTCAAATTAAAGGTATGGCAGATAAATTGGCCCAAACTCCTAGCCAGGACCTTAACTTTTTTGGGGGGGCAGGCACGGGGGTTGAACTCAGGTCGCCAGAACTCTGACTCAGCCCTGATTACCCTAGGCTGGGGTGCAGCTTTTAAACCCACAGATGATCCAGGGATCCTAGGACCTGTGTTCAACTCCCAGCTCTGGCAAAAAAGTAAAGCAACCAAGATTGAGGAGGAAAAACCAGGAAATTTTAGACAACAGTTTTACCTTTGTTTCCTTTGCACTGTGACCATCCTGGCTCTCAATGACTCGGCTTGAAAATTGCACATGTCCTTGCATGGCCGAAGGCTGGCAAGCTGTCAGTGAAGCCTGAGCCCAACCAAGACACCTAGGCCCTGAGTTTGATGCTGGGACTTTCACCTACTCATTCCTATCTATAGGAACAATAATAGAATCTTTGTAATGTACAAATTGAACTACTAATTAGCTAGTCATTGTAGTATAAGATTGTATGCAATAAATATAGGTCATTGATTAATTTAATATTTTATTGTCTCCCACTGTGATTAATTAATGGAGGCATAATTTTAGACCAAATAATCCATAATAATAGAGTATATAAAAATAAGATATAGACATCATTATACAGTAGAATCTATATAAATGTCTATCTGTCTCTCTCTATAACTTTATTTATAGATTCATATACATATGTAAATACACACCCTGCAATATACATATCTGTTTATATATTGGCCACTCCTAGGGCTTTATCTCAGGTCCTCAAATTTGCCTGACAACTTCACTTGCATCAGACTGGTGTGCTAACATTGACACATTCATGAAGTGGGCCTTCTAGGGCCAGAGTTTAAATCACAGAACTGCCAAGAACTTAATCATGGTAGAAGAAGCCAATTGTCCCACTTGTTTTCCTTATCAGTGAAAGTCCTGGGTCTCAGGAGTGATGTATAATACATAGGCAAATCTGTGTCCTATTTAATAGGATGTAAATAATGTTATACATGTAATCATACTCTCTAAAATATATAATAAATAAATAAAAAACAAAATAAAATTAATACCTACCCTAAATGCAATATGTCATAAACATGCATATGTAAATATAAATCATGTTTTTAAAATGTATACGAATATTATTTTTGCCAGTGCTAGGGCTTGAATTCAGACCCTGGGAACAGGCCTGTCTTTTTTGTCTTCCAGCATTGTGAGCTTTCCCTTCCCCCACAGTACTGCAGATTTACCCAGACCCTGAGTTCAAATCCCAGGCTCGGCAGAAAAAATGGCTCAATTACGCCAAGTAGCCTCATAATTATTTAAATATTTTTAATGTATCTATGTATATATGTATGTATGCATGTATGTATTATGTATTTTTATTTTGTCAAGCTCAATGGCAGCTCTGCCTCAGCTTTGATCACTCTAGGCTGGGTTGTAGCCACTGGACCCACATCCGAACCTAGGTTCCTGGGCCTAAAAGGCTGACAGAAAAAATAAATAAATAAAAAGACACAGAAAAAAACCCAGTAACTTTCAGATGTCTGCCGGTTTTACATTTGTTCTCTTTTCAAGGTGACCATCCTGGATCTAAAAGACAGGGCTGAAAAGTGTTGGTAACCTGCCATTGCTGAATGCTGTTGGGCTTTCAGGGAAGTAATGGGCCAACACCACAACATAGGCCCTGTGTTCGAAGCTGGGTCCTGACCCCTACCAGTGAAGGGAGATCCTAAGAGTCTCGTTCTTATTCATAGGAATACCGATGAAAGATTATGAATGTCAAGGTTTAATTGGTTGTTCCTGAATGATACTAGTATAAAATTAGAGAGTGATTTTAGGAGTCTGAAGGATTTTAATGAATATTTTTTGGCACATTAAAAGAATACTATTAATTATGTGGACACAATAGTTTTGGGACAGTGGTCGATTTAATTAATAATTCATTAAGGATGAAAACAGTAATATTAATTACATGGAGGCATAATAAATACCCAAGAATTAATAGGAATGTAGCCTATATAACTGAATAATGTACAGACATCTCTGGCACTCTATAAAGATCTGTATTTATTTGTGTATTACCATCTAAATGTCAATCTGTTCTTGTTTTGTCAACCCCTGGGGCTCAATCTCAGGTGCTGGGAACTGCTTGTCAGTTCAATATGCCCCAGGCTGGCATGCTGACACTCACCCATTCATGAATTGGGCCTTGTAGCCTGTGAGTTCAGATGCCAGTACTCACAAAAATTGAATCGTGCAGTAAGACACAGGGTGACACATGTTTTCTTTTTCTGTGAAAGTCCTGAGTGTCAGGTGTGAAGTTTCATGAATAGGCAATTCTATATCTTATTTAATAAATGTAGTAAATATTCCATGTGTTGTAGCAGTCAATAAAATAAATGATAAATGAATAAAAATTGAATAATTTCATTACGCACAATTTGGAGTCAACATACAGGGCTCTATCTCAGGGCCTGGGAACTGCCTGGCAGCTGAATTGACTAGTGGCTGCTGTGCTGGCATTAACCCATTCATGAACTGAGCCTTCTTTGCCTGAGTTTAGATCCCAGCACTGCCAAAATGTAATTTTGGAGTGAGAAGCTGAGCATGACACATGTTTTCCTTTTCTGTGAATGTGCTCTGTGTCAGGTAGGGTGTATAATTTGGATGCAAATCTATATTCTATGTAATAGGATGTAATAAAGGTAAAAAAACATCATAGGTTGAAGAATTGCCACTACAGTAAATAATAAACAGATTGAATTAGTAGTGAATCATTCTAGGATAAAATTAGATGCAATAAGTGTAGGATGTGCACTAAGTTTAATTGCTATTTTATTAAGCATTAACAGAATAAAAATTACATGGAGACATAATTAAATAACTAATAATTGGTAGTAACACATGATGCATAATTTAATAATATATAGACATTGGTCTCATTCTATGAAATATCTAATTATATATGTACATATATGATAAACAATAATGGGATATTGAGTAATTATTAATTAATGCTAGACATAATTTAATACCAAATAATTGGTAGCAATATTATCTATAATTTAATAATATGCAGAAATCTCATTTTGTATATATTATATTTATATACAGCAATCTCTATCTATTTGTACCTCATCCACTCCTGGGGCTCAGTGGTTGAGTGCTCCCCTAATAAGCACGAAGCTCTGGGTTCGATTCCTCAGTGCCACAAAACAGAAAACCCAGAAGTTCTGCTGTCTTTCAATCAATTGAGTGCTAGCCTTGAGCACAAACGTTTAGGGACAGTGTCTAAGCTCTTACTCATGCCCCAGGTCTGATAACAAAAAAGGTAGAATGGTCTAACTGCAATTATAGAAGGACAGAACTTCAAATACCTCATTACAGATCAAGCTAGGAGACTGGTGCTGATAGCAGCCACCTAACCTGACTTAACCACATGTAAACCGCTGCAACCCAGCTCCACGGGTTACCTATATCATCCTGGCTTATGCCCATCATCCTGGCTGCTCAGGAGCTTTAAAACCCAGTCTTTGCAGGAAGTCTGAGACACCTCAAAATGTGGCTCCAAGAGGTAGAGCTCTAGCCTTGAGCAAATGTTATTGGAACAGTACCCCATGCTTTGAGTTCAAGCCCCATGGCTAACAACCCCTCCCCCCCCCAAAACACCCCACTAAACCATTAGATGTGAACTTGTATGATTTGTAAAATTTTCCTCAAAGAATGGTGATACTGATGAAAGCACCCTAATTCTAATGACAGCTTGTGGAATGGAGCTATGTGCTGAGTCCTCCATAGGCTGCTCTATTCTGAGTCCCGCACAGGGTGCTTTGTGCTGAGTCTTTCATAGGATGCAGTGTGCTGAGTCCTGCATTGGGTGCTGGGTGCTGAGTCTTTAACAGGATGTTGTGTGCTGAGTGGTACAACGAGTGCCATGTGCTGTGTCCGTAACCGGGTGCATTCTTACATCTTGTCTATGTAAGAGCTCCACAACTTAGATGATTATACAGACAAGAATATTGAGGCTCAGATAGATCCCCATGTCAGGGATAAAGTTATGTGTTACCGAAGATTAGTGAGTTGTCTACAGCAGACAATGGTATTGTTTTGTTTTTTCTCGGTCATGAACCTTGAACTCAGGGCTTAAGGGCTGACCCTTATGTCTTGGGCTCATGGCTAGCACTCTACCATGTGGAGCCATGGATTCCCTTGCAACAGAGGCCACAGCCAAGGGGTCAGTAGCTGAAGTCTCTCATCCTGCCTTCTCAGGAAGCTGAGTTCTAAAGTCCATAAGACTATTATCTCCAATTCACTACTAAGAACCTGAACGGGAAGCTGGGTGCTTTTGGCTGATGTCTCTCATCTTTGCTACTCAGGAGGATGAGATCTGAGGATCATGGTTCAAAGCTAGCCTAGGCAGGAAAGCCCTTGAGAAACATAGCTCCAATGAACAACCAGAAAACCGGAAGAAGCTCTGTGGCTCAAGTGGTAGAGCACAAGATTTGAACTAAAGAGGTCAGGGACAGCACCCAGGCCAAGACTTCATCTCATTCAACCGACAACAACAACAATAAAAAAAGACAGAACTAAACTAACAAAGCTGAAGTAGAGGGCTGGGAATGTGCTTTAGTGGTAGAGTGCTTTCCATATATGAAATCCTGGGCTTCATTTCTCAGGAGCACATCACTAGGACAAAGCCTGAAGAGGCTCTGTGGCTCAAGTGAGATAGGGATATCATTATACAAGAGAAACTAGTTACGGTGCTCAGGTCCTGAGGTCAAGTTTCAGGACTCATGTATGTGTGCACGCACACACACACCCGCGCACACACACACCGTCATGTGCTCTCTCACACACACACACACACACACACACACACACACACACACACATACTAGATATTGCAAATAAGGGAAATCATGTGACCTATGTTTCTTTGGGCTTGGCTTACTTCACTTGAATTGATTCTTCTTTATAACAGAAAATGCCTCAATAAACATTAACAAATCATAACTGCAATATAACTTATTGAAATCTAATTCTTGTTAGGGATATCTCCATGCTTAAGTAACCCTGTCAATCAACCTGCCACAAATTCTTTTTTCTTTTTTTTTGGGGGGGGGAGTCCGGTCGTGGAGCCTGAACTCTAGGCCTGGGCGCTGTCCCTCAGCTCTTCAGCTCATGGCTAGCGCTATCACTTGAACCACAGCACCACTTCTGGCTTTTTTCTTTTTGCTTATGTGGTGCTGAGGAATCGAACACAGGGCCTCATGCATGCAAGGCAAGCACTCTACCACTGAGCCACATTCCCAGCCCCTGCCACAAATTCTTATATGTAGGAACTGCTATAATAAACTTCAAACTTTTATTGAATGGAAGAGTTCAGACATTAGCCTCACCATTTAATCCAAATCTTTCATTTTCTCATACACATTGGCAAATAGGGAAAAATTCTGATATAACAATAATACAATGCTGACTTGAATTAACACAACTTCTAGGATCTAGTATTAAATTGATTACTTACTAATTAGCTCCAAATTTTGTGGATATTTATATTTCTCCTGGGAAAACTAATGAGCTCCAAGCAAATGTCCCTAGGGAGGCTTTCACTTCTAATATCACTGTTTGTCTCAAACTGCTTTAAATTCTACACCCTCTAATGTGGGCATAGGGTTATACTGTGCAATTTTTTCCTCAGAGAGTGAGTACTACCCTATTGTTTATCATAGACAAAGTACCTTGATACATACACTGGGTGTGTGCAAACAAGAAGTGGTAGTTGAACAATGTTCTTAGTTGTATATAAAGATGAAATTGAAATAGAGCAACTATGAACTCAAAAGGAATGTGCAAAAAAGATAAAGGCACAAAGTAGAATGTGCCAAGGAAATGCTGAAGTATAATTTCAAATTACGTACTCACGTTTGAGGGTGTGTTCAAAGTACAGCTTCAGACAATGCAGTTGGATATCTTGGGGGAAAGACTGCTTTAAACTATTTTGGGATACTTGTACAAGTAGAAGCCCCTAACTCTGATTCTAATAAGCCACAACATCTTCAACTTATGGACTATTTTCCAAGTGCAATGTGAGAAAAAGAGGGCTCATCACAATTAGTGTTCTGGTTGAAGTAATGGCAATCACATAAATTTTCTTATAAGTCTTTATTTTGGAGCATTAAAGTAGGAAAAAGCCAAGTAAATATTTTGCATGTACCTAAATTAAGTGGGACGTATTATATTGGTCTCCTTTTAACTGGGAAGTTATAGATTATTTCTTTTTATACTCTGACTTGGAACAATGATCTGCTGTCGGTTATTTCTTCCCTTCCTCTTCTTTTGCCCTTCCACTTACATAATTTTTATTTAAAGAGACATACTTGAACTTGCATTTCTAAATTCTTCCAAATTATCTGAATTTCTTCATATTTCTGGAAGCCTCCTAAATCTTTCTCAAGAGAATATTTTGTCAGTACCATTTCTATCCTATATGATGTCTTCCTGCCTAACTCAGTGCAAGAAATACATTAGACTTATTCAGGTATCTCAATACTTGTCCCACCATCAAAAACTATCTTACTTAGAAATCGTGATTTTAGTATATCTTGGGAGGTGGCATCTGTCATTTTTGTATGACCCTAATGATACTTACATGCAATCATGATTTAAACCAATATGCCACTCAGAAGATGAACAAATCCATTAAGCACACACACCGTGGAATTCTATGCTTCCAATTAATAAGGAAATGGAAAGACTTGGAAAAATCCTACTAAGAAAAATAAGCAAGACACAAAGAAACAGATTCCATGGTGTTCCTCATGTGTAATAATTAGGTAATGGCTAAGATAGTCCTAGCGGATGAGCAGAATGGCTATGTATATATAACCATATAAGAGGATGCTGAGCAAAATGAACTCCTAGACATGGAAACAGAGGTTTTTCTTTGTGGTTATTGTTTTTACAGTACTATGTGATTTCTTTTATGACAAAGGGCCAACCAATGCAATAGCAATACTCACAAGAAAACATGTAGGATATTCACATTACAACTTGTGAGGGATATTGGGGTGAAGTAAAAGTGTGAGAAAAATGAGGGAGGGCATAAAAAGTTCAACTTTTAGATATTCACTACCTTACAATTACTGCAACACCTTCTATATTCCACCTTGACAATAAAATTAAATTTAAATATAAGCTACATAAAATATAATTTCACTATATTTCTATAGTAAATGATATTCTATGTGTATTACATTTTTTAAAAAATGAACAATATTTGGCTTCTAATTTGAATTAATTGCCCCTTTCTTTTTCAGATGGTCATCAACTTGAATGCTATCAAACTATACAAACTTTTCAGAATATACTTGCCATTATTTTTTTTGAAAACATTATTGTCTCATACTAAATAGAAAAGAGTTCAATTCCTTGAAAACTCCTAATTATTAAAACTGAATATTTGTTAAGAGGACAGAATATATGTGTTCTACTAACTACTCATTTTTAAATTCTGAGTATGCCATACCAGAGACATTTAAAACAGTGCTTGTACGCATTTTATGTAATTCTGCAAGAGATGCAGTTTCCAATGAGACATTACATATTTATATGTCAACAGAGAAACTAGCCACATTCTGGTAGAAGATAAAACTATGAAGTATCTATAATAATTAATTCCTCTAGAGTAAACATTTGTTCATCATAGTAAGCTATTATTTCAATGAAAATCAATACCAACATTTTATGCAGTAAAGTCATTCTAGCCCAACAGTTTCCACCTTGTAAGCTGCACCTTAAAATTCCCTAAATTCACAGCATGACTAGCTTATCACTATTGTGAAAAAATTCTACAATTCTGCTGATGTTATGCCCTTTTTATTGTTGAAAGAACACTACACTAAACTTTGCTGCATCGTTTTCCCTCAAGTGGTATTCTTTTTTTTTTTAAATTTTTATTTTATTTTATTTGAGAACATACTGTACAGAGGGGCTACAATTACATGGGCAGGAAAATGCATACATTTCTTACCAAGCATTGCAGCATCCTCCTTTGTTTACCCTTCACCTCCCTTCCCAGCTTCCCCCCTCCCCCCACCCAGTTATACCCCCCTCCTCCCCGACACCGACATTGTAAAGTTGGTTTTGACATGACATTTTGTACTTCTCATTGTTGCAACAGGTCCACCTGAATCCTTAAACGACTTGTTTGTCCCCATCTCCTCCACATGTTATACTGACATCAAATGTAGTGAAAGCGGGGGTTACACTGTGGGGGAGGGACATACAAAGCAACAAAGAAATAATCTTATAAATGCGTTAGAAACACATGCATGAAAGAAACGAAAACATTAAGATACATATTTAAGGGTTCATTTTCCTAACATCACATTATCTGACCTTTTCCGCTTGACTCATACCCATACTAGACATTGCAAGCAAGGGAAACCATGGGACCTAGGCTTCTTTGGGCCTGGCTTACTTCACTTAGTATAATTTTTTCCAAACCTTTCCATTTCCTAACAAATGGGGAAATGTCATTCTTTCTGATGGAGGCATAGAATTCCATTGTGTATATATACCACATTTTCTTGATCCATTCATCTACTGAGGGGCATCTGGGTTGGTTCCATATCTTAGCTATGGTAAATAATGCTGCAATAAACATAGTTGTGCTGGTAGCTTTAGTGTGGTCTTGTTTGTAAACATTTGGGTAAATGCCCAAAAGTGGGATTGCTGGATCATAGGGGAGATCTATGTGAAGTCTTTTGAGGAACCTCCATACTGCTTTCCAAAGTGGTTGAACAAGTTTACATTCCCACCAACAATGAAGTAAGGTTCCTTTCTGTCCACATCCCCTCCAGCATCTGTTGTTGTTAGAGTTCTTGATTTTTGCTGTTCTAACTGGAGTGAGGTGATATCTCAATGTTGTTTTGATTTGCATTTCTTTTATGGCTAGGGATGTTGAACATTTCTTCATGTGTCTATTGGCATTCCTTCTTTCTTCTTCAGAGAAGCTTCTCTTTAAGTCTTTCGCCCACTTATTTATTGGGCAGTTGTTTCTTTGAGGATTTGTTTTTGGGTGGTTTAATTTTTTGAGTTCCAAGTATATTTTAGATATGAGACCCTTGTCCGTTGTATGGCTAGTAAAGATCTTCTCCCAATCGGTGGGCTTTCTATTGATCTTGCTAGCTATGTCATTTGCCCTGCAAAAGCTCTGCAACCTTATGCAATCCCATTTGTCCAACCTTTCTTTGATTTGTTGTGCTTCCGGGTCTCTATTCAGAAAATTTCGGCCTGAGCCAAGGAGACCTAGGGATTCTCCTATTCCATCCTGTAATGTTTTCAGAGTGTCTGCTTTGAGTTCAAGGTCTTTGATCCATTTGGAGTTGATTCTGGTGCAGGGTGATATATAAGGATCTAGCTTTAGTTTTCTACATGTAGTTAACCAATTTTGCAAGCACCATTTACTGAGGAGGCTGTCTTTCTTCCATTCTATTGTTTTAGCTTCCTTATCGAAGATTAGATGGCTATAGGTCTGTAGGTTCATTTCTGGGTTTTCAATTCTATTCCATTGGTCCTGAGGTCTGTTCTTATGCCAATACCAAGCTGTTGTGATTACTATGGCTTTATAGTAGAGTTCAAAATTTGGTATTGATATTACTCCAGCAGTGTTCTTTCCATTGAGGAGCGTTTTTGCTATTCGGGGTCTTTTATTGTTCCATATGAATTTTTGGATTGCCTCTTCTATTTCCTTGAAGAATGAGGGTGGAATTTTGATAGGTATCACGTTGAACTTGTAGATAGCCTTGGGATGTATTGCCATTTTCACGATGTTGATGTTGCCAATCCAGGAGCATGGGAGGTTTTGCCATTTTTTAAGTTCTGTGTTGATTTCCTTTTTCAAGATTTTAAAGTTTTCATCATAGAGGTCCTTCACTTCTTTGGTTAAGTTAATTCCTAGGTATTTTATTTTTTGTGGGGCTATTACAAATGGAGTTGCTTTCCTAATTTCAGCCACACTTTTCTCATTGTTGGCATATAGAAAAGCCATTGATTTTTGGGGGTTAATTTTATAACCTGCTACTTTGCCAAAGTTTTGAATCAGCTTGAGTAATTTGGGAGTGGAGTCTATGGGATTCTTTAAATACAAGATCATGTCATCTGCTAAGAGGGAGAGTTTTATTTCTTCTTTCCCTATTTGGATCCCCTTTATGTGTGCATCTTGTCTTATTGCTGTAGCTAGGCATTCTAATACTAGATTGAAGAGAAGTGGAGAGAGTGGACATCCTTGTCCTGTTCCTGAGTTAAGAGGAAATGGCTTTAGTTTTTCACCATTGAGTATAATGCTGGCTGTAGGTTTGTCATATACAGCCTTTATTGTATTGAGGAATGATCCATGGATTCCTAATTTTTCCAGAACCTTCATCATAAAGGGGTGTTGGATCGTGTCAAATGATTTTTCTGCATCTATTGAGATAACTATGTGGTTCTTATTCTTGCTCCTGTTGATGTGATGAATAATATTAATTCATTTGCATATATTGAACCAGATTTGCATCCCTGAAATGAATCCTGTTTGATCATGGTGTATGATTTTTTGGATGAATTGTTGAAGTCGATTGGCCAAAATTTTGTTGAGAAGTTTTGCATCAATGTTCATCAAAGAAATGGGTCTATAGTTCTCTTTCTTTGATGAGTCCCTGCCTGGTTTTGGGATGAGGGTGTTGATGGCTTCATAAAATGTGTTCGGTAGTGAGCTTTCTCTTTCAATTTCATTGAAGAGTTGGAGGAGTATTGGTGTGAGCTCTGCTTTGAAGGCCTTGTAAAATTCCGATGTAAAACCATCTGGTCCTGGACTTTTCTTAGCTGGGAGGTCTCTTATTGCTGTTTCTATTTCAATGCTTGATATGGGCCTGTTAAGCTGATTTAACTCATCTTGGTTTAGTTTTGGCATGTCAATATTTGCTAGGAAAAGGTCCGTTTCTGTCAAGTTCTCAAACTTATTAGCATAAAGTTTTGAGAAGTATTCCCTTATAATGTTCTGAATCTTGGTTGTTTCCGTGGTGATGTTTCCATTCTCATCTCTGAGTTTATTAATTTGGGTGTGTTCTCTCCTTTTTCTGATAAGGTTTGCTATGGGTCTGTCAATTTTGTTAAGTTTTTCGAAGAACCAACTCTTTGTTTTGTTGATTCTTTCTATAGTTTTTTTGGATTCTAATTCATTTAATTCTGACTTAATTTTGATTATTTCTTTCCGTCTACTGGATTGGGGTTTATCTTGCTGCTCTTTTTCAAGGAGGTTTAGATGTGTCATTAAATTGCTAGTTTCCGATCTCTCCAATTTGTTGATGTAGGAGCTCAGAGCTATAAACTTGCCTCTGAGTACTGCCTTTGCTGTGTCCCAGAGGAGCTGGTAATTTGTGTGTTCATTTTTGTTGAATAGCATGAACATTTGAATTTCCTTTCTAATCTCTTCCATGACCCACTCATGATTCAGCAGTGTGTTGTTCAGCCTCCATGTGATACCGGATTTTCTTTGGTGGCTTTTGGTGTTCTGTTCTAATTTTATTCCCTTGTGGTCAGAGAGAATGCAAGGTATAACTTCAATGTTTCTGAATTTAGACAAGTTTACTTTGTGGCCTAAAATATGGTCTATTTTAGAAAACGTTCCATGTGCTGCTGAGAAGAACGTGTATTCTGATGCTGCTGGGTGAAATGTTCGGTAAATGTCTGTTAAGTCTAGTTGATCTATGAAGCTGTTTAGATCTGCGGTTTCTCTGTTATGTTTTTGCCGAGTTGATCTATCTAGTGGGGAGAGTGGTGTGTTAAAACCCCCAACAAGCCGGGCGCTGGTGGCTCACGCCTGTAATCCTAGCTACTCAGGAGGCTGAGATCTGAGGATCGCGGTTCAAAGCCAGCCCGGGCAAGAAAGACCGTGAGACTCCTATCTCCAATAAACCACCAGAAAACCGGAAGTGGCGCTATGGCTCAAGTGGTAGAGCGCTCGCCTTGAGCTGAAGAGCTGCGGGACAACGCCCAGGCCCAGAGTTCAAGCCCCACGACCGACCAAAAAAAAAAAATAAAAAAATAAAAAAAAAAAAAAATAAAAAAATAAAACCCCCAACAATTAATGTCTTTGGATCTATATGGGATTTGAGGGAAAGTAGTGTTTCTTTGATAAATTTGGGTGCTCCATTGTTTGGCGAATAGATATTTAGAATTCTAATATCCTCCTGAAGGAGAGATCCTTTAATTAGTATGTAGCGACCTTCTTTATCCCTTGTCACGAATTTTAATTTGAAGTCTATTTTTTCTGATATTAGGATTGCAACTCCCGCCTGTTTATGAGGGCCCTTTGCTTGGTAGATTTTGTTCCAGCCTTTGACATTGAAAATGTGTTTGTTTTCACGGGCAAGATGTGACTCCTGCCGGCAGCAGATAGAAGGGTCTTGTTTTTTAATCCAACTAGACAGTCTATGTCGCTTAATTGGAGAGTTCAGTCCGTTAACGTTAAGACATAGGACTGAGAGGTATTTGGGAGTTCCTGCCATGTTATCCACCTTCTTGGGGGCTGTGAAAACTGGGTTCTTCCTATGGTTCTTGGATTCTCAGTTTGGGTGCAGTTTCTTGGCCTTTGTTGCGGTCTTGTTGGTTTTCTATGTGTAGGACATCCTTAAGAATCTTTTGTAGGGCTGGTTTGGTCGAGATGTATTGTTTCAATTTTTCTTTACTATGGAAGGTTTTTATTTGGCCTTCAGTTATGAAGGAGAGTTTAGCTGGGTACAGTATTCTTGGTTGATAGTTGTTTGTTTTTAGTGCATGGCATACGTCATTCCAGGCTCTTCTTGCTTTGATTGTCTCTGCTGAGAAATCTAAGGTGATTCTAATTGGTTTCCCTTTATAGGTGATTACCCTTTTCTCCTTGACAGCTTTAAGGATCTTTTCCTTGGTCTGGGTTGATCCGGTGTGGATTATACTGTGACGGTGGGATGTCCTATTCTGGTCTGGTCTATTTGGGGTTCTAAAAGCTTCTTGTATCTGCATAGGCCTATCTTTTTGTATGTTTGGGAAGTTCTCTGCTAGGATCCTGTTAAAAAAATTTCCTAGACCATTAACTTCTCTTTCTAGGTGCTCCTCTACACCCATTATCCTTAGATTGGGCCTTCTGATGGTGTCTTCCAGGTGTTGGATAGACCTATCATATTTCTTGGACTTGTCTTGGATGGTTGTATGTTCTTTCTCTATAATATCTAGGCTGTCTTCAATCCCTGAGATTCGATCTTCTGCATGGTCTAACCTGTTGTCAAGACTCTCTACTTTGTTTTTTATCTCTTTTCCTTCTAATTGGTCAGCTTTGATGGCTTCAAGTTCTTTGTTGAAGCTCTGTTTTAGGTCTTGTATGAATTTCTTTACTTCCTTAATTTGGTGTTCAGTGTTTGTTCTCAAATCACTTAGTTGATTGGTTATGGTTTCTTTGGACCACCATTCCTTCTGTTGGGTTCCATTCAGCATTCCCTTTGTGGTCTCCCTGACTTCCTTCAGCTCTTTGTTAATGGATTCCATGAATGCCTTTAGTGATCTTTGTGTATTCTCTACCTGGTCTCTCAATTCGTGAATTACTCTTTGATTAGCTTCCTCCCGTCTGTGGGATTCCTGCAGTTCTCTTTCTTCCCGTTCATGGGATTCTTGCAGTTCTCTTTGAGTGTTCTCTGCCTGCTCACACCATTCCTCCCTTTCTCTTTGAGTATCCTCAAGTTGTTCACGCAAATCCTGTATCAGTTTTTGAGTAGCTTCCTCACGCTTATGATATTCCTGTATAAACTTCTGGGATGCCTCCTCTCTCTCCCTATCATGCTCATACAGAGTCCTTTGTACATTGTCAAACTTCTCATTTATCATGTTTGCTATTAGTGTTTGTAGAGCTATTTGGGAACTCTCCTCTGGATTATTCTTTATCTGTTCTAATCCCTGATTAACCAGATTGGGAATTGAGATACCCGAATTTGCCATTTTTCTTGTGTTTTTCCGGCTTACTCGGCCGATTTGAGATGAAGATTGCACCAGTTTTGTGCTAGAACACTATCTTAAGGCAACCATCAACCAAAGTTTGCATTTGTACAGTCAATAGTCTACAGATACAATCTAGTTCAACAGATACACCTATTCAACATCAAACAACTCTATGTTAAAGGACTTCAAACCGCAGAAAAGAATTTGGAAAACCAGAAATTATTAGGATTAGGGAGAGATGTGGGTAAAAAATAGAAATAGATTGGTGTGGGGAGGCACAGGGAGAGTTAACTATGTCCTAATCACAATGCAGGAAATGGGTTGGGTAGGAAGCAAGTAGAAAGAGAGAGAAAAAGAAGAGATGGAAAGGGGAATGAAGAGAGACCAGAAAAAAAATAGAAATGTAAAAATTAATGTTATTATAGATGTTAAAAGACCGTCTATTTAGAGAGGAATGTGAATATGTTCAGAGAAGGGGAGGGACATAGAGCAGATGTGAAAAACTTTAAGGATGGGAAAGGGAGAAGAAAAGATCAGAAGTTCAGTAGAGCTAGACAAAAAACAAAAAGATAATTAAGAAAGAAAGAAAAAGAGAAAGAAGACAAGAAAAGGAAGGAAAACGCTCATTCACATATTCCTAAAATAAAAATTATAAGGTGAGAAAAAAAAAAGTTACTGGAAAACAATTTTTTTTCAGAAGAAGCAAAAATTAAACATTAATAAAAGTTTTAGAAGGGAAAATATTATATATATATATATGTATATAAGGTAACAAAAAACAAAAAAACAAGCAAAAAAAAGAAAAGAAGAAGAAGAAAAAAAAAGAAAAAAAATTCTTTTGATTTTTTATTGGGGGGGGGAGGAGTGGGAAGAATCCTGTATCTCCCTTTTGTCTGTAACCAGTCTCTTGTTGGAGTCTCTGGTCAGCTTGAGGTCCTGTGGCTTAATTGGTTTCTTAAGTTGGTTGGTTGGAAGTGGCAGAAAAATGCTCTGCTTTACCCAAGATTTTGAGATCCTCTTCCCAGATTAGTTTCCTGGGAGGGTGATCTGCTTTGAGAATCACAAAAGAGGGGGATGTGGTGTTGAGGCTAGGTTCTGGGTAGTGTTGAGGCCTTTCAACAAACAGTAACTTTTCCCTGGGGCTATTTTGTGATAAAGCTCACAGCGCCCAGCCTGGAGCCATTCTCAGGGTTTCTGTTTTTCAATTGATTGTCGAGGCTGCTAGAGGGAGGGGCAGCCTCTGGCTCTGGTTACCCAGTGAAGTAAGGCACTCCGATGGCTGGCGCCTGAGCTGGGTGATTTTTCCCTGGATGGAGCTGAGTCTGGCAGTTCACTTCTCCGTTAAGTTCTTGTGACCTGCTAAATGACTCTTTTTATTCCAAGGCCTGAGCTGGAGCTAGCAGCTCCTCTGAGCTTTGTCGGTATCCAAGATGGAGATCACCGGTGCTGGGGGGGGGAGGGGTGGCCTTCCCTCCTCTGCTCCCTGAGAAGGAGTGAGGACGTCAGGCTTGTACTCACGCCGAGTCTTGGATCCTGGGTCGTCTCTGGTCTGCAAACTGCAGGATGAAGATGTACGCTCCTTGTCGGTTCTTGTTGTTGTTGAGTAGAATCCGCTCGTCCGCTGCGTCTGGCTCCTTCGTCCCGGACTCTCTGTGTCTCAGGAATGACCCCATGGTGGTGGTCACCGCCGCGACCCTGCGGCCGCAGCGGCAGCTGATGTGTTTCTTTGGCTTCCCCTCTCTTGTCTAACTCTCTGTCCTGTGATGGCACACTTGGTGTGATTCTCTGTCTTAGGACTGTTCACTGGAACTCTAAAACTGCTTTCTATGGGAGAGCTTGTTCAGATTCCAGCTTCTCTTCTGCCATCTTCCCGGAACTCTCAAGTGGTATTCTTGAGATCAGAAAACTTGAAAATATTATTTATACTTATCTTTTCGTCTACCATAAATATTCAAGAGGGAAAGATCTGTATATTATGGTTCAAAGGCCACCCAGCCAGGAAGGTTCCTTAGATTCTTATCTCCAATAAAGTGCTCAGGAAAAGCCAGACACAAGTAGTACTGAGGTTCTAGTGGTAGAGCAGTATCCTTGAGCAAAAAACAGGCTCAGGGACAGTGCCCAGTGCCCAGACGTCAAACCCTAGGGCAAACAAAGCAACAAAAACAAAATGAAGACAAACTCCAAACCTAGGATTTTTTTCATTGTATACAGAGGTATATAATTCAGGAAATTTCTTCCTATGTTATGTACAGGTAGAAGAAAAAAGATTTCAAATAGTAATTCTCTTCATACCATGTTACACAAAAGTCACAAAACATGGCTCTTTTTCTAAATTTATAAATTAATAGCATCCATTTATTGTCAACTTTTTCTAGATTATTCACATTATCATGTTATACATCTACTGTTGGAATTATCTATAAACTAAGTCCTAATTACAACTCTCTTGAAAGAATATTCTAGACAAATAGAATGCCAGAATCATTTGTGAATTGGTAAATTAAAACTTCTATTTAAAAAGTATTTTGTAGTATCCTATAGAATATGAAATTACAAGCAAAAGATATTTATTTTAAATCTAAATTCTAATTTAGTAAGGTCTACAAAGTCCTACATTAGATAACTTTGCTGTTTCTCCTGGCTTAAGCTTTTGTATTCCTTCATTATTTCTTTGGAATCCAACAGAATGATGCTAAATTTTTCAAATTTTTGGTTCGGAATCATGACCGATTTTGCATCTAGAAGTATTCTGTAATGAAGAGAGCATTTAAAACATGACTGAGGATGATATATGAGTTGTATTTCAACAGGAAACTTGACTTCTCAAAACATGAAAAAATTTGCCCAAAATTCCAACTATGAATCCTTTCTTGTACTTTGGTTTGTTTTATTGAGGCAAAATTATACTACCTAGTCCAGGGAACGTATTACTATTTAATCCACTCTCTAATCTCCTGTATTAGTCTGAGTGCTAGAATTCCAGACTTGTATAGCATTGCCCTGCCATAGTTTCTTGGTTTATTTGATCGAGAAACCTACTAGTAATTCTGAACTTCTCCGATGATCTTATCCACAACTGACTGTTCAAACTGTTTCTGTACAATTTTCAAAGATGTTCTAACATTTGACACAAAACATGAACATTTTCAGATGCACCTGCAGGGGTCTCTGATTCATTCTTCCATGGATCCGATCCCTTTAATAATTATTACTTGGCTCTTTTACTATCTCTGGTCACTACTTATGTAATAGTCTCATGCTTTTGGGGGGAAAGTTCACTTGACGACTTTCTAATATTAAAAATTATCACTTGATTCTAGTCTTACTCAGGACATATTTTCTATTGTTTTCTAACTTTTCTACACATTTTGAGAATTGTTTCATATGTGTGTTTGCACATATAAGTGCTTCTGTGTGCATGTAAATGTTAGTATGTATGTATGCAAAATCCTCAGGCTATTATTCAGCACTCTTTTTCATAACTAGTATCCCATCACTTGAGCCATTCATCCAATGCAGCTTTTGGCTGGTTAATTATAGGTAGTGTTGCAAAGACTGTTCTGCCGAGGCTGGATGCAAACTGAACTTTCCAGACTCTTTTATATTCTTAGTTTTTATTTTTTCCAGGAGTATGGTTTTAAACTACAAACATTTTTGTGAATGTAAAGTCTAACCTGTTGCCTAGATTTTTAACTCACGAATTCATACAAAGATAGATGAACATACGCATTACACATCCTGAGTGTACACTGCTACAAATGTGATCTTAATCCTGGTACTGGTGTCTCAAAATTTTAATCCTAGTTACTCAGGAGGTTGAGATCTGAGGATTGCAGTTCAGATCAAACACCAGTGCGAAAGTTTTCTGAGGCACTTAACTCCAATTAACCACTAGAAAACTGGAATTGGCACTGTGGCTCAAGTGGTAGAGTTCTAGCCTTGAGCTGAAGAGGGGAGGGACATCGTCCAGGCCCAGAGTTCAAGACCCACAACCATAAAAATAAACTGAAAAAGAAAAACAAATGTGATCTTATCCACTAGCTCATTGCTACTATATTTCCTGCTCTCTCAACATTGCCTTTTTTTCCAGTTAAGTCCATGCTCTTATATCTGACTCGTTTTGGAACCAGAATTACTCTTCTGTTCTACTTTTTACATATTTGCATGCTTAGATACCATGATTTAGATCTAGTAGAAAACAAGAGTGGCCTCATCCTTCATGTTCCACTTAGTAGTAATGCTTTCCCTATATCACTCCCATAGATCTACATACTGGCCTTGGATTTATTGTTTCAAAGTTGTCTTACTTGAAGAGTTTTCTATAGTGTATTGAACCATTATACTTAAGCACATAACTTCTTTTTCTCCTATTATTCCTATTGTTTCTCCTACTGCTAACTTATGTACACTTGGGAAATAATGCACAAAACACACTCACAAAAATGTTTCTGAGAACATTCTTCCCACATAAAATTGGTCTTAATTAAAGAGCACTTAGAAAATTTGAACTTAAAGTAGTCCAGGATGTTTTTTTCATGTTTATTTTTGTAAAAATGGTTTAAAGAGGGGCTAGAGTTACATAAGAAAGTTAATGAGTACATTATCTATCAAGCATTGTTACCTCCCCTTTTGTTTTTCTCCTACAATCCTTTCCCTCCCCACCAAACTAACTCCCTTCTCCCCTCCTCAAGTTGTAAAGCTAATTTTCTACATAGTGCCATGTACAACTCATTGTTACAATAGGTCATATTGTATACTTCTTTAAGCATTCTGTTATTTCCCTTTCCCTCCCCACATTAGAAAAATGTATATGAAAGATGCAGGTCTCTGACAATAAATATAGTGAAAACAGGGGTTATACCATGGAGGAAGAAAATAGAAGAGAAACAAAAAAAATCACATACTATTTGTTAGATACATTAAAAAAATGACAAGCAAGAACAAGCAAGTTGTGTCCATATCTTGGGTTCCATTTCACTTAACATCATCTTATATGGCCATATGTACATGGATAAGGTTTTATAAGCCATGCAAATTCCATATTTTCTCGTTATGAAGTTATCTCTGAAACACATGTTACCTCATGTCCAAAGATATAACTTCTGCTATTTCTATGAAGCCAGAAAATATTCATTTTACCTGGAGCAGCACCATAGATTCTTACTGGAACTAAGTGGAAGGAACTGTTATTGCAAGTGGAAATTGATCCCAAGAGAGGAATTGAACATAAAGAAATGACAAATTTCAAGGTAATTTGTGCTGTCCTTTTATGGTACAAGAAAAGAATCCAAGGCCTGAAGGAAACTCTGTCCCTGAGTTTGTCAAGTGTGTCTTTACTTACATAAAACTTTTCTGTAAACTTCTAGTTGAGAGTATAACAAAAGGAAACAATATGCCATTTGAAGACCAGCATAGAATAAAAGGAAATAAATTTGTTTTAAAAGTGTTCTCCTGCCAAAAAACAAAGATTTGGGGGTTTTAAAGAGACATGCACGGATATTTCATTCCTGAGATGATTCTCCTGTTGCAGGAGTCAGTTACCCAATTCTTTAGTCTGGTCCTGAGTTCTCCATAGCAATAAGGATTCCAAAAAGCAGGATCCAGTGAGTACGATCAGCAAAAGGAGCCTCTTCTCAAACCAGTGCTTTAAGGATAGTCTCAAAGAAATATGTGGTTTTTTTCATTTGCTTGTTTGTTTGTTTAGTTTGTGCTGGTATGGGGGCTTGAACCCAGAGGGTGGACCCTGTCCCTGTACAGTTGCCTTTCCTGTCCACCTGCCCCCAAAGCTAGTACTCTATTGCTTGAGCCTAAAATCCACTTCTGGCTTTTTTAGTATTTAATTACAGATAAGAGTTAGACAGACTCTCCTGCCTGGGATGGCTTTGAACTGAAATAGTAATAAATCCAATTGATTTCAACTGTATGGACTTCTCTTTTGAACCAAGAAATATTAGGTGAAGTTTATTATAAAGCTAATATTTGACAATTTTTAAAAGAAGAGAATATGTCCAGCAAAGAAACCATAACTTAAATAACTCAACAAAAATAGGTGCACTGAATCATTTTGGAATTATTTTTTCTACTTGGAAAGATTACTATTGACTTTGTGGTTCCTTTTGGGGAAACTTAAAGTCAAATTTGCACTTTTTTTGGGGGGCGTGAGTCTTTAACTCTGATACTGGACCCTGTTGCTCAGTTCTTCAGCTCAAGTTGAACACTCTGCCACTTTTGGTACAGCACCACTTCTGGGTTTCATTTGTTTAATTAAAGATAAGAGTCTCATGGACTTTCCTGACCAGGCTGGTTTTGAACCACAATCCATTGGTCTCAAATTTCTGAGTAGCTAGGATTACAGGTGTGAGCCATGAGCATCCATCTTATATTTGCATTTATGTGCACTTATTGACACTATGTAGGCAAAGAATGGAAATTTGAATCAAATGATGACATTGCAAGTTTTCAGAAAAATTGAGGTAGCAATAAATTTATCCTCCTTTTCCATGTTGTTACATTAATGATTCATATGTCATGGGACTCTTACATTAGCATCCTCTGCTGTCTGCATTGGTCAACTTAGTATCAGAAATTGTTCATAGAGAAATATAAAAGACTGAGATTTTTAGAAAGCAAAGGAGTTCAGGTATACAGCATAGAAGGATATACAACCTATCACACAGAGATTAAGAATTAGCCTAATTACTGGAATGCTAAAGGCAATGAGGAATAATCCTAATTGATGACTAGTTCTTTAATAACCAAAAATGGTTCACAAGAACACTTTGTGGTATAACTTAGTTATTATCATTTATTCCTTCCATCTGGAGTTATTCCTTCTCTTCTGTAAAAACTATTAATTAGCCTCTGCCTTTTTGGTGCCATGACTTACCAAAAAGATTTCCAAATCTCACTTATACTACGCTTCTGATTGTGATTAGCAATGACCACCCAAAAGCCTGGAATCTTTGAATTTCCAGAATTAATCTTCACCTGACATCTAAGCACATTCCTGGCATTAATTGCCGTGATTTAATGAACAAAAGTTTTTAGACTTTTTTTTTCAAAATTGTATACTAATATAGGTAAAGTATATGAATTAGGGACTAATGTCAGGTATCAGTATGGAAGGAGCAATGGTATATTCCAAGTATGAGTTGTTTATTTTGCATTTACTAACTAAACGTTTGTTGTTGTTGTTGTTGTTGTTTTGCCAGTCCTGGGGCTTAAACTCAGTGATAGGGAATTATTCCTCAGCTTTTTTTTTTTTTGTTGTTGTTGTTCAAGGCTAACCCTCTACCACATGAGACACAGCACCATTTCCAGTGATTCTTTCTCTGTTTATGTAGTACTGATGAATTGAACCGAAGTTTTCATGCATGCTAATCAATCACCATACTGTGAAGCCACATTCCCAGAGCCCTAAATGACTTTCTTAAGATGGCATTACTTTTTCATTCCGTAACTATGTATCAAAATTTTAGCCAGAAATTTTTGCTAGAAAAGGTCATTGAACACAATACTGAGTCCAGTAAGGCTAGATGGACAATGAATAACCGTCACGGTCTAGCCAGAGCACAGAGGGGCTTACCTCATGGAGCTGGAACAACAGACTGAGTGAGACAACTCCTGACCCACAGCCCACCACCAGAATGAGAGGGCCACATTGGTTCCAGCCCCATGGGGATGCTGGGCCACCTCCTCCAGCACCCATTCAATAAGTTCTTGAGAGAGAGAGAGAGAGAGAGAGAGAGAGAGAGAGAGAGAGAGAGAGAGAGAGAGAGAGAGAGAGAGAGAGAGAGAGAGAGAGAGCGTCAGAATTACACTTAAGTCAGGTGATGGGGGCACAGGCCTATAATCCTAAGTACACAGGGGACTGAGATATGAGGACCATGGTTTATAGACAGCCTGGGCAGGAACATCTGTGAGACTCTTATCTCCAAAGAACCACCAGAAAACTGGAAGTGGTGCTATGACTCACGTAGTAGAGCACTAGCCTTGAGCTGAGGAGCTCGGGGACAGTGCACAGGCCCAGAGTTCAAGCCCCACGACTGACAAGAAGTGGACTTCCCACCACAAGAAGTGGACTGAATAGCACCCATTGTCCTAGGGAGCATGGCAGAGAAGTCAGGCCGAGCTTCCTGTCAGCTCTCTCTTTTTATTTTAATATGAAGGTGATATTCCAAGGGGTGAGTCACAGTTACATAAGTAATAAGTACTTTTTTTTACAGTGTTACCACTTCCTCATTTTTTCCTGCTTCCCCCAACCCTGATATCCCATTTACCGAAAGTTGTAAAGTTCATTTCTAACAGTGTTTAGTGTATACCACTATTGCTTTGGTTAATCTTTGTCCGAACATTTCTGTGATTTCCCTTCCCTTCCCCAAATCAGATAAACTTGTAAATAAGACAAAGGGTATAGCAATAAAAAAAAACAGTGACTACAGGGAATAAACCAAAATGGAAACAGTAAATCGAAATACATAAAAGCAGTTCACTATACAATCATCTTGTATCCATTTCTTGGAGCTCATTTCAATAATCATCATTTTCTATGGTGACATGCATATAGCTATAGAGCTGTTGTGATCTTTTATAAGAATATCCTAGACATATTCTAGTTTTTTTAAATGAGTGAAAACATGTAGCCTATGATTCTTTAGGTGTGGCTTGTTTGACGCATTATGTTTTCCAAATCTTTCCATTTCCTTACAAATGGGGCAATGTCATTCTTCTGATGGAAGCATAGAATTTTGTTGTGAATATATATGGCATTTTCTTGATTGATTCATCTACTGAGGGGCATCCGTGTTGGTTCCATATCTTACCTATGGTAAATAATGCTACAATTGACATAGTTGTGATAGTAACTTTAGTGTGGCCTTGTCTGTGGTCATTTGGGTAAATGCCCAGGAGTGGGATTGCTGGGTCATAGGGGAGATCTTCTGAGGAACATGTATACTTCTTTATGGAGTATTTGAACAAGTATACTTTTCAACCAATAGTGCAGTAACATTCCCTTTTGGCTATATTCCCACCAGACCAGCATCTGTTATTATTAGTTTTCTTCATAATGGTTATCAAACTGGGGGAAGGTGGAATCTCAATGTTGCTTTTATTTGTATTTCTATGGCCAGAAATGTGGCATATTTCTTCATGTTTCAATTCACCATTCATATTTCTTCTTCAGAGAGGTCTCTCTTTAAATCTTTAGCCAACTTATTAAGAGGGTTGATTCTTTGAAGATTTGTTTTTAGGGGGGGAGTTAACATTTGGGGCTCTAAATATATTTGAGATGTAAGGCCATTGCCTATTGCAGAGCAAGTAACGAACTTCTCCCAATCTGTGGGCTTTCTATTTATCTTTCTATCTAAATCTTCTTAGATTTGGTGTCTGTCAAGTCTGTTAATTTATTGAAACAACCAATTCTGTTTTGTTGATCTTTTTATGTTTTAGTTCATCTTTATTTAGTTATTTCTGATTTTTTTATTTGTTTCTGTCTTATGCTTTGGGTTTGGGCTTGTTCCTGTTTTCAAGAATTTTGAGTTATATAATTAAAATACAGACTTCAGATTTCCCCAATTGCTTGATGTAGGCATTTAGAGCTATAAATTTTCCTCTAAGTACTGCACTTACTGTTTTGAAGAGTTGGTATTTTGTGTGTTCAATTTGTTAATTTTCAGAAACTTTCAGATTTTCATTCTAATGTATTCAGTGCCTCACTGGTCATTCAGCAATGTGTTGTTCACTCTTCATGGGTTAGGGTTTTTTTTTTTTTTGCTTTAGCTTTTTAATTCTAAGTTTATTCTGTTGTGGTCTGACAAGATATGGGAATTCAAATAATTTTTCTTTCAATTTGGATAGAATTTCTATGTGACATAGGATATGTTGTATTTTGGAGATTCTTCCATGAGCTGCTGGGAAGAATTTGTATACTCATGCTGAATGTATATTCTGTCTATGTCTGTTAAGGAGAAGCGTTCAATGTAGTTATTTAGGTCTTCAGTTTCTTGATTGTGTTTTTCCTGGATAACTTATCCATGCATTTCAATGATGTGTTGCGATGTGTTTTTAGGTTAAGTAGTATTTGGTTGATGAAATGGGGTGCTCCAGGATTCAGGACATTGATACTTAGACATGATATACCCACCTAATGGAGATGTGTCTTTATCAATATATAATGTCTCTTCCTAGTAATTTTATTTTGAATTCTATTTCATCTTATGTTTGTACTATGGCCTGTTTATGGTGTTCATTTGCTTGAAAATTTTCCTTCCAGCCTTTCAGTTTGAGTAAGTGTTTGTTTTTGTCAATAAAATGTGTCTCTTGTAGATACTACATGCATGCGTCTTGTTTTATTATACTACTATTTAATCTGTTTATTATTTCGAAAGTTAATTCCATTTATATTGAGAGTTAAGACTGTGAAATATCTCATAAGTCCTGCCATGTTATTCACCTGTTCTTAGCCTCTGTGTCTAATCTACTCTTAATACATTTACCTTGTTCACTGGTAGGGAGCATTTTATATAACCATTTTCTGTTCTTTATGATCTTCTCTATGTAGGATATATTTGATTAACTTCTATCCTGCTGATTGGTGGAGATACATTGTTTAAAGTTTTCTTTGTCATGAAATATTTTTATATATCCTTTTAATGTAAAGGAGAGTTTGGTTTGGGACCATATTCACGGTTGGTATTGTTTGCCTTTAATATTTGTCATATATCATGCAAGGCTCCCCTTTTTACCATATCAGCTAAGAAATTTGTATTTATTCTGACTGTATATCCTTTATAAATAATCAGTCTTTTCTCCTGACAGATTTAAGAGTCCATTCATTGATGTCTAATGATCCTCTAATGGATTATGATGTGATGGTGGTTTGTTCTGTTCTGGTACACTCTGGTGTTCTAAAGGCTTCTCTTATCTGAATGAGCCTATCTCTTTGATTTCTCTGTCTTACAATTGGTTATTGTTTTAGGGCTTCTATCTCTTTATTAAAGCTTTATTTTGGTCTTGTATGGATTTTCTTTACAACTTTTTATTGGGTGGGGACTTGGGAGGTATGTGTTTTAGCGATGTCTTCTCTCATATCTTTTAACTAGGCATCCATTTTTCCCTTGGACTCTCTTGCCTTCTCAGAATTTATTTTTCTTTGTGTTTGGAGTCTCCATGAATTATTTTGCTGATCTTTGCTTGGTCTCATCTTGTTCACAAATTTCCTTGTAGAGGTTTTGTATCTTTTCATTAATCACAATTTCCAGCAGTATTTTTAATGTATTTTGAAAACTATCTTCTCGGTAATTGATTGTTCTAATGCCTGTTTATTTACTGTGTGAATTTTGTTACCTTGGCATGACTTTTGTCATATTTTTCTGATTTGTTCTGTCCATTTGAAGTATTTCTTGGCTTCAATTTAGGGGATCTATGATCTTAATAGGTGACTATCTATGTTCTTGGTTGATATGCCAAGTGTTGCTTTGTTCTTCTGTTGTGATTTGCTTTTCTGGAATTAGGTTTTTGTCTAGACCATTAAGTGTAGGAGAAGAGATCAGTCCTGAGAGAGTTGTCAAATGAATACTAATGCTTCCAACGAAAGTTCCGACTATCCATTGGTAAGGTGAATTATGTGTGTTTATATGTGAGTGTCTCTGTTCATGAATTTTTTTCTCACGTGGCCCTTTCAGTTCCACACTGCAGTTGTGTTTTTGAATATGTTGGTCAATACAGTCACAGCAGTCACCTTCCTGGCTGGGTAACTTTTCATAGATTTCTGTTTTCTTGTGAAGACAGTATAAAATATTCTTTTGAATTGTGTATCTATATATAATTATACCTAACTTAGTGTGACACTCTAGAAATGGAGTACCTTCTAGGATTCTAAATCTCTGTTTCATTAGAGAAATCTAGGGTAATTTTCTGTTGTTATTCTGCCACTGTTTATCCTCTTCCTCTGGTTTATTTATGATATTGTGGATTTTTGTGACATAATTTAGGATTTGTGATGGTTGTATCAAGTTATTTTTGTTTTTCTGTTTGTGTTACTTTGAAATAGTGATTTCAGGCTTCTATGAAGAGACAGTAATAATATGAAATGTGAAGGGCTTAAAGCTTAAAGAGGCACAATGAAGGCCTAAGTAACTTCATTACAGGCTAGCAAACATCTTGTGAGGTATGAATTATGAAAATAACCATGGGTTGGACCCAGAAATGACACAAAAAGGAAATCAATTCCTGGACAACTGAGACATAAACAATCCTTGGTAAAGTCACAGAAATTTTCTCCAAATGCATTTACCAAACATTGGTTAGCCATGCAGGACACGGTGACCCAGTGGCCAGACACTTCCTGTCAATCCCACCTCAATAATATTAGCCAATCACATATGTATAACTTAGTTTGCTTAAAATGTTAATCAACCAAGTAATTGCTCATGTAAATCTTCCTCAAAGTAGTTTGTTCAATACTCTAAAAACTGTGCTGATTCTATGTTTTGGGTCTCTTAGTGTCATGGGTTACCGATTGCACAGAGTACCAGCCTGGAGCTTGCAAATAAAAGACTCCTTTGTTATTTGCATTGGTCGAGGTCTCTGGTGGTCTTCGGGTGGTCTTGAGTATAGGTAAGACAAATGTAAGTTATTACATTGAAAGAAAGAGAGCAGATATTTTAACCTATTTGCTACAAGTAAATTAATATTAAACAAAGCTAATTAACTCTTATTTACTCTTCAGAGGTTGAGTATAGTACTCTTGGATAACTTGGAGGAAAAGACTGTAGACTGATTACAATTGATGCCTTTCACAGAAATTACTGGCTAAACATTCTTCTTCAGAAAGGCAAATGCTCCATTTTTTTCATATTAGTATCATAAAATCATAACATCTGCATGTTGATTTATTTTCCTCTGCTATTTTCAATACCATTCTTCATCCATTAGGTATCTAGGACTTGGTATGACCCGTTCCTTAAAATACCTATATTGCTTATATTGTGATATAAATCTCAGTAATATTAATATGAATTTATCTCTGAGTCTCATCTTGAGCTACATTCATATGTAATTTATGCAGTTTCAAGCAAGAAACCTATTTTACTCTTTTCTGTTCTTTAAACAATAAATCTATTATCTTTAGAAATATATTCTAAAGAAAATATGTTCTTTTATATTGTTCCAGTAAACATCATTTATTTCTAGTACTTTTACTGAAATAAATATAAAGTATGTCACATGGAGACAACCCCCCCTTATCACTTTAAAGTATATCCTTGGGGACTATTTTATATATAAAAATAACTAAGTGCAATGCACATGTTTATACATGAATCATCTAATGGTTAAGTCAATTAGACACAAGAACTATCATACCACATCAAGTCTCAATTTACTTAAAGGCACATTGTTCATGAATATCACTCATTTTTAGAAAATGACTAGTCACAACAAAGTTTATATTTCAAATTTAAAAAATAAAAATTACACCCAGATTTGATGTGAATATCCTGTTTCCAGGAATACATTTATTCAGCAAACAGGGAAACAAAAATATAAGGGTTTGTCATATAGAAAGAAAGATGTAAAGCATAATGTCTTCCCTTAAGATGATACATACATGAAAATCATGTCATTTATTCAAAGATACTATAGAAATTCATGAGCAGATTTGTGATAAGAAGTGATAAGTAAGCAAAGTAACTGGAAACCTGTATTTGTAAATAGTGCTTTCAATATATGATGACGTTTTCAATAAATAAGCCTATAGATGATGATTTTGTATCTGTAACACACATCCAGTATTTTAGACATACTCCCATTGTCTTCCCTAAGTTCTTGATCAATATTATTCTACTTTCATGATGTCAATTGCTACTAAAGTAAAAAGGTGGGTGTTCTCTTGGTTTCCACATCCAATAAATTTTAGTATTTTGCAACGGTGTCTAAAGTCATGGAGTTTGACTTGGATGTGAAGTTTGAGGATACTGTATTCAGGGTATTAATTGGCCTGTAGCAGCCAGGAACTTATTGTGAATACACAGACACACGGGATACTAAGAATTAGGGACTTGATCTCGGGGAAAGATAAAGGTCCAGGCAAGATCTTGAAGCTGAGATAAAGCAATGCAGCAAACATCAATCAACTATCATTACAAGGGAATGGAACTTATCTCTGATGTGTCTGGTTGGCAGTTGTGTGTGTGCGTGTTTGTGTGTGTGTGTGTGTGTGTGTGTGTGTGTGTGTGTGTGTGTGTGTATGTGTGTGTGTGTAGAGAATTTTAGTGTGGCTTCTATATTTACAGTCCGTAGAGCATTACTTGCTAAGGAGAAGGTGCCTTTACCAGAGCTCCGATACCACTGTCATCACTTTTTACTGCAAAAAAAACCACTTGCTTAATCTCTAATTAAAAAGGGAAAAATAAACTAACATCTTAGATGATTGTTTTGAAAATTAATTGGCAAATTGAAGGCCAAAGGGAGAAATTGGAGATTAATATAATCTTTTTCCTCTCTTCTGATTATTAAACCACAATAGCTGTGATTTTCAGGAATCTCCTGTAATGTACTTACTGCTGAATTATTAGTATGTTTAATAATATGAAACACATGATAGAGAAATAGATCAGCCAGCAAGCACAAAAAACTAGAGATAAGATCGAGCTTTTGAGCAGGGTTGCCACATCTTTTAGGAATGCAGTTCCTTCATATGAATTTCAAATTTCATGGCTTTCCCTGTGTGAATAAATGGCAAGAAAGTACTATAGAAACAAAATTCCTGTTCAGCCAAGTAGAAAGTGCTTATGTTCCCATCCTCATGTGGCAAATTTCAATTCCATAAAGAGCCTTTGTTAGAATGCTTTCATTTAATATACTTTAGCACATCATTCTTCCCTGTTGGAGACAGGAAAAAAAGATAATTTTGTTTGAATATTATCTTATGTAAGTTAGTGTGTACCGGCATGATTTGTATAATTACAGAAGTTTGTAATAAATATAAGTAGGGATCATGTCACAACTATAAAATATAATTAAAATCACATAAGACTAGAAGTCACAGAATTTTGTGCATGAAAAAAATACATTAGATTTGTTGCAGAATTTCTATTTTGAGACAGACTTTATATTAAAATATAAAGCACTTTACTAAGGGTTGAAACATTTTATTGAAAAATATATATTTCTTAGAGATATTTTGCTTCATATTTTAAGAAGAAAAATCGTCTCAAAGTAATTATTTTTTAAATTTTTTTCCCGTTTCCATGTGATTAACCTCCAAATTAGAAATCCAGATATTTAATTCAAATTAGCCAAAAATATTTATTGAGTATAAGAACCTTCTGCTCTCTATATTCTTCACACTAACTTTACCAAATATGATGAGTCTGAAATAATCAGTCTCTTTGTGACCTGTGTTGATATTATTTACAATGTAAGCAAAATGATTAAAAAGTAGTATTTAGTTTAGCTTGATTGCTCTGAAGAGACAACAAATGATATATCAAAGGCTAAAACTGAGTAGATTTAAAATTTAGAATTCAGGAAATGTTTTTGACCACACTGGTTACTAACCATTATTTAATCTTAACTGGAACATTGAGAATAACCATAAGCCTAAGTGTAAGTAGATTCTAAAATTAATAGCAATACTCTAGTTCACATTCATTCTAATTCTTACCTGGCTTAATATGAAATTTACTATCAGGGGCTGGGAATGTGGCTCAGTGGTAGAGCGCTTGCCTTGCATGCTCGAGGCCCTGGGTTCGATTCCTCAGCACTACATAAGTAAAAAGAAAAAAGCCGGAAGTGGTGCTGTGGCTCAAGTGGTAGAGTGCTAGCCTTGAGCTGAAGAGCTGAGGGACAGCACCCAGGCCCAGAGTTCAGGCCCCATGACCGGACCCAAAAAAAAAAAAAAGAAATTTACCTTCAATTTGACCCTCATTTTTTTCTCTTACATTCTAACCCTAACCATGGCTAGAATCCTAACCATAACCTTGACACTAATGGTATCTCAAATCTAAAATTTATGAAAAACGCTTGTTTGTGTCATTCTAACTGAAATTCCACTTGTAATTCTTAAAATAAATTGCAGGTTTTCCTAAACCCTATAGATTTTCTCATTCTTAACTTTGAACCTATCTTGTTCCATAAGAGGAATCATTATACCCATTGATCTCAAATCCTAATATTATGAAATACATTGTACTTCCATTATCCCAGCTATTCCTGAATTCCTAGAACCTAAAATAAGTTCAAATTTACTTAACATTTAACCCATTCCTTTTTTTTCTTTTTGTTGGGCGTGCAGATTGGTCTCTGGGCCTGGGCAGGATCCCTGAGCACTAGGCATGGGCAAGATCCCGAGTTCTTTAGCTCAAGGTGTGCACTTTACCACTTGAGCCACAGCACCACTTTCAGGTTTTCTGGTGGTTAATTGGACATAAGAGTCTCACAGACTTTCCTGCCAGGGCTGGCTTTGAACTGCATTCCTCAGAAATCAGATTCCTGAGCAGCTGTGATAATAGGTGCAAGCCACCAGTTTAACCAAGTTCTTTACTCTTTCCTCAACCCCCTTTAACCAGAAACCTAATCTTAATCACAATCTAAATTAACACCAAATGGTTAATGTAAGGAAAATTGTCTGGATTCTATTCAATCACACATTTTATTGCTTCTGCTTCTTAGTGAAAAACTAAATTTTACCCTAATCCTATCCTTCGCTAACCCTAACAAGAACTAAAACAGCAATTCACAATTTAAACCAAATAATATCTGAATGTTAAAAGTAACACAGACGTTGGTTTTCATTCATTCTAACTTTGATATCATTCATTCTTCTTAAAACATATTGCAGTTTTACACAATATCTTACATCTTTTTCTCATCCAAACCCCAGCTCTACCTGGAACACCTTGTTGAATCCTAAACCTACAGATAACTGAATCAAAATGTTAATAGCAAGCCTCTATTTCACATTTATCCCAACTCTTGCTAGGTATGTAGGTCTAAATTTTACTTGCATTTTGAACCTAAAGTTTTTAAAGTGTTTTCCTATTTCCTGTCAGGTTTTATTTTGCATTTTTTAAAATTTTAGTTATTGTAAAATAGGCTGACAGAGGGATTATGGTTATATGTGTAAAGTAATGAGTACACTTCTTGATGAACATTGTTACCCTCTTCTTTGTTGTTCTCCCACTATAACTTCCCTCTCCCACCTCTCTCACTCCTCTTTCCCAATGGTGTAAAGTTCATTTTCAATATAGTGTGTTGTGAGTATCATTGTTGCAATGGGTCATCTTGTGTTGAACCTAAATTTTCTTTTTCTCTAACCCTAATTCTAATTCTGTCTGGGATCCTAACCCTAACCATAATAATAACAATGGCCCAATTCAAAAGATAAGAAAAAATATTAAAGTTTTTATTCATCCTGTTGATTCACTGTACATATTGAATTAAGCTGCAGTTCACCTTAAATCTTCCAAATTAGATTATATGTGCGTATTTAAAGATGTTATTTTATGTGAAAAACAGAAATCTTTGGAGGAAGGAGTAATGAAAAGGAAATAGAGGGAGTATAATCAAATGCTTTAAATATATTTTGGAAAGAGCCTAAGGAAACTGTCACTTCTGATAATTAATAACCATTAACAAAATAACTAAAAATTAATAAATAAATAACACACTGCCATCTAGTGTTCTTTAAGAGAGCCATAATATGTCTTGTGAATAAAATATTTGTGTTAAATAAACTTTGTTCATGCATAATTCATATTGCCATTGGCCAATTATTTAACTTAATCAATAAATATATATCAAATAAAATTCCATGATAAAAAATATAAATCAGTTAGTCATTGTTTGATAAAATGTAGTCATGTGCTACTGAGAAAGACGTGTATTCTTATGCTGCTGAGTGAAATATTTGGTAGATGTCTCTTAAATCTAGTTGATCTATGCAGCTGTTTAGATCTGCGGTTTCTCTGTTGAGTTTTTGCCGAGTTGATCTATCTAGTGGGGAGAGTGGTGTGTTAAAATCCCCAACAATTAATGTCTTTGGATCTATGTGGGATTTGAGGGAAAGTAGTGTTTCTTTGATAAATTTGGGTGCTCCATTGTTTGGCGAATAGATATTTAGAATTGTAATATCCTCCTGAAGGAGAGATCCCTTAATTAGTATGTAGCGTTATCTCTTCTAACCAATTTCTATTTGAAGTCTATTTTATCTGATATTAGGATTGCAACTCCCGTCTGTTTTGGGGGGCCGTTTGCTTGGTAGATTTTGCTCCAGCCTTTAACATCGAAAATGTGTTTGTTTTTACAGGCAAGATGTGACTCCCGAAGGCAGCAGATAGAAGGATCTTGTTTTATAATCCAACTAGACAGTCTATGCCGCTTAATTGGAGAGTTCAGTCCGTTAATGATAAGAGATAGGACTGAGAGGTATTTGAGAGTTCCTGCCATTTTATCCACCTTCTTGGGGGCTGCAAAAACTGGGTTCTTCCTATGGTTCTTGGATTCTCAGTTTGGGTGCAGTTTCTTGGCCTTTATTGTGGTCTTGTTGACTTTCTCTTTATAGGGCATCTTTAAGAATCTTTTGTAGGGCTGGCTTGGTGGAGATGTACTGTTTCAATTTTTCTTTGCTATGGAAGGTTTTTATTTGGCCTTCAGTTATGAAGGAGAGTTTAGCTGGGTACAGTATTCTTGGTTGATAGTTGTTTGATTTTTACAGCTTGGCATACATCATTCCAGGCTCTTCTTGCTTTGATTGTCTCTGCTGAGAAATCTGAGGTGATTCTAATTGGTTTCGCTTTATAGATGATTAATCTTTTCTCCTTGACAGCTTTAAGGATCTTTTCCTTGGTCTGAGTTGATCCTGTGTGGATTATAATGTGATGGTCGGATGTCCTATTATGATCTAGTTTATTTGGGGTTCTAAAAGCTTCTTGTATCTGAATAGGCTTATCTTTTTGCATGTTTGAGAAGTTCTCTGTTAGGATCCTGTTAAAAAAATTTCCTAGACCATTACCTTCTGTTTCTAGGTGCACCTCTACACCCATTCTCCTTAGATTAAGCCTTCTGATGGTGTCTTCCAAGTGTTGGATAGATCTATCGTATTTCTTGGACTTGTCTTGGATGCTTGTATGGTCTTTCTCTATAATATCTAGGCTGTCTTCAATCCCCGAGATTTGGTCTTCTGCATGGTCTACCCTGCTGTCAAGAATTTCTACTTTGGTTTTTATTTCTTTTCCTTCTAATTGGTCAGCTAAGAAAAGTCCAGGACCAGATGGTTTGACAGCAGAATTCTTCAAGCCATCAAAGCAGAACTCACACCAATACTCCTCCACCTCTTCAATGAAATTGAAAGAGTAAATCACTACTGAACACATTCTATGAAACCATCATAACCCTCATCCCAAACATTTTCATATGGACTTCACCTCAGTCTACAACATTCCTTCATTATTCTGTCCCTGATGTTTTTATACTGTCAAGACATAATAAAACCAGTTTGATTTACAGCATGAGAAGTTATCCACCTGGCTGACTTTGAAGCAGAGCATGGTCAATAGAGAAGATGCCTTCTGGTTTCTCATTACATGTAATGGCTTTTGTAATGATTGCATTCTATTTAGTATTTTAAAAAAACTGCTGGCTAGTTTGTGACCATTTGGGTAAATGCCCCAAAGTGGTATTGTTGGATCATAGAGGAGCTCTATGTGGAGTCTTTGGAGGAAACTCCATACTAATTTCTAAAGCTGTTGAACAAGTTTACACTCCCAACAATAATGCTTTAAGGTTCCATTCTGTCCACATCACCACCAGCATCTGTTGTTTTTAGAGTTCATGATTATAGCCACTCTAACTGGGGTGATGTGGCATCTCAATGTTGTTTTGATTTGCATTTCTTTTATGGCTAGAGAGGTTGAGCATTTCTTCATGTGTCTATTGGCCATACTTTTTTCCTCTTCAGAAAAGTTTCTCTTTAAGTCTTTAGCACACTTATGTATTGGGCAGTTGTTTCTTTGAGGATTTGTCGTTGGGGGATTTAGTTTTTTGGTTCCAGGTATATTTTAGATATGAGACCCTTGTCAATTACCAGCACAACTATGTTTATTGAAGCATTATTTATCATGGCTAAAATATGAAACAAACCCAGATGTCCCTCACTAGATGAAAGGATGAAGAAAATGTGATATATATATATATATATATATATATATATATATATATATATATATATACACAATGGAATTCTATGCCTCCATCAGAAAGAATAACAATGCCCCATTTGTTAGGAAATGGAAAGACTTACAAAAAATATATTAAGCCAGGCCCAAAAAAACATAGGTAATAGGTCCCATGGTTTCCCTTATTTGCAAAAACTAGTATATGTCTGAGACAAGCAGAAAAGGGCAGATAAGTTGATGTTAGATGAAATGAACCCCAAGATAAGGATTCAATTGTTTTTTTTTCTTTATTGCAATTGTTTCAAACATTTACCAGATGATTTCTTTGTTGATTTGTATGTCCATCCCCCATGGTATAACCCATGCTTTCACTGTATTTGTTGTTGGTATAACTTGTGGAGGGGAAGGGAAAAAAACAAATCATTTAAATAGGGATGCAGGTGGACTCATTGTAATAATGAGATGTACAAATCCTTATTTCGAAAAATGAACTTTACAACCTTGGTGGGATGGGGAGTGTGGGGGGAGATGCGAAGGGATGGGAACAAGAAGCAAAGGAGGCAACAATGCTTGATAAAAAATATACTCATTATCTTGCCCATGTAATTGTAATTGTTATTCCTAGAAATTTATGCTAAGTATTTCACAAGTTTTTTTTTCTCTTAATTCTTAAGAAAACATTTGCTATAATTCTAATATTATTACCATTTTAGTGTTAGGAAATATTGTAATTAAAGGCACTAAGTTCATGGCCCAAAGACACACAGTGGGGAAGGAAATGATTCAAAATTTCAAAAAGTAAACAATACAAAAGTAGGTAAAATCCTCTCCATTCCCTTACTCTCTCAACTCAATATTCATGCTGTCCAAGAAATAATAGCATAGCAATTATTGCCCACGTTAATTGTTTTTTTTTGTTAAAAAATATATATTTATTTCAGTTTTTAGATGCTTCAGATGTTACAGGCCATCATGATTTAAATATGAGGGAAAAACATTTTAGAAAGGATAAGAACCTTTTGTTTAAAGACTGAAATATAAATTGTTCATTCACTTTTAAGAAACAAAGTTCACAATAACCTATTAAAAAAAAACAATCATTTTCCCCCTTAACTTAATGGAGATTTCTCTCTAGTGAAGCTTTTTGTAAGAAGATAAAATTTTTCATTTTCTTGAGACTGAATTGATGAAAGGGCATATGGTGTCCCCAAAAATGTCTGATGAGTAAGAACATTAAAATGACTAAACTGATGGGACACATTTAATTCATTATGATAAACCCAAGAATGGCTATATGAATCTTGTTCTGAATTGCTGTCCTCTCCTTCAGAGCCCACGGTAATTGTTTTCTGTCACATTTTGTCTTCAACACAGTGTTGGTAACATTGGGTTATCATGCTCAGAGCTGAGCTCATAAATTGAAGTCTAAAGAGAGACAAATTTCTTCTGTTCCACAGTTCCTGTATACATTTTAAAAAGTACTAAAGGGCTGGGAAGGTGGCTCAGTGGTAGAGCGACTGCCTTGCATGCATGAGGCCCTGGGTTCGATTCCTCAGCACCACATAAGCAAAAAAGAAAAAAGGCGGAAGTGGCGCTGTGTCTCAAGTGGTAGAGCACTAGCCTTGAGCTGAAGAGCTGAGGGACAGTGCCCAGGCCCAGAGTTCAGGCCCCATTACTGGACCCCCCCCCAAAAAAAGTACTAAAACTAGCTGGTAGCTGGTGGCTCACACTTACAATCCTGGCTACAGAGGAAGCTGAGATCTGAGGAATGCGCTACAAAGCAAGCCCAGGCTGGAAAATCTGTGAGACTCTTATCTACAATAAACTACCAGGAAAGCAGAAGTGGCACTGTGGCTCAAGGGGTAGAGCACTAACCTTTAGCTGAAAGGCCCAGGGAGAGTGCCCAAGTCCAGAGTTCATGCCGCATGACCAAATTTTAAAAAAAAAGATTAAAACTTTTAAATACCATCACTTACTGTCTTTTAAGAATCCAAAAATGAAATAAATTCACATATAATCACTCCAAAATGCTTTAAAAGTGGGAGATGATAAACAAGCCTCCATGAAGTAAATTTTCTTCTATTTTTTAAATTATTCTGAAAGCCTTGTGCTGGTTGGTCACACCTGTAATCCTGTCTACTCGGGTATCTGCTCAGGAACTTGAGATCTGTGGATAACCGTTCGAAGCCGATCAGGACAAAAAATATTCATGAGATTATTTTAAAAAAATTACAATGGAATTCTATGCCTCCATCAGAAAGAATGACATTGCCCATTTGTTAGGAAATGGAAAGGCTTGGAAAAAATTATATTAAGTGAAGTAAGCCAGGCCCAAAGAAACATAGGTTCCATGGTTTCCCTTATTTGCAATATCTAGTATATGTATGAGTCAAGCAGCAAAGGTCAGATAATGTGATGTTAGGAAAATGAACCCTTACATATGTATTTAAATGATTTTTTCTTTCATGAATTTTTTTCTAACGCATTTATAAAATTATTTCTTTCTTGCTTTGTATATCCCTCCCCCACAGTATAACCCCTGCTTTCACTATATTTGATGTCGTTATAATTTGTGGAGGAGAAGGGGAAAAACAAGTCATTTAAGGATACAGGTGGACACGTTGCAGAAATGAGAAGTACAAGTTGTCCTGTCAAAAACGAATTTTACAAATTTGGTGTGGGGGGGAGTATGGGGTGGGGGGTGGGGGGAGGCTGGGAAGGGAAGTGAAGGGTAAACAAAGGAGGAGGCTGCAATGCTTGATAAGAAATGTACTCATTATCTTGCCCATGTAATTGTACCCCCTCTGTACAGTATGTTCACAATAAAAATAATGAAAATATTAAAAAAAATTAATGAACTAGCAAAGAGCCAAGAATGGAGATGTAGCTTATATAGTAGCTCATCAATCTAGAGAGGAATGGCCTAGCGGGTCCTTGATACACTGAATTCAAACTCTGAGAACAAAAATGCGCAGGCATGCACACACACACACATACACAAACACACATTTATTCAAAATATCTGCATATCAGTGTTTTGTATTAATTTCTTTGTTAACGATATTATATGGGTAAAATAGGGGAAATATTCTCTTCCATCCCATAACATTTTTATATTTTTTATTGTAAAAGTACTGTACAGAGTGGTTACAGTTACATGAATAGTTCATTTCCTATCAAACATTGTTACCTCCTCCTTTGTTTTCCCCCCGCCATCCCTTCCCTCCCAGCTCCACAAGTACACTCCCCTCCCCCACCCTCCTAAATTGTAAAGTTCGTTTTTCAACATACTGTCTTGTGCGTCACATTGTTGCAATGGGTCATACTGTATCCTTATTTTACTATTTTGTTTTTTCCCTTTCCATCCCCAAATTAGAGAAGTGTATATACAAGATGGAGGTGCACCAACATCAGATACAGTGAAAACAGGGCTTTAACTGTGTGGGATGCACATATAAAAATCACATCATACATTATAAATATATTAGAAACCACAGGAAGGAATACAAAACCACTTGTGTCCTTATCATGGGGTTCATTTACCTTAACATCATCTTATCTATTCATATGCACATGCTTTTGACCTTTTTTTTTTAATTGTGAAAATACCATACAGAGGAGTTACAATTACGTGGAAAATGTAATGAGTACATTTCTTATCAAGCATTGTTGCCTACTCCTTTTTTTCGCCTTACCATACCTTCTTTGCTTATCCCAGATATGCATTAGTTATTGCAAATAAGGGATACCACAGGACCTATGATTCTTTTTTTTTATTGTGAAAATGCCATACAGAGGTGTTACAATTACATGCGTGAGTTATTGAGTACATTTTTTTTTATTGTGAGAATACTGACAGAGGAGTTACAATTACATGGGCAAGATAATGAGTACATTTCTTATCAAACATTGTTGCCTCCCCTTTGTTTCCCCTTCCCATCCCTTCCCACACTCCCCCACTTTTCCCACCCTGTCCTCCTCCCCCCAAAGTTGTAAAGTTCATTTTTTGACATAATAACTTGTATATCTCATTGTTGCAATGAGTCCACTTGCTCCTCCTTTGTTTCCCCTTCCCATCCCTGCCCATCTCCCACCCCCTACACCCACCAACCCCTCCCCCCCATCCCCCCCCACTGTCCACATCCCTCAATACCTGGCCAAAATCATTTTTTGACATAACGACTTGTTCATCTCATTGTTGCAATGGGTCCACCTGCATCCCTTTTTCAACGATTTGTGTTTCCCTTCCACTGCACAAAGTATACCAACATCAAATACAGTGAAAACAGGGGCTTTAGCTTGCAGGAGGAACATACAAAGCAACAAAGAATTCATCTTATAAATATCTTAGAAACAATCGCAAGAAATAAAAACTATTTGAATCCTTATCTTGGGGTTCATTTTGCCTAACATCAACTTATATGATGTTTTCTGCTTGTAGCAGACACATACTAGTTATTGCAATTAAGGAATCCATGGGACCTATCTTTCTTTGGGCCTGGCTTACTTCACTTCTTTGAGCCTGGCTTAATTCACTTAATATAAATTTTTCCATGTCTTTCCATTTCCTAACTGGGTGATGTCATTCTTTCTGATGGAGGCATAGAATTCCAGTACACACACACACACACACACACACACACACACACACACACACACACACACACACACACACACACACACACACACACACACACACACACACACACACACACACACACATTTTCTTGATCCATTAGTTTACTGTGGGGCCTCGGGTTTGGTTCTGTATCTTAGCTTTGGTAAATAATGCTGCAATGAACATAGTTTTGCTGGTAGTTTTAGTATGGTCTTGTTTGTGATCATTTGGGTGAATACCAAAATGGGATTGCTGGGACTTAGGGGCGCTCTATTGTAGTCTTTTGAGGAACCGCCATACTACTTTCCAAACTCTTCGAACAAGTTTAAACTCCCAACAACAATGCATTAAGGTTCCCTTCTGTCCACATCCCCTCCAGCATCTGTTCTTTTAAAAATCTAGAATGCTTCACGAAGTTGAGTGTCATCCTCAATCAGGGGCTATTCTTCTCTTTATTGTTCCAATGTTAGTGTATGTGCTACTGAATTGAGCACAGAACATTTTTTATACATAAAGTGTAATTGATTTTCTTAAACTAGACAATTCCACAAAAATTTAATTCAAAAGAATTGTCGTGAAATTTTAGAATCATGTATTTCTTACATAAGAACACATTTAAGAATAAAGTCAAGTTTGACATGTCAAAAACAAAATAATACCAGATATTTGTTGTTCAACAGATGTGTAGGAGAAGGAATTCAATTAATCTGTACAAGGAACCTGCCATAATGAACACTATAGAAAGTGTTAAGGTTTGTTAAAAGTTTTAATGTTTTAAATATGTTTAATTTTGGGAATTTGCTCATATATGCCAAAATTAAGACTATTTAGCAGGTTATAAAACTTTTTCATAAAGCATTTAAGATTCATGGTACATACTACTAAATATGTACATTTCAGAGTTTATAGAAACATTACTAATGAGAAGTTGCAAAGTGTTTGTGTAAAGAAGCAGATTTAAGACATTAACTGCACAGTTTCTGTTAAAATTTAAAGGCTTCTTTACTTTATATATTAGTGAGGAACAAATGATGGTATAAGCCATATACAAATGATGAGATGAACCATAAATAATAATCTTAATAATAATAATAATAATAATAATAATAGTAATCTTTAAAGACTACTCATAGCCTATAAAATTCTTGTTGAACATCATAGACTTAGGCAGTTTTAAATGTACAGCAATATGAGAAAATAATAAATCGAATATGTAATACATTTCAAATACTGGAAACAGTGGTAATTGTTTTTTTTATTTTATTAATCATTAATATTTATGTATTGGTTTTCCTTATTTGTAGCATTGTTTTCCTTGTAATATAAAACAACTTTATGTAAGTCATCATTAGGAAGTACTTTGAGAATGTTATTGGGATGGCCACACTGTTTTTTTATAGGTATATGTGAATTTACAAAGAGCAAAATTAATAAGAACAAAATATTGATTAAAATTTTATCAATTAGAATCTGAATCAGGAGTGTTGATAAATGTCCACACCTAAAATCTTAGCCCTAGACTGAAGCACTAGTGTTACAATGTTGAGCACACAAAAGTGAGAGACTGTGTTTTGTTTTGTTTTTGTTGGTTTTGGGGCTTGAACTCTGGGTCCTGGGTGCTGTCTCTCAGCTCTTCAGCTCAAGGCTAGTGATACTACTTGAGTCACAGCAGCTCTTCCATCTTTTTCTGCTTATGTGGTGCTGAGGAATCAAACCCAGGACCTCATGCATGCAAGGCAAGCACTCTACACTGAACCACCCTCCCAACACCAGAGAGACTGTGTTTTAAAAAATCATCTAAACAACATTTACTTTCTGTTTTGTGTTATATAATGAAATAAAGAATATCTTTTTGTATTTTTGAATGGTCATACTTCTAAATTTATATTAAATTCAGTCACTTTATCCTTTTCAAAGTCATGTAATATCTCAGAGTTTGCTTCTGTAAAGATTGTTTTTGCATTGATAATTTATTTTGAATCATTTTTATTTTTTATCAAAATCACTTTATATTTTATGGTGTTTTGTGTTTTTTTAAGTGTGAAAATACCAGACAGAGGGGTTACAATTAAATGGGCAAGGTAATGAGTACATTTCTTATCAAGCATTGTTGCATACTCCTTTGTTTCTCCTTACTATCTCTTCCCATCTCACCCCCCTTACGTCTCATTTTCCCCTCCCCTTTCCCCAACCAAAGTTGTAAAATTTGTTTTTCGACATAATGTCTTGTATATCTCATTGTTGCAATTGATCCACCTGTATCCCTATTTAAAAAATTTTTCCCCTTCCCCTCCACAAATTATACCAACATCAAATACAGCGAAAACAGGGGTTATACCATGTGGGACGGACATAAAAAGTAACAAAGAAGTCTTCTTATAAATATGTTAGAAATAATTACAGAAAAGAAAAAAAAATTGAATTCTTATCTTGGGGTTCACTTCACCTAACATCAACTTATCTAACAATTCCTGCATGTCTCAGACATACACTAGTAATTGCTAATAAGGGAAACCATGGGACCTATGTTTCTTTGGGCCTGGCTTACTTCACGTAATATAATTTTTTCCAAGTTTTCCATTTCCTAACAAATGGGGCAATATCATTCTTTCAGATAAAGACATAGAATTCCATTGTGTATATATACAACATTTTCTTGATCCATTCATCTACTGAGGGACATCTGGGTTGGTTCCATATCTTAGCTATGGTAATGCTGCAATAAATATATCTGTGTGGTAGCTTTAGTATGGTCTTGTTTGTGATCATTTGGGTAAATGCCCAAAAGTCGGATTGCTGGGTCATAGGGGAGCTCTATGTGGAGTCTTTGGAGGAACCTCCATACTACTTTCCAATGTGGTTGAAAAAGATTACACTCTCACTAACAATGAAGTAAGGTTCCCTTCTGTCCACATTCCCTCCAGCATCTGTTGTTATTAGAGTTCTTGATTATAGCCATTCTAACTTGGGTGAGGTGATATCTCAGTGTTGATTGATTTGCATTTCTTTTATGGCTAGGGAGGTTGAGCATTTCTGCATGTCTTTATTGGTCACCCTCCTTTCCTCTTCAGAGAAGTTTCTCTTTATGTCTTTAGCCCACTTATTTATTGGGCAGTATTTTCTTTGAGTATTTGTTGTTGGGGGATTTAAATTTTGATTTCCACATCTGTTTTAGATATGAAACCCTTGTCGGTTGTATGGCTAGTGAAGATCCTCTCCGATTCCGTGGGCTTTTCATTGATCCTGCTAGCTATGTCCTTTGCCATGCAGAAGCTCTGCAATTACATGCAATCCCATTTGTCCAACCTTTCTTTCATTTGTTGTGCTTTTGCATTTCTTTTCAGAAAATTCCAGCCTTTGTCAAGGAGACCTAGTGTTTCTCCTATTCCATCCTGTAATGTTTTCAAAATATCTGCTTTGACTCCGAGGTCTTTGATCCATTTGGACTTGATTCTGGTACAGGGTGATATGTAAGGGTCTAGCCTTAATTTTCTACAAGTGATTAACCAATTTTGCCAGTACCATTTACTGAACAGCCTTTCCTCGATTTTATCTTTTTAGACCCTTTATCAAATATTAGATGATTATGGGTCTGTAGGTTCATTTCTGGGTTTTCAATTCTATTCCATTGTTCCTGAGATCTTTTCTTGTGCCAGTACAAAACTGTTTTAATTACTATGGCTTTGTAGGAGAGTTTGAAATTTGGTATTGATATTCCTCCAACACTGTTCTTTCTGTTAAGGATCGCTTTTTTCAATTGGGGGTCTTTTGTTGTTCAATATGAATTTTTGGATTGCCTCTTCTATTTCCTTGAAGAATGCGGTTGGAATATTGATAGGTATGACATTGAACTTGTAGATAGCCTTGGGAAATATTGCCATTTTCACAAGGTTCATCCTTCCTATCGAGGAACATGGGAGGTTTTTGCAACTTTCTAAGTTCTGTTTTGATTTCCTTTTTCAGATTTTAAAGTTTTCATCATAGAAGTCCTTCACTTCTTTGGTTAATTCCTAGGTATTTTATTTTTTGTGGCGCTATTACAAATGGAAACGCTTTCTTGATTTGAGCCACACTTTTCTCATTGTTGGGGTACAGAAAAGCCATTAATTTTTGAGGGTTAATTTTATACCCTGCTATTTTTCCAGGTTTGAATCAGCATGAGTAATTTGGGAGTGGTGTCCGTGGGATTCTTTAAGTACAAGATCATGTCATCTGCAAAGAGGGAGAATTTTAATTCTTCTTTCCTTATTTGGATCCCTTATTTCTGTAGCTAGGCATTCTAATACTAGATTGAAGAGAAGTTGAGAGAGTGGACATCCTTGTCTCATTCCCGAGTTAAGCAGAAATGGCTTTAGTTTTTCACCATTAATTATAATGCTGGTTGTACGTTTTCCATATAGTTTTTATTGTATTGAGGAATGTTCCATGGATTCCTAATTTTTCCAGAACCTTCATCATAAAGGGGTGTTGGATCTGGTCCAATGCTTTTTGTGCATCTGTTGAGATAACCATATGGTTTTAATCCTTGCTCTTGTTGATGTGATAAATTATATTAATTGATTTGTGTATATTGAAACAGGTTTGCATCCCTGAAATAAATCCTGTATATTGGTGTATGATTTTTGGATGAATTTTTGAAGTCGATTGGCCAAAATTTTGTTGAGAAGTTTTGCATCAATGTCCATCAAAGAAATGGGTCTATACTTCTCTTTCTTTGATGAGTCCGTGTCTGGTTTTGGGATGAGGGTTATGATGGCTTCATAGAATGTGTTCGGTAGTGAACTATCTCTTTCAATTTCATCGAAGAGTTGGAGTAGTATTGGTGTGAGCTCTATTTTGAAGCTCTTGTACAGGTCCTGGGATTTTCTTACATGGGAGGTCTCTTTTTGCTGTGTCTATTTCAATGCTTGATGTGGGCCCCTTAATATGCTTTAACTCATCTTGGTTTAGTATTTGCATGTTGATAATTGCTAGCAAAAGGTCCATTTCTGCCAAGTTTTCAAAGTTATTAGCATAAAGATTTGAAAATACTCCCTTATAATGTTCAGAATCTTGGTTGTTTTCTGTGGTGATGTTTCCATTCTCACATCTGAGTTTATCTATTTGGGTGTGTTCCTTCTTTTTCTGATAAGATTTGCTAAGGGTTTGTCAATTTTGTTAATTTTTTCATAGAACCAAATCTTTGTTTTGTTGATTCATTCTCTTTTTTTTTTAATTTCTAATTCATTTAACTGGGATTTAATGTTAATTATTTCTTTCCATCTATTGAATTGGGGTTTATCTTGGTGCTCTTTGTCAAGGTGGTTCAGATGTCTCATTAAGTGGTTGGTTTCAGATCAGTCTAATTTGTTGGTGTAGGAACTCAGAGCTATAAACTTACCTCTGAGTACTGCCTTTGCAGTGTCCCAGAGGAGCTGGTAATTTGTGTGTTCATTTTTGTGGAATATCATGGACATTTGAATTTCCTTTCTAATCTCTTCCATGACCCCCTGGTTATTCAACAGTGTGTCGTCCAGCCTCCATGTGTTACAAGACTTTTTTGGTGTTGAGTTCTAATTTTATTCCCTTGTGGTCTGAGAGGATTCAAGGTGTAACTTCAATTTTTCTGAATTTGAACAAGTTTGTTTTGTGACCTAAAATGTGATCTCTTTTGGAAAATGTTCCATGAACTGCAGAGTAAAATGAGTATTCTGATGCTAATGGGTGAAATATTCAGTAGATGTCTGTTAAATCTATTTGCTCTATGCAGTTGTTTAAATCTGCGGTTTCCCTGTTGATTTTTTTTTTGCTGATTTGATCTATATAGTGGGGATGGTGGTGTTTAAAATCCTCAACAATTAATGTCGTTGGACCTATGTGAGATCTGAGGGAAAATAGTGTCTCTTGGATAAATTTTGGTGCTCTATTGTTTGGCAATTCCATATTTAGAATTGTAATATTCTCCTGAAGTAGAGAACCCATAAGTCTCATGTAGCGACCTTCTTTATCTCTTTACAGTAATTTTAATTTGAGGCATATTTTATCTGATATTATTATTGCAACTCCTTCCTCTTTATGGCAGCCGTTTGCTTCGTAGATTTTATTCCATCCTTTCATTAACAAAATGTGTTTGCTTTTATAGGTAAAGTGTGCCTCCTGAAGGCAGGAGATAGAATTATCTTGCTTTTTAATCCAACTAGACAGTCTATTTTGCTAAATTCGAGCTTTAAGTTAATGTTGAGAGGTAGGACTGAGAGGTGTTTGGTAACCTCCTTGGGGGCTGTGGAAACTTGGTTTTTCCTATGGTTCTTGGATTCTCAGTTTGGGTGTGGTTTCTTAGCCATTATTGTGGTCTTGTTGGTTTTCTGTGTGTAGGTCATCTTTAAGTATTTTTTATAGGGCTGGTTTGGTGGAGATATATTTTTCAGTTTTTCTTTGCTATGGAAGGTTTTTATTTGACCTTCAGTTATGAAGGAGAGTTTAGTTGGGTACAGTATTCTTGGTTGAAAATTGTTTGTCTTCAGGGCATGGCATACAGCCTGCCAGGCTCTTCTTGCTTTACTTATTTATGCTGAAAAATATGAGGTGATTCTAATTGGTTTTCCTTTCTAGATGATTGATTTTTTCTCCTTGACATTTTTAAGAACTTATTCTTGATCTGAATTGGTCCTGTGTGGATTATAATGTGACAATGGGAAGTGCTGTTCTGTTCTGGTCTATTTGGGATTCTACAAGCATCTTGTATCTGAATAGGCCTATCTTTTTGTATGTTTGGGAAGTTCTCTACTAGGATCCTGTTAAACAGATTTCCTCAACAATTAACTTCTGTCTCTACCTGCTCCTCTACACCATTTGTCCTCAGAGTAGGCCTTCTGATTGTGTATTCCAAATGTTGAATAGATCTATCATATTTCTTGGATTTGTCTTGGATAGTTGTATGTTCTTTCTCTATAATACCTAGGCTGTCTTCAATCCCCAAGATTCGATCTTCTGCATGCTCTAATCTACTGTTGTCTTTCTACTTGGTTTATTTCTTTTCCTTCTAATTTGTTGGCCTTGATGGCTTCAAATTCTTTGTTGGAGCCTTGTTTTCGATCTTCTATGAACTTCTTTACTTCCTTAATTTGGTGTTCTCAAATCACTTGGTTGATTGGTTATGGATTACTTGGACTCCCATTCCTGCTGTGGGGCTCCATTCAGCATTCCCTGTGTGGTCGCCCTGAATTCTTTCAGCTGTCTGTTTATGGATTCCATGAATGCCTCTATTGATCTTTGTCTATTCTCATCCCAATGTCACAATTCCTGTGTTATGCTTTAATTAGCTTCCTCACGTTCATGCAATTCCTGTAGTTACCTTTGACTGTTCTCAGCCTACTCACACAATTCCTGTGTCTCTCTTCATCTGTTCTCTGCCTGCTCACGCAATTCCTTTCTTTCTCTTTGACTGTTCTCAGCCTGCTCACGCAATTCCTTTATTTCTCTTTGACTGTTCTCAACCTGTTCACGCAATTACTGTATCAGTCTTTGAGTAGTTTCCTCACAGTCACGAAATTCCTGTACTAACGTTTGGTTTGCCTCCTCTCTCTCTCCCTCTCACGTTCAAACTGAGTCCTTTGCAAGCTTTCATTCTTTTCATTCACCACGTTTACCAGTAGTGTTTATAGTGCTCTTTGCAGGAACTCTCCTCCGGATTATTCATTAACTGTTCTGTCACTGGATTATCATGAATGGGAGTTGAGATACCCAGACTTGCCATTTTTCTCGTGTTTTCCGGCTTGTTCTGCACAGTTGATATGAAAGTGACACCAATTTTTTTGCTAAAACACTATTTTAAGGCAAGCATCAACCAAAGTCCTGTAGTTGCATAGTCAAAATGGCTGCAGAAAGAACCTAGTGTAACAGATACAATCTATTCAACATCAAAAAACTATGCATTAATGGGCTAAGAACAGCAAAGATGAATTTTTCAAATCAGAAATTATTATGTTTAAGGAGAAATGTGGGGGAAAATAGGATTAGAAATATGTGGAGAAATTAAAGTAAATTTAATCAAGTCCTAATCTCAGAGAGGGAAAGGTATTGGACAGAATGATAGGAGAGAAATTAAAGAGAAGATAATCAAAAATGGAAAAACAAAAATTTAAATTTAAAAAGTGAAACATTTAAAAATTATGTAACTTTAAAGAAGTGATATTGAAAGAAGAAAAGGATAGGATGACAGGAGGGGATGATAGAAAGGAGACATGAAAAACTAAAAAATAAAAATTCTTAAAATATTTACTTAAAAATTATATGGTATAAAGATATAATACTGCTATTAAACATTTAAGCCTAAAAGTTTGTGAATTAAGTAATACATTTCTGGATTAATTATGTACACAATGGGGGATAAGTTCTAATAATTGATGAAGGGTATTTATCTGGGGATGAGGCAAAACAGCAATTAAGTCACGCAAAAAAAAAAAAAAAGAAAGACAAAAAAATGAAAAGAATCAAAAAAATAAAAACAATTTAAAAAGGACCAAAATGTCAATATCGATTTTTTAAAAAAGCACACACAAACACACACACACACACACACACACACACACACACACACACACACACACACACACACACACACACACACACACACACACACACACACACACACCTAAAATAAAAATTAGGAGAAGAAGAAAAAAATGATTAATAGAAAACAATTAAAAAATTTAAAAAAATGGTACCAAAAAGAGTTGTTTAATTTTCGGGGGTGTGTGTGTGTGAGGAATGGGAAGATCCTGTATCTCCCCGGTATCTGTAACCAGTCTCTTCGTGGAGTCTTTGGTCTGCTTGTGGTGTTTGGTTTTCCTGTGGCCTGATTGATTTCTTACATCAGTTTGTTTGAGCAGTCAATAAAATGCTCCGCTTTATCCAGGATCTTGTGATCCTCCTTCAGGCTCGTTCAGTGGGAGGGAGATCTGTTTTGAGTATCACGAAAGAGAAATATGGCTGTTTCCTCTAGTTTGGATATGCTGTGATGAGGCTACGTTCTGGGTAGGGTTGAGGCGTTTCAGAAAACAGTAGCTTTTCCCTGAGGGGCTAGCTCCTGAGACACTCCCAGACCCCAGCCTGGAGCCATTCTCAAGGTTTATGTTTATTGAATTTCAATTGATTGTCTAGGCTGCTGTAGGTAGGGGCAGCCTCTGGTTCTGTTAACCCAGTGAAGATAGTCACTCCTCTGGGGGGCAGAACTCTCTCTGCTTGGGCTAGGTGACTTTCTCCTGGGTGGATCTGAGCCTGGAAGGTCAGGTCAGATACCTATGACCTGCTAAATGACTCCTTTGTTTTCTTACAAGACCTGAGTTGGAGCTAGTTGCTCAACCTGGCCTTTCTCAGTATCAAAGATGATGTCTGGTGGGAGGGGGAGGGGCAGCCTTCCCACCTCTGCTCCATGAGAAGGAGTGAGGATGTCAGGATTCTACTCAGGCAGGAGTCTTTGTTCCTGGTTATCTCTGGTCTGTGATCTGCAGGATGAATTTATCTGCTCCTTTTCAGTTCTTATTGGTGTTGAGCAGAATCCGCTCACCCACTGCATATGGCGCCTTTGTCCTGGACACTCAGTTGTAGATATGGTGGCTATGGGAGCCACAGATGCTGCCACAACCGTGGCTACTGGCAAGTGCTCAGATCTGTCTTCTTGCCTGGATCTTCCCTCTCTAGTCAAACTCTGTGTACAGTGTTGGCACACTTGGTGTGATTATCTAGGCTAGTACTGTTCACTGGAATACTAAAACTGCTTTGTATGTGAGAGCTTGTTTAGCCTCCAGGTTCTCCTCTACCATCTTCCTCCGACCTCCATGAAATGCTTTATATTTTATGTTGATTGGTTTTTATGCAACAAATACCTTCAAATGTACATGTAGTGTCAAAAGATAGGCATATGAATATTCTCATACAGCTCTTATTTATCTGTTATGCACTTTCACTATTATGATATTTCTCTCTCTCTTATACTCTCTATCATTTCCTCACTTTCTCTTTCATGCTTCATGTCTGCTGCTTAGAATTTCTGGTGGTCTACTATCATCCTTCAGGATCCACTGATTTGTGGGAACATGATATGGACAATCAGTTACCTTTGCCTTATTGAAGAGTTACAACTGTGATGTGATATTATTATTTGCCATTCTAAATGGTAAAACAACAGATCTAGGAATTCCTTCTCAATTTTATTACTATTATAAATTTTATCTCATAAGAATAATTGGGATGGATAAGATACTTTTAACCTGTGACCTAAAAGTACGTTTCCTTTTACAAACAACCTTTTCCTTTGAGTATCAGTGAGTAACTACATGTAATGAAAACAAAGCTATCCTATGGAAAGTAGACTGAAAAACAAGATAATGGGGACGTGAGTACAAAGGATACCCGTCATAGAGCACAGATCCTCAGAGCAGTTTATCATGTACACTTTGTGAGAATGACAATGTGTTAGGAACTATACATTAAATCACTGAACACTTGATATATATATGCAAATATATTTATATATTTACATTTGTTTATATATGCATATATGTATGTGCCCTTATATATGTACACGTGTATGTTACTCTACTCACAAATACACACATACATATACCCATGTATATATGCACACATGGAGAAAGACACATAGTTACAGTCAACATAAGTTTCACTAGTTGTTGAATATGCCTTAGATGGAATTCTTGGAACCAAATATGTTGAAGATGTATTTGTCTCTAAGAGTTCTTTTACCACTCCTCTTATCTCTTAAAACTGGTATGTTTTAAGACATGAGATTCGACTTGAAAAATGCAGTACAAGTGATAGGAAGTCATTCGGAAATCTCAGTAAGTAAAGGTCGTATGGTGTCACCCTGCTCCCCATGGAATGCTTGCTCTTGTAGACTCTCAACAACCAAAGTAGCAGGAGAGTATCCTATCAGAGTATATACTATGGGGGGGGCGTTGGATGGAGGATGTGGGTGATGTGAAGGGAAGGGATGGTAGGGGAAAAACAAAGGATTTGGTAACAATGCTCAATAAGAAATGTACTCACTTCCTTCCTTATGTAACTGTAACCCCTGTGTACAGTGTCTTTACAATAAAAATATATATTAAAAAGATACAAGGAAAACTTCTGTACTTATGGGAAGTTGTATTTATCAGTCAATATCGGTAAGATATTGGTTTTAGGACCACAGGCATATTAAAATGTTGGATCCTCAAACTTTTTCTTGAACACAGTATATTATTTACATTAAAATGTGTACACAACCTAGTTCAGAGTAATTGCTATGAAACATTTTACTACATTTTATGTTTGTAATGGAAAATAAAAGTATATGCACTATCAACAGATAAACATTTTTTCAATTTTTTTTGTCTTTTTTGTCTGCATTTTGTGGATGGAATTGGGAGAGCAATTTTGAAAAGCTCAAATTTCATCACCAAGAGCTGTCTGCAAAATGTAAAAGGATCTAATATAGCATCTTGAATAGTATGGAACTCCTAAGTACTTGAATTGTGACATTATCAGAAAGTCTAACCATGCAAGTATTTTTAAAAGCACAGCTGCTAGATTTCTAATGGAGAGCTTTCATAACCCTTTGTGAAACACAAGTCAGAACCTCATTGAAGTATAGATTGTTTTCCCTCACCTTTCTGTCAAGCTCAGTCATTATCAATCAACATTTAGCTAATCTTGAATAATCCTCTAATAACCAAATGTTGATGGAATGTTCATATGCAGAAAACCTGGGAAGGCAAACTTTTTCCAGTTAAGACAATCTATATTCTATGCTCCAGAAGAGAGAAAACTAGGTAAGCATCTATTTACAACCTTCTGAATAGTTCTGATTCTGCCCACATCAGTTATCTAACCATACCTGTGATGGAGTGAGAGGATTTGAAAAGAATTTAGTGACCTAAAATTTAAATTTAAATGTGGAATGAAATTAGTTCCAATACATTACATTAAGATATTTAGAAACAAGTGAAAAACCCAAAGGTCTATATGATTTTTTTTATTGGAAGTGTAGGGATATTGGAAATTGGTTCTCTATATTTTAAGCAACTTGCAAGAAGAATTGGCAAAACACAATTAACATTCGGAGTAGACTTGTCACACTAATTTTTGTATATTGAAAGGAGTACAAGCCTCAACAATATGTAAGTGCTATCCTCTTATTTATCTCTAAAATTTTATGCATCTGGTCCATTAACATTAAAATTTCAAAAAAATTAATTTTTAGCTAATTGTCCAAAGGGGTTTTGCTTCATCATGTCAGTGTTGAATAGAGAATATGTGCATTTCAATGTACAATGCATCTGGATAATTGTCAACCTTTCTATTTTTCTTTCTTCCTTTACCCCAACCCCACATATCCCTTCAAGTTTCCTACTTATATTTTCAGTTATGTATATTGAGTTATATGACTGTATTATTCCACCATTTCCATCTCCATTCTTCTGCCCTACTCCCTTTATGCCCAAATCTCCCTTTTAAGACTGATTTCAACTTCATGGGATTTTGTTAAATATCTCTGCCATTGGTATGTGACTTTGGGCTTGCCATATCCTCTCTTCCATGTTTGACTTACATAAATGAGGATATTTCTACATTTTTTGAATCTCTGAATGTCTGAGTAAGGTCATTAATCTGGGTATCCTTTTCATTTTTTAAATTTCAAATATAATATAAGCTTTGTTTGACTAGTCATTTTCTTAAAATGAGTGATATTCCTGAACACTAATATTTTGGTAACAAATTGAGACTGTAGTAACCTTGATGATAATAGTAACCAATCTATTTTAAGTAGATTGAGATGCAACTAAAGTATTTTCATTATATTTATTTCTTAGTGATCATTTTTTAATGAATAAATGAGACATTTCCATCCAGTTTAGGTTAAGATCGTTAAGTAATGGACTAGATGGTAAGTAAATCCGAAAATGTTTTAGGCTACAGGGGTTCAGGAAAATGTAGGATCAATGGATACTACAGTATTTTTCCTGATAATAGAATTTGAGGGCAAGTTATTTTATAATGGTTCATGTTAGGGAACAAGATAACTTCAGAGGAAGAGTCAGAAAATTTGTGGGAATCAGGGCAATCTGAAACTCATTTCCAGAGTGCAAACTGATTAAAACTAGACTATTTTTCTTAAACATTAGAATTGGACTATCATTAGGGTGAAAGTGAGGTTTCAGTTGCAGCTGTGGTTAGTGTTAGCATTAGGGCAATGATAAGTTTAGTGTAAAACTGAAACTATCTTTGAATAACAAGTCATGTGAGAATTAGGACGAATGTGAAATATGAACCTGCTAATTATATTAAGATTAGGATATGGTTAGTGTGAGGGTTAGCCTCAATATTCCATTTAAGGTTAGGGTTACAAAAATGGCAAGATAATGAGTATAACTACAAACTATTTTTAGAGAGATTAGTTGAATCAAAGTTAGGATGAATAAATCTAATGTATTTGTATGGCTTTTAGAATCCAAAGGCTATTATTATTATGGTTATGGTTACTGTTCTAGTTCAGGTTAGACTTAGGGGTAGGGAAGGGTAAGCTTTAACGTAAAACTGAGAGTTTTCTGCTAACATTTTCAAGTAAAATAATTGTGAAATTTAACAAAAACTACAGAGTTTTCCTGTTCAAGGTTCAATAGGGTTAAATTTAGAGTTAGGTTTCTAGTAAGGTTTAGATATATAGTTAGGGTTAGGAAGTAGAGTATAATTTAAGTAAACCTGCAACTTCTTTTTAGAGATATAGGAGTTCAGTAAAAGTTAAGATCAGTGGAATCTATGATAGTTTTCATGATTTGAAGATTTGAGGTTAATATTCATAATAGGGAACGATTTCAGAGTCCAATTCAGGGAATCTGTAGGATTTGGTGCAAAGTGCAAATAAATCATTTCAAAGACCATGAGTATCTGTTAGGATATATATTCCATTAATTTTAGGATTGGGTTACTATTATCATCAAGGTTACTCTCAGGGTTCTCACCAGGATTAGAGTTAGGATTATGGAAATGGAAGGTTGAGAACTTGAGTGATTTACTTCCTTTGTGTATGTATATGCACTTTTCTAAGGCTAGAAGTCAAGGTTTGGGTTCTATCCCTGAGCATTATGCTGTAGGCTAGCATTCTACCACTTGAGCCATGATTCCACTTCCATCTTTCTTTGGCAGTGAATTGGAGATGAGAGTCTCACAGATTTTCCTATCCAAACTGACATTGAACTGAGATTCCCAGATCTCTGCCTTATGATTAAAGGTAGGATTAAACTCATGAGCTACAAGTGCCATGGAAAGTGCCTGACTTTTATTGATTGTTTTTACTTTTGTTCAAGATCAACATTGAATTCAATATCTGAAAGCATTGCTCACTAGGTAACAAGTTGCCCCTTGAGCCATATCTCCAAAAATGATTATCTTAAATAGCTGGAAATCATTAAATTTTCTTCAGATGATATGTATCATTAGTGTTGTTCTAAAAATTATCCTAACCAAAACAGATTTGTAGACCCTAGATGTGATCTGAGCAGATTCTTATGGTTCGCTTCTAATTTTGGGGACATGATTTTTTAATTATTATTTCAAGTAGCAAAGGAGTTAGTAAACAAGGCAGTTTCTGTGTACAATATACCTTGATCAATGCTAACCCTTTCAACATTCACATCCTTCCTCTATGTACCTCTTCCTTCACTCTTCTTAATTTTGTAGGATATTTACTAGATTACTCTGAGCACTTCCTCCATTTTCTCCTGGTCATTCTTGTACCTTTTCCCCCTTCACCCCTGTTTTGACTAGCCACTTACATATGATCCAGCAACTCTACTCCTAGGCATTTACTTGAAAGAATACAAACCAGGATATAGTAAATATTTCAGCACAACCATGCTTACTGAATCAACCCAGATACCCCTCAAGAGAGAAATGATTCAAGAAAATGTAATACACACACACACACACACACACACACACACACACACACACACACACACACACACACAGAGGAAATCCTACTTACCCATCAGAAAGAGTATTGTACTATTTGTATCTCTCATTTCTCCTTTCTTCTGCCTGGTATCCCATTGTTGTTGTACTGTCCCTGTACTGCAGTAAGTGACACATGCAAAGTGATGTAAAAGATTGTCAGTGTTATCGCCTAGCCATAGATTCCTAAATATGAGTTCTATGCTCATTCTCTTTGTTTATTCATGCCTTTGAGTAGTGATTGCAGTTTCATTTTTACCATTTGCTACACAGAAAAGAGATGAACCACGTGTATATATATATATATATATATACATATATGCACATACATGTATATACATACATACATGGATATTTGTACACATATAGGTATATATTAAATACTTGAATAAAATTTATATTTTTGAGAATTATGGAGCTAACAAAAATCACATGCATTTTACTTCTTAGTCAATTCTTTCAAAGCCTAAATAACTTTGTCTCCTTTGAATACATAATTTTAAAGAGAATATCACCATCTCTAATCTTTCAGTGGCCTTGAAATTAGATGTTCAAATGAGAAAAAGTTATTTAGGCTTTTTGGTGGAAGAGAGGAGTATTACTAGGGTTCTGTTCAGGTGTTCTCTGCTTGCTAGATAGGACTTTATTTTTATAGCAACAAGCAGCTCAATTACTTTTGCCATACTTCTACTCCATTTTATTTACTTGAAGTTTTGAACTTTTTGCCCGGTCTGATCTTAGATTGACTGAATGATCTTAGATTGCTTCTTATGTCTCCCACACAATTAGCTAGGATTGCAGATGTGAACCACTATGGCCAGCTCATTTGTTGAGATGGATGTCTTGGCAGTTTTTTCTCTGGCCTAGCCTCATTTCTGCTTCCTGATCAGCTGGGTTTACAGATGTAGGCTACTCTATTAGGTGTACATGACACCTTTTTTTAAAAGAGGTTTATATTGAAAAATAAAGTATATAGGGGTTATAGTTACATGAGCAAGGTAATGAGTAATTTTCTATTAAGCCTTGCTACCTCCTCCTTTGTTTTCCCCTACCCTTCCTTCCTTCCAACCTGCACAATTACTCCTCCACTCCCACCTTCCCCTCTTCCCTGCCTAAATTGCAAAGTTCCTTTTTCAACATAGTGTATTGTGTATCTCATTGCTACAATGGGTCAGCCTGTATCCCTATTTTAACAACTTGTTTTTTCCCTTCCCCGCCCAAAGCTAGAGAATTGTGTATACAAGATACAGGGCACTGACACTGAATACAGAGAAAACAGGGGTTATACCATGGTGGAGGAACATACAAAGAAACAAAAAAATCAGATGTTATATTATAAATCCCTATCTTGTAGTTCAATTTGCTTAAGAATATCTTATCTGGTCATATGTACATACTATTTGAACTTTTATTCTTGTCCCAGATATATACTACTTATTGCAAATAAGGGAAAGTATAGGACCTATGATTTTTTGGGTCTGACTTATTTCAGTTAATATAATTTTTTCCAAGACTCCACTTAGAGCTCACCCAGATATCCCACTTTTGGGCATTTACCAAATGATCAAAAACAAGAACATACTAAGCTACCAGCACAACTATGTATAATGCAGCATTATTTACAATAGCTAAGATATCAAACGGACTCAGACGCACCTCAGTAGATGAATGGATATATACTTATATACATATGTATGGAATATATACATATATACCTATGTGTATATATATATATATACATATATGTGTGCCACACTTTCTTGTATATATATGCACATACATATATATGTACACATATATGTATATGTATATATCTGTATGTATATACATACATACATATATGTGTATGTATATACATACACATGTATGTATGTATGTATACATACATATATATATATATGTATATGAATTCTATTCCTGCATCAGAAAGAATGACATCATCCCATTTGTTAGGAATTGGAAAGATGTGAAAAAAAATATAGTAAGTGAAATAAGCCAGGCCCAAATATCCATAGGTCCCATGGTTTCCCTTACTTGAAATAACTAATACAGGGTACCATATAATCATATAAGATGCTGTTAAGTGAAATGAACCCCAAGATAGGGACACAAATGATTTTTATTCCACAAGCTTCTTATCTTTATATAATCCCCCACATAAATTTGGAAGTGAGTTGTGGTTCAAGTATAGAGCACCACCAGTTAGGGAAAAAGCTTAAGTGAGAAGGTAAGGTTTAACCACAATATCAGAGTTTGAACCACAATATCAGCACTCAAATAAGTTTATTTCTTTCTTTGAGGTTTTTATTAAATTGCTCAGAAAATAGCAACATTATATTTATGTTTAACAGTAGTATTAAAATCATGTTATATTTATTGATGTTATTCTTTATTTTCCTAAATTTTACTTACTCATTAATAATATCCAGTAATGAAAAGAGATGAATACTGTTTCTCAAGTTTTTATGACAGTTGAGTATATGAATGAAAGATGCATACAAGGAGTTTGTACTGAAAATAGATATTTCAAAGCTCTTCACATAAATAAATTATAGTTGAATAAGCTGTGGACATGTATGAAATAAATTAAAGAAATCACAAGGAAAGATAAGGTATGATTCTGGAAACCACACAATTTTGGAAGAAAGAAAAAGGAAAATATGTAGCTTCTGGTAAGAACTTTGTAACCCACCTATACACTTGATTCCTTATTTCTAGTGGAAGTCATTTCAGTTAACTTTATTTTACAAAGTAAAACATGATTGACATTTGATATTAACTGGCCTCTGTCTCAGGTAAGCTATTATTCTAACAAGGTGCCAGGAACTCATGCCTATATTCCTAGCTACACAGAGGGCTGAGATCTCTAGATCCTAGTTCAAAGCCAATTTGGAGAGGAAAGCTGGTGAGTCGTTTCTTTTCAATTAACCACAAGAAAAGTAGAAGGGGCACTGTGGCTCAAAGTGGCAGCACTAGCCTTGAGTAATAAACCTCAGAGACAGAACCCAGGCCCTGAGTTCAAGCTCTCTGAAATTATTCTTATCAGGATTTCTCTAACTTGTTTAGAAGAATGTTTTAAACTTAGGGATTTTTTATTTCATGTTGTCAGCATTGATTTTTAAGATGTGTAGAGAAAAATTATTTATAGTCAGAACTGGTTTGTATTGTTTTGTATTACACATTGCCTCTACACCCAGAGATCAGCAGTAAAGTAGATGGCCAAATCCTGACTGTTGGTAATGTATATGGATATGTGTTTCTTTTAGCAAAGAAAAAAATTATGAATTGGTAGCCCTTATATATAACACCTTAATAGTAATTATATAATTTCTATTATTACTAGTATTTTTTTGTCAGTTGTGGGACTTGAACGCTAGGCCTGGGCATTTTCCCTCAGTTCTTCAGCTCAAGGCTTGCAAAAGTGCCAGTTCACATTTTCTGACCCTTAAGTTGGAGATAAGGGTCTCACAGACTTTCCTACCAGTGCTAGCTTTGAAAAGAGACCTTCAATCTCAGCCTCCTTAGTAGCTAGGATTACAGGTGTAAGCCACTAGCACCTGGCAGTACAATTATTTTGAAAAAGAAAAAAACCCACGATTGTATCCTTAAAAATTCACAATATGGCAAGTGTATCTGTAACGTAAGTTGTATCAAGGAACCATCGGCAGCAATCATTTTCAGATCTCACTATGTCCTGTCCAATGCCAGATAATATTACATTAATTTATTTTACTTTTTCCTAACAAAGTTTATTATGAATGTACAACAGCACAATTTTCTATGGAGTATAAAGAATTCTTTAGCTCTGGTGCTTGAAATCAGGGCATAGGCACTCTCTCTGAGCATCTTTTGCTTAAGGCTAGCACATTACCAATTGAGCCATAGCACCACTTCCAGTTTTTCTGCTTATGTCATACTGAGGAATCAAATCAAGTGCTTTATGCATGCTACCCTAGCACTCTACTACATTCCCAGTGATTGAGTCTTTTGTTGTTGTTGTTTTAAGATAGCATTTTACTATGTGTCCTTCTGTTGGCCTAAAATTTAGACTAGTCCCAAGCCTACTCCTAAATCAGCCTCCCAAATTCAGAGATTATTGACATTGACCATCACATTCAGCCCATGATTCTTTGTGATACTCTTTTCATATATAGAAAGAGTTATTCTGTCTTCCTTGGATTGGATGGTTTTTGCTGTTAATCACTATTAATCACATTTCTTGTCCTGGTATGTTGCCCCTTCTAGATCAATAGAAATATTTCAGGTTCTGATCTTGAAAATGGTCCTTGCCATCCAACATCACATTTTGTGAAAAGCACTAGCTGGCCTAATGAGCATGGCAGCCAGCTGGAGCTCAGCTATCTAATGGCCTTAGGGTCCAACAATGCAATCATTACTGTGCACTGGATGAAAACTGTCACAGGTAATTTTGATTTATTCCATACAATTCTCAACTACTTGCCATTCTCAGTTTTGTATGCTTTAAATTCTGTTAAACATTAATTACTATTTCGTCATTCTCACAAGTAACATATATGTCTTACTTCAAAATATATTCAAACATGCAAAAAGTTATTGTAGTGCTGTCCACAGTGGCTCATGTTTTAAAACCTAGCTACTTTAGAGGTCAAAAACTGAGGATTCTGGTTTAAAACAGCCCATGCAGAAAATTGTGAGATATTTCTCCCATTAAGAAACCAAAATCCACAAGTTATACTGACATCAAATATAGTGAAAGCAGGGGTTATACTGTGGGGAGCGATATACAAAGCAACAAAGAGATAATCTTATACATGCGTTAGAAACACATGCATGAAAGAAAAAAACATTAAAATACACATCTAAGGGTTCATTTTCCTGACATCACATTATCTGACCTTTTCCGCTTGACTCATACATATACTAGATATTACAAATAAGGGAAACCATGGGACCTATGTTTCTTTGGGCCTCGCTTACTTCACGTAATATAATTTTTTCCAAGTTTTTCCATTTCCTAACAAATGGGGCAATGTCATTCTTTCTGATGGAGGCATAGAATTCCATTGTGTATATATACCACATTTTCTTGATCCATTCATCTACTGAGGGGCATCTGGGTTGGTTCCATATCTTAGCTATGGTAAATAATGCTGCAATATTTTGTAACTCCTCTGTACAGCATGTTCACAAATAAAATAAAATTAAATTAAAAAAAAAAGAAACCAAAATCCAGGGCTGGGAAGGTGGCTCAGTGGTAGAGTGCTTGCCTTGCATGCATGAGTCCCAGGGTTCGAGTCCTCACACCACATAAACAGAAAAAGCCGGAAGTGGTGTTGTGGGCTCAAGCAGTCGAGCGCTCGCCTTGAGCCGAAGAGCTGAGGGATAGAGCCTAGGCCCAGAGTTCAGGTCCACAACCGGCAAAAAAAAAAATCCAGAAGTGGAGATGTGGCTCAAGTAATAGAGTGTCAGTTTTGAGCAAAAAGACTAAGCAAGAATAATATGTCTACTTCTGATTCCATTATTTTCTTATGGAACACTCACACACACTCACACACACACACACACACAAACACACACACAATTTACAAAATATACACATTCTTCTAGACTCTCCTTCTTGAGCAGTACTCAATGCCATTAACTTAATGCATGTTTTCTCTAAATTATTTTGGTAGGGATTAAACTACACTTGTATTATGATACTGCAATTTTTGTACTTTTTGTTTTGCAATTTTTTGGTACTTATGTAAGAAAACAGTGTTTTGTGAAGACTAACCAGAAATAAGTGTGTCGGTAAATAGGTAGGTGGCAGGTAGACTGAAACTTGCATATAATACCACTTGAAATTTTATTTCTCCAATTTTAAATATACATACATATGTACGTGTTTAAAACTTCTGCCAAAATTTTATTTCCATTAACAATGTTCTATTTGTTCCATTATATATATTTATAAAATTTCTTTTCTTTGGAGACAAGATTCTGCAGTTTAGACCAGGCTTTCTTCAACTCCTAATTCTCATGTTTCAGGTTCCTGACTATTGACTGTAACAGTACTTGTGACGGAAACTACAGTCAAACTGTTAGTCCTGGAAAGGATAGATTGGGAAGCCATCTCAAACAGCAATCAAAAAGCTGAGAACTGTGCTCTGGTAAGGTCAAACAGTCAAGGGAAGACAAGGGTATGAGTTATTACCTCGAGTATTTAAGTTAGAGCTGTTGGACACTAAAAGATTAAGAATTTGGAGACGGGATGGATGTCTGCTATGGTTGTAATGACTATTGCTCCCTTCGGCTCTCTAACAAAAAGGGATTTATCATTTTGTATACAAACAATACCTCATGTTAATAGTTGTAACCACAAGCTAGATTGATGCCTTAGTTTGTGGACATACCTGTAGGCACTGACCACCTCCCACCCCTGTAGTAGAATGAATATAAAGCATGTTAAGCAGGATTTTGGGATCCAGAAGCTGGCAATGAGGCTGTGGGTCCTCTGGTGTCTTCTTTCCTATCACTTCCTGTGATTTCTCAGATTTTTGGCCAGGTATCCCATCATCTTTGCTGTTCCATGGTTGTTGTTAGTTACAGTATTGATATTCTGATCACCTCAAAACAAACTATGGAAAAACACCTCCTTGAACAAGATTCAGAAGTGTATAGGAGCACCTCGAAAGATAGCAAACATCAGCAGTCATCCTGTGATTTTCTAGCAAGAAAGTACAATTCAGATGTATCTTTATTTTTAATAATATAAAGAGATGGATAATTGTCTTTTTGTATATTTTGTACTTGATATTGCATAATTTTTCAGAAAATATATACATTGTGAAATAATGTTAATTTATTCATAGGTTACAAAACCACGTCACTGGAGTAATGACCCTAATGTCTTAACTCAGTTGACTGAATCAGATTTAGATGAGTGTGAATTGCCTAATTATGAACATTTCTCCATGAAACTCAACAACATAGAACGAAGTGTGAGGGTCAGGCCATTCCATACCTCTAAGGATTTTACATATGTTAGCGTAATATACACCCACACTGCTCAGCACTAATGGCACATTGTTGTGTCATAATTGTCTTTATATCAGAATTACGCTAGAGCTTAAAGTAGAATGATGGGCTGTACATTTTCAAAGCAAGAGTGATGATCACCCCCTGCAATTATTCTCAGTGGAGAATCCTTCCTATACATTTTACTGACTTAGCTTCTACTCTATGCTTTACCATTATCAGGGAGGGTCACACTGTATCGAGCTACAATACTGCGGCAACCTTACTGCCTTTGAATTTTGCCTCCAATCTTGCTCCCAAGGTCAACTCTGCAACACTAATCACATAGTTAGTGGTCACTCGAACTTTTCAAGCCTGGTTAAAATTTCAGCTATCATTGCTCATTGCCAGGGTTAAAGATCTCACTACTTTAGATGTGTTGTTTATCTTCTTATATTTCCAACACTGCCTTTGAAGTTGGTTTTTGAAGTAGAGCTTTTAGTTTTCATTTGATTTATGGAGGTGTTAGTGATGCCAATTGAACCGCATATATTATAATGTAAGTAATTTGCTGTTTTGGTATATGAATTTAATTTTGGCAGTTGAGGAAGTGAATACACATCACTCACAAAAGTTTATTTATGTGCATTGGTATTGCTTTATTGTGAGCTTCCTAAAAGCCAGTCATGAGAGAACATGTCCCTAATCCCATCACTTCTGTCACTGAGACAAGGCTTGAAATGTCCAGACCACTTGGCTCTTCATAGTGAGAACCTTGCTATAAAGAAGGTGAGATAATAACAAAAAGAGAAATTGAATCTTCCAACAGTTTTGTTATATGTGCTTTACACGTAGCCATTAAGACCACCATAATACTATTTTTTATGACTTCTTACCTACTCTTTTCCTGTTCTGAGCTGTTTTATTTATGGATATCTAAGAAATCATGTAAGAATCATATAAGAAATCTATATAAATCATATAAGAAATCATAAAAAGTAGATTGATAGGGATATATAATCCAAAAGGAATAATTTCAGGAAACTATTAAGAACATAAAATATAATGCACACCTAATATTTTCTCTTTGTTGAAAACATCAGCAGTTTTAGTTTATTTATTCTGATAACAAAGATTATAAACTAAGTTACAATAGTATTCCAAAAGGAACACAGAACTAGAAATATGAAGGGTAGTATTAAAGAATGCTACTGCTACCACTAATAGAGTAAGAATGAAATTTAGGCAAAACTACTTCAGAGTAAAAGCCATAGGACAGCCCTAACATTATTTCTTCGTTTCATATGAAGACAAGACTTTTTTTTAATAAAGACTAATTTTCACAGATATTAATATCAATTGGGTATATATTTCTTAAGGCCTGCAGGAAGGATGCTGTGACCATGTTGATGGAAGTTGACTTCTCTGGGACCTAGTACAAAATGTGCAGACACCATTCCAAGCACTGCACCTGCATTAGTGTAATTTTATGCTTATGACAGTTCTTCAAGTTAGGAAATTAATTATTTTTTATTTTTTATTATTATCTTTTAGTCAGTCATGGGACCTAAACTCTGGGTGCTGTCCCTCAGTTCTTCAGCTTAATGCTAGCAATCTACCACTTGAGCTACAGCACCACTTCCGGCTTTTTCTGTTTATGTGGTGCTGAGGAATCGAACCCAGAGCCTCATGCATGCAAGGCAAGCACACTACCCCTGAGCCACCTTCCCAGCCCTAAGTATTTTATTAAAATCAGAAGTAGGCAACAAGGCCAAACAAATTTTCCAAGTACCTAAGACTGTCCAGATGTAGATCCATAATTCAAATCCAGGTTTTTTACCAGGCATATCTGAGAATATTCTGACCTTTCAAGAGCTATTGAGTAGATGATCTCACATTTTCTTCCTAATTATGGTTATAATGGCAATAACATTGCTACAGAATATAAGTATTTTAAATGAAAGGGTCTGGGTAATGACATTGGAAGTGATTTTTATTCCAAATGAAATAACTGAATGAACATCATTCAGTTTCCACTGTTTATTATTCAAGGAGTAATTGCTTAAGGAGAACAAATCCATGTCAAAGACAGCTGTATTGATGATGAACACAGGCTTTTATCATTAAGTACCTTGAATACACAAGGAATAGTTTGCTATGGATATATAATACAAAATGAATAATTTTTGTGACTAGTTTCTTCCTTGTTGTACCAAAGAAAATTTATTCCCTATTCTAAAACATATATCAATTTAATGGATATTAGTGTTATCAGTATAAAATTGGTGTGCATAATATATGCAATATATTACATAACATAAGAATGATATATATAATATATGAATAATTACTGATATTTTATAACTACTATAAATAATATATGTATAAACTGGTTTTAGTATTATACTGTGAAGGATACAAGGAATGACATCTGTATTTAAATACATGTATTTGTATGTTTTAGTCACATAATTTATTTTTGTGCCAGTACTGAGGTTTGAACTATGCTCTGGATGTTGTCCCTGAGCCATTTCACTCAGAGTGTCTTCATATATCTATCCTCAGATCTAGGCACCTAAGTAGCTGGGATTACAGACATGAGTCATGTTATATTTTTAATTCCATCCATGGCATGTTCTTACATAATTATTTTTGAATGTTCAATTATATTACAAAATTTCATTTCTAAACCAATTCAGGACAAATAACTAATTATTAGATAAAACTATATGTTACATAAAATTCTAAGGACCATACTTTGCTATCCATTTTCAAAGAAATTCCTAGTTTAATTCCTGGACAGACAAGTAGAAAAATTAAATTATGTGTGCATAATATATGTATTTGTATATTACATAACATAAACGATATATTTGTAAAATTTGCATAATTAGTGATATTCTATAATTACTATGAATAATATTTGTATAAAACTGGTTTTAATTTAATACTGTGAAAGATACAAGGAATGTCAACATCCCTATCTTGCCTCTTTTTCAACAGTATACAAACTATGCTACAAACATATATCTTCAAGAAAGCTCACCTTTGTAATCACATATGCACCTTCAAATATTCTCCTCATCATTATAAACATCCTCTAAGATTGGCTACACTTATCCACTAGAATCATCCTACAACAGCAAACACTGTTATACTTTCTGTATAAAGTTGCTCCTCCTCATCTTCATCAACTTCCAGTAACTTCAGTGAAGAGCATTTTCTCCTGCTTTGCCTTAGACGATATCATCCTTTGTTATTTCCCAGCAAAGAAATTGTGGCTTGCAGGCTTGACCATTTGTAAATTCAGAGCTTCTTTGGTTGTGAATTTTTTCCTTTCCTTTCTTGGTGAGAGAGCTGGAATAACAAAAAGCATTTAAGGCAATGTGTTTTAGTGTAAATGAAAACATACTGATTTGAAAATATTAGAAATATTCGTTCTTTTTTATTGTGAAAATACTGTACAGAGGGGTTACAATTACATGGGCAAGATAATGAGTACATTTCTTATGAAGCATTGTAGACTCCTCCTTTGTTTCCCCTTCCCATTCTTCCAAGCCTCCCCCCGCCCCCTACCTAATCCTCCTCCCCCATAAAAGATGTAAAGTTCGTTTTTGACATGACAACTTGTATTTCTCATTGTTGCAACGGGTCCACATTTATCCTTATTGAACCGACTTGTTTTTCCCCTTCCCCTCCACAAATTATACCGACATCAAATACAGTGAAAGCAGGGGTTATACTGTGGGGGAGGGACATACAAAGCAACAAAGAAATAATCTTATAAATGGTTTAGAAACAAATGCATGAAAGAAAAAAAACATTTGAATACATATCTTAGGGTTCATTTTCCTAACATCACTTTTTTTTAATTTTATTTTATTTGTGAGCATACTGTACGGAGGGGTTACAATTACATGGGCAAGATAATGCATACATTTCTTACCAAGCATTGCAGCCTCTTCCTTTGTTTACCCTTCACCTCCCTTCCCAGCCTCCCCCCACCCCCCCACCCAATCCTTCCCCCCCCCCCGCTCTCCCCCCACCGACATTGTAAAGCTCCTTTTTGACATGACAATTTGTACTTCTCATTGTTGCAACAGGTCCACCTGAATCCACTTTTTATCTGACCTTTTCTGCTTGACTCCTACATATACTAGATATTGCAAATCAGGGAAACCATGGGATGCCCCTCAGTAGATGAATGGATCAAGAAAATGTGGTATATATACACAATGGAAATCTATGCCTCCATCAGAAAGAATGACATTGCCTCATTTGTTAGGAAATGGAAAGACTTGGAAAAATTGTATTAAGTGAAGTAACCCAAGCCTAAAGAAACATAGGTCCCATGAAATATTAATTCTTTAAATTCATTTTTCATTCAAACATAATAGGGGTGATTTTCGTGGTGCATGCCTTTAAATCTAGCTATTTAGAAGGCTGAAAACAGAGGATCATAGTTTCAAGCTAGACTAGTTAAATGGACCACGACACACTTATCTTCAACTAAAAACCAAAAAAGCTAAAAGTTGAGCTGTGATTCAAATGGAAGCCTGCCAGCCTGAGCAAAAAGGAAAAGTAAAAGAACCTAGGCTCTGAATTTAACTCATATACTAGCAAACATATTTTATGTATGGATGGTTCCTAAAATATTCTGTGAGTTAATTTGTTGAAACCTGGTCATAGATTAAATATGAGGTGTGAAAAGTATGTAAGTTTGAAATGACTGCCAGCTATTTTGACAAGACAACTAGAAGAGTTAACACTTAATTAAATAGTAACGTGGAATAGGTATGTATATAAATATCAAAGCTCACTTTGGGATCTTTTTAGTTTGTTAAAATCAGTAGCTAGTTGTCAGTAAACAGGATTCTATTAAGGACTTGAATTAAAGAAAAAAACAGAGCTGGAGAGAAAAAAAACAGAAATAATTACATGTATTCAGTGATAACAACCATGAGAATGAACATTACAGAACTAAGCCCTGGGATACACAAATATGTAAAACATGACAAATGAAGAAAAACAGTAATAAGTATGTAATGCAGTCTTATATGGATAGGTAGTTTTAATGTTTAAGGGCTACGAAGTGAGTATGTGATGACCTAAAATTTAAGAAATTGGTAAGGTCAATTATCCCTTGGGCCAAATATAGCTAATAGTTTAAGTAAAACATGGCCACAATATTGTGTCTTGATTTACCAAAGTAAAACAGGTCAATATTTGGAAAGTTATTTTTTGGACATGTGGTTGGTGTGACAATTACTGACGTTTGTTCAAGTGTCAGTAGAAGGGTACAGTTTTAGCACAATGATAGAAATCTTTCAGGGATCTGGTAAATTTTCCCTCTGTCTTCAATTTCCTTTTTTTCTGAGAACTAAAATATCATTACTGGAAGCCAGTCCCAAATTGTGCCTTTTCCAAGTTATCAGATATTCAGTCCATCACATGCCCAAATAATAGAGAATGGGAACAGGTCTACATTGAGCACTCACAGTAGACAGGTCTCTGAACTTTCTCAGGAAGAGCTTTCTGCCATTGTGGGATGGATTGGGGTGGATAATATACAAAACAGACATCATAGATTGAAAGTATTGTGCTAAGTTGACACCTGAGATATTGGATTTTTTAACTGCGTAGTATTGGTTTTCATGAATCAGTTAATCAGATTCTTTACACAATATGATGTTACTAGACTGTGGAATGCATGTTTATTGCATTTACTTTGCATAACGTATTTTGAAATTTGGTATAAATCATTCATCTTTTTTTTTTTTTTGGATATGGATTACTCCTAGTTATCAATAGGGAGGAAATGCCCTGGAACTTTGTAACTTGAAGTCTTATGTTGCCATGTATCATATCCTATTTTCCTTTTACAGAGTTGGTAAAAAATTATATGTAATTTATTTTTTATTTTATTTCTTATCTATTACAGAATTTGAACTCAGAGCCTGGGCACTGCTTCTGATGACTTTTGCTCAAGGTTAGCTCTCTACAACTTCGAGGCACAGAATCAATTTTAGATTTCAATGATTAATTGGTGATATGTGTCCCGCGGGGACTTTTCTCAACCTGGCTTTGAACTGTGATCCTCATATTCCAGCCTCCAGATTAGCAAATATTACAGGCATGAGCTACCTCCACCCGGTTATACGTAATTTTAACTGTAGTTTCTGAAGTGTTTCATCCTACATTGAATATTTTTTCTTACGAGCTTAAGAACAAATATGTAATCTATTCAATTTTGAAAAGTACTGTGTACCTCCCACTTCTTTGTGGCATTTCGGAAATCCAAGTTTCTCTGTGTGTCAGGGTGGATACTTTTGCCTGTAATAAGTATGTTGAACACATAACATCTGGCTACTTACAGAACAAAGGATGTGAAGCTAGAGTAGCCAGATAAAGAACTTCCAGGACAATTCAATGGCAACTCATGTACTCTCTCTGTAGGTGAATAGGCAGCATAGAAAAGAAATTCTTATATTTGAAAGTGATTGAGTGTGTGTGCACATAGGTGTTCACTTATTTATCTGTTATTATAGTTTTAGATATATTCACTAGTATAAAACAATATTTCATATATATATATATATATATATATATGCAATAACAGTTTCCAAAATCCAGGGAAACACCTCCATGGGCATCGCTTTCCTAGGTTGCTCTTTGGGTAATAAGAATGAAACTTGGAATTGTCCTGTGGTAGAGAAATTACTCAGAGATTAAAGCATTTTTCTTTTAATATGTTGCTTGTTCCTAACTCTAAAATTAGGAAGTCTGTTAATATATATGTTATATTATACTATATTTAATATATTATATATAATGTATAATATATTGTTTATTATGAAATATATTTCATATAATACCTGAGAATATTACATATTTATGAGGAAAAATACAACAAACGTATCAGTCCATACTTTCCTAGCCATGATTAGCTTCAGTACAGTTAGGCACATTACATCTCAACAGGAAAATTCTACAGAAGTTCTGATCACCTTGAGCTAGATAAGAATTCCTGTAAAAGAAAAGATATGTTTGGAAGTTTAGTTTAGTTTTTTTTTTTTTGTTTTTATGGCCATTTATGGGGCCTGAACTCTGGGCCTGGGCGCTGTCCCTCACCTCTTCAGCTCAAGGTTATTGCTCTACTACTTGAGCCATAGCTCCACTTCTGGCTTTTTCAGCTTATGTGGTGCTGAGAAATAGAACCCAAGGCCTCATGCATGCCAGGCACGCATTCTACCACTGAACCACCAACCCAGCCCACATTTGCAAGTTTTTGAGAAGAGGAATTTGGCATTTGCTTTGCATCCTTGATTAGTCATGAATAGATATCATTTTGCTCCAAATTTTGTCTCCTTGTAGGTTCCATAAGCAGTTACACATCAGCCTCATTCCATCACATATCTTTAAGTCCTTCTTTTATTTCTTTTTATCATTATTGTTTTGTTGTTGTTGCATTTCTGATGCTGAAGCTTGAACTCATGGCCTAGGCAGTGTCCCGGAGCTCAATGCTAGTGCTCTACGACTTGAGCCATGTACCACTTCTGGCTTTTTCTGTCTGGACATGCTTTGAATCATAATACTCAGATGTCAGCCTCCAGGATAGCTAGGATCACAGGTATGAGCCACCAGTGCCAAGCAAGTTCCTCTGTTTTAGTTATTATTCTAAAAGCCTCCTATCCAATGTCACTCCTAAGATAGTAAATGGACCTATGCCAATAGTTCCTTCACACTCTCATCTCCTGTTATGGCTATGGTGTATCTTTTGCAAATTATATTGAAACTACTTCACTGTTCTCTTCCTAATCCATGATTCTAGATGTGTTAATAATAATTACTTAAATTTAACGGCTATAACCCCTAAATCTCTCAATTATTAATTTCTTTAATTCTTTGAATATGATTATTTTTCAATACAAATATGAGCTTATACTCACCTTCTTGAATTTACCCCTTGGCATGAGCAGTGCCTGGGCCTATTCTACCTCAAATGCAAGAAGTTGGCAAAAGAATAGCCTACCGTATTGCTGCCTAAGAGTCAGGACAAGTAGTTGAGTGCCTAAAAGAAGCAATGCATTCCTGGCATGGGAAGGGGTGGGAGAGACAACAGCCTAGAGAGCAACCTGACAGTCACAATATTTAACAACTTCTCCTTTGGTTGCTATGAATATTGCTGCCATGAACATGTTTGTTCATATTGATTTATATTCTTTCAGTATAGATACAATTTGCAATAATGGTCTTCAAGATATGTGTCTTTTTTGTATCGAGTAAACTTCCATCATGGTCTCCATATGGGTTGCACTAGTTTACAATGCCACACCACCAAACACAGTTCCTGATTTATTTCAACCTCTCCACGAGTTTGTTTATTTGCATGGTGATAGCTATTCTGGTGTGTAAGATGGGATCGCAGTGACTTTCCTTTTTATTTTCCTATGTATTTCCTATATGGATAAGAATCTCAAACATTTCATTTATTTACTAAACACATTGGTAGTTCATTATTGATCAATGTCTTTCTTTTTCTTTTGGTATTTGATCAATTTTTAAGTTTTATAATATTTGATTTTTCCCATTCCAAATACTCACTTTAGTAAAAAGATTTTTTTCATTACAGTGGTGTATTGTTTGGATATTTTGATTTTGTGAAGGCTAAGAGAAATTGATATTGTTCTCTCAGTCAAATTATAAGCATGTAAAAATGAAGTGAACCTGATAAAATGAAGTTCTTTCTGCACATTTTCTCCGGTACAGATTTCTCTGATTTAAGAATTGTATATTTTATGTCATACTGGATGCCTAAATAAGTCTGTGTGTGGATGATTCAGTAAGAATTGCAGAATTCGCCACATAGATTTTGGAGCAAAGGGTTACAGCTGGTAACAGGGCAATGATTCAGAACACAGCTGAGGCTGAAGCTGTGATCCCTTCTACTTGTGTTCAGCCCCCAATCTCTTGTAATACACTGCTCACGTCCATGCAGCGGTTTCTTTTTCTATCCGAAATGTTTCTGGAGCTTCATGTTATTCTTGCCTCCTAGAATGCCAACATGAGGGGAGTGAAAGCAAGCAAGGCAGATGTGGCAGAGGAATTTATTTTTTAAAATTGTGTAAATACCATACAGATGGGTTACAATTACATGGGCAAGGTAATGAGTACATATCTTATCAAGCATTGTGGCGGCCTCCTTTGATTCCCCTTCCCATCCCTTCCCAACTCCCCGCCCCCACCCAGCGGTCCCTCCTCAGACCTCCCTCCCGCCAAAGTTGTAAAGTTCGTTTTTCAACATAACGTCTTGCACTCTCATTGCTGCAATGGATCCACCTGTATCCCAATTTAAATAATTTGTTTTTTTTTTCACTTCTCCTGCACAAAGTATGACAACATCAAGTGCAGTGAACACAGGGGGCATACCGTGGCGGAGGGACATACAAAGCAACAAAGAAATCATCTTATAAATATGATAGAAACAATCACAAGAAAGAAAAAAAAATTTGAGTTCTTATCTTGGGGACATTTAGCCTAACATCAACTTATCTGACAGTTTCTGCTTGTCTCAGACATGTACTAAATATTGAAAATAAGAGAAACCATGGGACCTATGCTTCTTTGGGCCTGGCTTACTTCGTTTAAAAATTTTTTGGTCGGTTTTGGGGTTTGAACTCTGGGCCTGCGCATTGCCCCTCAACTCTTCAGCTCAAGGCTAGCACTATCCCACTTGAGCAACAATGTCACTTCCAGCTTTTACAGTGTCGCTTTCAGCTTATGTGGGGCTGAGGAATCGAACCTAGGGCCTCATACATGTAAAGCAAGCACTCTACCACTGTGCCACATTCTCAGCCCTGGCAGAGGGTTTTTATCTGACGATCCATCACACTTGGAAGCTTCTGGCTGAAAACTCCAGAAAGACAAAAGTGAAGAAACACTTAAGAGAAAATGTAAAACAGAAAGCCACAATGTTCAACCCTAAAACCAGTTTCTAGGATAAGGAGACTCAAGAACTGGTGTCACCTGAGGAGAAAGAGGAAATATTCAGGAAGAATGAGAAGGAAATATTCAGGAAGAATGGGAGGGAATAGAGAGAAAGAGACCTAGACTACCTAGAACTGGGACCTCAATGTGAGCTTAATTTTAATATGGGAAACCAGACCCAAGGATGCAATTTTGATTACTCTCTCTCATGCTACAAAGCCTATTCCAGATCTTCCACTCACCATGGTGTCCATTCTGGGATCCAGACTGATTGCTGGAGGTTCCCAGGGGATGCAAAGAGTGAAAACCAAAGGGCTAAAGCTCAGAAAAGACACATGTCATCACTTCTCACATGTCATTTGTCAAAGTAAGTTCTACAACCAAGCCTGGTATCAATGGGGATGGGAGTAGATATTGAGAGCATTAAAATAATATCTACTATTATTATCATATAATAATCTAACATCTATTATTTCATCAAAGGGAGAGAGATAGCATTTCTCCCTTTTTAGGAGTATGGGACAGGGCATTCTATAGAATCTTCTTCAATTGGGGGCTCTCTGCCGCAGACCGGCTCTGTCGGGACGATGGATGATACTTAGGGGAGGAACCTGGAATGGGGGGGGAGATGGCAAACAGACAACTCACACACATTAGGAGTGGATGCTGAGTGCGATTTAATGCAGAGGATAACAAACTTTTATAGCAAAAGTCTCCATAAGAAATGGCAAAAGATTACACAATCTTGCTGCAGGGCTTCATTCTTGGGTGGTCACCAGCTGGTCGCCTGAAAAGGCAAAAGGTTACACAGTCTTGCTGCAGGACTTCATTCCTGGGTGGTCACCAGCTGGTCGCCTGAAAGGCACTTGTTTCCGGCTTATCTCTAAGAACTATAATGGTTTTCAATGTTTGTCACCATCTAACCATTACCTTATTTCTATAGAGGCCTTAATTGTCCCATAAGATCTTTGCTGTTCCTTCTTTAATAGTAAGGTTACGGAGGCGTAGATCTAGCAAGTCTCTTAGTAAATAAAAGAGAGTAACAGGAAGTTCTTTCTCCTAAGTAGTTATCTCAGCAATTGCCATACATTCTTTCTGTTCTAGCCACGCCTACAGCTTCTTTTAAATCTCTTACAGACAATTCCTTCTGCTGAAGTGACTTCATGAAACCCATTTACTTATGACTTGTCTACTCGCCTAATTAAGAGGGGTTTCAGGGTAGCACTTAACTCTGGTGAGTTAGTCATATTTTTAAGACACTCATCAGATGTTGGAGTCGTCAACACTCTTAAGAAAGAGCTTTGAATAAAGGAACGTTGAGCATGAGTAAGTACAATGAGCAGCAGAAACAGTAAAAGATTAATAGGCACTCTTTTACAGTGAAGAAAAGAAAAGAAAAGCAGAACCACATCTTTCCCAGGGGTTTGCCAGCCTTTCCAGGAGTAGGCCTCTTTGAAGCCCTATTCTCCGAGGTAGACTTCGGTGAAGTCCCAATACTCAGAGATAGGTCTCTGTAAAGCCCCGTTCTCTGAGGTAGACATCAGTGAAGTCCCAATACTCAGAGATGGGTCTCTGAAACCCCATTCTCAGGTCTGAAAGCTGGTTTCCCATGCTAAGCAGACTCCACTGGAGTAGGCGTGGCAGCTCTCTGAATCTTTTCTCTCAAGACTGTGGCTATGAAGTTTCAGAAAGGAGAATTACAATGGAAAAGTGAGTTCTCAAGCTGGGTACTGATGGCTGACAACTATATTCCGAGCCTGAGATCTGAGGATTTTGATTTGAAGTCAGTCTGGGCAGGAAAATACATGAGACTCATCTCCAATTAAAGAAAAAGAGCCAGAATTGGATTTGTGGCTCAAATGTTAGAGCATTAGCTATGAGTGGCGGGGGCGGGGGGGGGGCAGAATCTTGGTCCTGAATTTAAACCCAGGATTGGGGGATGAGAGGAAATGTGTTCTCAGTGCATGAAATCAAGGGTCTATGGTCAACATCACTATTGATGTTAACTTTGGGGTAGAGTTGATCAGTTTTATTCTGGAAATGATTTGTTCCACTCTTCTCTGTCCTGTATTCTTTAAAAGAAATAGCGTTGAGCAATCTATACCTAAGATGTGTGGATTGCACTGAAGCACTTGTTTCATTTTTTTCTACTTACAAAATGATACATAAGTAGTGTACAAAGGAGTTTTAATTTAATATGTCGGTTTGTGAGTCCATCTTGATCGATGTCATCTTTTTGATCATTCTTCTCTTCTCTTTTTTGATCTTGTCTTCTCTATCTCACCCCCTCCATTTACGTGGTCACATTTTCACAAATGTACATTGAATATTATGACTGGATTCTCCCACTGAACCAGTTTGGCAAAGAAATTTCTTCATTGTACATATAAAGAAGATGAAGAGGACTACAAGCCCAAGACAGCATAGCTATTACTTTGCATCGAGATTATTTGACTTACAAAATCTTCACCAAAAGAAGCATTATAAAAAAGAGCATGGCCAGGAACTAGAAGCATCTATCTTTGTGTGTGTGCTGGTTTTGGGGCCTGAGTGCTGTCCCTGAGCTGCTTTGCTAAAGGTTAGTACTCTACCATTTGAGCCACAGTACCACTTCCAGCTTTATGGTAGTCAACTGGAGGTAGGAATCTCATGGATTTTCTATCTTGGGCTCATTTTAAACCACAATCTTCAGACCTCAGTCTCCTGAGTAGCTATGATTGCTGGTGTGAGTCACTGGCAGCTAGCAAAACATCTTAGTTGTCCCAATTAAACATGTGGAGCAATAGGTCATTTGATACTGGTGACACTCAGATAATGATTCCTCTACTTGTTCCTTTCTGTTGTTATTAATAGTGTGATAATGCTTGCTCAGGTTTATATCACTGTGCAATCACTGTTCCATTTTGTTCAGTAAACAACTTTTCAGGACAGGAGAACTGTGAGAGGAGAATATGGGATGAAAATTTTATTTGTACTTCTTTTGGCCTGGCAAAAGCTTCTCAGAATGTTTGCAAGCAGAAATAAGAGTCCACTTAGGCCAAATAAAATGAAAGACACACACCTGACACAGAAGCAGTGCCACAGAAGGACAAATGGGAAAACTCATCCAGGCTCAGAGCGAAGCATCATTAAGAGTTGTTCAGGTGCGTGAAAATTTGTGAAGATTGTCTTTCTAACCATGGAGAGATCATTCAATGCTGGCATTTACAATATGTTCCAGGACTCATATCTGTTTACGTCTGCTTCCTCTGAATCATCTTTGATAAACATGAAACATAATTATGTTTTCTGAATGAGATTTCATCTCTTTCACAAATCAAGTAAGGGTTGTAATGAATGACTTGGATTTCCTGAGAGAAATTCATGTTTGATTCCTTGTTTCTATTAAGCTTATCAACTGAATAACTTTACATTTGTAAGCTGTTATTATAAAAAATATGAAATAATTTTTTTTTATTTTTATAGGAGAAACCCAGTTTCCTTTTCGATAGAAAATATTTATCTGGCTTCCAACGAAAATCTTTACATCTCAGCCTCCAGAGTACATAGGATTGCAGGCATCAAATATTTTTGGTATGGAAAATCACTATGATATAGAACATGAGGAATCAAGAATTTAGACTAATAAGGAATATTTTGAAAACATTAACAAAACTGAAGTTATCACAAACTTGCCTGCATCAGTGAGGAGAAAAATGAGAAAGAATTTACAGAGGCAAAGAATTGGAGACTAAAGAGAAGTGAGTGAATAGTTCTTTGTTAGAAGAGCTACTGAAGATTTCTCTTTAAGAAAATTCAGCTTAATATAGTGGCACATGTCAATAATTCTAAATACTTATGAGCTAGACTCTGGAAAGTATAGTAGGTTTGCAGTTGGTATGGTAAAAGTATAATACTGAGACTTCAATATTTAAAACACACTGGTGACACATGGTGATAAGACAGGCAGAAGTAGGAGGGTCATGGTTTGAGGCCAGCCTAGGCAGTTAATAAGAAACTATCTGAAAATCAATCTAAAGCTAAACAAAGTGCTAGGTGTATGGATCAAGAACAATTATCCAGCAAGTTTGAGGCCCTGAGTTCAATCCCTTCTCCTGAGAAAAAGAGACAAGAAAAAGGAAGAAAGATTATAACACAATTTTCAAGATATTTCCTTTGCAACTTTCTGCTATAATTTCCTTCTTCAATTGCCTTAAAATGTTTACAAAGTCACTTACAAAAATGACTACCATCATTTGGGGAAATCTCAAGGAATTCTTTGCAACCAGCTTTGTAACAGAGCAATTTTGTCAATCAGATTTCAATGAGCTGAAAATGAGAGATAGTGGGCTCATGAAATTGCACTTCATAGCTATGTGTCAGAATGTGAGGAGCTCATAAAGAGGATTTATTTCTTAAGAGAAGAGGAGGATTAAGTTGATTTATCAACTTGAAAAATTACGGTAAATTCTGTTGCTATTTGGTATACAATTTCAAGCAAGGTGTTAAACCAATAAAATTATGGTTGAGATTTTTATAAAAGCTGTAAGATAATTTTTTCATAGATTTTTATAGAAGCTATTCAACAATTGTTGGATAAATCACAATAATGCAAAAATGTGTTCTGTGTCATCTGATGGTGTTACCTATCTCATCTTCTAGGGTTGGAAGAATGTTATCTTCATTTTAAAAATGCAGAAATGGATGCACGAGGAGAGTTGGTGTGTTTCTGAAGGCTAATGTGTAAATGACAATTGAGTTTGAGCAGAACCAGGATCCATGGCTCAGATTTAATTCATGATTTGGAAACCCCGTGACCATACTAATATCTAAAACTCTTGTGTTAGCTGGGTGACATTTTACATGTTTCTTAGAGTAGTCATCTGTTTTTAAGAATTAAAGAATATACCTTGGAAGGTGGTGCAGTGGTTGAGCACTTGACTTACATGCCTGAGGCCCTGGGTTCGATTCCTCAGCACCAAATATGCAAAAAGAAAAAAAGCTGCAAGTGGCATGTGGCTCAAGTGGTAGAGCACTAGCCTTGAGCTGAAGAGCTGAGGGACAGCTCCCAATCCGAGTTCAGGCCCCACAAATGGACCCCCCCCAAAAAAAAAGAATATACGTTTTGTGAAGTATTATGGACAGAACATGAAACAAGAATTCCCTGAATTCTGAAGTTCTTTATGTATTTCCCTTTAAATTATCATTTTTAAGACTCAAGATAGTGAAATTATTAACATTCCTTACATTCCAGAAAGCATTATTTGAACCCATTTGGAAGAATTTCTACAATAGTATTGTAATGTATGGGTTTTTGATGTGCTTATTTGCCTTCTCTCTGTATCTGCTTAATTGGGTTATTTATTGTATGATTCATGTATTAAGAGTTCTTTATATATTATGAATAAAAGCTATTTGACAAGAATTTTATATTTTTCTTCATTGCTTTGTGTTTGAATAGACTACGGGTTTATCTGAGGATGTGCAGGACAAGAATTAAGTCACATAAAGTAGAACGAAAGAGAGAAAAAGGTGAAAAGGATAAGAAAGGAAGAAAAAAGAACAGAAGTTCAGTAGAACTAAACAAAAAACAAAAAGATAATTTAAAAAGAAAAAAAAGAGAAAGAAAACAAAAAAAGAAAGAAAAACACACACATATCCCTAAAATAAAAATTATAAGAGGAAAAAAAGTTACTGGAAAACAATTTTTTTTCAAAAAAGGCAAAAATTAAAGATTAAAAAGAGTTTTAGAAAAGAGAAAAAAAAATTATATAAGGTACCAAAAAAAAAAGAAGAAGAAACTTCTTTGATTTTTTTGGGAGGGGTGGGAAAAATCCTGTATCTCCCTTGTGTCCATAAACAGCCTCTTGTTGGAGTCTCTGGTCTGCTTGTGGTTCTGCTGCTTGGTTGGTTTCTTAAGTCAGTTTGTTCGAACAGGCAGAAAAATGCTCTGCTTTACCCATGATTTTGCGATCCTCCTGCCAGGCTAGTTCAATGGGAGGCAGATCTACTTTGAATATCACCAAAGAGGGGGATGCAGTGATGAGGCTACGTTCTGGGTAGAATTGAGGCCTTTCAACAAACAGTGGCTTTTCCCGGGGGCTAGTTTGTGAAAAACTCACAGAGCCCAGCCTGGAGCCATTCTCAGGGTTTCTGTTTACTGAATTTCAATTGATTGTCGTGGCTGCTAGAGGGAGGGTCAGCCTCTGGGTCTGATTACCCAGTGAAGAAAGCCAGTCCTTGGGCTAGAGCCGGAGTTGGGTGACTTTTCCCTGGGTGGAGCTGAGTCTGGCAAGTCACGCCGCCGTTAAGTTCTTGTGATCTGCTAAATGACTCGTTTTATTCCAAGGCTTGAGTTGGAGCTAGCAGCTCCGCCGAGCTTTGTTGGTATCCAAGATGGAGATCTCAGGTACTGGGAGGTGGAGGGGTGGCCTTCCCTCCTCTGCTCCCTGAGAAGGAGTGAGGATGTTAAGCTTATACTTATGCCGAGTCTTGGTTCCTGGATCATCTCTGGTCTGTGAACTGCAGGATGAAGATGTCTGCTCCTTGTCGGTTCTTGCTGGTGTTGAGTAGATTCCGCTCGCCTGCTGCTTCTGGCTCCTTCGTCCTGGACTCTCTGTGGTTCAGGTATGGTGCCTGCGATCGCTGCTGCCACTGCTGCCACTGCTGCAGCGGCAGCTGGCAAGAGCTCAGATGTGTCTCCTTGACTGGATTTTCCCTCTCTGGCCTGACTGTCTGTACTGTGATGGCATACTTGGTGTGTTCTCTGGCTTAGGACTCTTCACTGGAACTCTAAAACTGCTTTGTATGCAAGAGCTTGTTTAGACTCCAGCTTCTCCTCCGCCATCTTCACGGAACCCCTATGTGTTTGAATAAAAATTAATGACATCTTTGCCTGATTTCAGAGCAACTGGGAATACTTTCATTCTAATGCAGTACTCTTTATCAGATCAAGAATGTTCCCATATAATAATTTTGACAAATTTTACCATTCTGCTAGTTTGAAAAGATAAGATATATTTTAGAGTTACAGCAGGGAATTCCCCTGTGACCAGTCTCCTCTACAGGCATGGAACCCCTCTTTGCAAACTGCTGATCATAATGGAAGCAAATTTTTGTTTGTTAGGAATATCAAATTTTTGACCTATGTACTCAGGATGTTTTCCCAGGAAACAAATCCACAAGTAGAAATTAGATCATCACAGCTGTTTAAAATGGCATTAGCAATATATATTTGTATTATTGATGTGCCATATTGCTATATAAAATAGTTTGCCACATAACAGTTTGTGAAAGAACAAACAAATGAATAACTTAGAATCTGGTATGGCAGTAACCTCTAGATGATTTTCTCATATTTTCAGACTTTTCATAAACATAAATAATAGAAGCCAAATGAGGTGATTTATACCTATAATCCTAGCTACTCTGAAAATAGAAACTTGGATAGTCGCAGTTCAAGGTCAAACTGAAAAACATACAAGAGACCTCCATCTCAATCAATAAAATCTGGGTGTGCCAATGTGTGGATGTCATCCTACCTATTACTGGACATACAACTAGGAATTTCAGTATCTAGGTAGCCTAGGAATAAACAAATGCAAGATTCTATATCAAAAATTATCAAAGCAAAAATTACTGGATGTGGCATGATTCAAGTGGTAAGGTGCCTGCCTGGCAAATGCAAGGCTCTGAATTTGAACCCAAGTACTTACCAAAAAATATTAAAAATAAACATTATGACTTAATTCTCTAAATAATGTATCTGTAAATATTGTATATTCATATAGACTTGATAAAATTATATTGAGGTTAATATGTCACAAAATAAAGTAACTGAAGTGTCCATAAGGTACTTGTGAAATATTAATGTTGTATTTGTGATGTATAATAGAAATACTTAAATAAATTGGAAAAAAATTCAAGGGAATTATGTGTGTTCTTACAACATCATAAAGATCCATACTAACCTCAATATAATTTAATGATATCTAGAAAACAGATGTCAATATTGAATGTTTACATTAAAAACAAGTTTGCTCCCAAACTTGAGATGAAATATTCCTTGCTAATTAGGAGGCAGAGATTTAGAAGACTGATATAATGGACAGTTTTGACAAAAAAATTCGTAAAACAACTACAAAAACAAAGAAAGCTAGATATAGTGTAATATTCCTGTAATCTCACGATGTGGAAGCCATAGGTAACAGATCATTGCTCAAGGGAGGCTTTGCCTGAAAAATAATCTAAAGTGGTGAGAGCCTTAGCAATTTCAAGCACCAGTAGTGCCAAAGGAAAAAGAAAAGAAGAAAACAGAAAATGAAAGGAATGGATAAAAAGAAAATATTTTCTCTTCATTCTTGGTTTCATTTCATTGGATAGAAGAATTGACAGTATTTTGTTTACTGTTTCAGGATTCAGGCCTCTCTAATATAAAAGCATTTATTTCAAGTAAATATTGTATTATTATTATTTATTAACTTATCATTAGACCTTTAGGTTTGGAGATTGAAATCATGGCTTTGTATATATTAGTCTCGTTCTACAACTTAGCTGTACTTAAGCTCTCTTGTATAGTTTTGAAAATTGTTTATGAATTCTTCAATAGTTAGCTATTATACTTTTCATCTTATATTTTCTCTCCCACCTTTTCCCCTATGTATTTTATTTTATGTGTTGAAAACTCAATTTTATCTTCTAAACTTAGAAATTTGCTTTTGAGTTTACAGAGAAGTCAGTTATTTGTGACATATTTTAAAATTATATATAGATATAAGTATTTCATATATATAATTGATTCTTAGAGTTCATTGCAATAAACAACATTTATCTGTTCATATGCACATAGCTATTAAGCCATTGTGATCCTCTCCTAAGAATAGCTTCCCTTGTTCTTGCCATGTGAATGCTTAGAGTGCTGTTAATCATATCCAAGTTTAATTATTTGTCTTTTACTATCTATTGGATTAACTTGTAGATTTATGGGCATATCTAGTTATTAGAAATGAGGAAAACCATGCAGCATATATTTAATTGGATCTTGTTTATTTCACTTAATAACATTCCACCCCCCCCCCCAGTCTTTCCATTTCTTCAGAATTGGGTAATACCATTCTTTCCCATGGAAGCACAGAATTCCATCAATGCAACAGAATTCAAGATCCAGAAATGAATCCACTCCTATAGGCACATAATCTTTAATAAGGAAGCCAGAAACACAGGATGGAAGAAAAACAGCCTCTTCAAAAAATTGGTTTAACTGGCTGTACAAAGAAAACTGAAATTAGATCATTTTATATCCTCCTGCACCAGAATCAATTCCAAATGGATTGAAGAGCTCAATGTAAGTCCAGATGCCTTAGGAATCTTACAGGAAGAGTTAGGGGAAACATGAGGGCTCCTTGGAATAGGTCAAAATTTCCAAAGTAAATCTGGATTAATGGGATTACATCAAACCAAATCAATCATTTGTCAGACTCAAAAGCCATGAAAAAAAGAGATAGTGTAGCACAGATTTATTAGGGAGCAAACCTACAGATAAGAGCCTCAGCCAATGCTAAACCCTTTCTCCCTTTTCTAACTAGGTTATTTATAGTGGGTTTACATGAATATAAGTGTTTTCTGATGGGGATTAGTCAGCAAACAAATAATGCTAAGACAGAGATAGTATGTGAAATGAGTTGTAGCTGGAGAAAGGGTGGCATTAAGGCAGGAGTGTCTAGTTCAAAGACTTGGCTTGGTGCCAGCTAAGTAAGGTATAGCTGCACAAGGGAAGAGGGGTAAAACAGGAGTGGTTATAAACAAAAGCACTGGTCTGAAGCCTGAAAATAAGGACCTCAGTCTGTGTGGACCAAACAGTCTCTAACAATAAGTTTTATTTAAATTAACAAGCACTATTTTAAATTTTGCCGAGTGGGATGGTACATAGTCACAGGCAATTTCTCCTATGTCAGGTAATCCAATCTACTCTTTCACATGTTACCCAGTATCCAGGTTTCAACACAAATGACTACAATGAGATTGTACTAATGAGGCTGTGACTTTTCCCTCTCATGAATCAAAATTCTGTCAAATGATTTCTGTCTTCCAGATGTTTACATATTTCTCAGGATCTTTTTTTACTATTTTGTCTTCATTATTGATAATCATAGTACATTTTGTTGTTGTTGTGTGTATATGTCATTTTTAGGGCTTGAACTAGATGTTTAATGGTCTCCCTTGTATTTTTTTTTCATGGCTGATGACACTCTATCCTTGAGTCACATGCTCACCTTATGTTTCTTGCTGGATAATTGGAGATAAGTTTTCACATTTTATCTGTTTGGAATGACATTGAACTAAAATATTCAGGTCTCAGCCTCCTGAGTTCTAGGATTATACACATGAATGGCTAACACCAATCTTTACTTTACTGTTATTTTAATTATGTGGTAGAGGAAAGTGGAAGTATACTTGTATTAAGTGTACAATTTTCAAATACAAGTTTGAATCAACTTGATATAATATAACTGTTATTAATTTTAAAGTTAAATCAATGAGTGTCACACATTCCCACAGAAATATAATTGAAAGCAAAAGGCATAATTGTTTTCTTAAAACAATCAATGAAACCATAAATTACTTTCACTTTACAAATCACGTTTGATTTAACTTAAATTAGCAGACTTCTTTGAGTAAAAGTAAATATATTAATTGTATACCACAAGAAACAAAGTTATTATAGTTAAGAATAAATATTTCATCACACCCAGAAGATACGTTTTAGTATATTCTCACTAAAAAGAAACGTTACATGCAGAAATTAATGGGTATGATGGAGTTTATCATTACACAATATATAAATAAATGGGATTACCACTCAATACTTTAGAAATATGTAAAAAATAATTATGTATCTAGGAGCCAGTAGCTCATGCTTGTAACTCTAGCTACTAAGGAGGCTGAAAGCTTAGAATCATGGTTCAAAGCCAGCCTAGGCAGGAAAGTCGACGACCCTCTTATCTCCAATGAGCCACCAAAAAACTGACAGTGGCTCAAGGGGTAGAGCACTAGTCTTGAGCTAAAGAGCTGAGGGACAGTGTCCAGGCCCAGATTTCAAGCCCCACAACTGACTAAAAATAAACAATTAAAATAAATATTTTGACATAAATGTTAAAATATCTATTCTAAAAATTTTAAATCCTCACTAGATATACTAGTTTATATAAATATAGAGACTTTTTTTCTGGATTTAGTTGTCATTGAATTTTGTAAATCACATATTTGTCACTCAATTCATATTTGTATGTTTAAATACTTATATACCGTAAGTATAATTAAATGATATGTGTTAGGCAGTGCTGTTTTAGGAATTTCACTTTGCTTTTTAACATTAACCCTTGTACCCTAAAATCGATATACCCTCCAACCTTATCAGAGATTTCATCTCATTGGAGCAAAAAAGTATAAGCTATAATCATTGTTTGGAAAAACTGTAACATTTTACATGAATTTCACTTAGTTTAAGATCCAAAACATTCAAGTCATCTTAACCATGTCAATAATAGCAAAATGTCTTCTGAGCTTTGCAGTCTCTTAAGAGATGAAAATCTTTAATTATACATCTAGTTTTTTCTGCCTAACATCTTATATCTTAGGAAGATCTTTTTGGGTAACCCTCTGTTCCTGATAGAAGACCGCAACAAAGGCAACATAGAAAATACTTGAAAACAATTAAAAAAGCAATCACAGATACTCCTCTAATCACCAGTTTCAATGAGAATATACATTAAAGTATCACGTTTTTGTTGCATTTAAAGAGCAATAATTAAACTTTAATTAGCAATGAAGAAGATAACAGAAAACTGTGTTTGAAGACATCTTGACTTTGAACAATTCAATATAAGCGTAATGGATTTATCTTGTTTTTCCATGGAGTTGCCAAAATAATAGAGACCAACACCCAAAGGCAGGAAAACACCTAAGCCAAAGCAGTAAAATTTTGTCTATAAAATAATCGTGAGGGTGTGACTCTTCCAAAGTCAGGCTTGCAAAGAGGAAAGTGTATTTGCTTTGGAGTGAACAATAAAAAATATAAAAATCCTTTATTAATGTTTTACATATCTTGATTAGAACTTCTCATGTTGGAGAAGAGGAAAGGTATGAAAAATTTCAAGACTGTTTCACTATTCCCGAAGATCATTCTTATTTATCAGCTATAGCCTAGGTTACACTTAGTATCATGCTTGTTTAAATTTAGAAGCATTATTTGTTTCTGGGTTATAAGCCGCAAAGCCTTGAGTATTAATAAAGGTCATTTCCTAAGAGGTGAAAGTTGCTGTGTAAGCAAACCTTAAATATCAAAGACAGCATAGTGGAAACTATTTTCTAGCTATATGACAATCTGTGGTGTAGATTTTGTTTCACATTGTTCCAGGGGACTCATTTTTGTTATCTTCTTTTTCACCATCTAATGTTCCTATAATATTCTATACCATCCTTTGATGACCATAACTTTAGTGGATTCTCTAATTTCTCTGTTTCTGTTTTACCTTTTTTAATTACTTTAGAAATTCTAACTCAACATGACATAAATTATCTTTATAATATTAGCAAACAGATTTCATTTCCATATTCTTACCTTAGCCTTCTACATAATATTGGTACTTAGTGATCCTCAAATATGAAAATAAAGATAGGGAGCTTCTTATTTAGATATTATTTAGTATTTCGAGACTTCATTAATTCAAGGCCCTTAGTAGTATATACATCATACATGTGTACTAAGCTGGTGGCAACTTTTTCTTATTCTCAGAAACTAGGAAATATGGTGTCCCTGTAGTTTCATTAGGAAAAGGCTGTAGTTGAATTAATTTACTAAACCAAATCTGCTGTAAAGTATTTCTACAAGTTATTTGGCTTAAATAATCCGTATTTACCATTTTACAGTTCTAAAGGACAGAAATCTAAAAGAAGTCTCACTAGATTAAAATAGAGACACCCACAGAGCTAAAATATTTTTCAAATGATTCTAATGGAAAAGACATTTATCTCCTGTTCTGCTTCCCAGAAATTCAGAATCTGGGTTGTTATTTTTTCCTTTATCTTCTAATGTGGCATCTTTATATCTTTCTGATGGTTCTTACCTAATCATGTCCCTTTTGAACTACACCTGGGACTTTTAACTACCTTTGAGTATACTTTCCCTATATGATAATTATTCAAATTTGTTCTCCTTAGGTAATGAGAGGTTATTATTTTACAAACATATTATAATACAAATCTACATTTGAAGGATTAGGTATGTGGGAAAGACAGATATTCTGTGAAGGTATTTTGCTATGTACAATGTTTGTGTAGCATTCTTTCTATTCTAACCTATTATCCTTTCATTAACCTGAACAAGATATTTCTTCAATGAAATATAACTAGAAAAAATTTAGTCCCTGAAAGCAATTAATCCTGATTAAAACATTGTCATGTACTAGAAATCATGAATGCCTGAAGCAGTTCTGGAACTATCACATTTTATATATTCTGCATACAATCTTCTCTTTTCAAGAGCATTTGATTGTTATTATTTTGGAATTATGGTTATTATTTATTTGACTGCTATTTTTAAGGAATGCATCACCCAATACTGGTTCTCTTTTCCTAACTTTTTTGGGTCTAATCTATTTTTGAAAGAAAGGCAGCCATTTGAATTACATGAACTGTTTATTGAAGTTGAATCAGCATGGAGAGGAAAGGAAGAAAATTGATGACCTTGTGGGTATATCACATTAAAAATGTATCTACAAGCTATTTATCTTAAAATTGTCTATTTTTCATTATATAAGATTCTGAAATAAATTAGTCTCTCAACTCACACATTGTTAATGCAGTCTTATTTCATGCCTCCCAAAAACAAACACCAAATTACTATTTATTTTTAAATTATCACTTATTTAAAAACATATATTTTTAAAAAATTAGTTGAGGGAAATGGTTTATTAGATATTTACAGTCATGTTCAGACTCTAAGGTGAAAGCCAGAGAGGGGAAAGAATCCTGATTTTATTCTTCCTTGGGCCACTCTGATTTACTTCATCTGTTTCTGAAAGAATGAAATTCTTGATTTGAAGCCTTTTGCTTGATATCCACAATGTGTCATTCTTCCATTATTAATCGAATTTGGAGAAAGGATGAGAATTCACAGTAGAAATAGGAGAAGAGGGAAAGAGAAAAAGAAATCTAGATATTTTATTCTTCCTCGTCACAATCACAAGGTCTGGATAATGATAATGGATATTAGATACAATGCTCTAGAGTGATTAAACCCATCTATAGAAAAGATAACCCTACAAGTGATCACATGGACAATGCTTATTTATAAAATATTGTAATAATTTCCTACAGAAAATGTTATCTATTTGTTAAGTTCTTGGTTAGGATTTGTTTAATTCTGGTGTGCTATAGTCAACTATCATAATGGTATACAAAGATGGTAAGAAACTAACATCTTAATATCACATTGTAATATTAGCATAATTCTGCCTGTGTTATATGTATGAGGCTGTATTTGAGTTTTGCTTCAATTTCACATGCTATATTCTTCCAGTATATAAATTGAAGGAAGACTCCTTCTGAAATATGCTATTTTTATGGCTTAGGGAACACAAGTTAGCTTTTAGACACAGACAATGAGATAGAAATCTTCCCCTAGAAATAATCTTTCTCCAATTCTGGTTCACTTTTGTAAGCTGAAATAACTCACATAACCCATTTTGACATTGCAGGTAGAGGTAAATCTCACCTACAGAAGCTGATGCAACACATAGAGTAATATACCAAGATTTGCAACACTTGAGATAAAGAGAAAAAAAGAGAACTATAATACAAGCAATCATACTTGTGCTCACAGGTCTCTGCAGGAAGGAAGGTATTATGTACCTTTGTTTCTAAAACTACTGAGATCTTCAAATCATGTTTTATATGCTTGGATGTTACAGGAATTAGAGAACATTTTGATACTGAGACAGCATAAAATCTCGAAGAAAGCTGGACTAATCATTTCAATACTACTTTTTGTTCTCCAAGAAAATAAACCATTTTAAGGACAATACTTTATAATTTCTTACCTAGTATCTTTTATTTTCCAGAAATAGATTTTGTTAATATATGTGACTATCCAACAGAATAAATATCTTCATTTATATGCAACTTGTGCAGACAGCAAGTCACTTAGATGTAAGTGTGAGTTCATCAGTAGCACTTTTTCAAACTGCAAAACTTCGTTTAAATAGAGATACAGGTGGACCCATTGTAACAATGAGATATACAAGACGTTATGTCGAAAAATGAACTTTACAACTTTGGTGGGGGAGGGTAGCGGGGAGGATTGTGTGGAGGGACAGGGGGAGGATGGGAAAGGATGGGAAGGGGAATCAAAAGAGGAGGCTACAATGCTTGCTAAGAAATGTACTCATTATTTTGCCCATGTAATTGTAACCCCTCTGAACAGTATTTTCACAATAAAAAATAATATAAAGAAGAAAAATAAATAAATAAAACTGCAAAAAATTTGGACAAGGAGATAATACATATATTTTTTCCATCATCAACTACCAAATCCTCCTTCTTCCTTCCTAAGAAACACACCCAATTAATAAAAAGTCATAGATATTCGGCTCTTGATCTTGAAAATGAAAGCAGAATGTTATGGATGTCTGAGATGATAGTTAATGGTGTTTTACATAGTAATGTCACATGCAACAACCCTATGAGTCCTGCAGGTCTTAACACTACTTCCATAGTGATGTAATAGGAATGTCAGCTTTACTGGATGTAGTATTGTTTTCCACTTCCTTTCCTACCACCTGACCTAAATTATAATACATATTATGGGTGTGTTCTCTTCTTTTTCTGATAAGATTTGCTAAGCGTCTGTCAATCACTTTGATTTTTTCAAAGAATGAAATCTTTGTTGTGTTGATTCTTTCTGTGTTTTTTTTTATTCTAATTAATTTAATGCTGATTTAATTTTAATTATTTGTTTTCGTCTACCCCATTGGGGTTTATTTTACTGCTCTTTTGCAAGGAGGCCCAGATGTCTCATTAAATTTTTGGTTTCAGATCTCTCCAATTTGTTGATGTAAGAACTGAGAGCTATAAACTTGCCTCTGAGTACTGCCATTTCTGTTTCACAGAGGAGCTGGTAGTTTGTATGCTCATTTTTGTTGAATAACATGAACACTTGAATTTCCTTTCTAATCTCTTCCATGAACCAATCGTGATTCAGCAGTGTGTTGTTCTGGGTCCTTGCGTTGTTACAGGACCCTCTTTGGTGGTTTTTAGTGTTGAGTTCTAATTTTATTCCCTTGTGTTCTGAGAGAAAGCAAGGTATAAATTCAATGTATCTGGATTTGGACAAGTTTGCTTTGTGGACTAAAATGTGGTCTATTTTGGAAAATGTTCCATGTGCTGCTGAGAAAACCATGTATTCTGATGCTGCTGGTTGAAATATTCGGTAGGTGTCTGTTAAATCTAATTTACCTATGCAGTTGTTTAGGTCCGCAGTTTCTCTTTTGAGTTTTTGCCGAGTTGATCTATCTAGTGGGGAAAGTGGTGTGCTAACGTCCCCAACAATTAATGTCCTTGGATCTATTTGGGATTTGAGGGAAAGTAGTGTTTCTTGGATAAATTTGGGTGCGCCGTTGTTTGGTGAAAAGATATTTAGAAGGATATATCCCTTAATTAGTTTGTAGTGACCTTCTTTATTTCTTCTCACTAGTTTTAATTTGAAGTGTATTTTATCTGATATTAGTATTGCAACTCCCACTTGATAATGGGGGCCATTTGCTTGGTAGATTTTGTTCCAGACTTTCATATTGAAAATGTTTTTGTTTTTATGAGCAAGACGTGAATCCTGAAGGCAGCAGATGGAAGGATCTTGCTTTTTAATGGAACTAGACAGTCTATTCAGCTTAATTGGAGAGTTAAGTTCATCAATGTTGAGAGATAGGACTGAGAGGTATTAGGGAGTTCCTGCCAATTTACCCACCTTCTTGGGGGCTGAGGCAACTGAGTTCTTCCTATGCTTCTTGGATTCTCAGTTTGGGTTTAGTTTCTTGGCCTTTATTGTGGTCTTGTTGGTTTTCTACGTGTAGGACATCTTTAAGAATATTTTGTAGGGCTGGTTTGGTGGAGATAAATTGTTTAAATTTTTCATTGACCTTGGGTTATGAATGAGAGTTTAGCTGGGTATAGTATTCTTGGTTGATATTTGTTTGTCATTAGGGCATGGCATACATCATTCCAAGGTCTTCCTGCTTGAATTGTCTCTGCTGAGAAATCTGAGGTGATTCTAATTGGTTTCCCTTTATAGGTGATTGATATTTTCTCCTTGACAGCTTTAAGGATCTTTTCCTTGGTCTGAGTTGATCCTGCAAGGATTATACTGTGAGAGTGGGATGTCCTGTTTTGGCCATGTCTATTTGTATTTCTAAAAGCTTCTTGTATCTTAATAGGCCTATCTTTTTGCATGTTTGGGAAGTTCTCTGCTAGGATCCTGTTAAACAAATTTGCTAGACAATTAACTTCTGTTTCTAGGTGCTCCTCTACACCCATTATCCTCAGATTAGGCTTTCTGATGGTGTCTTCCGTGTGTTGAATAGATCTATCGTATTTCCTGGATTTTTCTTGAATGGTTGTATGTTCTTTCTCTATAATATCTAGGCTGTCTTCAACCGCCTAGATTCGATCTTAGGCATGGTCTAACCTACTGTCAAGACTTTCTACTTTGTTATTTATTTCTTTTCCTTCTAGTTGGTTGGCTTTGATGGCTTCCAGTTCTTTGTTAGAGCTTTGTTTTAGATCTTCTATGAACTTATTTACTTCCTTAATTTAATGTTCAGTGTTTATTCTCAAGTCACTTAGTTGATTGGTTATGCTTTCCTTGGACTCCCATTCCTTCTGTTGGGTTCCAGTCAGTGTTCCCTTTGTGGACTTCCTGACTTCTTTCAGCTCTCTGTTTATAGATTCCATGGATGCCTTTAGTGATCTTTGTGTATTCTCATGCTGCTCTCTCAATTCCTGTATCACTCTTTGATTAGCTTCCTTATGTTAACTCAATTCCTGTAGTTCTCTTTGAGTGTTCTCAGCCTCCTAACACCATTCCTGACTTTCTCTTTGTCTCTTCTATGCCAACTCCCGCAATTCCAGTCTATCTCTTTGACTGATCTCAGCCTGCTCACACCATTCTTTTATTTCTCTTTGAGTATTCTCAAACTGCTCATACAATTCCTGTATCAATCTTTGAGTAGCTTCCTCAGGCTCATGATATTCCTGTATTGATCTTTCGTTTGTTTTCTCTCTCACTATCACGCTCACATGAAGTCTTTGCATGTTTTCAATCTTTTCATTTACCATGTTTACCAGTAGTGTTTGCAGAGCTTTTTGGGAGCTCTCGTCTGGATTATTCATTTTCTGTTCTGTCCCCTGATTACCAAGAGTGGGAATTGAGATACCTGGATTTACCATTTTTCTTGTGTTTTTCAGGTTTGTTCTGCCCATTTGGTATGAATGAAACACCAGTTTTGTGCTAGAACACTATCTTAAGGCAAGCATCAACCAAAGTCTGTAGTTGCAAAGTAAAAAGTCTGCAGATACAATCTAGTTCAACAGATATATCTATTGAACATCAAACAACTATGTATTAGTGTGCTGTGAACTGCAAAGAAGATTTTGGCAAAGCAGACATTATTAGGTTAAGGGAGATATGTGGGTAAAAATAGTAATAGAGGGATGTGGAAATGTAGAGGGAGAGTTAACTTGACTAAATACTAATATCTAAGTGGGAAATAGGTTGGATAGAATGATAGTAGAGAGAGAAAAAAAAGAAAGAAAGAAAAAAGAGCAAGAAAAAATAGAAACAAAAATTAAAAATTAAAAGTGAAACATATAAATTATGCAAATTAACAAAGTAATATTCAGAGAAGAACGAGGATAGGATAAGAGAAGAGGAGGGATAGAATGAGATGTGAAAAACTTAAAAATAAAAATGCTTAAAATATCATATAGGTACATAGAAGTAATACTGCTATTAAGGAATTTAAGTCTAAGAGGTTTTGAACTGAGTAATAAATTTCTGGATTAAGTGTGTTCAAAATGGGGGATAATGTCTAATAATCGACTACAGGTATATCTGAGGATGAGCAGAACAGCAATTAAGTCACACAAAGTTGAACGAAAGAGAGGAAAAGTGGAAAGAATGAGAAACAAAGAAAGAAAGGAAGGAAGAAAAGAAGAAAGAAAGAAAGTAGAAAGAAAGAAAAGGATCAAAAGTCTGTAGAGCTAAACAAAAAATGAATAAAAAGAAAAAAAAATCACACGCACACACATATACCCTTAAAATAAAAAGGATAAGAGCAAGAAAAAAAGAGTTAATAAAAAATATTTTTAAAGATAAAAATTAACATTTTAAAAAGTTTAAAAAAATTATATAATGTACAAAAAAAGAATTCTTTGATATTTTTTGGTGGGGATGGGTAGATCCTGTATCTCCCTTGTGTCTGTAACTGTCTCTTGTTGGAGTCTCTGGTCTGCTTGTGGTGTTTGATTTTCCTGTGTCTTGGTTGGTCTCTTAAGTCAGTTTGTTTGAGCAGGCAGAAAAATGCTCTGTTTACCCAGAATTTTGTGATCCTCCTCCCAGGCTAGTTCAATGAGAAGGAGATCTGCTTTGAGTTTCACAAAAGAGGGAGATGGCTGTTTCTTCTAGTTTGGAGATGCTGTGATGAGGCTAGTTTCTGGTAGGGTGGAGGCCTTTTAGCAAACAGTAGCTTTTCCCTGGAGGGCTAGCTTCTGAGACACTGACAGAGCACAGCCTGGAGCCATTCTCAGGGTTTATGTTTACTGAATGTCAATTGATTGTCAAGGCTATTATAGGGAGGGGCAGCCTCTGGCTCTGTTTCCCCAGTGAAGAAAGCCACTCCTGGGGCTGGTGGAGCTTTCTCAGCTGTGCTGGGTCACTTTCCGCTGGGTGTAGCTGAGCCTGGAATGTCAGAATAAGTTCCTGTGACCTGGTAAATTACTTTTGTTTTATTTCAAGGCCTGAGTTGGAGCTAGCTGCTCAGCCAAGCCTTTGTCAGTATCAAAGATTGAGATCTCTGGTAGTGGGGAGGGGAGGGATGTTCTTACCTCCTCTGCTCCCTGAGAAGGAGTGAAGATGTCAGGCTTCTACTCATACCAGAGTCTTGGTTCTTGGGTCGTCTCTGGTATGCAATCTGCAGGATGAAGGTGTCTGTTCCTTGTCAGTTCTTCCTGGTGTTGAGTAGAATCATCTGGCCTGCTGCATCTGGAATTGTTGTCCTGGACGCTCTGTGTTGCAGGTATGGCGGCCAGAGCCGCCACCGCAGCCACCGCTGCCACAGCGGTGGCTGCTGACAAGTGGACAGTTCTGTTTCCTTGCCTGGATTTTCTCTCTCTGGCCTAATTCTGTGTACTGTGATGGCACACTTGGTGTGATTCTCTGGCTTAGGACTGTTCACTGGAGCACTAAAACTGCTTTCTATGTGAGAGCTTGTTTAGCCTCCAGCTTGTCCTCTGCCATCTTCCTGGAACTCCGGTATGTATTTTTATTTTGTCAAGCACTGAGCTTGAACTCAGGTAGTGGCAGTTCTGCCTCAGGTTTGATCACTCTAGGCTGGGGTGCAGCCACTGGACCCATAGCCGAATCTGGGTTCCTGGGTCCCAATGGCTGACAGGAAAAAAAATTTAATGCAAAACAGAAAAAAAACACTGGCAATTTGCAGATGGCTGCCAATTTAACATTTTTTTCTTTGCTAGGTGACCATACTGGGTCTGAATGACACGGTTGAAAAATGTTGGTAACCTGGCATTGCTGAAAGCTGGCAGGCTACCAGGGAAGCCATAGGCCAACACAGCAACATAGGCCCTGTGTTTGAAGCCCGGTCCTGACCCCTAAGAGATCTAAGAGTCTCATTCCTAGTCATAGGAATACCGATGGAAGATTATGAATAGCAAGGTTGAATTAGTTATTTCTGAATACTACTATACAATTAGAGTGATTTTAGGAGGCCAATGGATTTTAATGAATGCTTTTTGACACATTCAAAGAATACTATTAATTACATGTATGCTATAGTTTCAGGACAGTGGTTGATTTAATTAATAATTCATTAAGTCTGAAAACAATAATATTAATTACATGAAGGCATAACAAACACCCAAGAATTGGCAGGAATGTAGCCTATATAGCTGAATAATGTGTAGACATTACCTGCACTCTATAATGATCTATATTTATTTGTGTACTACAATCTGCATATCAGGGAAGAGTTCCGGGAAGATGGCAGAGGAGAAGCTGGAATCTGAACAAGCTCTCGCATAGAAAGTAGTTTTAGAGTTCCAGTGGACAGTCTTAAGCCAGAGAATCACACCAAGTGTGCCATCACAGGACAGAGAGTTAGACAAGAGAGGGGAAGCCAAGGAAACGCATCAGCTGCCGCTCCGGCGGCGGGGTCGCGGCGGCAACCACCGCCGCGGAGTCATACCTGAGACACAGAGAGTCGGGGACGAAGGAGCCAGACGCAGCGGATGAGCGGATTCTACTCAACACCAACAAGAACCGACAAGGAGCGTACATCTTCATCCTGCTGTTTGCAGACCAGAAACGACCCAGGATCCAAGACTCGGCGTGAGTACAAGCCCGACATGCTCACTCCTCAGGGAGCAGAGGAGGGAAGGCCACACCTCCCCCCCCAGCACCGGTGATCTCCATCTTGGATACCGACAAAGCTCGGAGGAGCTGCTAGCTCCAGCTCAGGCCTTGGAATAAAATGAGTCATTTAGCAGGTCACAAGAACTTAACGGCGAAGTGACCTGCCAGACTCAGCTCCATCCAGGGAAAAGTCACCCAGCTCAGGCGCCAGCCATCGGAGTGCCTTGCCTCACTGGGTAACCAGAGCCAGAGGCTGCCCCTCCCTCTAGCAGCCACCACAATCAATTGAAAAACAGAAACCCTGAGAATGGCTCCAGGCTGGGCGCTGTGAGCTTTATCACAAAATAGCCCCAGGGAAAAGCTACTGTTTGTTGAAAGGCCTCAACTCTACCCAGAACCTAGCCTCATCACCACATCCCCCTCTTTTGTCTCTCAAAGCAGACCACCCTCCCAGAAAACTAACCTGGGAGGGGGATCTCAAAATCTTGGGTAAAGCAGAGCATTTTTCTGCCTCTTCCAACCAACTGCCTTAAGAAACCAATCAAGCCACAGGACCTCAAGCTGACCAGAGACTCCAACAAGAGACTCCAACAAGAGATTGGTTGCAGACAAAAGGGAGATACAGGATTCTTCCCCCTCCTCCCCCCCCCAAAAAAAAAATGAAAAGACTTTTTTTTTCTTCTTCTTCTTCTTTTTTTTTTTTGCTTGTTTTTTGTTTTTTGTTACCTTATATATATATATAAATATATATATATATATATATATATATATATATATATAAATTTTTTTCCCTTCTAAAACTTTCATTAATCTTTAATTTTTGCCTCTTCTGAAAAAATAATTGTTTTCCAGTAACTTTTTTTTTTTATCATCTTATGATTTTTATTTTAGGAATACGTGAATGAGAGTTTTCATTTCTTTTCTTGTCTTCTTTCTCTTTTTCTTTCTTTCTTAATTATCTTTTTGTTTTTTATCTAGCTCTACTGAACTTCTGATCTTTTCTTCTCCCTTTCCCATCCTTAAAGTTTTTCACATCTCCTCTATGTCCCTCCCCTTCTCTGAACATATTCACATTCCTCTCTAAATAGACGGTCTTTTAACCTCTATAATAACATTAATTTTTATGTTTCTATTCTTTTTCTGGTCTCTCTTTATTCCCCTTTCCGTCTCTTCTTTTTCTCTCTCTCTCAACTTGCATCCTACCCAACCCATTTCCTGCCCTGTGATTAGGACATAGTTATCTCTCCCTGTGCCTCCCCACACCAATCTATTCCTATTTTTTACCCACATCTCTCCCTAATCCTAATAATTTCTGGTTTTCCAAATTCTTTTCTGCGGTTCGAAGTCCTTTAACATATAGTCGTTTCATGTTGAATAGATGTATCTGTTGAACTAGATTGTATCTGTAGTCTATTGACTGTACAAATGCAAACTTTGGTTGATGGTTGCCTTAAGATAGTGTTCAAGCACAAAACTGGTGCAATCTTCATCTCAAATGGGCCGAGTAAGCCGGAAAAACACAAGAAAAATGGCAAATTCGGGTATCTCAATTCCCAAACTTGATAATCAGGGATTAGAACAGATAAAGAATAATCCAGAGGAGAGTTCCCAAATAGCTCTACAAACACTAATAGCAAACATGATAAATGAGAAGTTTGACAATGTACAAAGGACTCTGTATGAGCGTGATAGGGAGAGAGAGGAGGCATCCAAGAAGTTTATACAGGAATATCATAAGCGTGAGGAAGCTTCTCAAAATCTGATACAGGATTTGCATGAACAACTTGAGAATACTCAAAGAGAAAGGGAGGAATGGCGTGAGCAGGCAGAGAACACTCAAAGAGAACTGCAGGAATCCCACAGAAGGGAGGAAACTAATCAAAGAGTAATTCACGAATTAAGAGACCAGGTAGAGAATACACAAAGATCACTAAAGGCATTCATGGAATCCATTAACAAAGAGCTGAAGGAAGTCAGGGAGACCACAAAGGGAATGCTGAATGGAACCCAACAGAAGGAATGGGAGTCCAAAGAAACCATAACCAATCAACTAAGTGATTTGAGAACAAACACTGAACACCAAATTAAGGAAGTAAAGAAATTCATACAAGACCTAAAACAGAGCTTCAAGAAAGAACTTGAAGCCATCAAAGCTGACCAATTAGAAGGAAAAGAGATAAAAAACAAAGTAGAGAGTCTTGACAGCAGGTTAGACCATGCAGAAGATCGAATCTCAGGGATTGAAATAGCCTAGATATTATAGAGAAAGAACATACAACCATCCAAGACAAGTCCAAGAAATATGATAGGTCTATCCAAAACCTGGAAGACACCATCAGAAGGCCCAATCTAAGGATAATGGGTGTAGAGGAGCACCTAGAAACAGAAGTTAATGGTCTAGGAAATTTGTTTAACAGGATCCTAGCAGAGAACTTCCCAAACATACAAAAAGATAGGCCTATTCAGATACAAGAAGCTTTTAGAACCCCAAATAGACCAGACCAGAATAGGACATCCCACCGTCATATTATAATCCACACAGGATCAACCCAGACCAGGGAAAAGATCCTTAAAGCTGTCAAGGAGAAAAGGTTAATCACCTATAAAGGGAAACCAATTAGAATCACCTCAGATTTCTCAGCAGAGACAATCAAAGCAAGAAGAGCCTGGAATGACGTATGCCATGCCCTCAAAACAAACAACTATCAACCAAGAATACTGTACCCAGCTAAACTCTCCTTCATAACTGAAGGCCAAATAAAAACCTTCCATAGCAAAGAAAAATTGAAACAATACATCTCCACCAAACCAGCCCTGCAAAAGATTCTTAAAGATGTCCTACACATAGAAAACCAAGAAGAACGCAACAAAGTCCAAGAAACTGCACCCAAACTGAGAATCCAAGAACCTTAGGAAGAACCCAGTTTTCACAGCCCCCAAGAAGGTGGATAACATGGCAGGAACTCCCAAATACCTCTCAGTCCTATGTCTTAACGTTAACGGATTGAACTCTCCAATTAAGCGACATAGACTGTCTAGTTGGATTAAAAAACAAGACCCTTCTATCTGCTGCCGGCAGGAGTCACATCTTGCCCGTGAAAACAAACACATTTTCAATGTCAAAGGCTGGAACAAAATCTACCAAGCAAACGGCCCTCATAAACAGGCGGGAGTTGCAATCCTAATATCAGTTAAATAGACTTCAAATTAAAATTCGTGAGAAGAGATAAAGAAGGTCGCTACATACTAATTAAAGGATCTCTCCTTCAGGAGGATATTACAATTCTGAATATCTATTCGCCAAACAATGGAGCACCCAAATTTATCAAAGAAACACTACTTTCCCTCAAATCCCATATAGATCGAAAGACATTAATTGTTGGGGATTTTAACACACCACTCTCCCCACTAGGTAGATCAACTCGGCAAAAACTCAACAGAGAAACCGCAGATCTAAACAGCTGCATAGATCAACTAGACTTAACAGACATTTACCAAACATTTCACCCAGCAGCATCAGAATACACGTTCTTCTCAGCAGCACATGGAACGTTTTCTAAAATAGACCACATTTTAGGCCACAAAGCAAACTTGTCTAAATTCAGAAACATTGAAGTTATACCTTGCATTCTCTCTGACCACAAGGGAATAAAAGTAGAACTCAACACCAAAAGCCACCAAAGAAAGTCCGGTATCACATGGAGGCTCAACAACACACTGCTGAATCATGAGTGGGTCATGGAAGAGATTAGAAAGGAAATTCAAATGTTCATGCTATTCAACAAAAATGAACACACAAATTACCAGCTCCTCTGGGACACAGCAAAGGCAGTACTCAGAGGCAAGTTTATAGCTCTGAGCTCCTACATCAACAAATTGGAGAGATCGGAAACTAGCAATTTAATGACACATCTAAACCTCCTTGAAAAAGAGCAGCAAGATAAACCCCAATCCAGTAGACGGAAAGAAATAATCAAAATTAAGTCAGAATTAAATGAATTAGAATCCAAAAAAAAACTATAGAAAAAATCAACAAAACAAAGAGTTGGTTCTTCGAAAAACTTAACAAAATTGACAGACCCATAGCAAACCTTATCAGAAAAAGGAGAGAACACACCCAAATTAATAAACTCAGAGATGAGAATGGAAACATCACCACGGAAACAACCAAGATTCAGAACATTATAAGGGAATACTTCTCAAACTTTATGCTAATAAGTTTGAGAACTTGACAGAAACGGACCTTTTCCTAGCAAATATTGACATGCCAAAACTAAACCAAGATGAGTTAAACCAGCTTAACAGGCCGATATCAAGCATTGAAATAGAAACAGCAATAAGAGACCTCCCAGCTAAGAAAAGTCCAGGACCAGATGGTTTTACAGCGGAATTTTAAAAGGCCTTCAAAGCAGAGCTCACACCAATACTCCTCCAACTCTTCAATGAAATTGAAAGAGAAAGCTCACTACCGAATATATTCTATGAAGCCATCAACACCCTCATCCCAAAACCAGGCAGGGACTCATCAAAGAAAGAGAACTATAGACCCATTTCTTTGATGAATATTGATGCAAAACTTCTCAACAAAATTTTGGCCAATCGACTTCAACAATTCATCCAAAAAATCATACACCATGATCAAACAGGATTCATTTCAGGGATGCAAAGCTGGTTCAATATACGCAAATCAATTAATATTATTCATCACATCAACAGGAGCAAGAATAAGAACCACATGGTTATCTCAATAGATGCAGAAAAAGCATTTGACAAGATCCAACACCCCTTTATGATGAAGGTTCTGGAAAAATTAGGAATCCATGGAACATTCCTCAATACAATAAAGGCTGTATATGACAAACCTACAGCCAGCATTATACTCAATGGTGAAAAACTAAAGCCATTTCCTCTTAACTCAGGAACAAGACAAGGATGCCCACTCTCTCCACTTCTCTTCAATCTAGTATTAGAATGCCTAGCTACAGCAATAAGACAAGATGCAGACATAAAGGGGATCCAAATAGGGAAAGAAGAAATAAAACTCTCCCTCTTTGCAGATGACATGATCTTGTATTTAAAGAATCCCATAGACTCCACTCCCAAATTACTCAAGCTGATTCAAAACTTTGGCAAAGTAGCAGGTTATAAAATTAACCCCCAAAAATCAATGGCTTTTCTATATGCCAACAATGAGAAAAGTGTGGCTGAAATTAGGAAAGCAACTCCATTTGTAATAGCCCCACAAAAAATAAAATACCTAGGAATTAACTTAACCAAAGAAGTGAAGGACCTCTATGATGAAAACTTTAAAATCTTGAAAAAGGAAATCAACACAGAACTTAAAAAATGGCAAAACCTCCCATGCTCCTGGATTGGCAACATCAACATCGTGAAAATGGCAATACTTCCCAAGGCTATCTACAAATTCAACGCGATACCTATCAAAATTCCACCCTCATTCTTCAAGGAAATAGAGGAGGCAATCCAAAAATTCATATGGAACAATAAAAGACCCCGAATAGCAAAAACGCTCCTCAACGGAAAGAACACTGCTGGAGGAATATCAATACCAAATTTCAAACTCTACTATTAAGCCATAGTAATCAAAACAGCTTGGTATTGGCATAACAACAGACCTCAGGACCAATGGAATAGAATTGAAAACCCAGAAATGAACCTACAGACCTATAGCCATCTAATCTTCGATAAGGAAGCTAAAACAATAGAATGGAAGAAAGACAGCCTCTTCAGTAAATGGTGCTGGCAAAATTGGTTAACTACATGTAGAAAACTAAAGCTAGATCCTTATATATCACCCTGCACCAGAATCAACTCCAAATGGATCAAAGACCTTGAACTCAAAGCAGACACTCTGAAAACATTACAGGATGGAATAGGAGAAATCCTAGGTCTCCTTGGCTCAGGTCTAAATTTTCTGAATAGAGACCCAGAAGCACAACAAATCAAAGAAAGGTTGGACAAATGAGATTGCATAAGGTTGCAGAGCTTCTGCAGGGCAAATGACATAGCTGGCAAGATCAATAGAAAGCCCACCGATTGGGAGAAGATCTTTACTAGCCATACAAGGGACAAGGGTCTCATATCTAAAATATACTTGGAACTCAAAAAATTAAAACACCCAAAAACAAATCCTCAAAGAAACAACTGCCCAATAAATAAGTGGGCGAAAGACTTAAAGAGAAGCTTCTCTGAAGAAGAAAGGAGAATGGCCAATAGAAGAAATGTTCAACATCCCTAGCCATAAAAGAAATGCAAATCAAAACAACATTGAGATATCACCTCACTCCAGTTAGAACAGCAAAAATCAAGAACTCTAACAACAACAGATGCTGGAGGGGATGTGGACAGAAAGGAACCTTACTTCATTGTTGGTGGGAATGTAAACTTGTTCAACCACTTTGGAAAGCAGTATGGAGGTTCCTCAAAAGACTTCACATAGATCTCCCCTATGATCCAGCAATCCCACTTTTGGGCATTTACCCAAATGTTTACAAACAAGACAACACTAAAGCTACCAGCACAACTATGTTTATTGCAGCATTATTTACCATAGCTAAGATATGGAACCAACCCAGATGCCCCTCAGTAGATGAATGGATCAAGAAAATGTGGTATATATACACAATGGAATTCGATGCCTCCATCAGAAAGAATGACATTTCCCCATTTGTTAGGAAATGGAAAGGTTTGGAAAAAATTATATTAAGTGAAGTAAGCCAGGCCCAAAGAAGCATAGGTCCCATGGTTTCCTTTATTTGCAATATCTAGTATAGGTATGAGTCAAGCGGAAAAGGTCAGATAATGTGATGTTAGGAAAATGAACCCTTAAATATGTCTTTTAATGTTTTCGTTTCTTTCATGCATGTGTTTCTAACGCATTTATAAGATTATTTCTTTGTTACTTTGTATGTCCCTCCCCCACAGTGTAACCCCCGCTTTCACTATATTTGATGTCAGTATAACATGTGGAGGAGATGGGGACAAACAAGTCGTTTAAGGATTCAGGTGGACCTGTTGCAACAATGAGAAGTACAAAATGTCATGTCAAAACCAACTTTACAATGTCGGTGTGGGGGGGGAGGGGGGTATAATTGGGTGGGGGGAGGGGGGTAAAATTGGGTGGGGGGAGGGGGGAGGCGGGGAAGGGTAGTGAAGGGTAAACAAAGGAGGAGGCTGCAATGCTTGGTAAGAAATGTATGCATTATCCTGCCCATGTAATTGTAGCCCCTCTGTACAGTATGTTCTCAAATAAAATAAAATACAATTTAAAAAATCTGCATATCAATGTGTTCTTATTTTGTCAACTCTTAGGGCTCAATCTCAGGTGCTGGAAATGCTAGTCAGCTTAATATGCTCCAGGCTGGCATGCTGACACTTACCCATTAATGAATTGGGCTTTGTAGACTGTGAGTTCAGATGTGAGAAGCCGAGCGTGAAACATGTTTTCTTTTCTTTGAAAATGCTCGGTGACAGGTAGCATGTATAATTCAGATGCAAATCTATATGCTATGTAATAGGATGTAATAAATGTAAAAAAATGTCGTAGGTGGAAGAATTGTCATTACAATAAATGAAAAACAGATTGAATTAGTAGGGAATCATTCTAGGATAAAATTAGACACAAAAATTATAGGACGCGGATTAAGTTTAATATTTTATTAAGCATTAACAGAATAAAAATTTCATGGAAACACAAATACCTAATAATTGGTAGTAACACACGATGCATAATTTAATAATATATAGGAATATGTCTCATTCTATAAAATACATAATTATAGTAGGAATGTATGTACATATGTGATAAACAATAACAGGATATTGAGTAATTTTAATTAATGCTTTACTAATTGTTAACTGGGACACATCATTAAATGGAGACATAATTTAATGCCTAATAATTGGTAGTAATACTATCTATAATTTAATAATATGCAGACATCTCTCTTTTTGTGTATATAATATTTTTATACAACAATCTCTATCTATTTATATCTCATTCACTCCTGGGGCTCAGTGGTTGAATGTTCACCGAGGAAGCATGAAGCTCTGAGTTCGATTCCTCAGTGCACATAAACAGAAAACCCAGACGTTCTGCTGTCTTTCATTCAATTGTGTGCTAGCCTTGAGCACAAATGCTTAGGAACAGGGTCAAAGCGTATACTCAAGCCCCAGGACTGCCGCCAAAAAAAAGTAGAATGTCTTAACTGCAACTATAGAAGGGCAAGAAGGACAGGACTTCAAATACCTCATCACAGGGCAATCTAGGAGTCTGGACCTGACAGCTTCCACCTAACCTGACTTAGCCAGATGTAAACTGCTGCAACCCAGATCCATGGGTTATCCCCATCATCCTAGTTACCCTGGCTTATCCCCATATCCTGGATGCTCAGGGCCTTTAAAACTTGGCAGGAAGTCTGCTAGAATCTTTGAAATATGGCTTGAAGTGGTAGAGCTCTAGTCTTGATCAAATGTTATTAGAATAGTATCCTCATGTTTTGAGTTCAAGCCCCATGGCTAACCCCACTCCCCCCCAAAAAAACACCACACTAAACCATTAGATGTGAACTTGTGTGGTTTGTGAACTGTTCCTCCAAGAATGGTGATACTGATAAAAAGCACCCTAATTCTAATGAAAGCTTGTGGAATAGAGCTAGTTGCTGAGTCCTTCACAGGGTGCAGTTTGCTGCATCCTGCATTGGGTGCTGTGTGCTGAGTCTTTCAAAGGATGCTGTGTGCTGAGTCATGCAAAGAGTGCAATGTGCTGTGTCCTTCACAGGGTGCATTCTTTCTTCGGGTCCTTATAAGATCTCCACAACTGAGATGATTATGCAGACAAGAATATTGAGGCTCATTTATGTCCCCATGGCAGGGACAAAGATGTATTACTGAAGACTAGTAAGTTGTCTCCTGCAGACAATTGTTTTGTTTTGTTTTTTCTCAGTCATGAACCTTGAACTCATGGTCTAGGTGCTGGCCCTTACCTCTTGGGCTTATGACTAGCGCTCTACCACGTGGAGACATGGATCCCCTTATAGCAGAGGCCACAGCCTAGGGGTCTATAGCTAAGGTTTGTCATCCTGCCTTCTCAGAAAGCTGAGATCTGGGTTCCAAACTATCCCAGACACAAAAGCCTATTATCTCCAATTATCTCCATGAGCCTATTATTTCCAATTCACCACTAAGAAACCCGAAGTGGAATCTGGGTGCTTGTTGCTCATGTCTGTCATCCTAGCTACCCAGGAGGATGAGATCTGAGGATCATGGTTCAAAGCTAGCCTGGGCAGGAAAGTCCTTGAGACACTTAGCTCCGATGGACCCCTCAAAAAGCTGAAGTGGTGTTTGGCTCAAGTGGTAGAGCACAAGACTTGAGGAGAAGAGTTCAAGGACAGTACCTAGGCCCAGATTTCAACTCCTACAACAATAAAGAGAAGAGAGAAACAAACTAACAAACCTAAAGTAGAGGGCTGGGAATGTGTAGAGTGTAGATTGCTTTGCATATATGAATATATGAAACCCTGGGTTTGATTTCTCAGGACCATATCACTAAAAAGAAGCCTGAAGTGTCTCTGTTGCTCAAGTGGAAGAGGGGTATCCTTGTACAAGAGAAAATATGTGCAGTGCTCAGGACCTGAGTTCAACCTCCTGTGCACGCACGGGCTCACACTCACACACACACACACACACACACACACACACACACACACACACACACACACACACACACACACACAGACTAGAAGTGATGCTGTTAGACAAAATGGTAAAGCACCGGGCTTCTACACTGAGCTCATGGTCAGCACCCCAGCCCTGCTTTCAACCCCCAAACATAGCCAGCCAGGGCCCAACTTGGAGAGGTCAAATGTTTCAAAACCTGAAGAGCTTAACAGTCCTAGATGACAGGAAGCTTTGTGATATCAGATATGTGCTTGGATTTCCCAAGCTTCCAGAAACCTAGGAGAGACATCATAGGCCCATCATCGTCCTCAATGAAACATTTCATGGGTTTCAGTGCCCCAGTTGTCTGCCAGAAGGACTGCTGAATTATATTGAGCACTGTATCTGAACACCGGAATATAGTCTCACAATGGCAGGATAAGTGCACAGGACTTGGCCGGCCACGGGAGGTGGCACAAATGGCTTCCTGTCAAACCAGAGCACTGGGGAAAGAAATAGATTGGGCTAAAATTAGACCTTTATCCTGACCTTCGGAGCCCACTCACACTCATTCTCACAATCTGACACAGATGGAGCTGTTTGTTACATAGCTGTACAGAAGTGAGGCCTTTTGTCTGCCTGTCCAGACAATGAGGGAGACTTCTTCCAGCAGGCCTGGGATGCAGAGAAACCCTCAGGCTATACTGGGAACAGTGAGGGGAGCCGCAGAACATGCACTTTCATGAAATCAGTCTCTGTTATGAAATCATTTTATTGGATACAAATTTTCTAGCTTGGTGCCATTCATCGTAACTACTCTGGAGCTTCACCTATAGGAATACATACATACATATACAAAGATATGGAGGTGCAGGTTATTTTTGAGGGGGCAGGTCCTGGTGTTGAACTATGAGCCTAGGCATTGTTCCTGAGATCCTTGTGCTAAAGGGTAGTGCATTAACCTTGAGTCAAAACCACATTTCTGGGTTTTTCTGTGATCTCTTAGAAATAACATTGTCATAGACTTTCCTACGCTGGCTGGATTCAAACTCAGATTGTCTACATCTCAGACTCCTGAGGAGCTCAGATTACAATGAGAAGCCACTGGCACCTTCTTTCTTTTCTTCTTCATTTTTTAATCTGGAAACCTGACTTGTCAACATGGTCATACCAGTGTTATGAATTTATAAGTTAACTACCCAATGTCCATTATAGCTGCTTTCTCTAAGAAGGATTTTCCTTCCTCATCTTAACATCTGTTCATAGGTTTGAAACCAAAAGTGAGAAATGAGTGTCAGAGAATTTCTGTGCAAATGTCCACAGGACATGCCAGCTCTGTCAGTTAGCATTGAGCTACAGCAATTTACTGTCTCAAGATGGGAGGACCAAAAGCTAGAGCGATCCTTATATTGTCTGCCTATAAAATGATCTAATAATTAGGAGTGTAGTGTGTCTCCAACCTTGAGTATCTAGAATATACTAGAAGCATCTTCATGCATCACTTTTCTAGTGTCTCTCGAGATTTAGACTCCAGGTTTGTGTGGAGATGCTCCTTGGTGAATCCCTGAGGAAAGCTGCTTAAAACCTTTTTGAGAGATAGCCCTTCAAAGTCAGCCTGAGCAGGAAGTCTGTGAGACTCTTATGTCCAATAAACCACCAGAAAACCAGAAGTGGAGCAGTGGACCAGAAGGTAGAAATGGAGCTTTGAGAGAGAAAGCCAAGCAGAAGAAACAGGCTAGACCAGGCTGGAAAGCCTGGGAGGCACTTATGTCCGATTAATGACCAGATGGATGGAAGTGGAGCTGTGGTGGTGGTAAAGCCTCAGCCTTGGGAAAAACAGCTGAGGAACGCATCATGCCCTGAGTTTAAGCCATGTGATAGCCTCAAAAACGTTTTCAAAAAGAGAAGGCCACGTTTATGAATCAGTGCCCTACTTACTTATGTGTGTATATTACCTCCCTGAGTTCAAACATACTGTATGCAATGATGCTTCTCTAATTTATTTATTTATTTATTTATTTATTTATTTATTTATTTATTTATTTATTTATTTATTTATTTATGTATGTATTTATTTATTTTTCAGATATGATCCTTGCGCCTACTGCATCATCCTCTTCATGTCAGACCCATTGCTTTCTCTTCCAGGGTTCCAGGCCTGTGTCCTTATATGATGCACACTGAAGATCTCAGCAGTCTTTATTTACATTTTATTATGAGGACAATGCAGGAACAGTCACAAATCAGGCAGGGGTACACAAGATAGGGTTTCTTAGAAGTAACCAGTCTTCAGAAAATTAAACTTGAGGAAGTAAAATGGTAGCATACTTATGTAAAAACTACCATTAAGAAAAATATGAGGAGGCTGGGAATGTGGATTAGTGAGAGAGTGCTTGCATAGCATGCAAGAAGCCCTGGGTACGATTCCTCGGGAGCACATACACAGTAAAGGCCATAATTGGTGTTGTGGTTCAAGTAGCAGAGTGCTACAGACAGTGCCCAGGCCTTAAGTTCAACCCAAGACCTGGCAAAGAGGTACCTAGGTAGGTAGGTAGATAGATAGGAAGAAAGAAAGAAAGAAAGAAAGAAAGAAAGAAAGAAAGAAAGAAAGAAAGAAAGAAAGAAAGAAAGAAAGAAAGAAAGAAAGAAAGAAAGAAAGAAAGAAAGAAAGAAAGAAAGAAAGAAAGAAAGAAATATGATAGTTTAATCTTTGGACGTCAGGAGGAAAGAAGGGAACACTTCCCAGTCAGGAGGCCTTTTGCAGTGTGCCTTCACATAACCACAGAGCAGGAAGACTGTCTCTTTCCCACTTCTCAGGCAACCAAGGGCCCCAGAGTCAAGAGGGCAGAGCTAGGTTCTAAATCATGTGCTTGGAGACAAAATAGAAACAGTCCTGCCTCTAGTTAGTCTGGGGATTTGTATTAATTATGTGGAGAATGAAGGAAGGAGAATGGACTGGCAGAGGTAGAAGGGTCTTCAAATCTGATAGTTGGAGAGTCAAAAACCCACTCCCTAAGACCAGAGAGTAGGGTTTCTCTACTCTGTTACTCCCCTCTCCCCCACTAAACTGGCTGTCTATTGGTAACCTAAAGGTAGCCTGAGGCTCCCTTCACATGAGGGAGGAAGGTTAATTAGTCATTATTTGAAGAGGCCGAGTAAAGCCTGACCCTGGTGTAACTTTAACAAATGTTACAGGTTTTCCCCATTGCTGGTTGTGCCTGGAATAAATGAAGTGGTTTTGCAGCTCACTTCCCTGTTGAGTGTGTACGTTCTGCCTCCTAATCATGTATGCCTGGTCTCTGCACCTAGCCTGGATTTTGAAACTGTTTTCTGTCCTTCAATTACAGAGTTACACTGGAGTTCTTCCTGCTAACAGAGCTAGGGCTTGGATCCTGAGAACTTCATCTGAATCCAGGATAGGTCAATAATGGTTCTTTCCTTCTTCTATAACTCGAGTACTATAAGAACATTTAATGTGCAAGTAAATTCTCATCACCAAGGGAGACACAAGAAGCTATTGAATATCTGACCTTTCAGAAGTGGAAGTCATTTTGTCATCGATTTCCTGCCCTGGCTGGCTTCACCCTGTGATCCTGAGTCCTCAGCCTCCTGAGCTAGGGTGATGGGCATGAGCTACTTGTGCTCTGCTAGGTTCAGAACTGTAATGACATTGACAATACAAGTCAATTGCTTATCAAAAAAGGCTTGTGGAGCATATTAAGCCTTTTAACCTTGGACCTTTAAAAACCCTGTAGGACACAATATTACAATGCTACAGTCTGAGAGGATGGACATATATATGTGCTACACTTGAACCATGAGCTCTGAGTCCAATTCTGGTGTATATCATCTTCCAAAGAATGTTCTCGTAATTAGCAAATAGGAAAAGTATTTTAATTAACCCTCACTCTTTTTCCAGTTGTGTGTCTCGAACTCTAGCCTGGGCACTGACCCTGAGCCCTTCAGCTCAAGGTGAACACTCTAGCACTTAATCCAAAATGCCAGATGGGTTCTTTTGGTGGTTCACTGGAGATAAGAATCTAACAGGCTTTCCTTTGGACTGTGGTCTTCAGCTCTCAGCCTCCCGAGAAGCTACGGTTCCACTTATGAACCACTGGCATCTGGCCTATGGTTTTAGACAGTCCTGGGCTTGATTTTAGGGCCTGGGTACTCTCTCTGAGCTTCTTTTTCTCAAGGCTAGCCACTTGAGCTACTCCATAGCTTCTGGCTTTTTCTGAGTATGTGGCACTGAAGATTCAAACCCTGGCATTCATGCATGCTGAGCAAGCACTTTACCACTAAGCCACATTTCTAGCCCCACCCTCACAATGTTATACCTCACTTGCCTATCTTCAAGAAAAGGCTTCTGAGTATAAATCATCTAAAGAAAACCCGATAGGAAGTTTCCAAAGATAAATAAGACAAAGCTCATACTTGTGAGAGACTCTAATCATGTGAATACTGTGAAAAATGCTTCCATTTAATTATGTATTATGTTTCAACACTTAATCAAATATTAATGAAAATGAGTCAATGTCCTCAATTATTGGGTATAATTTTATAATAGATGTGCAAAATGTAATAAATATTATGTGTAAAAATTACTAAATACAATAATCAATAAATAAATGAATCAAAGGAAAATAAAGTACAAAATCATTCTTTTTCTGTGGGGGTCCGGTTTTGTGGCTTGAACTCTGGGCCTGGGTGCTCTTCCTCAGCTGTTCAGCTCAAGGCTAGCACTCTACCACTTGAGCCACAGCGCCACTTCCGGATTTTTTCTTTTTGCTTATGTGGTGCTGAGGAATCGAACCCAGGGACTCAGGCATGCAAGGCAAGTGCTCTACCACTGATCCACCTGAATCATAATATGAAATTAACATACATATGTAAGTATATATATCATATATTACACATGTATAGAGATTTTTTTTTCCATTTCAGGGCCTTCATTCAGGCCCTGGGAACTCTAGCCTGAATTTCTTTCCTCAAGGACAGTGAGCTTTGCCTTCACCCATGATGCAAAATAGTTATCTGGACGGTGAGCTCAAATCCTAGCAATGGCAGAAATACTGGCCCCAGTTCCAAGACACTGACATAATTTTTTAATGGAAGCAGTTATGTTTATTCAGTTCCATACTGAACATTTAAAAAAGTGTAGAATTTTGTACAGCTATTCATTCAGAGATCCTTCCCTTACCTCCAAAATGCTTCTCTGAGAACTACATTGTTTGTCTTTGTTCGTTTTTTATTGCAAAAATATTTTACAGGAGCAAGGTAATGAGTAAATTTCATATTGAGCATTGTTACCTCCTCCTTTGTTTTCCCCCTACTATACTTTCCCTCCCATCTCCACAACTACCTCCCCCTGCTTAGGTCAGTGACTTAGGTTTCATTTTTGGTTGGCACAAGGTTTGAACTCAAGTAGTAGCAAATCTTCCCTCACATTGCTACAGATTTACCAAGACCCTGAGTTCAAATCCCAGGCTAGGAAAGAAAACTAGCAGAAATTCCAAACTAGGTAGCTTTATTTTTTTTAATTTAGTTAAATAATTATATTTTCTTTATTCTTTTTCCTTTTTTTCTTTTGGCCAACCATGGGGCTTGATCTCAGGTCATGGAAACTCTGCCTCAGCTTAGATCTCTCTCGGCTTGGGTGCAGCCTCCAGAACCATAGCTGATCCTAAGATCCTAGGCCCAGGGGACTTTCTAGAAAAAAAAAACCTGGAAAGTAGAAAAAGTGGCAACCTTCAGGGGGCTGGGGTTTTATTATTTTTTTCTTTGCACAATGACCATCCTGGGTTTGAATGACATGGCTGCAAAGTAGATATGACCTGCCATTGCTGATGGCTTGTGGGCTATCAGTGAAGCCATAGGATAACCTGTGAACATAGGCCCTGGGTTCAAATCCAGTCCTGACACCAATGGCAGGAGATCACAAGAGACTCATTCCTATGCATGGGAATATCCATTGAAAGAGTAGTTCATGCATCCGTCTAGTCTAAAATTGGATGCAATAGTCCTAAAATGCTGATTGATCGTAATGTATAGTTTATTAAGCATTAAAAGAATAATATTCCTTCAATGGTGGTATAATAAATACCTAAGAGTTGGTAGGAATGTAGTAGGTGTCATTCAATCATAGATAGACGGCTCTGGCACTCTTTAACAATATATATTTCTTTGTATATCACCGTCTGCCTATCCATGTATCGCTGTTTTGGCCAAAACTGGGGGTCAATCTCAGCGCGTGGGAACCACTTGACAGCTTCATTGGCTAGAGGCTCCCATGCTCAAGCTCACCCATTCATGAATTGGGCCTGCTAGGCCCTGAGATCAGATTCTAGCACTGCCAGGCATGATGGAGAACACATACATCTAAAATCTAGATTCTATGTGATAGGATGTAAACAATGTAATAAATGGTATAAGTGTCATCAGAGTCAATAAAATAAATGGTAAATAAATTAATAAAACAAGAAATAAAATGAATAAACGCGCCAAACACAATATGGACTGAACATCTGAAAAGAAGTATAAATCCTATTGTTGAGATGTATATAAGGAGTAACTTTTCCAGGACTGAGGCTTGAATTCAGTCCCCCTAGGAGGAGGGAATGGCGGGAGATACTGAGATACTTGCTTCTAGACCTAGGAAGAGTCATGGCATGCGATCTATCTCATCCTTGAATGAGTAGTTTGTGCATGATGCGAGTAGGAAATGATATGCAAGACTCATGTGGTATAGATTATTTGTAAAGAAGAGTTAATGAAGCATGACAATAATGATCACAGACATGAAATGAATGCATCAGAAAATACCCAAATATAGGTACACACAGATTGGATTCCATCACAAGTCACCATCAATCCTACTCTATACAAATATGTACTTATTTGCATTCTACCTTCTACTTATGAATGGATGACTATTGTGCTCCCCACTCTCCCCCCAGGGGGGCTCAAATTCAGGTACTGGGAAGGCCTAGCTTCTTTGTCACTCACAGGCTGTTGTGCTCATATGGACCCATTCACCATTTGGGCCTGCTAGGCCCCGAGTTAAGATCCCAGCCGTGCCAAAAGATTCATCTTGATGTAAGACACCAATGGTTGCATATGTTTTCCTTTCCTGTGCAAGTCTTGGGTCTCAGCTAGGATGAAGAATGCATGGGCCACCCTGTGGTCATGGGAATAAGTTGTTATCCATATCAGCCCAGTTATACGTGTCATTATATACATGAGAAAATACACAATAATCCATGAATAGAATACAAAATAAACACAATATGTACACTCAATGCACGATGCAGTCCCCACACGGATGTGAATATACATCCCATGTTTAAATGATGCATTGAGCACTATTTTGGCCTCCATGTGGCTCGATCTCAGTTCCTGGGAAGAGCCCATCTTCTTAGTGGCTCAAAGTCTGGTGTGATCACGTGGACCAATTGGGCAGTTGGGCCTCCTAGGACCTGAGTTCAAAGCCCAGCAATGCCAAAAATTCACCCTGATGTGAGAAGCCAGTCATTGCACCTGTTTTCCTGTGCTGTGCAAATTCTGAGTCTCAGCCAGCATGGAGAATATATAGGCAAGTGATGTCAGCTTATATTTCCATAATTCATTCATCTGCAATAACAATTTGCAAGACTGGAGATGTGAAGCACTTAGACATGATTTTATTCTCGTTCATTTGGAAGATTAATCTTTAGTCAAAAGGAATGTTTAAAAATGGCTTAGAATTTATTCCTACCAGTTTTTATAAATGGCTTTGTACAATGGTATGTGATTATTTTATTTTACATAGGATGATTTTTTCTACTACCTATAAGTTTTGGAAAAAGAAGAAAACTAAAATTTACTATTTAAAGGAATATGATAGAAATAGAAGACAGATTTTATGTTTGTCAAATCTCTCATCAGTACCCATATTCAAGACTTAAAGTCATATTTCTTACTATGTTAGACAGATAGGGAAAATATATGATAAGGCAACACATGATAAGGCAACTATATTAGTGACTTTAAAATGTACCTTCTTATGTGATGAAATTTACTTTATTAGCTAATATTTGGGTTTGAATTATGGGAGGCTGATCTATTTAACACATTTCTGGAAGGCACCTACTGAACAACACAAATGGTGGGGGGTAGAATTTCTGCACTTTAATGAATGGTTGAACTTGTTTGGTATTAGTGCTGGGTACGTAAATCAACTCTATTGTAACTAGCTCCCTACACTTGAAAACCTTGTAATGTCACTATCATCTACTTGTCAAGTGTTATTTTGGTGAATATGATTTTTAAAAGTTTATTTGAAAAGGAATATACTTTCAGGAGATTAAATGTACGTTACATTGGTTTGAGAATGACATTTTTATACTACAGAACCAAGTTTTACTGAAGTACCAGTGTTTTGAAGCACTAAGGGTCTTCTCAATTAATGTTTTTCTAAATTATATTTGACCTCTAAATCAAGTTTTCCTAGTCTTGGTAGACCAATTACGATCTATCATTCCAGAAACTATTTTTTTGGCTGCACTGAAATTTTTCATTCATCATTAGGAGAAAGGTATTAAAAATAACCTTGTTCATTTGTGATTTTGTTCACTCATATGGACTGGTCATCTGTCAATTGAATGTTTGAATTACAGAACTTTCTCTCAGATTTTGTGATCTCATCTTTCATTTTAACTTGCCTTGCATTTCACAATTGATTACTGCTAATTCTTGTAAGCAATTGGGGCCCTGAAATATTATAGGAAATGAAAAATTGAGATGAGTCTTTAATTATTTTCTGTTGGCATGTTGCCTGGGCCTATGTGAGAAGTCATGCCCTTGTTATCTGATGATGCAGATAACTGGGATCTGTTATCCTAGGACCCGTGGGTCCTGCAGAAGAATAATAGCTTTTAGACATCATATCAGCAAAATTTGGGTATAATCAGTAAGAATGCTTCAGAAATATGGAGAAAAACACTTTGGGACCAGCAAGTTAAAACAATACACAGAGCATCAGACTAAAATCCCTTATAGATTAGCAGAAAACAATACTGTTATTTTACCATGTGTATTCAGAAGACCACGACGACTTAGAAGGTATCACAAGCTTATACTGAAGATATTGCATTGATACTTTTTATATTCTAATATATATTCTAAACCCAATTATTTATATTCCAATCTATTTATGGGAATAAATGTAAATATATTTGTCAAATTATCAATTCTAGTAAGATTCACTGTATGAAATTTAAAATCAGCACATATAAATATAAAATATATAAGTACATATAATATAAAAATTGTTTTGCATTGTTGTATTGTGTTTAGGGAATCAAAGGCAACTCTGTTTTAAAGTATTATTCCATTATCTCTACCTCAGTTTTTGGTAGAGTTAGACTTAAAGCTTTACCATTTGTAGACAGGCAGCCTAGAGGCAAGAGGAAACACTGTGATTAAAACATTACAAATTTAAGGTCTAATATCGAGGAGAAACATATGGACTTCTCCAGGAGCTATTGCAATATTTGGTGATAGAATGTCAGTAGTGTAAGTTCCTGCTTGGTTGGATGATAGGTCAGGACAGTAGGTAATCATGCCTATGAACAATTTTTTCACTTTATTGGCTTTAGCTACTTTTGAAATGATACGTATAATAAACAATTATGTTTTGATAAAATACCTTCCATTCTGAACAATTCTGTCTGAACTGTTTATCTCTCTATGATCCCTTGTAACTAAGATTATTTTTGTTCCAGTAAGACAATCCATGCTGTCAAGGTAAGATATTCTGGTTGGTCTGTTCCTACATGGAAGAAAGGTAAAGGTTCAGTGTCAATGTCTAGTGCGTTGGGGTCCCTGGGTAAGGGTCACAAAATCACCAGGACACAGGGGATGCAGAGTGCAAAGAGCAATTGCCACTGCATGCTGTGCTTTATTGTTAGTGGGTATTTAAAGACTAGCAAGCATAATATTTTCCAAGATTTGGTCAGAAAACATTCACACAAAAGATTTCCACAGATACATTTTTACTTAACCTATGAGAGAATGTCTAGGTATATTATTATCTAAACTATTTTAGAGCAAGCTCAAACCACTTCTCCAATCTCAGGAAAATGCTTGACCAGCTGTTCATCTATGCTTAAGCAAGCAGAAGAGCCACTTCCTCAGCTCCCAGGAGTCTGTGACATGTTTTGAGAAAGGGAGAGGGAACATTTTCCCTCTGTAGCCTGGCGTTCCAAGAGCTTTCCTAATCCCAAACACAGTCCTCAGATAATCCCGAGGCTGGAGCCTGCATCATTCTGCCCCCTCAACATAGACCCTGAGTCTTCACAGTTCAGGTAGACATTTGTCCCAGCAAGTGCTCATTTGGGAAATTTTAAGCTGCAGAAAGTTAGAAGTAGCTCTTAAGCAAGGCTTACTTTGAATCCATTAGCTCCACAAAGCTAACTCAGTTGATAAATAAGTACTTGAAAAGCCACCACCTTTGGACTTAGCTGTAAAGGCTTCAAAGTATGATCAAATTTAAAATGAAAATGACAAAATAGTCATTGACAAAAAAATTGTAAATGTGAGCAATCGACCGAACTATATAAGTTTTTTTCCACTGTACTTAGAGAAATAAGATCAATAGCATTTTTAGGAACAATAAGGGTTCCTTGTTACAAATAGGCAACCATGGATAAATGCCTGTATAAAGATTGTATCATTACTTACTTAAATTTAGAGGATACTACATGCTTCAGCAGCAGGTCTACCCAAATTACAACAATACAGAGATTAACATGGCACTTGCACAAGGATGATATGAAAATTTGTGAAGTATTCCATATTTTTCATTCTTCTGATGCAAGATATGAAAAACAGTTATTAAAAAGTTGATTACAAAAATACAAGTGTAACAATACATGTAATTCATAGAATTAAAGGTTAGTTTGACATCAGTGTATTAAATTTTCACCTTAGAAAGGCCTTTACATAGTATAACCTTTACAAAACTTGAAATTAGATAATATTGCCATTTTATCCCAAAGAAATAAAATAATATAAGAAACTACGAAAAAAAGGAGTCTTAAAATTCTTCTATGTGGAATGCAATCTGAAAGGTCACATTTATCAATGAATCCATACATTATATAACAATGTAGAATTCAAAGTATTATATCTAGGAGAGAATGAAATAGATTATGGATATTACACAAACATAGATATTCTTTTTTCAGAAAAGCACCCGGAACATCTTTAGTTTCTATACTATTCATTTCAACAGATAAGTTAAAATTATTTCTGATTTAAAGAATCACAAACTCTGCAGAAATCATTATAGATGTATACAAACATCTCTTGAATACATTTTGATATCAAAGTCATGCAATTCACTTGGAAGTATACCATGGAATACATAAATATTTATTGTAAGATATTGCTGCTGCTTTGCATTGTGAAAAAAATTTGTAGGGACACCAAAGATGGACTGGCATTTTTGAAATTTAAGAAATCAAACCATTACGACTTAGGAGAACAATTTGTACAGCCTTCGACAACTTCAAAGAGGTAGTGATACATACTTATCCTTTTGGAAATATCAAATGCAGTTTCTTCAAAATTGTTCTTCAGACCTGGTTTGATATAATGGTTCAACACAAGGAGATACAGAGTATCTTTGCTATTTCTATTCCCAGCAGCAAGATGCAAGGAGGTCAAGAGGCCTTTAGTTTGGGGATTGGTATCTGCATCATGATGAAGTAATAAAGAAGCCATTCTGATATTATTCCACATATAAGTACTGTGCAGGCGTGTCCAGGCATTCAGAGTTATTGCATGAATATCTGCCTTGAGCTACCAACTAATGGACAATGTCTAAGTGTCCACTCTAGGCTTCCCAATGAAGAGGGTATACTCATCCTCATCCCTAGAATTCATCTGGGTGGCCATTTTGGAAAGCAGTGTTCACACCACAGTAAGTCGATACATTTCAACATCCCAAAGAAGAAATTTTCTTGGATCCTACTCCATTTTTTTCTTGCAATTGATACCATTCCTCATTTTTCATCTTGTTCCTTGTCTTCGTCAGAATTGCCTAACCAGAGATTTTGAGTACCAGTGGGAATGAGGTGTCCATGTATTTCCCCAATAGTTCACATTGGTTGAACTGGTCAGAAAAAACTGGTGAATGTTCTGCATATGTTTTTTCACCATGATATATTTTGTCTTTTTCCATTTTTACTATTCTAAATTATTCTAACTGGAGAGTAGTGAATTATAGGGAGCAGAGGAAAGATTTTCCTCAGTATTCAAAGGTACAGACTGAAAATCAGGACCAGTGGTGTCTTCATGTGCAGCTTATTCTAGGAAAGAGAAAATAGGAAACAATGCCTTCTATGTAAATGATTTGGGAAATACCATGTTATAGTGTACGAGAACTCACTATTCAACATATGGGATTTATGAGCTTTCTAATAGCTTTCTAATGTTGGTATCCAACATTAGAAAAAATGTATAATGCAGTAATAAAATAGAAGTCCTTTGTATGACTACCTAAATTCTTGGTTTTTTTTTTAAAGACACTTGTTTTCATCTAAAAATAGGCCTATCTATTGTCTTCAGGTGATTTTGATGATTGAAGATGCTTAATGAGAAGTCAAAATGTATTAGTAGTCCTTTGCTATCAATTAAATTTCACTTTTTCTAAATTTCACTTTTTCTTCTTGGAGAATATAATGATCAAAGCAATAGTTCAGAATCAGCAAGCAATAATTCAGAATCATGCGTCAAGTACAAGTGAATCACCAGTAAGTAATCCTCGATTCCATTTTCCACAAAGTTTTGTTACAGATACAATCTGCCTGCCTTCTCTAGCTGCTTTCCTAGCCTGGATCTATTCTTTCATTTTACAGGAAAAGTGTGAATCAACTGATTTCAGTCAGATCTGTTAGTAGAATTATCAAGTATTGAGATTCTTTTTTTTTAAAAATTAGTTGTGGGGCCTGAACTCTATGCCTGGGCACTGTCCTTGAGCTCTTCAAATCAAGGCAAGCGCTCTACCACTTGAGCCACAGCACCACTTCTATATTTTTCTATTCATGTGGTGCTGTTTTGGGAAATGGCAGAGCAGAAAGTGAAATGATGCAACCAAAAATAGAAAAGCAAAATAAATTAGGATAATTATGGAGCAATCATATTGTCTATGAGAACCATAAAACAGAGAGAGGAAAAGAGATACAGATGTGCAATGACCTAGCTAGCCAGAAAATCCATGCTTCTACTCAATTTACAGAGCAAACAAGTTTTTTTTTTTATTTTTTTAAAAAAGATGGAAATAGAATTTATGTATTTACTTGAAATTAGTCAATACATTGTTAGTCGCCTACATAAAGAGACATAGCTTTGACCAAATTACAGATAAGAATCTTAATCCTTGGCCTGGGAAGGTGGCTCAGTGTAGAGTGCTTGACTTGCAGCTTACTACAGTGCAGACACTACTTTCCAAAAAGGCCACTCATATGAATACTATGTATGAGGATAAGTATAATCCTCTTCATCGGGAAGCCTAGAGTGGACACATAGACATTGTCCATCAGTTGGTATCTCAAGGCAGATATTTATCCAATAACTGTGAATGGCTGGACACACCTGCACAGTGCTTATATGTGGAACATATTGCAACAGCACACACACACACACACACACACACACACACACACACACACACACACACACACACACACACACAAACAAATCATCAGATTTCTTCTTAAGTATTTTTTGTGTATGGTCTTAAGAAGAAATTTACATTACTAACTTGAATTTCTGACAGAACAATATAATCACTGTACATCTTCCTTCTATACTCTCAATATTAAATTGCTATCTAAGTATGTGCAATAGATAAGTATAGGAAAAAGTAGGAGCCACACTGGTGGCTCATGTCTTTATTCCTAGCTAATCAGAAAGACAAAATCTGATGATTGTGGTTTGAAACCAGACAAAGAAAAATAGCCCATTAGATTCTGGTTTGAAAGTAACCAGCAAAAGCTAGAAATGGAGCTTTCTTATAAGCAGTAAGATGCTAGCCTTGAGAAAACTAAATCAAAATAAATAACAAATTCTGAGACCAAGCCAGGCCCTGAGTTCAAGCTCTAGTATTAGCACCAAACTAATGAATGAATGAATGAACTAAAAATAAATTAAATGGTCACATGTGCAGAGACAGGGAAAATGTAACCACCGTGGTGAGTGGATTATGAATTATTTTGTAATAAGGCAAATTATCATTTTTCCTAACCACTAATATTTTTTGGACATACTTTGTTTTTTTATTGTGAAAATACTGTACAGAGGAGTTACAATTACATGGGCAAGATAGTGAGTACATTTCTTATCAAGCATTGTAGCCTCCTCCGTTGTTTCCCCTTCCTGTCCCTTTCCATCCTCCCCACCCAATCCTCCCCACCTTCCCTTCTCCCCTCTCCTCCCCACCCCCTGCACGAAAGTTGTAAAGTTCATTTTCAACATAACCACTCGTACATTTCACTGTTGCCATGGGTCTACCTGTATGGACATAATTTGTATCGGTAAATCATGAGTGTCTTCCAGTAGTTCGAATGCTATTAGAACTTAAGTCTCCTTAGAATTAACATATACATTTATGACACTTAGTGAGGACAAATAGGCCTGTATTATATTCAGATTTTCTGAGCTTTCTTCTGGTGCATTTTGTTTTGCTTTCTCATAGGATATCTAGTGAAATATCATAATAATTTGGTTCTCATATCCCTTAGGTTCTTTTCTTTTATTTTTTATTTTTTTGTGAACATACTGCACAGAGGGATTACAATTACATGGGCAAGATAATGAGTACATTTCTTATCAAGCATTGCATATTCCTCCTTTCTTTGCCCTTCACATCCCTTCCCAGATTCCCCCCGACCCCCCCAATCCTCTGCCCCGTCCTCCCTCCCCCCCCCCCCCCCCGGCACCAAAGTTGTAAAGTTCGTTTTCGACATGACAACATGTATTTCTCATTGTTGCAACGGGTCTAACTGTATCCTTAAACGACTTGTTTTTCCACCTCTCCTCTACAAATTGTACCAACATCAAATATAGTGAAAGCAGGTGTTATACTGTGGGGGAGGGAGATACAAAGCAACAAAGAAATAATCTTATAAATGCGTTAGAAACAAATGCATGAAAGAAAAAAAAACATTAAAATACATATCTAAGGGTTCATTTTTCTAATATCACATTATCTGACCTTTTCTTCTTGACACATACATATACTAGATATTGGAAATAAGGGAAACCATGGGACCTATGTTTCTTTGGGCTTGGCTTACTTAACTTAATATAAATTTTTCCAAGTCTTTCCATTTCCTAAAAAATGGGGCAATGTCATTCTTTCTGATGGAGGCATAGAATTCCATTGTGTATATATACAACTTTTTCTTGATCCATTCATCTACTGAGGGGCATCTGGGTTGGTTCCATATCTTAGCTATGGTAAATAATGCTGCAATAAACATAGTTGTGCTGGTAGCTTTAGTGTGGTCTTGTTTGTAAACATTTGGGTAAATACCCAAAAGTGGTATTTTGCCGGGTCATAGGGGAGCTCAATATGAACTCTTTTGAAATACCTCCATACTGCTTTCCAAAGTGGTTGAACAAGTTTACACTCACACCAACAATTCAGTAAGGTTCCCTTCTGTCCATATCCCCTCCAGCATCTGTTGTTAGAGTTCTTGATTTTTGCCATTCTAACTGGGGTGAGGTGGTATCTCAATTTTGTTTTGATTTGCAATTCTTTTATGGCTAGGGAGATTGAGCATTTCTTCATGTTTCTATTGGCCATCCTTCTTTCTTCTTCAGAGAAGTTTCTCTTTATGTCTTTAGCCCACTTATTTATTGGGCAGATGTTTCTTTGAGGATTTGTTGGTGGCGGATTTAATTCTTTAAGTTCCAAGTATATTTTAGATATGAGACCCTTGTCCATTTTATGGCTATTGAAGATCTTATCCCAATCTGTGGCCTTTCTATTGATCTTGCTAGCTATGTCCTTTGCCATGCAGAAGCTCTGAAACTTCATGCAATCCCATTTGTCCAACCTTTCTGTGATTTCTTGTGTTTCCGGGTCTCTATAAAGAAAATTTCGGCCTGAGCAAGGAGACCTAAGGTTTCTCCTATTCCATCCTGTAATGTTTTCAGAGTGTCTGGTTTGACTCCGAGGTCTTTGATCCATTTGGAATTGATTCTTCTGCTGGGTGATATAAAAGGATCTAGCTTTAGTTTTCTACAAGTAGTTAACCAATTTTGACAGCACAATTTACTGAAGAGGTTGTGTTTCTTCCATTCTATTTTTTTACCTCCCTTATCAAATATTAGATGGCTATAAGTCTGTAGGTTCATTTCTGGGTTTTCAATTCTATTCCATTGGTACTGAGGTCTGTTCTTATGCCAGTACCAAGCTGTTTTGATTACTATGGCTTAATAGTAGAGTTTGAAATTTGGTATTGATATTCCTCCAGTAGTGTTCTTTCCATTGAGGATCGTTTTTGCTATTCGGGGTCTTTTATTGTTCCATATGAATTTTTAGAATGCCTCTTCTATTTTCTTGAAGAACCAGGTTGGAATTTTGATAGGTATCTCATTGAATTTGTAGATAGCCTTGGGAAGTATTGCCATTTTCACGATGTTAATCTTTCCAATCCAGGTTCATGAAATGTTTTGCCATTTTCTAAGTTCTGTTTTGATTTCCTTTTCCAAGATTTTAAAGTTTTCATCGTAAATGTCCTTCACTCCTTTGGTTAAGTTAATTCCTAGGTATTTTATTTTTTGAGGGGATATTACAAATGGAGTTACTTTCATAATTTCAGCCAGACTTTTCTCATTGTTGGCATACAGAAAAGCCATTGATTTTGGGGGCTTAATTTTATACCAGTCTACTTTGCCAAAGTTTTGAATCAGCTTGAGTAATTTGGGAGTGGAGTCTATGGGATTCTTTAAATACAAGATCATGTCATCTGCAAAGAAGGAGAGTTTTATTTCTTCTTTCCCTATTTGGATCCCCTTTATGTTTGCATCTTGTCTTATTGCTGTAGCTAGGCATTCTAATACTAGCTTGAACAGACGTGGAGAGTGTGGACATCCTTGTCTTTTTCCTGAGTTAAGAGGAAATGGCTTTAGTTTTTCACCATTGAGTATAATGCTGGCTGTAGGTTTGTCATATCCAGCCTTTATTGTATTGAGGAATGTTCCATGGATTCCTAATTGTTCCAAAACCTTCATCATAAAAGGGTGTTTAATCTTCTCGAATGCTTTTTCTGCATCTATTGAGATAACCATGGGGTTCTTATCCTTGCTCCTGTTGATGTGATGAATTATATTAATTGATACGCATATATTGAACCAGCTTTGCATTCCTGAAATGAATCCTGTATGATATTGGTTTATGATTTTTTGGATGAATTGTTGAAGTCGATTGGCCAAAATTTTGTTGAGAAGTTTTGCATCAATGTTCATCAAAGAAATGGGTCTACAGTTTTCTTTCTTTGATGAGTTGCTGCCTGGTTTTGGGATGAGGATTATGATGTCTGCATAGAATGTGTTCGGTAGTGAACTTTTTCTTTCAATTTCATTGAAGAGTTAGAGGCGTATTGGTGTGAGCTCTGCTTTGAAGGCCTTGTAGAATTCCGCTGTAAATCCATCTGGTCCTGGACTTTTCTTAGCTGGGAAGTCTCATATTGCTGTTTCTATTTCAATGCTTGATATGGATCTGTTAAGATGGTTTAACTAATCTTGGTTTAGTTTTGGAATGTCAACATTTGCTAGGGAAAGGTCCCTTTCTGTCAAGTTCTCAAACTTATTAGCATAAAGTTTTGAGAAATATTCCCTTATAATATTCTGAATCTTGGTTGTTTCTGTGGTGATGTTTCCATTCTCATTTCTGAGTTTATTTATTTGGGTGTATTCTCTTCTTTTCCTGATAAGATTTGCTAAGGGTCTGTCAATTTTGTTAATTTTTTCGAAGAACCAAATCTGTTTTGTTGATTCTTTCTATAGTTTTTTTGGATTCTAATTCATTTAATTCTGATTTAATTTTAATTATTTCTTTCTGTCTACTGGATTGGGGTTTATCTTGCTGCTCTTTTCAAGGAGGTTTAGATATGTCATTAAATTGTTGGTTTCAGATCTCCCCAATTTGTTGATGTAGCAGTTCAGAGCTATAAACTTGCCTCTGAGTACTGCCTTTGCTGTGTCCCAAAGGAGCTGGTAATTTGTGTGTTCATTTTTGTTGAATAGCATGAACATTTGAATTTCCTTTTTAATCTCTTCCATGACCCACTCGTGATTCAACAGTGTGTAGTTCAGCCTCCATGTGTTACCGTCCTTTCTTTGGTGGCTTTTGGTGTTGAGTTCTAGTTTTATTTCCTTGTGGTCAGAGAGAATGTAAGGTATAACTTCTGTTTCTGAATTTAGACAAGTTTGCTTTGTAGCCTAAAATGTGGTCTATTTTAGAAAATGTACCTTGTGCTGCTGAGAAAAACGTGTATTCTAATGCTGCTGGGTGAAATATTCAGTAGATGTCTGTTAAATCTTGTTGATCTCTGCAGCTGTTTAGATCTGTGGTTTCTCTGTTTAGTTTTTGCCGAGTTGATCTATCTAGTGGGGAGAGTGGTGTTTTATAATCCCCAACTATTAATGTATTTGCATCTATGTGGGATTTGAGGGAAAGTAGTGTTTCTTGGATAAATTTGGGTGCTACATTTTTTGTCGAATAGATATTTAGAATTGTAATATCCTCCTGCAGGAGAGAACCCTTAATTAGTATGTAGCGACCTTCTTTATCGCTTGTCACAAATTTTAATATGAAGTCTATTTTATCTGATATTAGGATTGCAACTCCTGCCTTTTTATGGGGGCCATTTGCTTGGTAGATTTTGTTCCAGCCTTTAGCATTGAAAATGTGTTTGTTTTTATGGGCAAGATGTGACTCCTGAAGGCAGCAGATAGAAGGAACTTTTTTTTTAATACAACTAGACAGTCTATGTCTCTTAATTGGAGAGTTAAGTCCGTTAATGTTGATAAAAAGGACTGAGTGGTATTTGGCACTTCCTGCCATGTATCCACCTTCTCGGGGGCTGTGAAAACTAGGTTCTTTCTATGGTTCTTGGATTCTCAGTTTGGGTGCAGTTTCTTGGCCTTTGTTGCGTTCTTCTTGGTTTTCTATGTGTAGGACATCTTTAAGAATCTTTTGCAGGGCTAGTTTGGTGGAGATGTATTGTTTCAATTTTTCTTTGCTATGGAAGGTTTTTATTTGGCCTTCAGTTATGAAGGAGAGTTTAGCTGGGTACAGTATTCTTGGTTGATAGTTGTTTGTTTTTAGGGCATGGGATACATCATTCCAGGCTCTTCTTGCTTTGATTGTCTCTGCTGAGAAATCTGATGTGATTCTAAATGGTTTTCCTTCATAGGTGATTAATCTTTTCTCCTTCACAGCTTTAAGGATCTTTTCTTGGTCTGAGTTGATCCTGTGTGGATTGTAATGTGACGGTGGGATGTCCTATTCTTTTCTGGTCTATTTGGAATTCTAAAAGCTTCTTGTATCTGAATAGGCCTGTCTTTTTGCATGTTTGGGAAGTTCTCTGTTAGGATCCTGTTAAACAAATTTCCTATACCAATAACTTCCTTTTCTATGTGTTCCTCTACACCCATTATCCTTATCCTTATCACTAATATTTTATTTGAACTTTATTGTACAATAAACCCTGAATTTGCCTTGCATGTAAATGTGTGTGTACATGTGCACAAATGTGTGTGTGTGTGTGTGTGTGTGTGTGTGTGTGTGTGTAAGTGTGTGCGGTTGCCATGTTGCTTGCCAATGAGGACAGAGAGAGGCTGAAAAGTACTATTTTGCAATGTTGTTATTTATCAGTGTTCCATACTGTCATTTCAGTGGAACCACCCTTCTGTACATTATATTCATCAAATAATAACATCATCATAATTAAAGCATTTACAACATTAAGTTAGATAAAAGAGATCACTTTCAGCTCTTTGTATATGTTAGGCAAGAAGATACACATATATTTAAGTAGTAAGTTATTGCTGTAAGATGACTGTCAGTACAAAATATGTATTTGACCTCTTAAATTGGCTATACTTTTAAGATATACTCATGGAGTGAGTTTGACTGACTTGACCAAACAGGTATTACACTCTGGTTATTCCTGTGAAACTCAAGGTGGATTAACTCTTTCCGGATTTCTGTTGAAAATAACATTCTTTATAAGATAGTATCTATTCACACTAAGAATAAATCCCATATTTTTTAGGTTTGAATATCCGATCATATTGACTGAAAAACAGTATTGTGTATATGTTTGTTAGCTATACATTGCAAAAACAAATAAACAAAAAAAGCATGTGTCACCTCCAGATTGTGGATGCATTTTAAGTTGTATTTTACATACAAAGGTTTCTTCATTAATAGTACTTTTGTGGAAGTAACTATCACAACTTTAACAAATAAGGCTTTTTGAATATCTTTTCCAATATAAATAACATGCAAAAGCGAGTCTTGCAATTTCTGAAAACCCTTTGAATACTTTAGTGTTATTTCAGTTCATTGACTATACAGCTAAAGACATTTCTAAAATAAACATTGTTAAAATCTGAAAATGTAAGTGGGTATATAGGCTTTTTATGCATCATTTTATCAAAAGACAGTTTTTATGAAACTAAAGTATATAGAATAAAATAATGGAAGTGAATTGTGTGAGCTAATTTTTAGTATAACTTTGTTTTCTATTAGCACAGTCCTTTAAATGTACATGATGAAGTTAAATTATGCACTTTGTGACACTATGCTTCAGTTAGTTTTAGAATCTTTGTAGTTTTAAGAGTGAATTTGTAGTATAAATAAATGTCTTTGGAAATGATTAGGATTAATCTTGTGTTTTGTTTCCTACTCCCAAGAAAAAGAGTTATTTTCAAGTGTTAACAGTTTACAATTGAATCTTCAGTATCATAAATTTTGAACAAATATAGTAGTATTGATGTCTTTTTGGGCGGGGGGAGGGAGTCTGGTAGTGGGGCCTGAACTCTGGGCCTGGGCGCTGTCCTTCAGCTTTTCAGCTCAAGGATAGCGCTCTTCAACTTGAGCCACAGTGCCACTTGCAGCTTTTTTTCTTTTCTTTTTTTAATGTGGTGCTGAGGAATCAAATCCAGGGCTTCACGCATGCAAGGCAAGCGCTCTACCATTGAGCCACCTTCCCAGCCCTTTATGTCTTTTTAAACCAATTGTACTCACAAGTTGGAGAGGCTTTAATTCATTAATGATATGTGAGACTGCATTTTTGGGTACAAGAAAGGTAAAATATTTATCTAGGGTCAAAGGTGATTTTTATATGTCTTACTTTAATAGCATTTTAAAGTAGTACCTTTCTCTCAAAATGTTGGTATAAAAAGCAATCAAAATATTTCTAATGGTAAACAACTTAGTTGAGCTACAATGTGGAAATGATTGTTCCATAAGACCTGCAGTCTGTTTCCATCTGGAATTGGGAGGTCATTCTTTCCGAAATACAGTGTTAAACAGAGATAGGGTCCCCAGGCAGTGCAGTGTTCAGTGAAGGGATAGAATATGATTTCTGCTATTTTGACCTAGAAATCAAGAATGTTATACTTTAGCATTTCCTTTCACCAGGGAGGTATGCACTGATTATGAACTTTGAGTATTCATATTACAGTTCCCTATTTTCTAACAAAGATAAAGTGAAATATTATGAGTGTACATAATAATTCTGGGAAATTTTCCTAGAATTTGTAGACTAAGTGCTGGTATTTTAGTCATAAAATAGAATGAGGTTAATTGATACAGTGGGAGATGAACCTCAGGCTAACACTTAACATGTGTGCAATGTTGTACTAGTAATTCCAACTCTGAAGACTTCAATATCATCATCTGAGAATTAAAAATGTAAATAGTTCCACTTTATGGAATTATTGTGAGGATTAAATTATATACCATTGGTATAGTACTTGGAAAAACAATCAATGATCATTTGGCATATTCTACCTGTTATTTTATCATGTGGTTAATTCTAACATTTTTACTGTGATTTTTAATGTGTCTCTTTATGATGTGCAATGTGATGTATTGATATTCATTGCATTGATCATTTTTCTGTCACTAAAAGGAAAATACCTGCAAAGAAAATTTCTGAGGAGGAAACTATTATATTGACTCATGGTTTAAGAGAACACAGTTTAAGATCAGATGGCTCCATTGTTTTAAATTATATTTTTATTATCATAACTAGTTGCACAAGGGAATTTACATTCAATAAATAATGCTTTTAAGTATAATGGATCCTTATATAACTTTTCCCTGCCTTTCTAAACCTCACCACACTTTAATTTTTTCTAGTTTCATACTATCTGCATTGAATATCATGTCTTCACTTTCTTCCTCCATAACTCTTTTTATTCTTTCCCTTTGACTTCCTCTCACATCTTCAAAGTGATAGTTTCCTGGTATTTATTTTGTTGGATTAAAAGTTCAATTTTATAAAAAATTACATCTTTTAAATACTCCTCTACAAATAGCATGATTTGGTTAATATTGCTGTGTAAAATTGTATAAAGTTCTAGCTTCCAAATATGAGACAGAACATGGGTCCTTTGTGTGTCTAGCTTTGACATTGTTTATTTAACATATTTTTAGATCTATCCATTTATTTGCAAATAACGTAACAGTCTTCATAATGGATAAGTACATTCCACTTATGTATATATGACACACTTTTGCCAACCATCCCTTCGCCAAAGGGCATCTGGGCTGTTTCCATAACTTGGCTACAGTGAAGAATGCAGTAGTGAACATGGTTGTGAAAGTGATTTTACTGTCCTTTTGGAAGAATTCATCACTATCTTTCTGGGAGCAATCCTCTAGCCAGTTTTCCAGAATAAGCACATCCCTCCCTTCATCTCCATCACAACGTATTGCAAGTCCTCAAAAACACACTACCCCATACAGTTTTCAATAAGCTAAAACCACACTGTGCCCATATTCTTTCAATAATTTTTTTTAATTTTTTTAATTTTTTTTAAATTATTTATTTATTTATTTATTTTCCGGTCATGGGGCCTGAACTCTGGGCCTGGGTGCTGTCCCTCAGCTCTTCAGCTCAAGGCTAGCGCTCTACCACTTGAGCCACAGCACCACTTCTGGCTTTTTTCTTTTTTTGCTTATGTGGTGCTGAGGAATTGAACCCAGCGCCTCGAGCATGCAAGGCAAGTGCTCTACCACTGAGCCACCTTCCCAGCCCTCAATAAATTTTTAATAATTACATATAATTTAGTGAGAACCTTCTATGTACTTTTCCTAATGTGGGAATGAGGGACATAACAACAGAGTAAAACTAAGAAATATGTAATTTATTTAGTTATTATATTTAAAATGTTTTTCAGCTCTAATAGCCTCACTTACTATTATTTTAATCTTTATTTGATTACTTCATCTAGCCCCTAAATTATAACAGGTGAGTTAAAAACAAAGGCAAAAAGTGTGGTTTGATTTTGACACTCATGTGTGAGGATGCACAATATGGGCAAAGAGATGGATTGGAATTAATAGCAATTATCCATTTTGTTAATGTAGAGATGGTTTTCCCAAACTGATTCTCACAATTCATATTCCATTCAACAAAAAGAAACGTGTAACAATTACCTTTGTTTTGCTCCTTATTAACTTTTGTTTCCATTATACTTTTAATGAAGGATGATTTCATAAATCTACTTTAGATGCAAAAATATTTTAATGTAGCCAGGTGCTGGTGGCTCACGCCTGTAATCCTAGCTACTCAGGAGGCTGAGATCTGAGGATCGCGGTTCAAAGCAAGCCCTGGCAGGAGAGACCGTGAGACTCCTATCTCCAATAAACCACCAGAAAACCGGAAGTGGCGCTGTAGCTCAAGTGGTAGAGTGCTCGCCTTGAGCTGAAGAGCTGAGGGACAGCGCTCAGGCCCAGAGTTCAAGCCCCATGACCGACAAAAAAAAAATATTTTAATGTATTTCTAACTGTATGCATTGATCTATACATACACACATATATTACACAGGTTACAATCATAATTTATAACTTCTGTAACTATACAATTAACTAAATTATTAAAAACATCGACGGCTCATGCCTGGAATCAGGATTACTCAGGAGGCTGAGATCTGACGATCTTGGTTTGAAGCCATCCTGGGCATTCTTATCTCCAAACAACCAACAGAAAATCAGAATTGGAACTGTGGCTCCAAGTATTAGAGTGGTAGCCTTGAGAGAAAAAGCTCATGGACAACACCCACGCTCTTAGTTCAAGAACTACAATCTACCCCCAAAAATCTATTTAATTTACACCTGTGTAAGTAGAGTATTTCCATCACCCAAATGCACATCCATGCTCATTTGCAAGGTAACTCTGTTTTGTCTGAAGTACGACTAAACATTATCACTAAAGGAGCATTGGAACGTGGGTTCATTCTATCTCTCTAATGGATTTTTCTCCACTCAAATACTCAAGTGTTACAATTGTTCTAATTATTTAAAATCATAGCTTTTTTCTTTCATACTCCTAATATTAGAGTTTGAATTGAGTGTTTTGTCCCCTTAAATGTGTGTTCTTACCACTTTGTCATGCCCCGAGCCCCAAGTTATCCTGATTATTTTTCAGCTAGAAACTGGCTTCCTACTTGTGTATGAACTTGGCCTCAGTCCACTTGATGTTATTCTTCCTGGAATTTAGAACACCAGGTGCATGGCATTGTGTACAGAACTTTCTGTTCAGTCTGGGCTTTTGCCACTATCGGCACAACATTGCACTCCCATGTAGTCACGAATTTCATAAGCTTGTCATAGCTGATTTTTTTAAATCTTTCATTTCCTGCAGGTTCTTGAGTACTGAATTAATTTGTGTTTTCTTAGGTTGTTTGTTTCATTTGAATCTATGTGTTGAGTTGTTCCTCACTTTTCCTTTTGTTTCTTTCCCTCAAGTTCTTACCTAAAGTGCTGAGAAACCAATTCTTCTTTCTCAAGATAGGGTGAACATTATTTATTCCAAAGCAATTTCAGTATCTATGAATGGTATACACATGCTAAGCACTGAGAAGGGTGTTTTTATTTTCACAGCAGTCTTTGGCATACACAGACTGATCATGAAATATATGAAGAAAATAAAACTACAGATGAATGCCAGCAGGAGAATAAGCTATTATTAATTGTTTGACAGAGGTTTCTCTTCTAGTGAAAGAAATATATTACTTGATGCAGGATTTCACAAAATCATATTGCTAGGAGGAACCTAAACAATCATCTAATACTATAAACTTGAGAGTGATGAATTGACTTCCTGAATAATTTACTTTTGGGTCAAATAAAAGCAGACTTCCAAAAAGAGAGTAGATTTTAGAGAAACATGATGCATTTTATGTAAATAGGTCCTTAGCTGATTTTGTTAATTTGTGAACTAATACAGAGAAATAAAGTACAGCAAGATAAAAAAATAAAAACTTCACATTGAAATACTCATTTGTGTTTGTGTATGTGTGCATGCATGTGTGAGTACACACACGCACATGTGCATGTGCTCATGCATGCATTCATCATTCTTGAGGCTTGATAGTGCCATGGAAACTATTCCTCAGCTTCTGTGCCCAAGGATAGTGGTCTACCACTTCAGCCTCTGCTACAATTCTGGTTTTTTTTTTTTGAGATGCTACAATTCTGTTTTTTTTTTTGAGATAATCGCTTGTATTTTCATGATTGAACAGTGGTCTTCAGATCTCAGACTCCCGAGTAGCTAGCTCTGCTTATTCAGCCTCTGAGTAGGTAGTTAAAATTCTGGCTGTCCTCTATGCTTCACTGCCCTTTTATACTTTTCCCGAGGTATTCACAAGCCTAAGTCATATGTATGTCTAGTTGCTTTGAAATATTCTTATTGCTTGGCAACAGGGGATCCCATGTGTACTCTTAACTATTTTGGAGGCTTGAGAACAGAACGCAAACCAAAAGTTTAGTGGACTTACTTCTCAATCTATAGCTGGGTGAATTGGATCATTTCTACCAACCTGCACTATCTAGACACTAAGATTGGAAGGACTGTGGATCCTGGTCAGTCAAGGTAGCAAGCTAGACAAGTTAGTGTGCAACTCTGATGCCACTGATGATGGGAAGGCTAAAAGGACAGATGAGATGCATGTTCTTGTGGAAAGGGAATCCCGGCCTGCAAGAACAATATACCCCAAGTTGAAATCTCCACATTTTCCCACAACCAAGATAAGTATATACATTAACATTCAAAAACTTAATACAATCTGTTCTTTGCTCTAATATCAGCTTTATCTGATTATCATATGATGTGACAGAATAATTTCATTAAACTTATGATAAGTTAAGAAGACCTAGAAAATTCTTTCTCACTTATTAAGTGCAGATGAATGGCAAATTGCCTCATTTCTTACATATTTGACTACCACTACAAAATCATCTTATGATTATTATTAATAGTAATATATTCTGATTTATTACTTTACTTTGTAACAGTTTTTAAAATTTTTGCTTTTCTGCTGAGGTTGAAGTATTTAAATAGTATCATCAAAGTATATTCCTTGGGTATTTAGGGAAGTTTTTTACAAAAATTTTAACCAATGGCTTCTAAGAATTCTTAATTGGTATATATATATATATATATATATATATATATATATATATAGGTTTATTTTTAATTTCAATTAAATTTATTGTAATGGTAAGGTACACAGGGGTTAAAGTTACATAAATGAGGTAATGAATACATTTCTTATGGAAGGAACATTGTTATATCTTCCATCGATATTTTTGTACACTCAAAACAAGAACTACTGATGCTTTTGCTGTTGCTATTGATCAATCGGTACTTTTGCTAACTTTTTTAATGCATTTTTTATTATAAAATTGATACACAGAGCTTTTCCACTTAATTAAGTCAACTAAAGTGTACACTTCATTTTCTTTTATTTTTTTTTGGGGGGGGTTCGGTTGTGGAGCCTGAACTCTGTGCCTGGTCCCCGTCCCTCAGCTCTTCAGCTCAAGGCTAGTGCTCTACCACTTGAACCACAGCACCACTTCCAGCTTTTTCCTTTTTGCTTATATGGTGCTGAGGATCGAACCCAGGGCTTCATGCATGGAAGGCAATCGCTCTACCACTGAGCTACCGTCCCAGCCCCTACTTCATTTTATTTTCTAATTTTCAAATTTTGAGCTTAAATGTTTCCTTTTGTTTCTTTAGGGTAATTCTTTTTTCGAGTTGTAGGATCAGTTAATATAATTTTGCATGATTTCTACACATGTATATTATTCAGTCACATATATTTTGCTTTTAAAATATGTAACATGTGGCTATTTGAAATTATTTTCTTAATTTTTATATGGTTAGTGAATTTAAATACATTTATTTTCTTATATTTATAAACATACTTGTCCAGGTAACAAATATTTACTGTATTTTCAAGAAGCACTTACTTTATTAAGAAAGCCTTCATTACCTGATCACTTTTTGGAAATATTTGTACTTGAATTTAAAAAAAAGTTTGAGCTCAGCATGGTGATTTGTTGAATCCATTTTCTAGCTATGGTGGGAATTGTAAATAGGGTTTGTAATTCAGGAGAGACTGGGAAACTATGAGACCTTATTATAAAACTATTCGGAGTGAACTGATTAGAGATGTAGTGATTGCTAGTGTTATATAGAGCACCTCGCTATCACATTCTAAACCTTGAGTTAAAACACCAGTAACATCAAGCTTTTGTCAAAATAAAAGGACACTTGTTTCAAAATGATTATTATTTAAAACTTATTTGCAAAGGTTCTCATGTCTTCTATTAATTTTCAATTTACTTAATCTATTAAAATCCAAGTATATTGTGACTATTTTATTTCTACTAAACTTTTAAATAGTATGAGCAATATTATGATTTCATACATTAACATACTTTTACTGTTTGTGATAATTTCCTCCGTTTAATATAATAAAATCAATATTCCAAATGTGTGTATGTGGTTATGTGGTGTGTGTGTGTGTGTGTGTGTGTATGTGTGTTTATGTGGTTTGTGTGTGTGTGTGTGTGTGTGCTTTGTGTGTACTTTGTAATGCTTGCGAGATCACACCATTGCTTCACATATGCAAGGCCAATGGTTTACCACTGAGATATTCTGTCTAGTTATAATCCAAATAGTGTTTTAAACCATGACTTTCAAACTTTCATTCCTAGTATGGCCTTTCAAAATTATATATGATAACATGTGATCCATATTCTATCCACGTTAGCAATTTTTATTGTTATTTAGAATATTTCCACTGCCTTTCCACTTCCAAACTCTTGTATTTGTTATTGATAAAGGTTTTACTTTGCTTCTTTTGTCTCTTCATTATTTTTCCCTTTAGAGTTTAACTATTCTTTCTCTTATTTCTTTGGAAATTAATTATCATATTCCTATTACAATTTCTTTACATTGTAACAGGTATATACAATGCTTTAATTTCTATTTTAATTTTTCCCATTTTCACTGACTTTTAGTACAAACTATTAGATGGATTAAAAAGAAACTTGTCTCAGGAAACCTTATTTTTCTCCTTCTCTTCTCTGAAGTCTTTCTGGTTTTGAAAACACAATAGCAATCACATATAGCTCCTATGTGGTCCATCATTCTTTCTCCTCTCACTTTCCTCTGTTGTACAGCTCAAGTTGTTATCACTCAGCTTTGTTATGTTACAGTGTTATCTAAATCGCAACTCATTCTTGAATTAATTTTAATTGTTTCGAGTATTCTCTGAAGACATTTTTCTATATATAATATCTGGGGTCTTGTGCTTTGACAAGGTACAAAATATGAGTCACTTTCAAACATCTAGATATCTCTGTAGAATATTGGTCCACCTGCTCAATAAACTCGTATGTAAATTCAAGGAATACAGGTCAGTTAGAACAATCTTGTAAAATGGTGTAGCTTCAGCCTTCATACTAGCTTTGAATCTTTTTACCATGTTTAGTAGTAAAGACAACATAGTTCTACTACAAGAGCAGACACATAGAAGAATGTAACAGATTTGTCAAAAATAAATTCTCAGTTTATGGTTAATTGATTTTGAAAACTAGCCTATGATTTATGAAATAAAAAATAGAATCTTAAATGGGTGTATTGGCACTATTTTCTCTCGAGATTTAAAGAATGATCTTAGATTACTACCTCAATCCCTTTTTTTGTTTCTTTTGTTTTGTTTTTTGTCACTCATGGAGCTTGAACTCTGGGATTAGGCGCTGTCCATGTGCTCTGCAGATCAATGTGAGCACCCTACCACTTGAGCCACCGCACCACTTCTGGCTTTCTAGTGGTTTATTAGAAATACGAGTCTCATGGACTTTCCTGCCCGGGCTGGCTTTAAACCGTGATCCTCAGATTTCAGACTCCTGATTAGCTAGGATTAAAGGGGTGACCTTTAGGCACCTGGTCTACCTCAATTCTTATACAAAAATTTAAAATAAAAAATGATTATCAAACTAAATGTGAGATGTAAAAACCTATAAGAGATAAACGTAAAAATTCATGACATTATATCCCTAAGGTTTCTAAATGGAAAGCATTAGTTGCTAACGAAAAGCAAGAATATACTGGATTATATCAACTGATAGCCTTTCATAATTCAAAGGACACTATACTCATAATTCAAAGGACACTATAACCGAAGTGAAAACATATCCAACATATAGAGGTAACATATTTGTTAATGCTAAAATGTGAATGCTACAATGATTCTTAATCTTAAGTATTTTTATATCTTCTATTTCTATATAATTTTTCCTGAATAGGATATTTCTTTAAAGAACATGTGTAAATTAATAGTCAATAAGAGGAGCATATGAAATAAGTTCCTCTTTAGTATCTTAGAAAAAAGAAAAAGAAAAATCACTAGTATGACTCTAATATAAAAAGATGACACAAAATATAGTAATGCATTGTGGAGGAATTGATAAACTACTCATAGTGATCCATTTGTATAATACTGCAATCATTTTAGCAAGCAAGTTTTCAAGTCTCAAAGGTCAAAAAGATTTGTATAGGATCAATTCATTATACTTCTATGAATGTATTAAAGAGAAGTAAAAAAAAGTATTTGGACAGGGAATTGTAGTTCATTGACAGTGCACTTAAATAATATGTGTGAGACCCTGGAAAAAATACCCAAAATTTTGAAAATACACACTACAGAGCATGTTTGCTGGACAAATTCTAGTAACAGAATTTTTTATCTATTTTAATGTCTGTTCTAAAATTTTTAGCATTTCTATTTGAAGAAATGCAAGTTTGTGAAAATTAGGCTTTGAAAACCTATGAAGGTACAATTCACTTCCAAAGCACTAAAGTGTATACAATAAAAGGAGATAGTATATTGCAAGTGAATTACATGTCAGCAAATAAACTATTGTTAAAAATCCTTCACACAAAATGCAGAATATCTAAATAGAGGTTTTTGGTTTTAGCTAAAAGCGCTGTAAAATACAGCGTTTAAAACAAACATGTGATTTCTGTTTATTTTAAGGGATTTTTTGTCCGTTATTTTGAGTTCATACAGAGATAGCTCAATCAAGAGGGTATGTGATAACTGGAACACCTAGGAATTATGCATCATTTATAAGTAATTGATAACCTTTTCTGGACGAAACGTTTAGCAAATGACAGACGACACAAAACTATGCATCTGCATTTTATGAAAGCCATTGGAGCATTAAAGTAGGATAAAGTCAAGTAAATATTTTGCATTTATTCTATTGGTCTCTCTTTAACTTGAAAATTATAGATTATGTTTTTTTTATATTCTATTGGGACAATGATCTGCTGTCACTTATTTTTTTCTCTTCCCCTTCTTTTGCCTTTCCACTTACATAATTATTATTTAAAGAGACATACTTGACCTTGCATTTCTAAATTCTTCAAAATTATCTGAACTATTTTATACTTCTGGGAGGCTCCTATATCTTTCTCAAAGGAAATATTTTTGACACTACCATTTTTATCCTGTACGATATTGGATATCTTCCTGCCTAATTCAGTGCAAGATATACATGAGACTCATCCAGATATCTCAAAACTCATACCACCATAAAATCCTATCTTACTTAGAAATCATGTTTTTAGAATGTCTGGGGAGGTGACATCTCTCATTTTTGAATGACATTAAGTGATACTTATATGAAGTCATGTTTTAAACCAATATGCCACTCAGTAGATGAACGAATTGACAAAATGTGGTTTAGAATTCTATACTTCAAATTCATATGGAACTGGAAAGACTTGGAAAAATCCTACGAAGTAAAATAAACAAGAAACAAAGAAACAGATTCCGTGGTTTCCTCATTTGTAATAAGTAGGAAATGTCTAGAATATAAAGAAAATTAAAAGAAAAAGAAATATGATCTTAGCCACTAGTTCATTGCTAGTATAATTCCTGCTCTCTCGAAAAGGACTTTTTTCCAGTTAAGTCCATGGTCTTATATCTGACTGGCTTGGAACCAGAATTATTCTTCCATTCTACTTTTTACAAATTTGCATGATTACCTATCATGATTTAGAGCTAGTAGGAGAAAGAAAGTGGTCTCATCCTTCATGTTCCACTTTGTAGTAATGCTTTCTCTATGTCACTTCCACAGATCTACATACTGGCCTTGGCTTTTTTATTTCAACGCTGTCTTATTTGCAGAGTCTTCTATAGAGTATTGAACCATTATACTTAAACACAGAACTTCTCTTTCTCCTATTCCTATTGTTTCTCCTTCTGTTAATTTATGTACACTTGGGTAATAATGCACAACACAAACACTGACAAAAAATGTTTCTGAGAACCTTCTTTCCACTTATAATTGGTCTTAATTTACAGAGCACTTAGGAAATTTGAACTTAATGTACTCCAGGATAATGTTTTTTTTATGGTGAAAATGGTGGACAGAGGGGTTAGAGTTACATAAGTAAGTTAATGAGTACATAATCTACGGAACATTGTTACTTCCTCTTTTGTTTTTCCCCTGTCATCCCTTTTCTCCACACTGCCCCAACTCTCCCCTCCCATCCCCAACTAGTAAAGTTCATTTTCAACATAGTGTCTTGTTCATCTCATTGTAACAACGGGTCATACTGTATACTTCTTTCAGCATTTTATTTCCCTTCCCCTCCCCACATTAGAAAAATGTATATGCAAGTTGCAGCTCACCGACCTCAAATACAGTGGAAACGGTTTATACCATGGAGGAAGAAAATAGAAGAGAAACAAAAAAATCACATAATACATGGTAGATACATTAAAAACAATAGTAAGAAAGAAAAAACAAGTTGTGTCCGTATTTGGGGTTCATTTCACTTAAGATCGTCTTATACAGCCATATGTACGTGGATAATGTTTTATAAGCCATGTAAATTCCATATTTTCTCATTACTAAGTTGTCTCTGAAACACGTGTTACCTCGTGTCTAAAGATGCCTTTGTGCTATCTCAATGAAGCCAGAAAACATTCATTTTCCAGGAGCAATACCATAGATTGTTACCGGAAGTAAGTGAAACGAACTTTTACCGGAAGTAGAAACTGAATCCAGGAGAGAAATTGAACATAGAGAAATGAAAAAGTTCAAGTTAATTTGTGCTCTCATTTTTACTGTACAAGAATATAATCTAAGGCTTGAAGGGAACTCTGTCCCTATCTTTTTCGAGTGTGCACTTTAGCCATAAAACTTGTCTGTAAACTTCTAGTTGACAGTATTACAAAAGGAAACAATATGCCATTTGAAGGCCAGCATGAAAAAAAAGGAAATAACATTGTTTTACAGTGTTCTACTACAAAGAAACAAAGACATTGAGGTTTTAAAATGTCTTATGCATGAATATTTAACTCCTGAGATGATTCTCTTGTTGCAAAAGTCAGATATCCATTCCTTTATTCTGGTCCTGAGTTTGCCATATAAATAAGGATTCCAAAAAGCAGGATCCAGTGAGTATGATCAGCAAAAGGAGCCTCTTTTCAAAGCAGTGCTTTAAGGATGGTCCCAAAGAAATATGTGGGTTTTTTTGTTTCTTGTTTGTTTGTTTACTTTGTGCCACTTCTGGGGCTTGAACTCAGAGGCTGGACCCTGTCCCTGAACAGTTGTCTTTCCTGCACAACTGCCCCCAAAGAGAGTACTCTACTGCTTGAGCCAAAACTCCACTTCTGGATTTTTGGTGTTTAATTACAGATAACAGTTTGACTCTCCTTCCTGAGTTGGCTTTGAACTAAGACAGTAAGAAAATCAAGTCACATCAACTGTATGGACTTCTCTCTTGAACCAAGAAATACTAGATGAAGTTTTTTATAAAGGTAATATTTGACAATTTTTAAAAGAAGAGAATATGTGCAGCAAAGAAGCCATAGCTTAAATAACTCAGCAAAAGTAGGTGCACTGAGTCATATTGGAAAATTTTTTCTGCTTGGGAAGATTACTATTGACTTCGTAGTTTCTTTTGGGGAAACTTCAAGTACATTTCACATTATCATTGGTCGTGGGGCATGAATTCTGATCCTTGGCATGTGCCTCAGCTCTTCAGATCAAGTTGGGTACTCTGCCACTTTAGTTACAGCACCACTTCCGGGTTTCTGGTAGCTAATTGAAGATGTGTCTCATGGACTTTCCTCACCAGGCTAGCTTTGAACCACAGTCCTCTGGTCTGAACCTCCTGAGTACCTAGGAGGACAAGTGTGAGCCACCAGCACCCGTCTCATATTTGCATGTATGTGCACTTAATGACACTGTAGACAAATAATGGAAATTTGAATCAAGTGATGACCTTGCATCTTTTCAGAAAATTTGAGGTAGCAATAAATATGTCATCCTTTTCCATGTTGTTACATTAATGACTCATGAGCCATTGGACTCTTAATTTAGCATCCTCTGAGGTCTGCATTTGTGTACTTAGTATAATTAACTTTTAGTAGATAAATAGAGAAAGACTGAGATTTTTAGAAAGCAAAGGAGATCAGATATGAAACAACAACATAGAATGGGATAAAACTTATCTCACAGAGATTAAGAACTACCTTAAGTGATTTAGAATGCTAAAGGAATGAGGAATAAGCCTACTTGATAACTAGTTCTTTAATAACCAAATATGGTTCCCTAGAACAGTTTCTGGTATAATTTAGTTATTATTATCATTTATTTCTTGCATCTGGATTTATTCCTTCACTTCTATCACAACTATTAATTAGCTGGTGCATTTTTGGTGCCAAAACCGACCAAAAATTTTCCAAATCTCACTTAGATTTAGATTAATCCTCACCTGATATCTAAGCACATTCTTGACATTAATTGCCATGACCTGCTAACAAAATGTTTTTTTTCCTCAATGCAGTCTTCTAATATAGGTAAAGTACATGAATTAAGAACTATTGTTAGGTCATAGTTGGAAGGAGTAATAATATATTCCAAGTATAGTTTCTTCATTTGTCATTTACTAGTTAAGTGAATTTTTTGCCAGTCCTGGGTCTTGAACTCAGGGCCAGGGAAGTCTTCCTGATATTTTTCTTGTTTTGCTTAAGGCTAGTACTCTACCACTTGAGGCATAGCACCACTTCTTTTTCTGTTTATGTGGTACTGAGGAATTGCACCCAGGGTTTCGTGCATGCTAAGCAATCACTGTACCATGAAGCCACATTCCCAGAGCCTTAAATGACTTTCTTAAGATGACTTTGCTTTTTCATTCCATTACTATGTATTATAATTTAGGTTAGGTGGTAGAAAAGGAAGTGAAAAACAATACTAAGCCCAGTAAGGCTGACATTACTGTCACATCATTAAGGAAGTACAGTGTTAAGACCTTTAGGACTCATAGGGCTCTTGCATGTGACATTATTAGTTTACATTATTACATAATATTTTACATTATTATGTAAAAAAACATTAACAGTCATCTCCAACATCCATAACATTCTGCTTCCACTTTCAAGTTCAAGAGCCAAAAATTTAAGCCTTTTTATTGATTAGATGTGTTTCCTAGGAAGGAAGAATGAGGATGTGGAAGGTGATGTTGGAAAAATATTTATATTGGCTCCCAGTCCACATTTTTTGCATTTTTAAAAAATATTACTGATGAACACCTACATCTTCTTGACTATGCTGTCTGCACAAGATGCAGATAAAGGAAGACATTTATTCTGGTGGATCATCACATATATTAACAAAATCCAGTTCTGCAAAAAAAAATTACTAGTATAAAGTATTGACTATAAAATGGTTTCTTGTCCTAGCAGAACAAAATGCAGTATTGAAATGATTAGTCCAGCTTTCTTTGAGATTTTATGCTGTCTCAGTATCAAGATGTTCTCTAATTACAGTAATATACAAGCATAAAAGATCTGATTTGAAGATCTCAGTAGTTTTAGAAACAAAGGTACATAGTAGCTTCCTTCATGCAGAGGCATGTGATGGCATGTATGACTGATCGTATTGTAATTATCTTTTTTTTCCTCTTCATCTCATGTTGCATATTTTGGCATATTAATCTGTCCTGCATCAGCTCCCTGTAGGTGAGATTTACCTCTACTCTGCAATGTCAAGATGGAGCATGTGACTTACTTCAGCTTACAAAAATGAACCAGAAGTGGTGAAAGGCTATTTATTTCTAGGGGAAGATTTCTATCCCATTGTCTGGGTCTAAGAGTTAACTTCTTTTCCCTTAGCTATAAAAATAGCATATTTCCAGAGGGAATCTTTTTTTCAACTTATATACTGAAAGAATATAGCATGTGAAATTGAGGCAAAACTCAAACACAGGAAGAATTAAGCTAATATTAGAATATGATACTAAGATATTAGTTTCTTACTATTCTTGTATACCTTTATGATAGTTTCCTAGAGCACTTCAGCATTTTAGAAATACTAAGCAAGTACTAAACAGATAACACTTCCTGTTTGATACTATTACATTTATTACATTTATTTTTTAAATAAATAAGCATTATATATGTGGTCACTTGAGGCATTAACTTTTTCTATAAATGTGTATAATCACTCTAGAGCACTGTATTTAACACCTACAATCATTATCCAGACCTTGTGATTGAGATGAGGAAGAACAAAATATCTATATTTCTCACTTCTCTTTTCCTCTTCTCCTTTTTTTAGTGAGAATTCTCATCCTTTCTCCAAATTCTCCTATTAATAAAGGAAGAATGAGACATTGTGCATATCAAGCAAAAGGCTTCAAAGCCAGAATTTTATTCTTTCAGAAATAGATGAAGTAAATCAGAATGGCTCAAGGAAGAAGGGAAACATGATTTTTTCCCCTTACTAGTTTCAACAATAGAGTCTGAACACAACTGTAAATATTTAATAAACCATTTGCTTTGGCTAATTTTTAAAAATATAGTGTTTTAAAATAAATAATTTTAAAAATTAAAAAAATTAAATATATAGTAATTTGTTGTTTGCTTTTGGTAGGCGTGAAATAAGACTGCATTAACATTGTGTGAGTTGAAAGGCTAAATTTTATCTGAATCTAAACAAAATGAAAAATATATGATGTTAAGTTAAATAGCGTTTAGGTACATTTTCTACATGACATACACACAGGGACATTTTTTTCTTCTTTTCCTCTCCACAGTTCAATAAGCAGTTCATGTAATTCAAATAGCTGTGTTTATTTCAGAAATAGATTAGACATAAAAAAGTTAGAAGAAGAGAACCAGGATTGGTGGCGCATTCTTTAAAAATTTCAGTCAAATAACTATTAACCATAATTCCAAAATAATAACAAACAAATGCTCTTGAAAAGAGGAGATTGTAAGCAACATATACAGAGTGATAGTGCTAGAACTGCTTCAGGAACTGCTCTCTGACATTTAAGATTTCTAGTACATGACAATGTTTTAATCAGGATTAAAGGCTTTCAGGAACTAATTTTTTTAGTTATATTTCGTTGAAGAAATACCTTTTCAAAATTAATGAAAAGATAGCAGGTTTTAGTAGAAAGAATGCTTACACACTCATTGTGGTAGGCAGTAAAATACTTTTCCAAAATATCTATAGTCCTGACATATCTAATCCATCAAATGTAGATTTACATTTTATATATGTTTGTAAAATAATCACCTTTCATTATCTAAGGAACACAAATTTGAATAATTATCAGATGGGGAAAGTATACTCAAAAGTCCAAGCTGTAGTTCGAGAGGGACATTATTAGGTAAGAACCATCAGAAAGATGTAAATATGCTACATTAGAAGATAAAGGAAAAGACAACAATCGAGATTCTGAAGTTTCTGGAAAGCGGAACAGGAAGTAAATGTGTTTTCCACTAGAATCATCTGAAAAATATTTCAGTTCTGTAGGGGGCTCAATTTTAATCTAGTGAGAATTATTTTAGATTTTTGTCCATTAGAACTGTAAAATGATAAATACGGATTGTTCAAGCCAATTAACTTGTAGAAATATTTTACAGAAGATTTGATTTAGTAAACTAACTCAACTACAGCCTCTCCAGATGCAACCGCAAGGTTACCACATGTCCTAGTTTCTGAGAATAAGAAAAAGGTGCCACCAGGTTTGTACACATGTATGATATACATACTACTAAGGGCCTTGCATTAATGAAGTCTTGAAATTCTAAATAATATTTAAATAAGAAGGTCCTTTTCTTCATTTTCACATTTGGGAATCACTAAGTACCAAAGTTATGTAGAAGACTAAGGTAAGAATATAGAAATGAAATATGTCTTCTAATGTTATAAAGATGATTTATGTCACTTTGATTTACAGTTGTAAGGTAATGAAAAATAAGGTAAAACAGAAACAGTAAGTCAATTTTATATCTTTCCTAACATTCCAACAGACATTAGAGAATCCAGTAAAGGTACAGCAATCCCAGGATGATATAGGATGTTATAGATTCACTAGATGGTGAAAAAAAGTAACAAGAATGGGTCCCCTGGAACAATGGGAAACAAAATCTACACCTACACATTGTGATATAGCTAGAAATTAGTTTCTACAATGCTAAGTCTTTATATTTTAGGTTTGTTTACACAGCAACTTTACTCTCTAGGAAATGATTCTTTATTAATACTCAAGTGTTTGCAGCTTATAACCCAGCAACAAATAATGTTTCTATATATAAACAAGCATGATACTAAGAGTAACCAAGGCTACTTGCATTGCTATAGCTGATAAAGAAGAATGATCTTGGGAATAGTCAAACAATCTTGAACTTTTTCATACCTTTCCTCGTCTCCAACATGAGACGTCATAGTCTAGATATGTCTCATGGACTTTCCTGCCTATGCTGGATTTGAAATATGATTCTCACCTGTCAGCCTCCTTAGTAGTTAGGGTTACAAGCATGAGCATTGGCGCCTAGCTACATAATTATTTTTTACACATTTATGAAGTATGAAGTGGCAATCCCATTCATTTATATGTTGCTTATTGATCAAGCTACATCGTATCCATTAATTTCTGCGTGTAACATTTCTTTATAGTGAGAATGCTCAAAAACTTATCTTCTGGCTGATGAAATATCTATTCTTAACTATAATCACTTTGCCTCTTGTAGTATAAAATTAATATATTTACTTTTAGTCACAGAAGTCTGATAATTAAAGTTATATAAAACATGAATTGTAAAGTGACAGAAATTCATAGTTTCATTCCTTGTTTAAAGAAAATGATAATGCATTTTTTCAATTATATTTCTTTGGAATGTGTAATATTCATTGATTTAACTTAAAATTGATAGCAATTACATCATATCTAGTTGAATCAAACTTGTATTTAAAAATTGTACACTTAACACAAATATACTTCCACTTTCTTCTAACACATGATTAAAATAACAGTATAGGAAAGTTTGGTGTTAGCTGTTCATGTGTAGAATCATAGAAACTTAGGAGGCTAAGACCTGAATATTTTAATTCAATATCAGTCCAAACAGACAAAAATGTGAAAACTTATCTCCAATTATCTAGCAGGAAGCAGAAGTTGAGGATGTGGCTCAAGGAATAGCGTGTCATAAGCCATTAGCAAAGAATACAACAGAGACTATTAAACATTGAGTTCAAGCCCTAAAAATGGCAAGTACATAAAAGACAACAACAAAAAAGTGATATGAACATCAATAATAAAGACAAAATAGTAGAAAAGATCATGAGAAACGTGTGTGAACATCTGGAATTCAGAAATCATTTGACAGAATTTTGATTCATGAGAGGTAAAAGTCACAGTATAATTTGAACAATCTCATTGAAGTTATTTGTGTTGAAATCTGGCTATTGGGTAACATGTGAAAGAGCAGACTGGATTACCTGACATAGCAGACGTTGCCTGTAACTATACACCATCCCACTCTGAAAAAATCTAAAATCGTGCTTGTTAATTTTAAAAGAACCTCATGCTAGAGACTTTTTGGTCCACACAGACTGGGGTCCTTATTTTGAGGCTTCAGACCAGTGCTTTTATTTATAAACACTTCTGTTTTACTCCCCTTCACTGGAGTAGCTATACCTTACTAATCTGGCACCAAGCCACTCCCTAGAAATTGGGCAAGAGCATTTGCTGATGCTCTTCCAACTTCTCTCTGTGGCTCAGAATAGCCAGACTCTTGTAGCTAAGATGGGTTACTTTGATGTCCAGGTGGCCTTAAACTGGAGATAAACATGTAATGGATATGTCAACATGAGTTAGTTTCAAACTATGATCTTCAGATCTGAGCCACTATGCTCAGCCCAGTATTTCCAGTAAGTTACTTAATCTTTCTGACACTCAGGTTCTTCCTGTGTGGAAAGTGAAAAGAATTACTTTGTGTACCTAAGAATCCAGTTGGAGTTATGACTGGGTGCAGGAAGTATAAGTGTTCAGGATGAGTGGACAGAGTCTGACACGCTCATAAAACTACTGGTATTTATATTTAAATGAATTCCAGGAATTGGAAACAAGAGGGATTTTTCTGTTCTTGTTTATCTTTTTATGGACATTGAAGGAGCCACAGAAATTCAAGGAGAACAGGGAAATAAATGCAGCAGTTGTACTCTGTAGATATTATATTCACAATGAGCTATACCTCTTGTGGACAGGGACAGGAGGGAAAATCAGAGAGAGAACAAAGTGATGAGATTGTCAAACAAGAAGTGAACTTGTTAGCGACTTATAAAATGGTGATCTGTATGTACACTACCTTAACAAAAACCATTTGAAAAATCCAGGCTGATTATTCTCTCTTCCAATTTTTGTAGAGGCCCTTAAGACTCAGGCTCACCTAGAGTTTTTGAAGGTCTCATTATATGATAATTAATGTAGAGCCTGAATCTCTTAAGAAATGTTATAAAAAGGATTTCATTCTTAGTGCCTCTTTCTCTTTGAGTGGTGATTATATATGTTGTTGTAATAGCTAAATTTTTACTTTTTGTTTTTAGTACTTGTCAGGTGTTGAATTCTTCTTAAAGCTTTGCTATATCTTGGCACCCTCCCCTTAACTAAAATGGTAATTAATCTTTGAAATTAATGTACTTGAGTATGAGTTTTATTTATTGATTTAATTTGTCGGTGGTGGTGAATTCTGGGCCTTGATGCCATTCTTCAGCTCCTCAGCTCAAGACTAGTGCTCTACCACTTGAGCCACAGTACCACTTCTATCTTTTTCTGCTTAGGTGGTGCTGAGGAATCAAACCCAGGGTCTCGTGCATTTAATAAGGCAAGCTGTCTACAACTGATGCACCTTCTCAGCCCTTATGAGTGTCTACAACTGATCCACCTTCTCAGCCCCTATGAGTGGTATGTTTGTGCACGGGTCTATCAACTAAATCTATTGAGCATATGTATACATTTGCCACTAGACATATTCAAAATTATGAATTAACAGATATTTTAATGAATAAAACTGTTATCATTGATACTAGTAAGTGTTTGTCTCCCCATACTAAAAACATGGAGGAGGGTATTTTAAACTAAAACTACAAAAGAAATTTTAAGATCTTGTTGCTAACAAATGTGTCCAGGTATTATTACATTAAATAGACAATTCAAAATAGTTTTTCTTCATGAATACAGAGATCAAAGGTCTTATTATTCTTATTTCAAAATGCAAATTAAAGGGGAAAAACAGTCAGGAGCTAAAATTTATATTGAATGTTAATAGTTAGAGGAAAAGAAGATCCTAGACGACAAACTAAAGACAGAGCAATATCAGAGCACTATATGCTCAATATTAAATAAGAAGGTTTAATTGAAAAATTGACCTGGAATGTGCACATCAAACAAAAGCAAGAAATCAGAGCCTACCACCAACAAAGAAACACCATAATTCATATCTCAGAAAAAGGAAAAAATTCCTTGTCCTTGATTTCAATGATACATATAACCCCCCTGCACACACACACACGCACGCACACACACACACACACACACACACACACACACACACACGAATGTATGCAATAGCTCAACCTACTCACATTCATTCAACATGAATCAAAGATCTTCCTATAATATTTAGAACTTTAAATGTTTCTAGTCTTGTAAATAGTTGATAACAGATGCATAAGAAAATATTTTCTGAATAAAACTCTGTTATGTAAATGAGAATTTATAATGGTTATGTCTACTTAAAATATCTCTCAATCTCGAAAGAATTAAACAAGAGACAATACAAATTTGGGACTCTATTTCTACCACAACTATTCTGCAAAGGCTTAATAAGAAATTATGAGATCTAATATTAAATACCAAATTAATACAATTAATACATGTGTAGATGAAGTGAAAGACAATGATCAGAGACCTATGCTGCCTCCAATTCCCAGCAGGCTGCACATTGTGACACCTTTGATTCTGCTGTGCCAGGCCCAGAGTTCTTTTCCCTACAGCAGTGGGCCTTCTGGGGTTGGGGATGGGGGCTGTGTGGAGCGGAAAGAGGCCACAGGAGAAGCCAAGCTTTGGTTGGGGCTGAGGGCGGTGGGGAGAGGATGGTGGGGAGGCCCTGAAGGAGGCTGTGAAGGGAGGAAGAGGCAGTTGGCCAACAGCTCATGCAACAGCCCTAAAGGTAGCTGGGTTATGGGGAGTGTCTGTGAGGTGTGGAATTTGGGGTGGATTTGCTAGGGCCTGTTTGCTTGGTGAGGAGAGGAAGAAGTCTCGAGTCCCACCCAAACAGATAGTGAAAAATGAGGCAACCAGTGGCTGAAGAATTTCAAGAACAAAGGCAGGGACTTATAGGTAACCTCTAGGGGCAGTGAGGACAGCAAGGTTGGGCCTGTGGTTGTCATGCCTCTCTCAATGCCCTTGGAAGTGAGGGCTAGCTCTGCTGTGGGCTAGGCCTCACTCTTGCCTTGAAGCAGGCACTAGGAATTGTCAGCACAGCCTCAGCCTGCCCCAAGGAGGTGGCCTGTTGTGGGTGCTGTAGCCTGGGCAGCTGCTAGGAGACTATACACAGCAGGGCAGAGGAAGCATATTTGGTAGGCTCTGCTCCAGCCCAGCCAAGCTCAGGGCCACTTGGGAAGTTCCAGGTCTGGATCAGGACCATCAGGACCAGCCATTGCTCCCTAAACAAGTAGGGCCTCTGGGGACTTGTGCAGTGGCCGCCACGTGTGGGTTGTGAACCTCCTTAGAATGGCCGAGGATGCTCAATGAAGAGGTGCATTTGCTTCTGTGCCTCTCCCATCTTCTGGATTCTTGCTCTCCTCCTGCCTCCTGCCTTGTCCAACTACAGGAGTCAACTTCTCCAAGACACTGAGAGGCCATTGCGGAGATGCTCACAGGGCTTTCCAGGCTGCTTCACCATGCATGCAGGGCTCACAGGGTGCCATCCTCTAGGCAAAGCATACCCCCATTTCAGCTTGGCCACCTCTGCCTAAGGGACCACGAATTGCATTCTTGCACAGAAAACTAGGGTACACAAGGCCGTCCTGCAGTCTAAGGCACCCTTTCCTTCCTCTTGCTCAGGTGTGGAGCAGCTGTGGAGCCAACTGCAACATCATGTTTGATTATCTAAAAAGAAGAGGAAAAAAAGCTGCATTGTCCAAGATACAGCTGCCCCTGGTGTTCTCTGTGTACACTAGTCTTGTGTTAGATAAGGATCCCCAAGACCACCACGGAGCCAGTTCTCATGCGACCACATTAGAGTCATTTATTGCCAGCTTGAGCCTGGAGTCACAACTGTCACCATTGCAGTGTGTCAGAGTTGAGAGCCCCGACCCTTCAGTTAAATGGGTAATTTTATAACAATCTTATTGGCTAACAAGTGCAGGCTAAGCAATAAGCAATAATTTGTGGAAGAGAAGGGAAAAAACAAATCGTTTAAATAAGGATACAGGTGGACCCATTGCAACAATGAGATGTACAAGTTCTTATGGAGAAAAATGAACTTTACAACTTTGGTGGGGGGGAGGGGGAGGATGATTCGATGGGGGGGCGGGGGGATGATGGGAAGGGATGGGAGGGGGAAACAAAGGAGGAGGCTACAATGTTTGATAGGAAATGTACTCATTATCTTGCCCATGTAATTGTAACCCCTCTGTACAGTATTTTCACAATAAAAAAGTTAAAAAAAGTAAAACATTAAAAAAAATCTGTAACTTTAGGTACTTCCCTTCATCCGCTGATGGCTATTGCTAGGGGAGTTGTGGGAAGAACATTATTATGACATTTCACAGTTTTTCCAGGAACCTGAGTTCTAACTTTCAGTAAAAGTCTACTTACAATGTTTACTTTCAGTAAATGTCTTCACAAGGGATAATTTCTGATTATTCGGAGTCTAAGTCCAGAATGCCTGTACTTTGGCAAAGGCCTCTCACTAGATGTGTGTGTGTGTGTGTGTGTGTGTGTGTGTGTGTGTGTGTGTGTGTGTGTGTGTGTATGTGTGTGTTTGTGTGTGTATGTGTGTGTGTGTTTTTGTGTGTGTGTTGTGTGAGAGAGTCAGACAAAGATGAGGTTTGGAATAAAACACTCCTTCCCTTCAGCATTGAGTTTGGGTATATATTGTTTGTCCCACCTCCCCAATCTGGAGTTCTAAAGTTGTCCTTCTAAATACTTTTTATCCTTTGATCTTCTTGATATTCAGATTCCCAAGGTCTTCTTGTGAACTTCCACATTTGCTTCATGAAGGTGATACCTTTCTTCTAACTTTTTTGAAGCTTTTTGCTCTCTTTAAATCCAGTTTTTGCTGTGTTAGTGTTTTTACTTAGCCCAGACTGTGGTGGTCCATGCTGTGACTGTTAATTCAGAGATTAGTTTATGAGATACTATACTTTCAGAATATCAGTGAAAGAAGTTCAGCATCTTTATTGAAAGAATTTCCTGGTTGTAAATACAAACAAAAACATCCAGTGATATAAAAGTACAATATGTTGTTTTTAGTTAATTGTGCGCCACTGTAATGAAAAAAAAATCTTTTTACTAACTAAAGTGAGTATTTGTAATGGGAAAAAATTAAAAACTTATAAATCTTAAAAATTGGTGAAATACCAAAAGAAAAAGAAAGACACTGATCAGGAATGAAGTACAAACATAAATGTTTTATAAATAAATGAAATGTTAAAAATTCATATCCACATAGTGAAGACGAAGTAAAATAAAGAGGAAAGTCAATGAAATCCTAGCTTACACACCAGAATAGCTATTACCACTCAAATAAATAAACTGCTTGATAGGTTGAAATAAATCAGGAACTATATTTGGTTTTGTGGCATTGTAAACTAGTGCAACCCATAGGAATATCTTAATGGAAGTTTACACAATACCAAAAGTCAGATATGTTGATGACCTTTACCGCAATTGGATACATATTGAAGGAATATAAATCAACATGAACATCCATGTTCATGGCAGCAATATTCTATAGCAACCAAGCTGTGTAATCAACCTAGATGCACCAGAAAGAGGGAATGAAGAAAATGTGCTATTCATAGCTATAAACATGCTCTTGTATGTGAGAAGTGAATGTTTCTACTGTATCATTGTTAAATATTTTGAATATATAACTAATCCTAATTTCACTGGATTTTGTGGCATTGTGTATTTGCTTTAATGAGGAACGTCCATATTGATTTTCAGACCAGTTACAATAGGTTGAAGATATCCTATAATATGTGGATATTAGATCAAAATTTAAATATATCAATGAACACATAGAATACCATAATATATAGTATATAATTTGAAGCAATTTTAAGAAGGCAACAGTTGGGGGAAAAGTCGATGTTAGAAGCTTAACAAATACACAGACATGGAAAAATACAAAAAATGTGCAAGTAATTACTGCTAATAGTAAAACATTTTTCTCAAGTTTTAACAATGAAACCATTAAAATTATACTTAATAAAATCAAATAAATATGCCTTGGAAGAAAATGTACCATAGTCATACGTTTCCCCATAATTTGTTTTACTTTATAACAAATGGATTAGAAGGAAGTGTAATTACATGTCTGAATATGCTAACACTTTCAAGTGTCATTGACTGAATCCAACAAAGAAAAGTAACAGAGAAGTAGAGAGTAAGAACAACCTGGGGTATGGATAAAGATACTCAGTAGAACTTAGTGAGGAAAGAATGTGCTCCATTTTTCTGATTAAAATAGAGCTAGGACAGGTAAATTTTGACAGAACACTTGTAATGTAAAGTAGTGGAGTTACTAATTTAAGTAGTAATTTATTACTTTTATTCCCAAATCTTATGATGTGATTCCCAAATGATGTGAGTGATCCTAGATTTTCTGAGCCCTTTTTTTCATCCAAAGTTTCTAATTCCTCACCCTGCCAATGGTCCTTCTGCTACTCTCATTTCTCCTTGGTTCTGAACTAAACTCTTGTAACCTTTTGGTTCATGAGAAAGAGCTGGAGAAATATGAGGATGGCTTGGAGTCTGAGCTAACATCCACTCCAGCTTGGAGGATCTGGTGAAGGACTTCCACCTGGGTCTCAGAATCAGATATCAATTGGCCTCTTTGGATGGAGAAACTAATTCCATCATGTAGAATCTGTCATTCCTTGACTTTCTCTGAAGAGATTTGATACTAGGGCACAATTCAGAGAATGAGCTTTCCCATTGTCAGAAGGAACAGGTTGAAAACTAAAAGTGGCCTCAGGTCTGAAAGGACCAGTCAGAAGCCAAGAGATCACACTTTTCTCCTCATCAGGGATTTTCTGGTAGGAATAGAGCCTGAGCAAAGTCTAAGATGGAGATAAACTGAGCCTGGGCCTAACGAGGACACAAAAGAATGACCTTCTCTTTGAATACAAGGGAGTAGTGTAGTGAGACATGACAATTTCCTTCATATAAGAAAATTGACTAGGTAAGTTATCTCACTGCCATTTTGCAGGAGGTCAGTTTCCCCAAAGGAGAAGTTGTTAAATGTTGTGACTGCCAGTTTACTCTCTAGGCTGTTGTCTCTCTCACCCCTTCTCATGTCAGGAATGCATTGCTTCTTTCAGGCACTCAACTACTTGTCCTGACTTCTCAGGAGGAATACTGCAGGCTATTCTTTGTCTACCCTCTTGCATTTAAGGTAGAATTGGCCCAGGCTTTGCTCATGCCAAGAGGTAGATGCAAGAGGTGAATATAAGCTCAGATTTGTACAGAACAACAATCATATTGAAAAAAATTAAATGAAATTAATAGTTGAGTAATTTAGGGTTTATAGCCACAAGATTTAGGTAATTATTAGAAATACATCCAGAATCATGGATTAGGAAGAGAACAGTGAAGTAGGTTCAGGATACGATGGAAAAGACACCATAGCCATAACAGGAGATGTGAGTATGAAGAAACTATTGGCATAGGTTCATTTACTATCTTAAGAGTGACCGTGGATAGGAGGCTTTTAGAATAATAACTAAAAGACTTGCTGGCCAATGTTGTCTCACACCTGTAATCCTAGCCAACCAGGAGGCTGAGATCTAAGTCTTATGATTCAAAGCAAGCCCAGGCAGAAAAAGCCAGAAGTGGTGCTGTGGCTCAAGTGGAAAAGCAAGAGCTTTGAGTTCAGGAACAATGCCTAGGCCTTGAGTGCAAGCTTTAGGATCAGCAAAACAACAACAAGAAAACAATAATGATAAAAAATAAAAGAAGGACTTAAATATATGCTATGTAATGATGATCATGTGTAACTCTTTAGGGAACATAAAAGGAGACAAAATTTGGAGCAAAATATATCTATTCTTTACTAATCAAGGATGGAAAGTAAATGCCAAATACCTCTTCTCAAAAACTCCCAAACTTGGCCTGGGAATGTGATTCAGTGGTAGAGTGCTTGCCTTGCATGCATGAGGCCTTGGGTTCGATTCTTCAGCACCACATAAGCAGAAAAAGCCAGAAGTGCTGCTATGGCTCGAGTGGTAGAGCACGAGCCATGAATTGAAGAGGTGAGGGACAGTGCCCAGGCCCAGAGTTCAGGCCCGCTGTCTGGCCTAAATAAAAACAAAAAAATAAAACAAAAGAAAAACTTATCTTTTCTTATAATTGAAGAGAGGCTCTTTTTACAGAAATTCTCCTTATCTAGCTCAAGGTCATCAAAACTTCAGCAGACTTATTTTGTTGAGATGTAATGCACCTAACTCTACTGAACCTAATCATGGCTAGGAAAGTATGGATATCGATACGTTTGTTGTATTTTTCCTTATAAATATATAATACTGTCAGTTATTATATATAATATATGTTATAATATAGAATATATTAGACATTATATAATAGATCAAATATGTTATAACATGTATTATATATTAACAGACTTCCTAATTTTAGAGTTAGGAGCAAGCAACATATTGAAAGAAAAATGTTTGAATCTCTGAGTTATTTCTCTACCACAGGGCAATACCAGGTTTCATTCTAATTACCCAAAGAGCAACATAGGAAGGAGATGCCCATGGATGTGGTTCTCTGGATTTGGAAACTGTGGTCATATATATATGATATATATCACATATATATATATGATATATATCATATATATGACATATCATTTAATAATAGTGAATATGTTAAACTATAGCAACAGATAAATAAGTGAACAGCTATGTGCACACAATCTCAGTCACTTTCATGTATAAGAATTTCTTTTCTATGCTCCTAATCACCTACACAGAGAGTACATGAGTTGCCCTTGAATTGTCTTGGAAGTTCTTTTTTGGGATACTGTAGCTTCACATCCTTTGTTCCCTATGTAGCCAGATGATTTGTATTCAATAACAAAACTGTTACAGGCAAAAGTATCCACCCTGACACACAGAGCAACTTGGATTTCAGAAATGCCACAAATAAGTGGGAGGTACAGCAGGACATTTCAAAATTGAATAGATTACATATTTATTAGAAAGCCGGGTACTGCAATAGACAATAAATAAAAATAAAAAATTACATATGACATCAAATTACAAAGTTCCAGGGCATTTCCCTACTCTTGAGAACTAGAGTAATCCATATTAAAAATAAATAAATGAAAAGACGAATGTTTTATACCAAATTTCAAAACATACTATCTGTTATCCAAAGGAAATGCAATAAGCATGCATTTTTAATCTAGTAACATCATATGGTATGAAGATTCTGATTAACTGATTCATAGAAATCAATACAATGCACATAAAACATCCGATATCTCAAGTGTCAACTTAGCAGAATACTTTCTATATATGGTGTCTATTTTACATATTATCCAGCCCTATCCATCCAACAATGGCAGAAGGCTCTTCCTGAGAAAGTCCAGAGACCGGTCTACTGTGAGTGCTCAATGTAGACCTGTTCCCATTCTCTTTTATTTGGGCCTGTGATAGACTGAGTCTCTGTTAACTTGTCAAAGGCACAATTTGAACAGGCTTCCAGTAATGATATTTTAGGTCTCAGAAAAACAGGGAAATTGAAGACAGAGGGAAAATCTACCAGATCCCTGAAAGATTTCTATCATTGTGCTAAACCTGTAGCTTTCTACTAACACTTGAACAAACTGCAGTAATTGCCACTCCAACCACATGTCCAAAAAGTGGCTTTCCAAATATTGGCCTATTTTCACTTTGGTATATCAAGACACACTATAAACACTATTGTGGCCCCATTTTACTTAAACTTTTAGCTATGGTTGGCCCAAGGGACAGTTGAACTTACCAATTTCTTAAATTTTAGGTCATCACACAATCACTTAATAGCCCTTAAACATGAAAAATACCTACCCATATAAGTCTGCATTACATACTTATTAGTTTTTCTTCATTTGTCATGTTTTACATATTTGTGTATCCCAGGGCTTAGATTTGTAATATTCCTTCTCATGGTTGTTACTACTGAGTACAGTAATTATTTCTGTATTTTCTCCAGTTTTGTTTTCTTTAATTCAAGTCGTTAATAGCATCCTGTCTACTGACAACTCCTAGCTACTGATTTTAGTAAACTCAAAAGATCCCAATGTGAGCTTTGATCTCTGTCTACAAACCAATCCCTCATTACTATTTGATTAAGTGATAACTCTTCCAGCTCTCTTGTCAAAATAACTTGGAGTCATTTCAGACTTACACACTTTTTGACACCTCATATTTAATCTATGACCAGGTATGGACAAATTAACTCACTGTATATTTTAGGAACCATATATATGGTATATGAGTGCTAGTACTATGACTTAAATTTAGGAACTAGGTTCTTTTATTTTTCTTTTTATGGGTGGGGGTCCGGTCGTGGGGCCTGAACTCTGGGCATGGGTGCTGTTCTTCAGCTCTTCAACACAAGACTAGTACTCTACCACTTGAGCCACAGATCCACTTCCAACTTTTTTTCTTTTTGCTTATGCGGTGCTGAGGAATTGAACCCAGGACTTCATGCATTCAAGGCAATCACTCTACCACTCAGCCACCTTCCCAGCTCCTTACTTTACTATTTTGCTCAGGCTTTATTTGGTATACAGATCACCTACAATGTCATTACCCACACCTTTTTCATTTAAAAAATATGTATATTCTGTAGCAATGTTATTGCCATTATAACCATAATTAGGAAGATAATGTAGGTTTATCTGTTCCATACATTGTGAAAGGTAATGAATGTGAAACTTACAGCATATCCTCAGATATGCCTGGTGGAAACCTGGATTTGTATTATGGGTCTACAGTTGATCAGTATTAGGTACTTGGGAAATTTGTTTGGCCTTGTTGCCTACTTCTGTTTTTAATAAAACAATTCATTTCCTAACGGGAAGAACTATCATGAGCACTCAAATTACCCTAATGCAGGTGCAGTGCTTGGAATGGAGTCTTAACATTGTGTAGTAGGTCCCAAAGAAGTCAGCTTCCATCAACATAGGCACAGCATCTTATCTGAAAGCCTTAAGTATTATATACCCAACTGATATTAATATGGGTGAAAATTTGTCTTTACAAAAAAAGGTCTTTTCTTCATATGAAACAATTAAAGTAATGTTGGGCTGTCCTGTGGCTTTTACTCTGAATGAGTTTTGCCTAAATTTTATTCTTACTCTATTAGTGGTAGCAGTAGCATTCTTTAGTGCTACCCTTCATGTTTCTAGTTCTGTGTTCCATTTGGAATATTATTGTAACTTAGTTTATAATCTTTGTTATCAGAATAAATAAACTACAACTGCTGAAGTTTGAAATAAAGAGACAATTTTAGGTCTGCATTACATTTATGTGCTTAATACTTTCCTGAAATTATTTCTTTTAGGTTATATATCCCAAACAAATTATTTTTATGTTTCTTATATGATTTATTATATGATTCTTATATGATTTCTTAGAGATCCATAAATAAAACATCTCAGAACAGGAAAAGAGTAGGTAAGAAGTCATAAAAACATTATTATTGTGTCTTAATGGTTAAGTGTCAAGAACATGTAACAAAAGAGTTGGAAGATTCATTTGCTCTTTTTGCTATTCTCTCACCCTTCATTGTAGAAACCTTCTCAATATGAAGTGCCAAGTGGTCGGGACCTTTGAAGCCTTGTCTCACTGACAGAAGTGATGGGATTAGGGCATGTACTCCTATGACTGGCTCTTAGGAAGTTCACAATAAAGCAATACCAGTACATATAAAGAAACTTTTCTGAGTGGTGTGTTGACTTCCTCAATTGCCAAAATTAAATTCATATGTCAAAACATCAAATTACTTACATTATAATATATGCAGTTTAACTGGCATCACTAACACATCTATAAATCAAGTGCAAACTAAAAGCTCTATATCAAAAACCAACATCTAAGGCAATGGTGAAAATACAAGATTATACACAATAAATCTCAGGGAGTGAGATCTTTACACTCGCAATGAGCAATGATAGCTGAATTTTTAACCAAGTTTGGAAAGTTCAGGTGTCCACTAACTATGTGATTAGAGATGCGGAGTTGACCTTGATATCAAGATTGGAGGTAAATTTCAAAGGCAGCTAAGGTTGCTGCTGTATTGTAGCTCAATACAGTGTGACCCTGCCTGATAATGGTAAAGCACAGAGTAGAAGCTAAGCCAGTAAAATGTATAGGAAGGATTTTCCACTGAGAATAATTGCAGGGGGTAATCATCACTTTTGCGTTGAAAATGTACAGCCCATCATTCTACTTTAAACTCTAGAGTATTTCTGATCTGAAGACAATTATAACAAACCAATGTGCTGTGATTGCTGAGCAGCTTAGGTGTGTATTACTGTAATATATGTAAAATCTTTATAGGTATGGAGTGCCCTGACCCTCACACTTCATTCTGTGTGGTGAAGTTTCATGGAGAAATGTTCATAATTATGCAATTCACACTCATCTAAGTCTGAATCAGGCAACTGAGATAACACATTAGGATCATCACTCCAGTGACGTGGTTTGTGACCTATGAAATAAATAACATTATTTCACAATGTATATGCGTTTCTGAAAATTTATGCAATACCAAATACCAAATATACAAAAGGGACAATTGTCCATCGCTTATATTATCAGAAGATAAGATACTCCTGAATTATACTTCCTTGCTAGAGGATCACAGAGTGACTGCTGATATTTGGTATCTTTTCAGGTGCTCCTATACATTTGTGAATTTTGTTTGAGGAAGTGTTTCCCATAGTTTGTTTTGAGGTGTTCAAAATATCAGTACTGTCACTAACCACAACCATGGAACAGCAAAGATGAAGGGATACCTGGCCAAAGAACTGAGAAATCACAGGAAGTGATAGGAAAGAAGACACCAGAGGACCCAAGCCTCATTGCCAGGTTCCAGAACCCCAAATCCCACTTAACATGCTTTATATTCATTCTACTACAGGGGAAGTGGAATGAGTGGCTACAGGTAGGTCCACAAACTAAGGCATCAATCTAGCTGTGGTTACAACTATTAACTAAGGTATTGTCTGTATACATAGTGATAATTGAATCCCTTATTTTTAGGGATCAGAAGGGAACAATTGTCATTATGTAATCACTTAACCACCATTAAAAAAAAGAACCTCAGCGAAGTTAGGGAGTGAAGGGATGGTAGGGGGAAAACAATGGAGGGGGTAACAAAACTCAATAGGAAGTGTACTCATTACCTTGCTCATGTAACTGTAACTCTCTGTAGAGTATCTTTACAATAAAAAATAAAAAAAGAAAAGAATCCGAACGCTTGAAGGAAATTCTGTCCCTCACTTTTTTGAGTGTGTTTTTACTCATACATAACTTTTCTGTAAACTTCTAGTTGACAGTATTACAGAAAGAAATAATTTGCCGGGAAGTTCCAGTAAGATGGCGGAGGAGAAGCTAGAGGCTAAACAAGCTCTCACATAGAAAGCAGATTTAAAGTTCCAGTGAAAAGTCCTAAGCCAGAGAATCACACCAAGTGTGCCATCACAGGACAAAGAGTTAGGCCAGAGAGGGAAAATCCAGGCAAGGAGACAGATCGGAGCACTTGCCAGGAGATGCCACTGCTGCAGCAGCTGTGTCAGGGGCGGCCATACCAACCATACCTGAAAGAGAGATGGTCCAGGAGAAGGAGCCAGCAAGAACTGACAAGGAGCAGACATATTCATCCTGTAGTTCGCAGACCAGAGATGACCCAGGAAACAAGACGGGGCGTGAGTAGAGGCCTAACGTCCTCACTTCCTCTCAGGGAGCAGAGGAAGGAAGGCCATTCCCCCCACCCCCAGTACCAGAGATCTCCATCTTGGATATTGACAAAGCTCGGTGGAGCTGCTAGCTCCAACTCAGGCATTGGAAGAAAACTAGAGTCATTTAGCAGGTCACAAGAACCTAAAGTGACCTGCCAGACTCAGCTCCACCCAGGGAAAAGTTACTCAGCTCAAGCGCCAAACCCAGGAATGGCTTTCTTCACTGGGTAATCAGAGACAGAGGTTGCCCTTCCCTTTAGCAGCCTTGACAATCTATTGAAATTTAGTAGACATAAACCCAGAGAGTGGCTCCTGGCTGGGCTATGTGTGTTTCTCACAAACTAACCCTTGGGAAAAGGTACTGTTTGCTGAAAGTCCTCAACTCTACGCAGAACCTAGCCTCATCACAGCATCTCCAAACTTCAGGAAAAGCCATCTCCCTCTTTTGTGACACTCAAAGCAGATCTCCCTCTCATTGAACTAGCCTGGGAAGAGGGTCACAAAATCCAGGGTAAAGCAGAGCATTTATCTGCCTGTGCAAACATATTGACTTAAGAAACTAACTAAGCCACAGGAAATTCAAACACCACAAGCAGATAAGAGAATCCAACAAGAGGCTGGTTATGGACACGAGGGAGATACAGGATTTTTTCCACCCCTCCCAAAAAAAATCAAAAAACTTTTTTTCATTTTTTTTGCACCTTCTATAATTTTTTTTTTACTCCTTCATAGCAGAGCACACACCAATAATCGTCCAACGCTTCAATGAAATTGAAAGAGAAAGTTCACTACCGAACACATTTTATGAAGCCATCATAACCCTCATCCCAAAACCAGGCAGGGACTCATCAAAGAAAGAAAACTATGAACCCATTTCTTTGATGAACATTGATGACAAACTTCTCAACAAAATTTTGGCCAATCAACACAACGATCAAACAGGATTCATTTCAGGGATGCATAGCTCTTTCAATATACCCAAATCAATTAATATTATTCATCACATCAACAGGAGCAAGGATAAGAACCACATGGTTATCTCAATAGATACAGAAAAAGCATTCGACAAGATCCAACGCCCCTTTATGACGAAGGTTTTGGAAAAATTAGGAATCCATGGAACATTCCTCAATACAATAAAGGCTGTATATGACAAACCTACAGCCAACATTATATTTAATGATGAAAAACTGAAGCCATTTCCTGTTAACTCAGGAACAAGACAAGGATGTCCATTCTTTACACTTCTCTTCAATCTAGTATAAGAATGCATAGCTACGGCAATAAGATAAGATGCAAACATAAAGGGGATCCAAATAGGGAAAGAAGAAATAAACTCTCCCTCTTTGCAGATGACATGATCTTGTATTTAAAGAATCCCATAGACTCCACTCCCAAATTATTCAAGCTGATTCAAAACTTTGGGAAAGTAGCAGGGTATAAAATTAACCCTCCAAAATCAATGGCTTTTCTGTATGCCAACAATGAGAAAGGTGTGGCTGAAATTAGGAAGGCAACTCCATTTGTAATAGCCCCACAAAAAATAAAATACCTAGGAATTAACATAACCAAAGAAGTGAAGGAACTCTATGATCTAAACTTTAAAAACTTGAAAAAGGAAATCAAAACAGAACCTAGAAAATGGCAAAACCTCCCCTGCTCCTGGATTGGAAAGATTAACATCGTGAAAATGGCAATACTTCCCAAGGCTATCTACAAATTCAACCCGATACCTATCAAAATTCCAACCTCATTCTTCAAGGAAATAGAAGAGGCAATCCAAAAATTCATATGGAACAATAAAAGACCCCGAATAGCAAAAACGCTCATCAACAGAAAGAACGCTGCTGGAGGAATATCAATACCAAATTGGAGACTCTACTATAAGGTCATAGTAAACAAAACAGCTTGGTACTGGCACAAGAACAGACCTCAGGACCAATGGAATAGAATTGAAAAGCCAGAAATGAACCTACAGAACTATAGCCATCTAATCTTTGATAAGGGATGTAAAAAAATAGAATGGAAGAAAGGCAGCCTCTTCAGTAAATGGTGCTGGAAAAAGTGGTTAACTACTTGTAGAAATCTAAAGCTAGACCCTTATATATCACCCTGCACCAGAATCAACACCAAATGGATCAAAGACCTCGGAGTCAAAGCAGACACTCTGAAAACATTACATGATGGAAGAGGAGAAAACCTAGGTCTCCTTGACCCAGGCCCAAATTCTCTTAATAGAGTCATGGAAACACAACAAATCAAAGAAAGGTTGGACAAATAAGATTGCATGAACTTGCAGAGCTTCTGCATGGCAAAGGACATAGCTAGCTAGATCAATATAAAGTCCACGGATTGGGAGAAGATCTTCACTAGCCATAAAACGGAAAAGGGTCTCATATCTAAAATATACTTAGAACTCAAAAAATTAAATCTGCCAACAACAAATCCTCAAAGAAACAACTGCCCTATAAATAAGTGGGCTAATGACTTAAAGAGAAACTTCTCTGAAGAAGAAAGAAGGATGGCCAATAGACACATGAAGAAATGCTCAACCTCCCTAGCTATAAAAGAAATGCAAATCAAAACAACATTAAGATACTACTTCACCCCAGTTAGAATGGCAAAAATCAAGAACTCTAATAACAACAGATGCTGGAGGAGATGTGGACAGATGGGAACCTTACTTCATTGTTGGTGTGAGTGTAAACTTGTTCAACCACTTTGGAAAGTAGTATGGAGGTTCCTCAAAAGACTCCACATAAAGCTCCCCTATGACCTAGCAATCCCACTTTTGGACATGTACCCAAATGTTTACAAACAAGACCACACTAAAGCTACCAGCACAACTATGTTTATTGCAGCATTATTTACCATAGCTAAGATATGGAACCAACCCAGATGCCCCTCAGTAGATGAATGGATCAAGAAAATGTGGTATATATACACAATGGAATTCTATGCCTCCATCAGAAAGAATGACATTGCCCCATTTGTTAGGAAATGGAAAAACGGAAACAATTATATTAAGTGAAGAAAGCCAAACTCAAAGAAACATAGGTCCGATGGTTTCCCTTATTTCCAATATCTAGTATATGTATGAGTCAATCAGAACAGGTCAGATAAGGTGATGTTAGGAAAATGAACCCTAAGATATATATTTAAAAGTTTTTTTTCTTTCATGCATTTGTTTCTAACGCATTTATAAGATTATTTCTCTGTTGCTTTTTATGTTCCTGCCCCACATTATAAATCCTACTTTCACTGTATTTGATGTCGCTATAAATTGTGGAGGGGAAAGGGAAAAAATAGTCCTTTAAATAAAGATACAGAAGATGGCGGAGGAGAAGCTGGAATCTTAACAAGCTCTCGCATAGAAAGCAGTTTTCGAGGGCTGTGAAGGTGGCTCAGTGGTAGAGCGCTTGCCTTGCATGCCTGAGGCCCTGGGTTCAATTCCCCAGCACCACATAAGCAAAAAGAAAAAAGCCGGAAGTGGTGCTGTGGCTCAAGTGGTAGAGCACTAGCCTTGAGCTGAAGAGCTGAGGGACAGCACCCAGCCCCAGAGTTCAGGCCCCACAACTGGACCCAAAAAAAAAAAAAAAAAAGAAAGAAAGAAAGCAGTTTTTGAGTTCCAGTGAACAGTCCTAAACCAGAGTATCAAACCAAGTGTGCCATTAGAGGACAGAGAGGGGAAGCCAAGACAAGGAGACATAACTGAGCGCCTGCCAGCAGCCACCGCGGGGGTGGCAGGGTCGCCGCGGCGACTGCGGCCATACCTGAGCCCTCATACTGACAGTCCGGGATGAAGGAGCCAGACGCAGCAGGCGAGCGGATTCTACTCAACACCAGCAAGAACCGACAAGGAGCGGACATCTTCATCCTGCAGTTTGCAGACCAGAGACGACCCAGGATCCACGACTCAGCGTGAGTACAAGCCCGACGTCCTCACTCCTTCTCAGCGAGCAGAGGATGGAAGGCCACCCTCCCCCCCCATCACCACCGGTGATCTCCATCTTGGATACCGACAAAGCTCAGAGGAGCTGCTAGCTCCAACTCAGGCCTTGGAATAAAACGAGTCATTTAGCAGGTCACAAGAACTTAACGTGAAGTGACCTGCCAGACTCAACTCCACCCAGGGAAAAGTCTCCCAGCTCAGGCACGAGCCATTGGAGTGGCTTTCCTCACTGGGTAACCAGAGCCAGAGGCTGCCCCTCCCTCTAGCAGCCTCCACAATCAATTGAAAAACAGAAACCCTGAGAATGGCTCCAGGCTGGGCTCTGTGAGTTTTTCACAAAATAGCCCCAGGGAAAAGCTACTGTTTGTTGAAAGGCCTCAACTCTACCAGAACCTAGCCTCATCACACCTCTTTTGTGATTCTCAAAGCAGATCACCCTTCCATTAAATAACCTGGGAGGGGGATCTCAAAATCTTGGGTAAAGCAGAGCATTTTTCTGTCTGTTTGAACAAACTGACTTAAGAAACCAATCAAGCCACAGGACCTCAGGCTGACTAGAGACTGGTTACAGACAAAAGGGAGATACAGGATTCTTCCCATCCCTCCCAAAAAAATAAAAAAAAAAATCAAAGAACTTTTTTTATCTTCTTCTTCTTTTCTTTTTTCTTTCTTTTTTTTTTTTTTTTTGGTACCATATATATATATTTTTTTTCCTTTTCTAAAACTTTTATTAATCTTTAATTTTTGCCTTTTTTGAAAAAATAATTGTTTTCCAGCAATTTTTTCCTTCATAATTTTTTTTTAGGAATACGTGAATGTGCGTTTTCCTTTCTTTTCTTGTTTTCTTTCTCTTTTTCTTTCTTAATTAACTTTTTGTTTTTTGTCTAGCTCTACTGAACTGAACTTTTTTTCTCCCTTTCTTATCTTTTTCACCTTTATGCTCTCTTTTGTTCTTCTGTATGTGACTTAACTCTTGTCCTGCACATCCTCAGATAAACCCATAGATAACTAGTAGACCCTATCCCCAATTGTGTACACACTTAATCCACAAATTTATTACTCAATCCAAAACCTCTGAGACTTAAAGTCCCAAATAGCAGTACTACCTATTTTTACCTATATAATATTTTAAGCATTTTTTAAAGTTTTTCACAACTCCTCTATCTCCCTCCTGTTTTCTCAATATATTCACATTCTTCTCTAAATAAATGGTCTTTCAATCTCCATAACTATATTAATTTTTACGTTTCTATTTTTTTCTGGTCTCTTTTAATTTCCCTTTCCCTTCCTTCTTTTTCTCTCTCTCTCTACTTGCATCCAACCCAACCTACTTCCTGCATTGAGATTAGGATATAGTTAACTCTTCCTGTGCCTCCCCACACCAATCTATTCCTATTTCTTACCCACATCTCTCCCTAACCCTAATAATTTCTGGTTTTCCAAATTCTTCTCTGTGGTTCGAAGCCTATTAACATAGTTGTTTGATGTTGAATATATGTATCTGTTGAACTAGATTGTATCTGTAGACTATTGACTGTATAAATGCAAATGTTGGTTGATGGTTGCCTTAAGATAGTGTTCTAGCACAAAACTGGTCCTATTTTCATCTCAAATGGGCAGAGTAAGCCAGAAAAACACAAGAAAAATGGCAAATTCGGGTATCTCAATTCCCAATCTTGATAATCAGGGGTCAGATCAGATAATGAACAATCCAGAGGAGAGTTACCAAATAGCTCTACAAACACTGGTGGCAAACATGATAAATGAGAAGTTTGACAACTTACACAGGACTCTGTATGAGCGTGATAGGGAGAGAGAGGAGGCATCCCAAAAGTTTATACAAGAATATCATAAGCGTGAGGAAGCTACTCAAAAACTGATACAGGATTTGCGTGAACAACTTGAGAATACTCAAAGAGAAAGGGAGGAATGGCGTGAGCAGGCTAAGAACACTCAAAGAGAACTGCAGGAATCCCACGAACGGGAAGAGAGAGAACTGCAGCAATCCCACAGACGGGAGGAAGCTAATCAAAGAGTAATTCAGGAATTGAGAGACCAGGTAGAGAATACACAAAGATCACTAAAGGCATTCATGGAATCCATTAACAAAGAGCTGAAGGAAGTCAGGGAGACCACAAAGGGAATGCTGAATGGAACCCAACAGAAGGAATGGGAGTCCAAAGAAACCATAACCAATCAACTAAGTGATTTGAGAACAAACACTGAACACCAAATTAAGGAAGTAAAGAAATTCATACAAGACCTAAAACAGAGCTTCAACAAAGAACTTGAAGCCATCAAGGCTAAACAATTAGAAGGAAAAGAGATAAAAAAAACAAAGTAGAGAGTCTTGACAGCAGGATAGACCATTCAGATGATCGAAACTCAGGGATTGAAGACAGCCTACATATTATAGAGAAAGGACATGCAACCATCCAAGACAAGTCCAAGAAATATGATAGATCTATCCAACACCTGGAAGACACCATCAGAAGGCCTAATCTAAGGATAATGGGTGTAGAGGAGCACCTAGAAATAGAAGTTAATGGTCTAGGAAATGTGTTTAACAGGATCCTAGCAGAGAACTTCCCAAACATACAAAAAGATAGGCCTGTTCAGATACAAGAAGCTTTTAGAACCCCAAATAGACCAGACCAGAATAGGACATCCCCCCGTCACATTATAATCCACACAGGATCAACTCAGACCAAGGAAAAGATCCTTAAAGCTGTCAAGGAGAAAAGGGTAATCACGTATAAAGGGAAACCAATTAGAATCACCTCAGATTTCTTAGCAGAGACAATCAAAGCAAGAAGAGCCTGGAATGATGTATGCCATGCCCTAAAAACAAGCAACTATCAACCAAGAATACTGTACCCAGCTAAACTCTCCTTCAAAACTGAAGGCCAAATAAAAACCTTCCATAGCAAAGAAAAATTGAAACAATACATCTCCACCAAACCAGCCCTACAAAAGATTCTTAAAGATGTCCTACACATAGAAAACCAACAAGACCGCAACAAAGGCCAAGAAACTGCACCCAAACTGAGAATCCAAGAACCATAGGCTGAACCCAGTTTTTACAGCCCCCAAGAATGTAGATAACATGGCAGCAACTCCCAAATACCACTCAGTCCTATCTCTTAACATTAATGGACTGAACTCTCCAATTAAGCGACATAGTCTGTCTAGCTGGATTAAAAAACAAGACCCTTCTATCTGCTGCCTTCAGGAGTCACATCTTTCCCGTAAAAACAAATACATTTTCAATGATAAAGGTTGAACCAAAATCTACCAAGCAAACGGCCCCCATAAACAGGTGGGAGTTGCAATCCTAATATCAGATAAAATAGACTTCAAATTAAAATTCGTGAGAATAGATAAAGAAAGTTGCTAGATACTAATTAAAGGATCTCTCCTTCAGGAGGATATTACAATTCTAAATATATATTCGACAAAAAATGGAGCACCCAAATTTATCAAAGAAACACTACGTTCCTTCAAATCCCACATAGATGCAAAGACATTAATTGTTGGGGATTTTAACACACCACTCTCCCCACTAGATAGATCAACTCGGCAACAACTCAACAGAGAAACCGCAGATCTAAACAGCTGCATAGATCAACTAGACTTAACAGACATCTACTGAACGTTTCACCCAGCAGCATCAGAATACACATTTTTCTCAGCAGCACATGGAACATTTTCAAAAATAGACCACATTTTAGGCCACAAAGCAAACTTGTCTAAATTCAGAAACACTGAAGTTATACCTTGCATTCTCTCTGACCACAAGGGAATAAAATTAGTACTCAACACCAAAAGCCACCAAAGAAAGTCCGGTATCACATGGAGGCTGAACAAAACACTGCTGAATCGAGTGGGTCATGGAAGAGATTAGAAAGGAAATTCAAAAGTTCATGCTATTCAACAAAAATGACCACACAAATTACCAGCTCCTCTGGGACACAGCAAAGGCAGTACTCAGAGGCAAGTTTATACCTCTGAGATCCTACATCAACAAATTGGAGAGATCTGAAACCAACAATCTATTGACACATCTAAACCTCCTAGAAAAAGAGCAGCAAGATAAACCCCAATCCAGTAGACAGAAATAAATAATCAAAATTAAATCAGAATTAAAGGAATTACAATCCAAAACAACTATAGAAAGAATCAACAAAACAAAGAGTTGGTTCTTCGAAAAAATTAACAAAATTGACAGACCCTTAGCAAATCTTATCAGAAAAAGATGAGAACACATCCAAATAAATAAACTCATAGACGAGAATGGAAACATCACCACGGAAACAACCAAGATTCAAAACATTATAAGGGAATACTTCTAAAAACTTTATGCTAATACGTTTGAGAACTTGACAGAAATGGACCTTTTCCTAGCAAATATTGACATGCCAAAACTAAACCAAGATGAGTTAAACCAGCTTAACAGGCCCATATCAAGCATTGAAATAGAAACAGCAATAAGAGACCTCCCAGCTAAGAAAAGTCCAGGACCAGATGGTTTTACATCGGAATTTTAAAAGGCCTTCAAAGCAGAGCTCACACCAATACTCCTCCAACTCTTCAATGAAATTGAAAGAGAAAGCTCACTACCGAACACATTCTATGAAGCCGTCATAACCCTCATGCCAAAAGAGGCAGGGACTCATCAAAGAATGAGAAGTATAGACCCATTTCTTTGATGAACATTGATGCAAAACTTCTCAACAAAATTTTGGCCAATCGACTTCAACAATTCATCCAAAAAATCATACACCATGATCAAACAGGATTCATTTAAGGGATGCAAAGTTGGTTCAATATACGCAAACCAATTAATATTATTCATCACATCAACAGGAGCAAGAATAAGGACCACATGGTTATCTCAATATATGCAGAAAAAGCATTCGACAAGATCCAACACCTATTTATGATAAAGTTTTTGGAAAAATTAGGAATCCATGGAACATTCCTCAATACAATAAAGGCTGTATATGACAAACATACAGCCAGCATTATACTCAATGGTGAAAAACTAAAGCCATTTCCTCTTAACTCAGGAACAAGACAAGGATGCCCACTCTCTCCACTTCTCTTCAATCTAGTATTAGAATGCCTAGCTACAGCAATAAGACAAGATGCAGACATAAAGGGGATCCAAATAGGGAAAGAAGAAATAAAACTCTCCCTCTTTGCAGATGACATGATCTTGTATTTAAAGAATCCCATAGACTCCACTCCCAAATTACTCAAGCTGATTCAAAATTTTGGCAAAGTAGCAGGTTATAAAATTAACCCCCAAATTTCAATGGCTTTTCTGTATGCCAACAATGAGAAAAGTGTGGCTGAAATTAGGAAAGCAACTCCATTTGTAATAGCCCAACAAAAATAAAATACCTAGGAATTAACTAAAGAAGTGAAGGACCTCTATGATGAAAACTTTAAACTTAAAAAAGGAAATCAACACAGAACTTAAAAAATGGCAAAACCTCCCATGCTCCTGGATTGGAAAGTTTAACATCGTGAAAATGGCAATACTTCCCTAGGCTATCTACAAATTCAACCCGATACCTATCAAAATTCCAACCTCATTCTTCAAGGAAATAGAGGAGGCAATCCAAAAATTCATATGGAACAATAAAAGACCCCGAATAGCAAAAACGTTCCTCAATGGAAAGAACAATGCTGGAGGAATATCAATACCAATCTTCAAACTCTACTATAAAGCCATAGTAATCAAAACAGCTTGGTATTGGCATAACAACAGACCTCAGGACCAATGGAATAGAATTGAAAACCCAGAAATGAACCTACAGACTTATAGCCATCTAATCTTCGATAAGGGAGCTAAAACAATAGAATGGAAGAAAGACAACCTCTTCACTAAAAGGTGCTGGCAAAATTGGTTAACTACATTAGTAAACTAAAGCTAGAACCTTATATATCACCCTGCACCAGAATCAACTCCAAATGGATCAAAGACCTTGAACTCAAAGCAGACACTCTGAAAACATTACAGGATGGAATAGGAGAAACCCTAGGTCTCCTTGGCTCAGGCCGAAATTTTCTGAATAGAGACTCGGAAACACAACAAATCAAAGAAAGGTTGGACAAATGGGATTGCATAAAGTTGCAGAGCTTCTGCAGGGCAAATGACATATCTAGCAAGATCAATAGAAAGCCCACGGATTGGGAGAAGATATTTCTAGCCATACAACGGACAAGGGTCTCATATCTAAAATATACTTGGAACTCAAAAAATTAAACCCCCCAACAACAAATCCTCAAAGAAACAACTGCCCAATAAATAAGTGGGCGAAAGACTTAAAGAGAAACTTCTCTGAAGAAAGAAGGATGGCCAATACACACATGAAGAAATGTTCAACATCCCTAGCCATAAAAGAAATGCAAATCAAAACAACATTGAGATATCACCTCACTCCAGTTAGAACGGCAAAAATCAAGAACTCTAACAACAACAGATGCTGGAGGGGATGTGGACAGAAAGGAACCTTACTTCATTGTTGGTGGGAATGTAAACATGTTCAACCACTTTGGAAAGCAGTATGTAGGTTCCTCAAAAGACTTCACATAGAACTCCCCTATGACCCAGCAATCCCACTTTTGGGCATTTACCCAAATGTTTACAAACAAGACCACACTAAAGCTACCAGCACAACTATGTTTATTGCAGCATTATTTACCATAGCTAAGATATGGAACCAACCCAGATGCCCCTCAGTAGATGAATGGATCAAGAAAATGTGGTATATATACACAATGGAATTCTATGCCTCCATCAGAAAGAATGACATTGCCCCATTTGTTAGGAAATGGAAAAATTTGGAAAAAATTATATTAAGTGAAGTAAGCCAGGCCCAAAGAAACATAGGTCCGATGGTTTCCCTTATTTGTAATATCTAGTATACGTATGAGTCAAGCGGAAAAGGTCAGATAATGTGATATCAGGAAAATGAACCCTTAGATATGTATTTTAATGTTTTTTTCTTTCATGTATGTGTTTCTAAAGCATTTATAAGATTATCTCTTTGTTGCTTTGTATGTCCCTCCCCCACAGTATAACCCCTGCTTTCACTATATTTGATGTCAGTATAACTTGTGGAGGAGATGGGGAAAACCAGTTGTTTAAGGATACAGGTGGACCTTTGGCAACAATGAGAAGTACAAGTTGTCATGTCCAAAACGAGCTTTACAACGTCTGTGCGGGGGGGGGGGGGGGGTTGAGGGGGGGAGAAGGAGAAGGATTGGGATTGGACTAAAAGTTGGGAATAAGCCATCTAAATTGATGACTGTGCATGTTGCTATATGTCTACCATCCCAACTACAGAGGACCAGGCCTGGAGGAGCATACCTGTCACATGTAGGAGGACCTCGATCCCGTCCAGCCAGAGCATATATTGAGTCTCTGTTTCAGAAATGCCCAAGACAGAAAGTTGGCTCCTCAGAGCCAGAGAGAGGAAACAAGCAGGGGTCATGGTTCCCCCAGGGGGGGTCTGACCTCGGTAGGGATGATTTGGGGGTGGCCACTCACCTGTGCTGCTGGGAGAAGCTGCTGGAGGCTGCTCCGGGTGGATTGAGCAGTGATGGCGGTGGTATTGTGGACAAATGGGCCCAAAGTAGAGAACCAGGTCCAGGGATCAGGTTGGGGCTTTAATTGGGCTGGCAGCATGACATTGCCTGATATTTGAAATCTCGAAACTTAGGAAAGGGGGAAAGCTGCTGGGGCGAAGGCAGGCTTCTCAATTTCCTACTTGTCGCCTTGAGTCTCTTCCTCACTACTCAAACACCTCACCTTCCTCAACTGCTGTTAGTGGTGTAAACTAACAGTGGGAATCCCGGTGCTACTAGGCAACATGGAATGTGGGCGTGGCTATCATTCTTGTATCCCATTGGTGAGAAAGAACCATGAAAGAATGGGGGTGTGGCAGGAATCCTGTGATGCAAGCAGCATGGGCAGAGTCAAGAAGTTAGCATCTCCCCAGCCCTTTTCCCAGGGAACAATGTCAATTCAGTTGGAGACAAGAGGGTGACCAGCTTTAACCGGATGTCTGCTTGTTGCCAGTCCTGCACCTTGAACTCAGGATCTGGGCACAGTCTGTGAGCTACTTTTGCTCAAGCCTGGCCCTCCAACCTAGAGCCACAGCACTTCTGGCTTTGTTGTCACTGAAGTTGGAAAGGGGTCTCAAGGACTTTCCTGCCAAGGATGACTTCAACCATGATCCTCCAATCACAGCCTTGTAAGTATCAAGGAGGACTATGAGAGCCACTGGTGCCTGCTTAATCACTGGTGTTGCTGATGTTCTTGGACAAACAGGTTAGTTCCCTATCCTTGGGTTTAAGTGTTGGGAGCTGTAGCCCACAGTTCGAATCCTGGTCCTGCCACCTCCAAATGGCAGAAGATCCAAAAAGCTTACTCCTATCCATATGATTAACAACAGAATGTGATGTGTGTCATCATTGAATGAGCAGTTCTTGAATGATTCCAATATAAAATTATACACAATTATATTATAGGACACTGATCTATGTTAGTTAATATTTTATTGATCATTTAAACATTCACATTAATAAAATGGAGGCATAATGAAATAACTAAGAATTGGGTCTCACATACTATAAAGGAGCCATTTTTCTGCCAGGACTGGTTTTGGAACTCATGGTCTTGGTAACTCTGATGCACTTTGTGGGAAGGGAAAGCTGGTTTCCTTGAAGTCAAGAAATTCAAGTCTGTTCCTTAGGCCTGAAATAGATCCCCACAACTAGAAAACATCCTATTCATGTACAATTTACATATATGATTTATATTTATAAACATATGTTGACTATATTTCATTCAGTGCAGTTATTTAATTTTTTGTTTTATTCATGCATTGCATTGAACATTTATTTTATTGACTATTATGTCACATAAAACATTGATTACATGGGCCTGGGAAGGTAGCTCAGTGGTAGAACTTTTGCCTTGCATGCATGAGGCCCTGGGTTCGATTCCTCATAAGCAAAAAGAAAAAAGGCAGAAGTGGCACTCTGGCTCAAGTGGTAGAGTGCTAGCCTTGAGCTGAAGAGCTGAAGGACAGCGCCCAGGCCCAGAATTCAAGCCCCAGGACAAGACGCCCCCACACACAAAAAGCATTTATTACATTAATTACATAGGATATATGTCTGCATATGTATTCCACTTCATACCTGACACCCAGGACTTTCACAGAAAGGGAAAACATGTGTCACCATCAGCTTCTTACTCCACAATTCATTTTTTGGCAGTGCTGGCATCTGAACTCATGGCCTACAAGCCTACAAGGCCCAATTCACGAATGGGTGAGTGTCAGCACTCCATCCTGGGGCAAATTGAGCTGACAGGCTTTTCCCAGGACCTGATACCAAGCCCCAGGGGTTAACAAAATAATAACATTGATATGAAGATGGCAGTACATTAATAAATATATATCTTTATCGAGTGTAAGAGATATCTATATATTATTGTTATATAGATTACATTCCTACCAATTCTTGGGTTTTAATTATGCATCCATGTAATTAATATTATTGTTTTCATCCTTAATGAAATGAGTGTCCTGAAATTATTGTGTTCCTGTAAGTAATAATATTCTCTTAATGCTTCATAAATATTAAATAAAGTCTATCAGCCTCCTGAAATGGTGCTGTCTAATTTTATACGAGCATCATTCACGATCAACTCATTCAACCGTGACATTGAAAACATTCCATTGTTATTCCTATGGATGGGGGACCATTTTCTTAGTATCTCCTGCCATTGGTTGGAGTAAGGACAGGTACTCGAAATCAGGGACGATGTTGCCACATGGGCCTATGGCCTCCCCAATAGTCTGGCAGCCTTCACCAATGCAAGATGAAGTACCATTTGCAACATTGTCATTCAGACCCACATTTTTTCTGTGCATTGCTTTCCCTGCAAGGCCTGGGGGTCTAGGATCCCAGGAACAGCTATAGGTCTAGTGGCTGCAACCCAGCCTAGGGTGATCAAAGCTGAGCAGAGTTGCTACAACCTGAGGTTAAGGCCCATATTGAGAAAAGTAAAATTTAAAAAAAAAAAGCTCCTTGGCTTGCAATTCATGCCGTTTACTCTTCTAGGCTTTGTATTTGAACTCAGGATGTGGGTAAATCTGCAGCAATGTGGATGAAGGGGAAGATCACCGTACTTGAAGATGAGAAAGTCAGGCCTGTTCACTAGTCCTGAATTCAAGCCCAAGCTCTGGAAAACATACTAATTATATACATTGTAAAGATAGGATTTATAATTACCTGTAGATGTTCAGTCCATAGATGTTTGGTGTGGTTGTTCTTTGTAATTTTTGTTTTATTCATTTATTTACCATTGATTGTACTGTAATGAAACCCATTCTGTTTATTTCATTGATGACATCCTATCACCGAGCATCTAGATTTGTAGAAATGTTCTCCACCATGACAGGATTCTCAGGATCACACAGGATATTCAGAAAAAAGGAAAACAAGTTTCACACTTGTCTTCTTACTCCATGATCCACTTGTTGGTAGTGTTGGGATCTGAACTCAGGGCCTAGTAGGACCAATTGGCCAATAAGTCAAGGTTAACACACCAACCTGTGAGCAACTTAGGAGCTAAGCCAGTCCCAGGATTTGACATTGATCCCCAAGGTGGTAGACTATAGTCATAAGTTCATAATTTAAACATACAATCTATATTGACATACATCTGTCAACAGCATATTGTGTTTAGTGAACTTCTCCTTATTTTGTATCTACATCATGGAGGTATTGTGTATTTTACTAAGTATGGTGACAGGTATAACTGTGCTGACATGAATGACAAAAGGTTCCCATGGTTATAGGGTTGTCTATGAATTCCCCTTCTTAGTTGATAGTCAGGACTTTCACAGGAGAAGAAAACATGTGCAACAACTGGCTTCTGACATCAGGATGAGTCTTTTGTCAGTGCTAGGATTTGAACTCAGGTGTGGGTAGCTCTGTTGCACTGTGGGGGAAGGGGAAGCTCATCATCCTTGAAGACTAGAATGTCAGACCTGGTCCAGGGCCTGATTAGAAGCCCAGCACTGGACAAAATAACAAGCCCACCTTTTTTAAACATAGGTCCTCTCTTTACCTACAGGTGTGGTATGCATCTTGCATTCAGTGTAGTTATTCTTTTTATTTTGTGTCTTATTCATTGATGAATTGTGCATTTTATTGAGTATGGTGACAGATATAACTGTGCTGACATGGATGACAACCTATTCCCATGGCTATAGCATTCTCCATCCTCAATGACATCCAGGACATGCACAGAACATGAAAACATGTGCAACCCTAGGCTTTTCACATCAGAATGAATATTTTGGCAATGCTGGAATTTGAACTTAAAACCTAGCAGGCACAATTGGTGAATGGGTCATGGTAAGCACACCAGCCTATGAGCCTCTAAGGAGCTAGACCATTCCCGGGACCTGAGATTGATCCCTGGTGGGGGCCAATATAGTCATAAATTCATAATTAAACAGAGGATCTATATTTCCAAACATGGGTGGGCGGCATCTTGCATTTGGTATAGTCATTCTCTTTATTTTGTGTCTTATTCATTGATGTATTGTGTATGTTCTTAAATATAGGTTGAGAGATATAATTGTGGTGAACTGGATGACACCCTGTTCCCATGAGTATAGAATTGCCTATACCTTCTCCATCTAGCAGAGACCCAGAATTTGTGCAGCACAGGAAAACAGGTGCAACAACTGTCTTCTCACATCAGGGTGAATTTTTGCAGTGCTGGGACTCAAACTCGGGGCTTAAGAGGCCCAACTGCACAGTGGGTCCACGTGATCACACCAGACTGTGAGCCAGTAAGGAGCTGGGTTGTTCCCAGGAACTGAGATCGAGCTCTAGTGAGGCCAAAATAGTCCTCAATGCATCATTGAAACATGGGATGTATATTCACATCCGTGTGTGGACTGCATCATGCATTGAGTGTACTTATTGTCTTTATTTTGTATGCTATTTATGAATGTATTGTGTAATTTCTTGAGTATATGATGACAGGTATAACTGGGCTAACATGTATAACAACTTATTCCCATGACCACAGGGTGACCCATGCATTCGCCATCCTAGCTGTGACCCAGTACTTGCACAGGAAATTATCCAGGTTTAATGATTGGCTTCTGGCATCAAGATGAATCTTTTGGCAGAGCTGGGATCTGAACTCAGGCCTAGCAGGCACCATTGGTGAATGGTAACACCTGATCAGACCAGCCTGTTAGGAACGAAGGATCTAGGCCTTCCCAGTACCTGAGTTTGAGCCCCCGTGGGGGGAGAGTGGTGAGCACAATAGTCACCCATCCATAAGCTGAAGGTAGTATGCAAATAAGTATATATTTGTAGAGTAGGATTGATGGTGACCTGTGATGGAATCCAATCTGTGTGACTACTGATTCTTGGATCTTTCCTGATGCCTCCATTTCATGACTGTGATTATTATTGTCACGCTTCATCAACTCTCCTTTACAAATAATCAATACCCCATGAGTCTTGCTTATCATTTCCTACTTGCATCATGCACGAATTACTCATTAAAGGATGAGATCGATTGCATTCCATGACTCTGCCTAGGTCCAGAAATGAGTATCTCAGGATCTCCCTCTATTCCCTCTTCATAGGAGGGCTGAATTCAAGCCTCATGCCTGGAAAAGATACTCTTTATATACATTTTATCGATGGGATTTATAATTCCATACAGATGTTCAGTCCATATTGTGTTTGGTGTGGTTATTCATTTTATTTCTAGTTTTATTCATTTATTTACCATTTATTTTATTGACTCTGATGACACCTATACCATTTATTACATTGCTTACATCCTATCACAGAAAATCTAGATTTTAGATATGTTCTCCATCATGTCTGACAGGGTGAGGATCTGAGAGCTCGGTGTCTAGCAGACCCAATTCATGAATGGGTGAGTTTCAGCATGGCAGCCTCTAGACAATGAAGCTGTCAGGTGTTTGCCCAGCACTGAGATCAACCCCCAGGTTTGGCCAAAACAGCAATACATGGATAGGCAGACGGTGGTACACAAATATATATATATATATATATATTGGTAAAGAGTGCCAGAGCCGTCTATCTATGATTGAATGACAACTACTACGTTCCTACCAATTGTTAGGTATTTATTATCCCACCATTGAAGGAATATTATCCTTTTCATGCTTAATAACATTAAGACCAATCAGCATTCTAGGATTATTGATTCCAATTTTAGACAAGACCGATGCATGAACTACTCTTTTAATCACTATTCTTATGCATAGGAATGAGTCTCTTGTGATCTCCTGCCATTGGTATCAGGACTGGGATTTGAACCCAGGGCATATGTTGACAGGTTGGCCTATGGCTTCACTGATAACCCACCAGTCATCAGCAAGGGCAGGTCAGGTCCACCTTGCAGCCATGTCACTCAGACCCAGCCCTCTACAGCATGCCACTTTTTGTGCTTTCCAGGTTTTTTTTTTCTACCTGCAAGAACTCTGAGCCTAGGATCTCAGGGTCGGCTATGGGAGATCCAAGCTGAGGCAGAGTTGAAACGAACTGAGTTCAAGCCCTATGGTTGTAAAAAAAATAAAGAAAGAAAGAAAAAACATTATTTAAGTAAATTAAAAAAAATAAAGCTCCCTGGTTTGGAATTTCTGCCAGTTTTCTTTCCTAGCCTGGGATTTGAACTCAGGGTCTTGGTAAACTTGTAGCAATGTGAGGGAAGAGTCGCCACAGCTTGAGTTCAAAACCACACAAAAATGAAAAACTAAATCACTGACCTCGGCAGGGTGAAGTAGTTGGGGAGATGGGAGGCAAGGGATGGTAGGGCTAAAACAAAGGAGGAGTCAACAATGCTCAATTGGAAACGTACTCATTACTTTGCTCCTATAACTGTAACCCCTCTGTAAAACATTTTTGCAATAAAAAAGTACAAAAAAGAGAAACAATATAGTTCTCAGAGAAGCACTTTAGAGGTGAGGAAAGTATGTCTGAATAGCTGTACAAAATTCTACACTGCTTTTTTTTAATGTTCAGTATGGAACTGAGTAAACATGATTGCTTCCATTAAAAAAAGTACGTCACTATCAAAACTTGGGCCAGTATTTCTGCCATCGCTAGCATTTGAGCTCACCATTCAGGTAACTCTTACACCATGGGTGAAGGCGAAGCTCACTGTCTTTGAGGAGAAGAAATTCCAGCTAGAGTTCCCAGGGCCTGAATGAAGGCCCTGCAATTGAAAAAATATTTCTATACATGTGTAGTATATGATATACACTTATACATGTTAATCTCATATTATGATTTTATTAATTTTGTATTTTATTTTTCTTTGATTCATTAATTGATTGATTATTGTATTTAGCGTATTATACACATAATATTTATTACATTTTGCACACCTATAATAAAATTCTATGCAACAATTTAGGACATTGATTCATTTTTCATTAATATTTTATTAAGTATTGAAACATAATACGTAATTAAATGGATGCATTTGTCACAGTTTTCACATGTTTAGAGTTTCTTCCAAGTATGAGCTTTGTCCAATCTTTGGACTTTTTCCTATTGGGATTTCTTTAGATGATTTATAGTCAGAAACCTTTTCCTGAGCATAGGCAAGTGAGGGGTAAAATTGAAAGGATGGAGCTAGAAATGTGGCTTAGTGGTAAAGAGCTCGCTTAGCATGCATGAATGCCAGGGTTTGAATCCTCAGTGCCACATACTCAGAAAACGGTAGAAACTGTGGAGTGGCTCAAGAGGCTAGCCTTGAGATAAAGGAGCTCAGAGACAGTACCCAGGCCCTAAGATCAAGCCCCAGTACTGTCAAAAACAATAGACCAGATGCCAGTGTCTCACACATGGAAATATAGCTTCTCAGGAGGCTGAGAGCTGAAGACCACAGTTCAAAGACAGCTTAGCCAAGGAAAGCCTGTTAGACTCTTATCTCCAGTGAACCACCCAAAGACCCCATGTGTTGCTATTACTCAAGTGGTAGAGTGTTTGACTTGACCTGAGGGGCTAAGGGACAGTGCCCAGTCTTGAGCTCAAGAAACACTATTGGGAAAAAAGTGAGTGTTAATCCAGGCACTTTTCCTATTTGTTAATTATGAGATCATTCTTTGGAAAATGAACACTGATGTATACCAGAATTGGAATCAGAGCTTAAAGTTCAAGTGTAACACATCCATATGCCCAGCCTCTCAGACTCTAGCATTGTAATCTTGTGTCCTACAGGGTTCTGAAAGGTCCAATGTTGAAAGGCTTAATATGCTCCCCAAGCCCATTGTGATAGCAGTTGATTTGTACTGTCAAGGTCATTACAGCTCTGAGCCTAGCAGAGCACCAGTAGTTCAGGCCTGTCACCCTAGCTCAGGATACTGAGGTTTGAGGATTACAAGATGAAGCCAGCCAGGGCAGGAAAGTCTATGAGACTCTGACTTGCACTTCTGAAAGGTCAGATGTTCAAGAGCTTCCTTTGTTTCCCTTGGTGATGAGAAGAACTTGCACTCTAAATGTTCTTAGAATTCTTGAGCTATAGAAGCAGGAAAGAAACATTGACCCATCTTGGGTTCACATGAAGTTCTTAGCTCCAAACCCTAGCCCCGTTAGCAGAAAGAACTCCAGTGTAACACTGTAATTGAAGGACAGGAAACAGTTTCAAAACCAGGCTAGGTGCAGAGACCAGGCCTACAGGATTCGGAGGCAGAATGTACACATTCAACAGATAAGTGAGCAGTAAAACCACTTCATATATTCCAGGCCATTCCAGCAATGGGAGGAAACCTAAAACACTCGTTAGAGTTACACCAGGGTCAGGCTTTTCTCAGCCTCTTCAAACAATGACTAATTAACATTCTTCCCACAAGTGAAGGGAGAATCAGGCTATCTTAGGTTACCAATAGAGCCAGTTTAGTCGGGGAAAGGGGAGGAACAGAGTAGAAAATCCCTGACCTCTGGTTTTAGGGAGTGGGTTTTTGACTCTCCATCTTTCAGATTTGAAAGCCATTCTTCTACCTCTGCCTGTCCTTTCTCCTTCCTTCATTCTCCACATAATTAATTCAAATCCCCAGACCAACTAGAGTCAAGGTACTTTCTCTTCTTTCTCCAAGCATCTGAGTTAGAACCTGGCTCTGCCCAATTGGCTCTGGTGCCCTTGGCTGCCTGAGAAGTGGGAAAGAGAGAGTTTTCTTGCTCTCTGGTTGTGTGAAGGCAATGCTGGTGTCCTGGCACACTGCAGAAGGCCTAATGACTGGGAATTGTTCCCTTCTTTCCTCCTGAAATACAAGACCAGATTCATCTATCATCTTCCTATCTATCTATCTATCTATCTATCTATCTATCTATCTATCTATCTATCTATCTATCTATCTTTCTATCTATCCTAAGTCTGTCTATCTATCTATCTACCTACCTACCATTCTACCTAGGTATCTCTTTGCCAGTTCTTGGGTTGAACTCAAGGCCTGGGCACAGTCTGTAGCACTCTACTACTTGAGCCACAGCCCCAATTGTGGATTATTCTATGTATGTGCTACCGGGGAATCATACCCAGGGCTTTTTGCATGCTAGACAAGCACTCTCTCAGTAATCCACATTCCCAGCTCCCTCATCTTTTCCTTAATGGTAGTTTTTTAGAAAAGTATGTTGCCATTTTACCTCCCCAAGTTTAATTTTCTGAATACTGGATACTTCTATGAAACCTGGTATACTTTTCCCCTGCCTAGTTTGTTATGGTTCCTGCATTGGCCTCATAACAAAATGTAAATAAAGGCTCCTGAGAGCGTCAGTGTATCATATAAGGACACAGGCCTGGAACCCTGGAAGAGAAAAGCCATGGGCCTGAAATGAAGAGAATGATGCAGCATATGAAAGGAGCATATCTGAAATATAAATCAGTAAATAAAAGGAGAAGTACTGCATAAGGTCTGTTTGCATTCAGGGAGGTAATATACAGACAAAAGTAGGTAGGGCACTGATACACAAAATTGGCCTTCTCTTTTTGAAATTTTTTTGTGGACATCCCAGGGCTTAACCTCAGGGCCCAATGCATTCCTCTGCTGTTTTTCCCAAAGCTGAGGCTTTATCACTGCCACAGCTCCACTTTCAGCCATCTGGTCATTAATTGGACATAAGCACCTCCAAGGCTTTCCTGCCTGGTCTGGCCTGTGTCTCCTTCTTGGCTTTCTCTCTCAAAGCTGGAACTCTGCCCTCTGGACCACTGTTCCACTTCTGGTTTTCTGGTCGTTTATGGAGATAAGAGTTTCACAGAATTCTTGCTCAGGCTGAATTTGAACGGTAATCTTCCAAACAAGATTCAAGCAGCTTTCCTCAGGGATACACCAAGGAGTCCCTCCACACAAACCCTTAGTCTAAATCTCGAGAGGCACTAGAGAAAAAGAGATACATGAAGATGCTTCTAGTGGGTTCTAGATACTTAAGGTTGTAGACACACAACACTAATAATTACTAGATCATGTTATAGACAAAAGGAGTCATGCAGACAGTATGAAGATCGCTCCAGCTTTTGGTCTTCTCATCTTGAGACAGCAAATTCACTGCAGCTCAATGCTAAGTGACAGAATTGACAAGTCCCATGGACATTTGCTCCCATATCCTGTGACACTCATTTCTCACTTTTGGCTTCAAACATGTGTCCCAGAGGAGAAGATGAGGAGAGAAAATCTTTCTCAGGTAAAGCAGTTCTAAAGAATATTGGGTACTTAATTTATAAATTCAAACCATTGGAATGACCCTGCTAAGAAGTCAGATTGTCCAGATTAAAAATGAAGAAGAAAAGAAAGAAGGTGCTAATGGCTTTTCACTGTAATCCCAGCTCCTCAGAGGGTGAGATGTAGATAATCTGAATTTGATTCCAGCCAGATTAGGAAAGTCCATAACACTTATTTCTAAGAGATCACAGAAAAACCGAGAAGTGGGAATGTGACTCAAGCTTAATGCACTACCCTTGAGCAAAATGAGCCCAGGGACAAGTTCTAGGCTCATAGTTCCACCGCAAGACCTGCCCCCTCAAAAAAAGCCTGTACTTCCATGTCTTTGGGTATGTATGGATAAATTCCTATAGGTGAAGCTCCAGAGTAGCTATGATGAATGGCACCAAACTAGGTAATTTATATTCAATAAAATGATTTCACAACAGAGACTGCTTTCATGATAGTGCATGTTCCGGGGCTCCCCTCACTGTTCCAAGTGTAACCTGAGGGTTTCTCTGTATCCCAGGTCTGCTGGAAGAAGTCTCTCTCGTTGTCTGGACAGGCAGACCAAAGACCTCAGTCCTGTACAACTGTGTAGCAAACAACTCCGTCTGGGTCAGATAGTGAGGATGAGTGTGGGTGGGCTCTGAAGTTCAGGAGAAATAGGTCTCTTTGTACCCCAAACTATTTCCCCAGTGCTCTTGTTTGACAGGAAACCTTCATATGTGCCACCTTCTGTGACAGGCCATGTCCTGTGCACTTACCTTGGTTTTGTGAGACTATATTCCAGTGTTCAGATACAGTGCTCAATATAATTCAAGAGTCCTTCTGGCGGACAAGTAAGGCATTGAACCTAATGAAATGTTTCATTGCCTGTGATGATGGGCCTATGATGCCTCTCCTAGATTTCAGGAAGCTTGGGAAATCCAAGCATATATCTGGTATCACAAAGCTTCCTGTCATCTAGGGCTGGTGAACCTAATCAGGTTTTGAAACATTTGACCTCTCCTAGTTGGGCCCTGGGTAGCCAGGTTTTGGGGTTAAACACAGGGCCTGGGTGCTGACCATGAGCTCAGTGCAGAAGCCTGGTGCATTACCATTTTGTATAACAGCATTACTTCTTGTCTGTGTATGTGTGAGAGTGTGTGTGTGCGCGCACACGTGGGAGAGGGCGCATAGGCACATACACGATTCTTGGAGGTTGAACTCAGGACCTGAGCACTGTACCTAGTTTCTCTTTTTAAGTATAGCCCTCTCCTACTTGAGCCACAGAGCCACTTCAGGCTTTTTTTAGGGTTGTAGTCCTGAGAGATCAAACTCAGGGTTTCATATTTGCAAAGCACTCTAACCCTAAGACACATTCCCAGCCCTCTACTTCAGGTTTGTTTGTTTGTTTCTGTCTTTTTTTATTGTTGTAGAAGATGATGTCTGGGCCTGGGTGCTGTCCTTGAGCTCTTCAGCTCAAGTCTTGTGCTTTACCACTTGAGCCAAACGCCTCTTCAGCTTTTCTGGTGGTCCATTGGAGCTAAGTGTCTCAAGGACTTTCCTGTCCATACTGGCTTTGAACCATGATCCTCAGATCTCATCCTCCTGAATAGCTTGGATGACAGACATGAGTGACAAGCACCTAGCTTCCACTTCAGGTTTCTTAGTGGTGAATTGGAGATAATAGGCTCATGAGACCTTTTGTGTCTGGGATAGTTTGGAACCCATGTCCTCAGATCTAAGCTTCCTGAGAAAGCAGGATGAGAGACCTCAGCTATAGACCCCTAGGGCTGTTGCCTCTCCATGCAATTAATATTATTGTTTTCATCCTTAATGAATTATTAATGAAATCAACCACTGTTCCAAAACTATTGCGTCCATGTAATTAATACTATTCTTTGAATATGTCAAAAATATTCATTAAAATCCATTTGCTTCCTAAAATCACTCTATTTATATAGTAGTATTCAGAAACAACGTATTCAACCTTGCCATTCATAATCTTCCATCGGTATTCCTATGAATAGGAAGGAGATTCTTAGGATTTCCCACCTTTGGTAGGGGTCACGACCGGACTTCAAACACAGGGCCTATGTTGCCATGTTGGCCTATGGCTTCCTTGGTAGCCCGCCAGCCTTCAGCAATGCCAGGTTACCAACATTTTTCAACAGTGTCATTCAGACAGAATGGTCACCTTGCAAAGAAAACAAATGTAAAACCGGCAGCCAACTGCAAGTTGCCAGTTTTTTTTTTTTTCCTGTATCGCATTAACTTTTTTTTTTTCTTGTCAGACTTTAGTGCCCAGGAACCCAGGTTCGGCTGTGGGTCCAGTGGCTACACCCCAGCCTAGAGTGATCAAAGCTGAGGCAGAATTGCCACAACATGAGTTCAAGACCTATGCTTGACAAAATAAAAATACATACATACATACATTAAAAATATTTTAAAAATTATGAGGCTCCTTGGCTTGGAATTCACACAATTTTTTTCTGCCAGGCCTGGGAATTGAACTCAGGGTCTGGGTAAATCTGCAGCATTGTGAGGGATGGGGAAGATCACCTTTCTGGAAGACAAGAAATTCAGGCCTGTTCCTAGGGCCTGAATTCAAGTCCTAGCACTCGAAAAATTAATATTCATATATATTTTAAATATATGATTTATATTTACCTACACATGTTTACTGCATATTACGGTTAGTGTATTCATTTTATTTTGTGTTTTATTTGTTTCTTATGCACTTTCGTGAGTATGACTACACTTATAACATTTTTTGCATCCTATTACATAAGAAGTAGATATGCCTATGTATTCTACATCATTCCTGAGTCCCAGAAATTTCACCGATAAGGAAAACAAGTTGGACAATTGGCTCTCCACCAGGATTAAGTTTTTGGAAGTTTTGTGACTTAAACTCAGGGCCTAGTAGGCCCACTTCATGAATGGGTAAATGTTAGCACACCAGTCTGATTCAAGAGACGTTGGCGGGCAAATTTGAGGACCTGAGATCAAGCCCTAGGAATGGCCAATATAAAAACAGATAGATGTTTAGATTGCACTGTGTGTGTGTGTGTGTGTGTGTGTGTGTGTGTGTGTGTGTATGTGTGTGTGTGTGTATTTACAAATGTGTGTGCATCTATAAATGTATACAGAGAGAGACAGATAGACATTTATGTAGACTCTAGTGTATAACCCTATATAAAGGGTGATCTCTATATCTTATTTCTATATATTACTACCAATTATTTAGTATAAAATTATGCCTCCATTAATCAATTATAGAAGAAGACTTATAAAGTATTAATCAATGACCTATATTTACTGAAAACAATCTTAAACTGGAATGACTAGCTAATTAGTAATTTAGTTAGTACATTTCAAACATTCTATTAGTGTTCCTATAAATAGGAATAAGTTTCCTAGGATCTTCAGCCATGTGTAGGTGGCAGTCCCAGGATTGAACTCCCAGGATTGAACTCAGGGCCTAGGTGTCTAGGTTGGGCTCAGGCTTCACTGAGAGCCCTAAGCCTTCATCAATGCAAGCTCACGTACAATTTTCAAGCTGAGTCATTGAGACCCAAGAGGGTCACAGTGCTAAGGAAACAAAGGTAAAACTGTTGTGTAAAACTTCCTGATTTTTCCTCCTCCATTTTTGTTGGTTTGTTGTATTTTTGCCAGCGCTGGGAGTTGAACTCAGGTCTTAGTATCCCTGGATTATCTGTGGGTGTAAAAGCTGCACCCCAGCCTACGGTAATCATGGTTTAAGACACAATAAAATGCTTCCTTGAGCAAAAGGAGCTCAATGAAAATGTCTAGGCTCACAGTTCAAGTCTCAGGACATACCACAAAAAAAGAGCCAGTAACTCCATGTGTCTGTGTATATATGCATGTATTTATATCAGTGAACATCAGAGTCTCTATGAAGAAATGTACCCAGCTAGGAAATTTGCTTTGAATAGAATGATTTCTTAGCACAGCGAGTGCTTTCAAGACAGTGCATGTTCTGGGGCTCCCCTTATTGTTCCCAGTGTAGCCTGAGGGGTTCTGAGTAAGTCTGACTCATTGTTGGAACAGGCAGACAAAAAGCCTCACTCCTGTATTGCTGTGTAACAAACAATTAATCCGGGCCAATTATTGAGGATGTGTGCAGGCAGGCTCTGAAGGTCAGGAGAAAAAGGCCTCTTTGTACCCCAAACTATCTCTCTCCCCAGTGCTATGTTTTTTTTTTTTTGTTTTTGTTTTTGTTTTTTGGTTGGTCATGGGGCTTGAACTCTGGGCTTAGGCGCTGTCCCTGCACTCTTCAGCTCAAGGCGAGTGCTCTACCACTTGAGCTACAGAGCCACTTCCGGTTTTCTAGTGGTTTATTGGAGATAGGAATCTCATAGTCTTTCCTGCCCAAACTGGCTTTGAACCATGATCCTCAGATCTCAGCCTCCTGAGTAGCTAGGATTAGAAGTGTGAGGCACCAGCGCCAAGCCCAGTGCTCTGTTTTGACAGGAAGCATTCATTTGTGCAAAATCAATGGCAGGCCAAGTTCCTGCACTCATCCTGTCATTGTAAGATTGTGTTTCAGTGTTGAACCAAACTGCTAACATTAATTCAAGAGTCCTTCTGGCAGATAATTAGGGAGCTGAACCTAATAAAATGATTCATTATTGGCAATGGTGCCTCCGTGTGTGTGTGTGTGTGTGTGTGTGTGTGTGTGTGTGTGTGTGTGTGTGTGTGTGCTTGAACTCAGGACCTAACCACTGTACCTGAGTTTCTCTTGTCCAAGGACAGCACTCTACCACTTGAGTAACACAGCCACTTCAGCCTTTTTTTCTAGGGATGTGGATCAAACCCAGTGTTTCACACATGTAAAGCAGTCTACCCCTAAGAAACAATCCTAGCTCTCCACTTCAGGTTTCTTTCTTATCTTGTAAGTTGGAGGAGTTCAAATCAGGGCCTGGGTGTTGTCTCTGAGCTCTTCAGCTCAAGTCTAGTGCACTGCAACTTGCGCTACAGCACCTCTTTAGGCTTTCTAATGGTTTATTGGATATAACCATCTCAAGGAATTTCCTGCCCAGGCTGACTTTTGCCTGTGATCTGGGATAATTTTTTTTAACTCCATAATTTAGTGACTTTAATTTCAAGAGCAGAAATTAACAAGCTTTTTGAAAATTTCATTAGAATATTTTAAAATCACCTTCAAAAGTATTCTTAAAAGGTACTTTAAAAGTCCTTGGATAGAGATGTGCTCATTTCCAGATACAAACATCTCTCTGGCATCATTACATCAAGACTAAAGGAGCATCAGAGCCACTCAACCACCAAAGGGAAAAGGTACCAAGATCCTCAGCTTCCTGATCAGGCACGATGATAGATCTCAGCTAAAGAGACCTAAGCCGTGGCACTTTGCTGCAAGGGGGTCCTTGGCTCCACATAGTAGAACGTTAGCCATGAACCCAAGAAGAAAGTCAACACCTAGGCTCTGAGTTCAAGGTTCATGATATAGAAAACTAAACCAAAACAATTGTCTACAGGAGACAAGTCACTAGAGCTCAGGATATACATTAATTTGGCTCTGCCTTGGGGACATATCTGAGCCTCGACTTTCTCATCTGCAAAATCATCTTACTTGTGTAGATCTTATAAGGACCAGATGAAAGAATACAACTCGTGAAGGACTCAGCACATAGTACCCTGTGAATGAGTCAGCACACAATACCCCATGAACAACCCAGTACCCCGTGAAGGACTCAACACCCAACACCCCAGGAAAGACTCATAACATGGCTGTATCCCACAAACTGTCATTAGAATTAGGGTGTTTATCACCATTCTTTCAGATACAGGTCACAAACTGCACAAGCTTACATCTACCAGTTTAGAGGGGTGTTTTTTTTTGTAGGGAGGGCCATCAGCCTAGGAGATTTCGCTCATAGGTTGGACGTACTGTCCTAAGACCTTTTCCTCAAGGCTATAGCTCTACCACTTTGAGGCACAGCTCAGAGTCTAGCAGATTCCATGGCAGGGCTGAGTTTTCAACCCACCAGTGTCTGATCTCACCCTCTGAGCAGCTAGGGGTGAGCCAGCAGTGTCTGGTTCCATGATGCTGGGTTGCAGCTGTTGACCTCTGGCTAAGTCAATTCAGATGACAGCCATCAGCTTCAGACTACCAGCTTGATCTGTGAGGAGGTATTTGAAATCTTGGCCTTCTATTCTTGCAGTTAGAACATTCTAACTTGTTTTTGGTGCCAGTCCTGGGGCTTGAGTATGGGCCTAGACACAGTCTCTAAGCTTTCATGTTCAAAGCCAGTGCCCAACTGGTTGAGTAACAGCACTACTTCTGGCTTTTTCTGTGCATGTGATAGTGTGGAATCGAACTCAGGGCTTCATACATACTAGGCAAGCACTCTACTACTGATCTCCAGGAATGACAAGTGTAGAAATATATATATATATATATAGATATAGATATATAGATAGATAGATAGATAGATAGATAGATAGATAGATAGATAGATTGTTACATACATATATATATATATATATATAAGTATATATGTAGGTATGTATATATGTATGTATGTATGTATGTATGTATGTATATAAAAACAAGACAGAGATGTCTGTATATTATTTAATTATATATACGATATTACTACCAATTATTGATAAATTATCCCTTAATTTATTTAAGTATTATGGTTGAATACATAACAAAGTATTAATTGTAAATTAGTCAATGTACTATAATTATTTTGTATAATTTTATAATGTAATCATACACTACTAATGTAATTGTTACTTTACAACATTCCATTCATATGGATGTATATCGGAATGCTTTTCTTTGGATCTCCCGCCCTTGATAGGTGGCAGTCCTGGGATTCGCACGCCCGGCCTAGGTTGCTGGTTTGGGGTATGGCTTCCCTGATAGCCCACCAAAGTTCAACAGTGCAAGGTCATGTACACTTTACGGTCCCTGATATTTAGACCCAGGATGGTTGTAAAGGAAAAAATGTAAAACCGCCTTCTGGAACTTCCCAGTTTTATCCTTCTTCCTTTTTTTCCTGGCAATATTTTTTCTTTCTTTTTTTTCGGTTTGGGGCCAGAACTCTGGGTCTGGGTGCTATCCCCCAACTCTTCAGCTCAAGGCTATCTCTCTATCACTTGAGCCATAACACTACTTCCTGCTTTTTTCTGCTTATGTTGTGCTGAGGAATGGAACCCAGGGTCTTATGCATGCAAGGCAAGCAATCTATAACTGAGCCACCTTCCCAGCGCTTCTCCGTTGTTGTTTTTTTTTTTGCCAGTCCCAAGATTTGAACTCGGGTCCTAGGATCTCAGGATGGACTGTGGGTCCAGATGCTGCACCCCAGCCTAGGATGATAGAAGCTGAGGCAGAGTTGCCATGAACTGAGTTCAAGCCCTAATCCTGGCCAAAAGAAATTAAGGGTCTTGCTTGGAATTTTGATCATTTTTCTGGCAGGTCTGGGATTAGAATTCAGGGTCTAGGTAACTCTGTGGCACTGTGGGGCAGAGGAAGCTCACCATCATTGAAGACAAGAATTTCAGCCCAGTTTCCAGGGACCAAATTCAGCCCCAGCACTGATAAAAATAATATTCATATATGAGATCTATTTACATACATGGGGTTACTCCATATGACATTTATTAACCTTATGTTTTATTTTAGTTTATTACATATAAACCATTTATCATATTTATTACATATTATCACATGGATATATTTGCATGTGGATTATACATCACACTAAGACCCAAGACTTTCACAGAGAAGGAAAAAGTATGTGTCAAAATTGGCTTCTGACTCCACATATAAAATTGTGGCCATGCTGGGATTTGAACTCACAGCCCACAATGCCGAACTTATAAATGGGTCAGTTGTAGAACAAAAGCCTTTGGCAAACAGCTACCAGCCAGTTCTGAGAACCTGGGAACAAGCCATAATTGTGACTGATATATATAGATATAGATGTAGATGTAGGTATAGATATAGATGGTTAGATAAATAGATAGATGTGTAGTTTGCAATATATATAAGAGAGAGACAATGTGAGGATATTAAATTATATATATTGTGAATTATTATTAAATTATGCCCCCATTTAATGAAGTATAATGGTTGAATATTTATTAAAGCATTAATGTAAAAGTAGTCAGTATTCTTTAATTGGGATAATCATACCATGGTGCTAGAATGAAAGACATAATCCACTACTTTTTTATATATCAATATGAATGGAATGTTATAAAGTAACAATTACATTAGTAATGTATGACTACATTATAAAATTTTACACAATAATTATAGTACAATAATTTGCAATTAATATTTGTTATGTATTCAACCATAATACTTAAATAAAGTAAGGGATAATTTATCAATAATTGGTAGTAGTGTATATATAATTAAATAATATACATGAACTAACTGCAAATTTAATTGTTATTTTTATAACATTCCATTAAGCATTCACATGAATAAGAAAGCTTTCTTCAAGATCTCCCTCCATGTGTAGGTGCGAGTCCTGGCACTTGAACTCAAGGCCTGGGTAGTTTACTTCGAAATGCAAACCATTAGAATGACACTGTGAAGATTTCATTTTGTCACAATGAACAAAAAAGAACAAGAAGAAAAGAAAGCCAGGGGTCAGAGGTTCCTGCCTATAATCCTAGTTCTTCAGGATTATGAGCGGTAGAGAATGCCAGTTTGAATTTAGCCAGGACAGGAAAGTCTACAGCACTCTTACTTCTGAGGGATCACAGGAATAAAAGATAGCCATGAATGGGGTTGTGACTAAAGGGCAGAGGGCTACCCTTGAGCAAAATGAGCTCAAAGACAGTGCTTAGGCTCATAATACAACCCCCGGACCTGCCAAAAAAAAAACAAAACACAAGTAACTCCATGTCTCCCCTTGTATGTATGCATGCATTTCTATCTGTGAATGTCCAGAGTCCCTATGATGAAAGGCACCCAGCTAGGAAATTTGCTTTAAATAGAATGATTTCATAGCACAGAGAGTGTTTACAAGACAGTGCATGTTCTGGGGCTCTCCTCACTGTTCTCAGAGGAGCCTGAGGTTTTCTCCATACCCCAGGCTGCTGGAGAAAATCTGCTTCATTGTTGGAACAGGCAGACAAAAAGCCTCACTCCTGTACAGCTGTGTAACAAAAAACTCCATCTAGGACAATTAGTGAGGAGGACTGTGGGCAGGCTCTGAAGGCTAGGAGAAAAATTCCTCTTTGTACCCCAAGCTCTCACTCTCCCCAGTGCTTTGTTTTGACAGGAAGCCTTCATTTGTGCCACCTCCCGTGGCAGGCCAACTTCCCTGTACTTATCCTGTCTTTGTTATACGATGTTCCAGTGTTGAAATAACCTACTACAATTAATTCAACGGTCCTTCTGGCAGACAATAAGGGAGCTGACCCTAATACAATGATTCATTATTGGCAACAGTGCCTTCCTAGATTTCTGGAAGCTTGCTAAATCCAAGCATATGTCTAATATCACAATGCTTCCTGTTATTTAGGGCTGTTGAAGCTCATCAGGTTTTGAAACCTTTTACCTCTTCTAAATGGGCCCTGGGTGGCTAGGTTTTGGGGTTGAACACGGGGCCTGGGTGCTGACCATGAGCTCAGAATTTTACCATTTGCTATCACAGCTTCAATTCTGGTATATCTCTCTGTGTGTGTGTGTGTGTGTGTGTGTGTGTGTGTGTGTGTGTGTGTGTGTGTGTGTGTGTGTGTGTGTGTGTGTGCCTGTGTGTGCCTGTGTGTGCATGTGTGTGTGTGCATACACTTGTCCTGGAGTTTGAACTCAGGACCTGAACACTGTACCTGAGTTTCTCCTGTGCAAGGATAGCACTCTACCACTTGAGCCACAGAGCTACTTCAGGCATTTTTCTAGTGATGTTTTACTAAGGAATCAAACCCAGGGATTCATACCTGCAAAACACTCTACTCCTAAGAAACAGTCCCAGCACTGCACTTCAAGTTTCTTTCTTTCTTTTCTTGAAAGTTGGAGGAATTGAAGTCTAGGCCTGGGAGCTATCCTTGAGCTCTTCAGTTAAAGCCAAGCACCCTACCACCTGAGCTACAGCACCCCTGCAGGATTTTGGTAGTTCACTGGAGAGAAGCCTCTCAAGGAATTTCCTCCCAGCCTGGCTTTGGACTGTGATCCTCAGCTCTCAGGCTCTTGAGTGGCTAGGATGACAGGTGCAAGTCACCAGCGCCCAGCTTCTACTTCAAATTTCGAAGTGGTGAATAGGAGACAATAGACTTATGGGACCTTTTGTGTCTGGGAGAGTTTGGAACGGAGGTCATCATATCTAAGCTTCCTGAGTAGGAAGGATGACAAACCTGAGCTACAGATACCTAGACTGTAACACTCTGTTGCAAGGCAGTTCTTGGCTCCACGTGGTAAGGTGCTAGCCATGAGCCCAACAGGGAATGGTCAGTGGCTAAGCCCTAAGTTTTAGGTTAATGACTGAGAAAAATAAACCAAAACAATTATCTGCAGGAGACAACTCACTAGAGTTAGGTACATACATAATTTTGACCCTGACATGGGGACATATCTGAGCCTCAAGTTTCTCATCTACACAATCATCTTACTTGTGGAGCTCTTATAAGAAACAGATGAAAAAATGCACCCTGTGAAGGACTCAGCACACAACACCTCCTGAAGGACTCATCACATAGCTGTATTCCACACACTGTCATTAGAATTAGGGTGTTTTCATCAGTATTATCGTTCTTTCAGAAACACATCCCAAGCCACATAAAGTTCACATCTAATGATTTAGAGGGGTGGCTTTTTTGTGGGGCGGTGGAGTGAGACACGGGGATTGCACTGAAAGGTTGGGGGTACTGTCCTAAGATAGTTTGCTCAAGGTTAGAGCTCTACCACTTCGAGCCACAGCTCAGAGTTTCAGAGACTTCCTGCCAGAGCGGGTTTTAAACCCACCAGTGTCAGATCTTAGCCTCCAAGTATATTGGATGCCAGGGGTGAGCAAGCCAGCAGCATCTGGTTCTATGGAGCTGGGTTGCAGCAGTTTACCTCTGGCTAAGTCAGGTTAGATGGCAGCTGTCAGCACCAGACTCAAGGCTTGCTCTGTGATGAGGTATTTGGAGTGCTATCCTTATATAGTTGCAGTCAGAACATTCCATCTTTTTTTGGTACCATTCCTGGGTCTTGAGTAAGAGACTAGACACAGTCCCTAAGCTTTCATATTCAAAGCTAGTGCTCAGCTGCTTGAGCAACAGCACAACTTCTGGATTTCTGTGTGCACATGGTAGTGAGGAATCCAGGGCTTTGTACATACTAGGTGAGCACTCTACAACTGAGCCCCAGGAGTGACAAGTGTATAAACAGATAAATGTGTAGATTCGTAGATAATCAGACAGACAGACAAACAGACAAGATAGATAGATAGATAGATAGATAGATAGATAGATAGATAGATAGATAGATAGATAGATAGATAGATAGATAGATAGATAGATAGATAGATAGATAGATAGATAGATGTAGTTGCATAAAACAAGAGAGAGATGTCTGTATACTATGAAATTGCATATACCATATTACTCACCATTATTGGAAATTATATTATTCCTTCCTTTTCAAAATATCATGATTGAATACATAATAAAGTACTAATTGAAAATTAGTCAATGTAGTATAATTGTTGTGTATAATTTTATAATATAATCATGCATTACTAATTTAATTGTTACAATTATACTATTCCATTTGTATGGATTTATATGGGAATGAGTTTCTTAGAATCTCGCCATTCATTAGAGGCAATCCCGGGATTCGACCTCCATACCTAAGTTGCCAGTTTTGGCTATGGCTTCCTTAATAGCCCACCAAACATCAGCAATGTTAGGTTATATTCACTTTCTGGGCCTTGTCATTTGCACTCAGGAAGGCCACAATACAAAGGAAAATAAATGTAAAACCACCTTCTTGAACTTCTCAGTTTTATGCTTCTAATTTTTATTTTTTTCCCAGGCCCAAGAATTGAACTCGGGTCCTGGGATATAAAGGTCGGCTGTGGCAAAGATGCCAAGACCTGAGTGCAAGCCCTGCGCTCGGCTAATAATAATAATAATAATAATAATAATAATAATAATAATAAGGCCCTGGTTTGGAATGTGCACAATTTTTCTGGAAGCCTTGTATTTGAAATCAGGGCCTGGATAACTCTGTGACACTGCGGGTGAAGGGGAAAGGATCACCGTCTTTGACTACAAGAAATTCAGATCGGTTCCCAGGGCTTGAATTGAAGCCCCAGCTCTGGAAAAAGTAATATTCATATATAAGATCTATTTACATACATAGGTATACTGCATATGTTGTTTATTACTCTTATATATTTAATATTATTACATATATATGTTTCTTTTATTACATCATATCACATAGGATATATTTGCATATGGATTATACATAATATTGAGACCCAGGACTTTCACAGAGAAGGAAAAAAATGTGTCAAGATTGGCTTCTGACTCCAGGAATAAATTTTTGGCCATGCTGGGATTTCAACTCACGGCCTACAATTGCCAATCCAAAAATGGGGTCACAATCTTAGCACACCAGCCTCCGGCAAACTGAGCTGCCAGAAAGTTCTGAGTACCTGTGATCAATCCACAGGTGTTCCCAATAGCATATTCATGCATAGAGAAACAGGGAACGTGCAGATATTAAATTGTATATATATACCAATTATTAGTTATTAAATTATGCCTCCATATAATACTTAGGAAAGCATTAATTAAAAATTAGTCAATATCTTTCCATTAGGGGAATCATACCATGGAGCTAGAATGGAAGATATAAATCCAATAATTTTTGTGTGACATTCTAAAATAGAATCATGAATTAACTGAAAATTTATTTATTACTTGTATAACAGTCCATTAGCATTCACGTGAATAGGAATGACTTTGTCAGAATCTCCTTCCATTTGTGGGTGGCAGTCCTGGCATTCGAACTCCAGGCCTGGGTAGTTTACTTCGGATGCAAACCATTGGATTGACACCATGAAGATTTCAGATTGTTACAATTACAAAAAAGAACAAGAAGAAACGAAACCCAGGAGCCAGGGACTCTTGCCTGTAATCCTAGCTCCTCAGGAGCCTGAGATGTAGAGAATGCCAATTTGAACTGAGCCAGGGCAGGAAAGCCTGTGACACTCTAATTTCTAAGAGATCACAGGAAAGGAAAACATGAATGGGGCTGTGGCTCAAGGGCAGAGCACTACACTTGAGAAAAAGGAGCTCAGGGACAGGGCCTAAGCTCATAGTACAAACCCAGAACTGCCCCCTCCCCCCCCAAAAGGAGGCAATAACTCCATGTTTCTGTGTATGGATGATGATGTATGGATGATGGATATTCAGCAGGTTGCCCATGCCCAGCCCCCCAAAGTGGGCAAGCAGGGAAAAGCCCTCAGAGAGAAATAAGTCTGAGCCAGCAGCTTGAACAAAGCATCCTTCTCTGCCATTTAATAACTGAAGTCTTATGTTCTGGCTGAGGTGTCCCATCGGGACACATAGCAGACAGTCACTGCCTCCAAGGAGAGCACAGTTCCTAGATTGTAGTTGTCGAGGGTTCTGGCTCCATATTCTCTATCCCTCTGTAGGATGTGAGCCTAGACCTCTGGGGCCTGGTGGCTATCACTAATTAATCATTCCTCATTGCTAAGTCATAGGCTGGTCCCAAATCTTGGCAAAGATAGAAAATAATAAGCTATTTCTATGCCAAAAGAGGTATGCCAATAAATCCCACTCTCATAGAAGTGGGATTTGGGCTGCGAATGTGGCTTAGTGGTAGAGTGCTTACCTAGTATGCACTAAGTCCTGGGTTCAATTCCTCAGTACCACTGAAAGAGAAAAAGCCAAAAGTGGCACTGTGGCTTAATTGATAGAGTGCTAGCCTTGAGTAAATAAGCTCAGGGACATGCACAGAACCTGATTTCAAGCCCCAAGACTGTCAAAAAAATGAGCCTGGTGAGACATATTTTTCTGGGACTCAGAGGAGGGCCGAGGATATAGGTAAGCAGTAGGGTAGAGGGCTGGTGCTGGTGGCTCACCCCTGTAAGCTACTCAGGAGGCTGAGATCTGAGGATCCCCATTGCAAGCAGGAAAGTTTATATGAGACACTATTCTCCAATTAAAAACCCAAGAAGCCAGAAATAGAGCTGTGGTTCAAGTAGTAGAAGGCTAGACTTGATTATAAAAGCTCAGGGATAGGATAGCATCCAGGCCATGAATTCAAACCCCAGGACTGGTACTCACACACACACACACACACACACACACACACACACACACACACACACACACACACACACACACACACCATGATAGAGCATTTGCCAGTCAGCCTGCACAAGTTCCATTTCCATTTCTAGCAACTCAATATTTAAAAAGAGGGAGAAGGGAAGGAAAGACTTGCTCCAGGAGGTGATATAACCAAGGCCAAAATTCAACAGGACTTTTAAGATGTGGATACAGGACAGAAAGCCTCAGGCAGAAGTTACAGCATGGGAAAAGGTCCTGAGGTATGCTGTAGAGCAGGTGGTATGGGTGGAATGAAGGTTCTGTGACTACTGAAAAGTCTGGCAGGACGTTCAATGCTGGGTCAACGTTTGTACTTGAGTCACAGGGCAGAGGGTAGGGTCCCAGAATTAGGCCCAGGGGAAAGATCAACTTGACTTTTCACCATGGACCCTAGCCATTTCCTGTGGCTGGAAGCTTATTTTTTACAGCTCCTGTCCCTTAGACCTCCTTTGCATGGAGGAGTCAGGGCAAACACAGGGAAGGACCATTGCTTAAGCAAAGCTTCTAGCCCAATGCCAGCAGTGGCTCAACCGCTGTAAATCCTAGCTACTCAGGAAACTGAAATCAGAGATCATGGGTCAAGCCAGCTCAGGGGAGGAAAGTTAGTGAAACTCTTCTTGCTGATTAACTACCAAAAGCCAGAAGTGGAGCTGTGGGTCAGTGGCAGAGTGCTAACTTTGAGGGAAAAAGTTGAGACCAGAGCCCAGACTCTGAGTTCAAGCCCCAGTACTGGCAAGAAAAAATAAAGAAAAGCTTTCAGGAGCTCCTAGTACACTGTAGTGAAAGGCCAGATCAGCTGGGCACTGGTGGCTTATGCCTGTCTTCCTAGCTCCTCAGGAGGCTGAGATGTGAGAATTGCGGTTCCAAGCCAGCCTGGGGAGGATGTCTTGGAGCCTCTGACCTCCAAGCAACCTCCAGAAAACCAGAAGGGCTCTGTAGTTCAAGTGGTAAGCTGAAGAGCTGGGGGACAGAGTCCAGGCCCAGAGTTCAAGCCCCATGACCAACCTTTGGCCTGCTTGGACCTCGCTCTGTGGCTCTAGGCAGAGTACTTTCCAGTGGTCCCCTGAGGGTCTCCCAATGTCTAGGTGTCGTACAAGTCTTGTAGTCTGTTTGGAGGCCATTGCCTACAGAGTCGGCCACACTACCAGAGAAGGGTAGAGTCTGGGGCATGGAGAACATCAGAATGGCATGTCATGGGTACAATATGGATCTGAGCAGTAGTAAATCGACGTCTCAGACCATGGTTCTGGGCCAGGAGGGGCAAGAGCTGCAACCTGTCACACCAGGTAATGCCTGCTCTTTGGCTAGATTGGAACAGATCTGCTCTGGCATCAGCACTCAGGGTGAGCAAGAGTCAGCTTAGCCATGGTCACTTCCCCCAATTGAACTCTAGAGGATTATGGTAAGGGCCCGCATGTCCCCCATCTGGCCACCAGGGAGCAGGAGTCTCCCTCCATAGGGATTTTCCTATGAGTTTTGTTTACTCTTGCTTCCCTGGGGCCATGATCATACTTCAAAGCCACCCTGGACAGGAAAGTCCTTGACACTCTTACCTACAATTAAATCTCAAAAAGCAAGTGGGGCTGTGGCTCAAGTGGCAGAGCACTTGCCTTGAGCAAGAAAACTCAGGGATAGAGCCTAGGCCCTGAGTTCTCACACACACACACACAGAGACACACACACACAGACACACAGACACACACAGACACACACACACACACACACACACAAACACACACCACATGCATGCAAAATCAGAGATTTCGACACTCTTTAATTTTGGGGAACAGGATGGCTAGAAGGTCAGTCTTCCCCCATCCCAGTTCCTTGATTGGGTCATGGTCTATTCAGGTCCTTTTTGGCTGCTTTTACAGACTTGCCAAGATGCCTTCAAAAGGCATCACATGCTGGGCACTGGTGGCTCATACCTGTCATCTGAGATACTCAGGAAGCTGAGATCTGGAGGATCATGGTGCCAAGACAGCCTGGGAAAGAAAGTGTGTGAGACTCTTATCCTCGATGAATCATCAGAAAACAAGAAGAGTCCCTGTGGCTCAAGTGATAAAGTGCCAACCTTGAGAAAAAGAGCTCAGGGACAACACTCAGGGACAACAACAACAAGGAGAGGCATTGCATGTTGCCAATCCCAGTTGGCATGGGCCAATATAATTGGAATTTTCAAGTGCTCCAAGACAAAGCAGTACCTCCTTTAGTACCATGCTCCTCCATCTTTTCTCACACTCTGGCCTTGGCCCTGCTTTGGGTCAGCATGGCTTAGGCTTGATGGGAGGGCTCCAAGGAGGAAGATCCCAGAACACTTGCCCCAGCTCCTTCCCCCTGCTCACCCTGCTGCTTTTGCCCTTTGCCATAGACCTTCTTCCTGGAATCTATGCATGAGGTCATCACCGCCATCATTGTGGCTGGGCAGTCAGAGGTGGAAGTTGGTCTGGGACTAGGAGCTTCTTCCATGTGTGTGGGCTAAGGACAAAGCTGACCTTTATTTCATCCTGAGCACTGAAGTGATAGACAGTGTAGACTCCACATTGAATCAGGTAATATTGAAGTCTAGAGGACCACTTGTGTGGGGTAGGCTGTGTGGCTCAGGGGACTATTCTTAGTACTCCTCTCTCGGGACTCCCTCTCCCTCTCTCATCCCTAAATGGTAGAAGCAACTAAGGGGGTCAAAGAGGGGACAGGGGATTATTTCTCTGTGAACCATACTTGTGCTTCATATTCATCCTAGCCTCTACTTCCTATTTATCTGAGGAATGGCCATATGGGTTTGGGAGGGGAGAGAATCATCCTAGCTGAGAATGTGGCTCAGTGGTAGAGTGGTCGCCTAGCATGCTTGACACCCTGGGTTCAATTCCACACAGAAAAAGCTGGAAGGGGAGGTGGGGCTCAATGGGTAGAGTGCCAGCTTTGATCAAAAAGAGCTCAGGGAGAGTAGCCAGGCCCTGAGTTCAAGCCCCAGGACTGGAAGAACAAATCTTTGTTGTAGGCTTTTCTTCCCCTTGAAAACAATTTATTGTTTGGGATAAGTATAACATGGGTCTCTTCCCTGGCCACCAATGGGCCATTAGATGTCCCTTGAATTTGGGCCGCTTCCCGGTAGCCTCTGCCCTACCTGACCTGAAGTTTACCCTTCCCATCTCACAGCAGATGGAGGCCTGAGAGAAGGCCACCAGGCCACCCACTTCTGGTGGCTGCCTTGGCTTTTGAGAGTCAGTATTTCACATAGAGAGTCATCATCCACATCAGTCTACAGAAGAATGGGAGGGAGTGCTCCTAGACCAAGTCCACAAGCTCTAGGCTGCTCTGGGTGTGGGTTATCTGTTGTAGAACGTGCTCTGTGGGGGAGTCATCTATGAGGTAGTGAACCCCGACCACTACTCTGGCAGTGTCCAAGTTGTCTTAAAGTTGCAATTCTTCAAAACCTTTGTGCTGCTCACTCATTTTGCCCACCCTGGAGGCTGAGGCATCTGGAGCAGTAGGGGGGAGGGCTCAGCCTGTGCTGGGATCTGGAGCCTGCTGTCCACTCCTTCCCCTGCGAGGAGTAACAGCAGCTCCTGAAGCTCTCTCTTCTTCTCCATCTTCACACATGCTTGGCTTTCTCTTGACACAGCTCATCCAGGACAAACATTTGCTCCTTACATGCCACAAGGGACTCCTTGACATTTGTGGATGTGTTACAACAACTGCCTGCATCGATTGTGGAGCTCATCCGTTGGACTATGGATGTCCACTTCATCATACAAGTCGTGGACGAGGCAGATTTTCTTCTCGGACACCCACGTGTCCCAATTACCATCCCCAAGCCTGCTGTGGTGGCAGCTCATGGGGCGGGGGTGCCTGTGCCTCCATCTCTGTCTGACACTGAGCTGCCGGGTTGGCCATGCAACTGCACTGGGGTCACTGCTACTGCAGCAGGAGTTTCCCCCTGTGGATCTCAGCCTCTGAGAGCGCTTGCAGAGCCACATCCTTGTAGGTCTGGGGCAGGTATCCATCCTCTGCAATGCTCACTTTGTGGAGGAGTCACCTCCTCAACTTTTGCTTCTCCAGGGCTCACAACTTCCCCTCCCAGGTGAAAGCCAGGCTCAGCTGGGCCTGCAGGCGCTCCTCCTGTGGTCTGGTCACTTCTAGGAACTTGGGAGTATCCTTCCAGTTTGGGGGCACCACCTGCTCCCCCCAGTTGGTCGGCCCTGCACTTGCTTCAGCTACTCTAGCAGCTGGGCCTGCCTCTTCAAGTGCTGCTGCAAGGCCTCCTTCTTAGAGTTCAGCTGCTCATTGGAGGCAATGTGTTGCTCACAGGTGGCTCTGAGCTCCAGAATTCTGGTGAGCAATTCCTTCTCATAGCTCACCTTGTGGAGAGCATCCCACAGCAGGGCCAGCTCTATCTATGGGTCACACACACATGCGCATTGTGGGGTCTCAGGGATCTACTGCCAATCCTTGGCCTTCTCATCCAGTCTCCATAGTTGCTCCCACTGCTCCACATTCTGGAGACCGAGCCTCAGGTTTTCCTGGACCTGGATGTGAAGTTGTTCCTCCAGGTTTTCCAACTCCATCTGCATGCAGTAAGCCTGGGCCTGCAACTGCCACTCGGCCTGAGATGGTCCTGCGGTGGGCCGAGGCTCTGCCAGCGTCCTTCTCATTTCCTCCAGCTCATTCTCTAGGGCCAGCACCTGCTTCGCCCTTTGCTCCTTCTCCTCTGTCAGTTGGTTCACCTGCTTGGTCAGCCACTGAGCCTCCTCCTTCCATGTGGACCTCTCAATGCTCAGGCTCTCCATCAAGGGTCTCTTTCCAGAATTGCTGAGGTCACCATCCAGCTCAGGTTTTCCAGTAGTCTCTTTACCTCATGCCCCACCAGCACTTGTTGAAACTTGCAGATTCTGTTTTTCTTGTTGCTCTTCTTTGACCAGATCGCTTCCAGCTTCTCCTGCAACTCTGTGTTCACTTGCTCCAGGTCATTGAAGCTTCTGGTCTTTTCCTTGAGCTGAAGTGTCACATCATTCAGCTGTTCAAAGAACATTTCGGTCTCCTTCTGTGCAGCAGCAACTGCCATCTCCAGCTCCAACACGTTACACCCTGTGGCCTGGAGGTGGCAGGTGAGAGCTTCTTGCTCCATTTCTCTGTCATTGGCCTCCTGTTTCACTAGCCCAGTGCAAATTGTAAATTGCTTTCTGCCGAAACCAACCTCTGTATGGGTGGCTTGTGGATGTCTAGCTCTGTTTTTGGTGCTTCGTGCACCTGGGCTATCTTCTCCCTCTCTTTCTCCCATCGATCCTGCAGGTCTGTCATTTCCAGCTTCAGTGGTTGGATCTTGGCACAGCGTACCTGGTTTCTTCTTTTGCTGTGGTCCAGGGCAGGCACCATGTGTCGGTAGCAACTCTAAAGATCCTTGGTGCTATAGGGACCCTTGACACTCTGGACCCTGGTGACTGTGACTGTGTCCAAAGGTAAGGGAGGCCCAAGGTCAGCATCATCTTTGGCTGGACCCTCTGGTGAATCACCTTCCCCACTGGTGTTTGTCTTGAAGATCCCTCTTTTTTTTGTTCTTTGTTTTCTTGAATGTTGCAGGTCTGATGGGAGAATTCTTCTGCCGGTGTTCTGGCAGTAGTTTCTTGCCCACAGCTCTCACGAAATCTTGTTGTTTCAGACATCTGAGTTCTGGGATGGGAAAGATGGGCTGGCCAGGTTCCCAGGGCCTGGGAAATCCTCTACTCTCCCACTCACTGACTAGGACGTCAATTTCGACTCTACTCCAAAGTGGACTAGAGCTCTTGTTCACCACTCAGTCACCTCTACCTTCCTCAACTGCTGGTGGTGGTGTCAACCAACAGAGGGAATCCTGGTGCTAGACATCATGGAATGTGGGCGTGGCCACAATTGTTGTATCCCCTTGCTCAGAAAGAACAATGAAAGCATGGGGGTGTGTTGGGAACCTGTGATGCAGGCAAATGGGTGGAGTCAAGATGACAGAGGCTCCCCCAGCCCTTTTCCCAGGGAAATCTGTCCAATTCAGTTGAGGACAAGAGGGTGATCTGGGGACAAGAGGGTGGCTGCACAGATTGTTGTGTATGTCTGTTTGTTGCCAGTCCCAGATCTTGAACTCAGGATCTGTGCAGTCTGTGAACTGCTTTTGATCAAGGCTAGCCCTCTACCACTGGAGCCACATGGCTCTACTTCTGGCTTTGTTGGCACTAAAGTTGGACAGGGGTCTCAAGGACTTTCCTGCCTAAAGTGACTTTGACCATGATCCTCCTATCACAGCCTTGTTAGCATCAATGAGGACTGCTGAGAGCCACTGGTGCCTGCCTAATCATTGGTCATTCTGTTCTTGGACAGACCAGTGAGTTCCCTATCCTTGGGATTAAATGGTGGGAGCAGAAGCCCACAGTTGGAATCCTGGTCCTGCCACCTGCAAATGGAAAGACATCCTTAGAAACTCATTCCTATCTATATGAATACCAGTGGAATGTGATGTACGTTATGACTGAATGGACAGTTCTTAAATAATTCTCGGATAAATTTATACACAATTATATTAGAGAACACTGATAGATTTTAATCAATATTTTATGAAGCATTTAAACAATCACATTCATTAACTGGAGGCATAATGAAATACCTAAGAATTGGGTGTCACATAGTATAAAGGTGCCATTTTTTCTGCCATGACTGGGGTCGGAACTCATGGTCTGGGTAACTTTGTTGCACTGTGTGGAAAGGGGAAGCTAGCCTTCTTGAAGTCAAGAAATTCATGTCTGTTCCTTAGGTCTGAAATAGATCCCCAGCACTAGAATACATCATATTTGTGTACATTTTAAATATATAATTTATATTTACATTCATAGGTTGACTCCATATTGTGTTCAGTGTAGTTATTCATTTTATTTTTTGTTTGATTCATGTATTTGTGGTGCACATGGGCAGAAAAGATGGCGGTGAGAGGAAGTTGAGTGGTCACAGCCCTAGTTGTTTACCTTAAAATCTGATTGGGTAAAGCTTAGGCGCATGATAGGGTGTGACCTTTTCAGTGATTGGTTGGTTCCTTTCCCTCCCCTTCCATGCCACGCTGTTTTTCCCTTTAAAAGATGCTTTCTGAGTGGTAATATATGAGTTGTTGCATGACTTGTCTCCCAGCTTTGTCTGAATGTCTCCCGGGCTAAGGGGGGGGGGAGGGTAACCAGCTAGCAAGTGCACTTATGTTTCCTTGGACCCCATCCATTTTTATTAGGGTGGACAAAGATCCAACATGTATTGACTATTTAATTGACTAATATGGCACATAGAACATTGATTACATTGATTAAATAGGATATAGGTCTGCATATGTATTCCACTTATACCTGACACCCCGGACTTTCACAGAAAAGGAAAACGTGTCACCATCAGTTTCTTACTCCATGATTCATTGTTTGGGTGTGCTGGCATCTGAACTCATGGCCTACAGGGACAAATTCATGAAAGGGTGTGTGTCAGCATGCCATCCTGGGGCAAATTGAGCTGATAGGCAGTTCCCAAGATCTGAGATCGAGAACAAGGGGTTGACAAAACAAGTACAGATTGACTTGCAGATTGTAGTATGTTAATATATATATATATATATATATATATATATATGGAGTGCCAGAGATGTCTATCCATTGTTCATTTATATAGACTACATTCCTACAAATTCTTGGGTATTTATTATGCCTCCAGGTAATTTATGTTATTATTTTCATCTTTAATAAACTATTAAGTAAATCAGTGTCCTGAAATTATTGTAACCTTGTGAGAAATAATTTTCTTTTAATGCTTCATAAGATATTAAATAAAATCAATCAACCGACTGAAATCATGATGTCTAATTGTATACAAATATCATTCATGAGCATCTCATTCAACTGTGACATTGATAATATTCCAACGTTATTCCTGTGGATAGGAACGAGCCTCTTAGTATCTCCCACCATCCAGAAGTGGCATGACTAGTATTCGAAATGTAGGCCCATGTTGCTGGGAGGGACTATGGCTTCTCCAATGGCCTGCAATTAAAAAAAAACATATTTAGCTCCCTAGTTTGCAATTCATGCCATTTTTTTTCTGCCAGGCCTGGGATTTGAACTCAAGGTCTGCATAAATATGCAACACCGTGAGGGAAGGGAATCTGACCATGCTTGAAGACAAGAAAGGCAGGCCTGTTCCCTAGGCCTGAATTCAAGCCTCAGGCCTGGAAAACATACTCCTTATATCCATTTTAAAGAGAGGATTTATACTTCCATACAGATATTCCATATTTTGTTGGGTGTGGTTATTCATTTTATTTCTTGTTTTATTCATTTATTTTCCATTTATTTTATTGACTCTGATGACCCCTCTAACATTTATTACATTGTTTACATCTTATATCACAGCATCCAGATTTGTCTATACGTTCTCCATCATGCCTGACACCGAGGACTTTCCCAAAAAAGGAAAACATGTGTCATACTTGGATTCTTACTCCAAGATTAAATTTTTGGCAATGCTGGGATATGATCTCAGGGATTAGCAAGCCCAATTCATGAATGGATGAGTGTGAGCACGGCAGCCTCTAATCAATGAAGCTGTCAGGTGCTTAGAACCAGTCCCAGGTTTGGCCAAAACAGTGATACATGGATAGGCAGAGGGTGGTATACAAATAAATATGTATTGGTAAACAGCACCACAGCCATCTATCTATGATTGAAGGACACTTACTATGTTCCTACCAACTCTTAGGCATTTATTATACCACCATTGAAGGAATATTATTCTTTCCATGAATAATAATCTATTAATTAAGATCAATCAGCATCCTAGGATTATTGCTTCCAATTTTAGACTAGAAAAAAGCATGAAATACTCTCAACTGGTATTCCTATGCATAGGAATGAGTCTTTTGTGGTCTCCTGCCATTGGTAGGTGTCAGGACCGGGATTTAAACCCAGGGCCTATGTTGACAAGTTGGCCTATGGATTCCCTGATAGCACTCCAGCATTCAGATATGGCAGGTCAGGTTCACTTTGTAGCCATGTCATTCAGACCCAGGATGGTCACCCTGCAAATAAAAAAAGGTAAAACACCCAGCACTCTGCAGCTCGCCACTTTTAAGGCTATGTTACTTATTTTTCTTTATGCAATCCCTCTGGACCTAGGATCCCTGGATTGTCTATGGATCCGAGGGTGTACCCCACCCTAGGGCAATTGAAGCTGAGGGAGAGTTGCCAGTACCTGAGCTCAAGCCCCATGTTGGCAAAATAAAGAATAAATAAAAAAATAATCATTTAAATTAAAAAAGAAACAAAGCTCCCTGGTTTGAAATTTCTACCAGTTTTCTTTCCTAGCCTGGGATTTGAACTCAGGGTCTTGGTAAATATGTAGCAATGTGAGGGAAAGTGCAGAGTTGCCACTACTTGAGTTCAAACCCCATACAAATCCAAAAATAAAAATTAAGTCACTGAGGTTGGCAGAGGGAGTAGTTGTGAGATGGGAGGGAAAACAAAGGAGGAGACAACAATGCTCAATAGGAAACGTACTCATTACCATGCTCATTTAGCTGTAATCTGTCTGTACAACATTTTTACAACAAAAAAAATGAAGAAAAGTAGTGCTCAAAAGAAGCATTTTGGGGGTAAGAGAAAGATGTCTGAATAGATGTACAAAATGTTACACTGCTTTTTAAAAAATGTTCAGTATGTCACTGAATAAACATAACTGCTTCCATTAAAAAAATTGTCACTATCTTGGAAGTTGAGCCAGTATTTCCATCATTGCTGGGAATTGATCTTACCCTCCAGGTAACTCTTTTGCACCATGGGTGAAGACATAGCTTACTGTCCTTGAGGAAAAGAAATTCAGGCTAGATTTACAAGGGTCTGAATGAAGGCCCTGCAATGGAAAAAAATATTTCTATATATGGGTAATATATGATATATATATACATATGTATGTGTATTACATATTATGATTTTTATTATTGATTTTTGTATTTATTTTATTTTTTACTTGATTCATTTATTTATTGTATACATTGTATTTAGTATTATTATACACATAATATTTAGTACATGTTGTGCATCTATTATAAATTTATACAGAACAATTTAGGTCATTGACTCGTTTTTCATTAATATTTTAAGTGTTGAAACATGATACATAAATAATGGAAGCATTTGTCACAGTCTTCATATTTTAGAGTCTCTCCCAAGTATGAGCTTTGTGTTCTTTATCTTTGGAACCTTGCTATTGGAATTTTTTTAGATGACTTTTACTCAGAAGCCTTTTCTTGGGGATAGGCAAGTTGAGGGATAAAATTGTAAGAGTGGGGCTAGAAATGTGGCTTACTGGTAGAGAGCTGGCTCAGGATGCATGAATGCTAGGGTTTGAATCCTCAGTGCAACGTAATCAGAGTGGCTCAAGTAGCACAGCCTTAGGCTTGAGAAGAAGGAGCTCAGAAACCATACCCAGGGCCTAAGATCAAGTGCCTGGACTGTCAAAAACAATAGGCCAGATGCCTGTGGCTCACAACTGGAACCATAACTTCTCAGGAGACTGAGATCTAAAGACCACAGTTCAAAGACAGCCTAGGCAAGGAAAACCTGTTAGGCTCTTATCTCCAATGAACCACAAAAAGACCACATTTGGTGCTTTGGGGCAAGTGGTAGAGAGTTTGCCTTAAGCTGAAGGCCTCAGGGACAGTGCCCAGCCTTGAGTTTGAGACACAAAAGTGGAAAAAGTGAGGGTTAAGCGAAGTACTTTTTTTATTTGCTAATTAGGATATCATTCTATGGAAAATGAATGCTCATGTACACCAGAATTGGAGTCAGAGCTCAAGGTTCAAGTGTAGCCCATCCATATACACAGCCTTTCAGACTCTAGCATTATAACCTTGTGTCTTACAGGGTTCTGAAAGGTCTATTGTTGAAAGGCTTAATATGCTGCCCAAGCCCTTTGTGATAAGCAGTTGACTTGTAATGCCAATGTAATTACAGTTCTGAACCTAGCAGAGCACCAGTAGCTAACGCCTGTCACCCTAGCTCAGGAGGCTGAAGTCTGAGGATCACAGGGTGAAGCCAGTCAGGGTAGGAAAGTCTGAAACTCTGAATTCCACTTCTGAAAGGGCAGATGTTCAAGAGCTTCCTGTGTTTCCATTGGTGATGAGACGTTACTCATACGCTAAAGGTTCTTAGAGTTCTTGAGCTATAGAAGCAGGAAAGAAACATCATTGACCCATCCTGGGTTCAAATGAAGTTCTCAGCATCCAAGCACTAGTCCTGTTTGCAGGAAGTACTCCAATGTAACAATATTTGAATGCAGAAATCAGTTACAAAAGCCAGGCTAGGTGAAGAGAAAAAGGCATGCAGGGTTAGGAGGCAGAATGTACACACTCAACATTCCAGGCATGGCCAGCAATGAGGGGAAACATGAAACATTTGTCAGAGTTACACAAGGATCAGGCTTTTCTCAGCCTCTTCACACAATGACTAACCTTCCTCCCTCAGGTAAAGGGAGCCTCAGGCTATCTTTAAGTTGACAATAGAGAGCCATTTTATTGGGAGAGAGGGCAGGAACAGAGTAGAAAACCTTGCTCTTTGGTCTTAGGGAGTGGGTCTTTGACTCTCCATCTGTCAGATTTGAAGGCACTTTTTCTACCTCTGCCAGTCCATTCTCCTTCCTTCATTCTCCACTACATTAATGCAAATCCCCCATCCAAGGAGAGGCAAGGCCTTTTCTCTTCTGTCTCCAAGCACCTCAGTTAGAACTTGGCTCTGCCCTCTTGACTCTGGAGGCCTTGCCTACCTGAGAAGTGGAAAGAGACAGTCTTCCTGTTCTCTGGTTGTGTGAAGGCCATGTTGGTGTCCTGGCACACTGCAGAAGGCCTAATCACTGGGAAGTCTTCCTTACTTTCCTCCTGACATCCAAGTCCAGATTCATCTATCATATTTCTTTCTTTCTTTCTATCTATCTATCTATCTATCTATCTATCTATCTATCTATCTATCTATCTATCTATCTATCTATCTATCTATCTATCTATCTATCTATCTATCTATCTATCTATCTATCTATCTATCTATCTATCTATCTATCTATCTATCATCTATCTAATCTATCTACTTACCTACCTACCTACCTAAGTAGCTATTTCTTTGCCAGTTCTTGGGTTGAACGCAAGGCCTGGCACTGTCTCTAGCAAGCTACCACTAGAGCTACAACACCAATTCTGGTTTTTTTCTTGAATGTGCTACTGAGGAATTGAACGCAGGGCTTCTTGCATGCTAGGCAAGCATTCTCCCACTAATCCACATTCCCAGCACCTTCATCTTTTTCTTAATGTTAATTTTTACATAAGTATGCTACCATTTTACGTCCCCAAGTTTAATTTTCATAATACCAGTTACTTCTAACAAACCTGATCTTCTGTTCCCCTGCCTGGTTTGTGATTCATCCTGCGTTGGCCTCAAAATAAAATGTAAATAAAGGCTGTTGAGAGTGACCTGCTTTAAGTGGATGGCTGCACAGATTGTTGTGTATGTCTGTTGTTGCCAATCCTGGACCTTGAACTCAGGATCTGGGCACAGTCTGTGAGCTGGTTTTACTTAAGGATAGCCCTCTAACTCTGGAGCCATACGGCTATACTTCTGGCGTTGTTGGCCTTGAAGTTGGACTGGGCTCTCAAGGACTTTCCTCCCTAGGGTGACTTCAACCATGATCCTCCTATCTCAGTCTTTTAAGTATCAAGGAGGACTGCTGAGAGCCACTGGTGTCTGCTTAATCATTGGTCTTGCTGATGTTCTTGGACAGACAAGTGAGTTCCCAATCCTCGGTTTGAAGTGGTGGGAGCTGAAGACCACAGTTCAAATCCTGGTCCTGCCACCTCCAAATGGCAGGAGGTCCTAAGAAACTCATTACTATGCATATGAATACCAAATGAATTTGATGTATGTCTTGATTGAATGGGCAGTTCATGAATGATTCTAGGATAAAATTATCCACAATTATAGTACAATGATGGATTTTAATTAAAACTTTATGAAGCATTTAAACAATCACATTCATTAACTGGAGACATAATACCTAAGAATTAGGCATCACATAATAAAGAGATGCCATTTTTTCTGGCAAGACATTTTTTTTAGTTAATTGTTGTATTGCATTTTCTGAATATAGTTTGGTATATGAAAGTAAAATATATTAAAGCTGACCAGAGAATCAATTATTCAGTTTTTATCAGAAATGTTTATAGAGAAATTTAGAGATAAATCGAAATTATATATATTTGAAGAAAATGCTTGGTTAGTCCTCTTCTCAAATTCCCCATTCCCTTCATGAGAATAATACACATTGTAAGGTAATGCTTAGAATGTTTTGGTGAAACAGGTTGAATTTAAACCAGTGAGTTACTCTATGCTGCATTTGTTTACTTTTTATCCAGAAAAGCTAAACTCTTACTTTATCGTTTTCCTTAGGCTTTATACTCAGATTTAATCTCTGATGGGCGACAAATGAAGATATAAACATTTTTTAACAGTGGCTAAATTTAGGCTTAGGAGTCTCGGTACAACGATACTCATGCAGATAGGCCTTATAAGTCATGGGACCCTGATATCAAAATGATAACCAATTCTTACTGGTATCATGCTTATGAGATTTTGTGTATTATATACAGTGGTTATTTGAATGTTTTTGGAATCAACATAATTTCATGGGTTAGGAACTGAAGTGAGACATTTTACTCAGAACAAAATTTAAGGAGGCATCCAAAATTAGTTACCAAGATATACATCATGTAACACAATGGTTTGAAAATGCAAACTAAAGGAAATAATTTATGAAAAACATCAACATGTACAATAAATACAGAATCACTATGACAGATTTTTCTTTTACCCCAGTTGCAATATGGCTTACATGATGACTTTTCTGGTGATATGTTTAGTTAGGTCTTGATATTTAGTTAGAGAATTTATGTTCTTTCATATATTCATTTGTCAGATCAAAGAGGAAATGAATTCCATGCCAGAGTCAACATCCATAATAATGTTACAGATGTATCCTGCTACTTTGCCAAAGTTTCAAATCCGCTCAAAAAACTTGGTTCCTTTTTTGGATCTAAATGAATAGGTATGCAATTTTGTCAGTACTAGAAATATTTTAACTTCCATTTGTTAAACTATTATTTTCCAGAAACTCCTCTCTTTTCATGAGATTTTTAATTTCATTTATGTCATGTGTTGATGTTTTCCCTTAGATAATCCACATTCAGTCTTCTACAAAGTGTAATTTGGAGTAGTTTAAAATTATGGACACTCATGGACACTGCTCAGATTCTATTATTTGCATATTTTTTCTTGTTATACCAGTAGGCATTAGTTCTCAGTATAGATGCTATTGGACTTATTCATTAAATTTCTGATTTTTTTACGTACATTATGATTCTGTTATTTTATTCTTTTAAATATGTGCATATCTCACTCCGCATACAGTCACATTTGTTTTAAACAATTTGATCCCTTCAAGGGATTTGCTATGTTAGGTTAATCTAGAAGAATTTAATTACAAATTAACACAACTGTATTTATGAGACACAGTTATCTTTACGGCTCTACTCCAAGTTAATATGTATTTGAGGTTTTTGTGCTTAAAAAATTGGGCAAAACATGTTTTTGTTCCTGGGGTTCTACTAAGTTGGTTGTTTTTCCAGTTGTAGTGACTTCAACATATGTGCACATTTTATTTCAATTGTTTTGTGTCAATGATTTGTTTCATATAACAGAAACTGCGAAAAGAATCAGTGATTTAGAACTTTTCCAAATAGAATTTTAAGAGAGACACTTGAAATTTTGTGACATCTGGGAATGGGCAGGTTTTCATAATGGAGGTGGTAGCAGAATAACAGACTTGTTTGATGTGATTTTAATTCTTCCTCCTATTGCTTCACTATTTCCAATGGTATTACTTCAAAGTCTTTAGTGGAAAGAAAGTATTTTTGTCTGCATAAACTAAGAATTTTTGGTTTAGTTGGGACACATTACACATTCATATTTCATTTTAACTCGAAAATCTTCTTTCCTTTATTTAAAATCACAGATGTGAATTTATAATGCTAAAGTATCAACTACTAATTTATACGAAATGGTCCAAATTATTTTCATTTCACATTATATGAAATATAGAGTGTAATAATAATAATGAGTAATACAGTATGTAACAATTGACTTTAGGGAAAGTAAATTACAGTGGATTTTTGTGAGATATTGAGTAATAATAAAACTTATATTTGATTCTATTAAAAATTCCAAGTTACATCTAAAAATAACATAGTTATAAACTAATGCTGAAAATATAATATTGTTTATTAGAAAAAGCCAGAAGTTTCCATGAGTTTACTTTTTTTAAAATTTATTTTATTTTATTTGTGAACATACTGTACAGAGGGGTTACAATTACATGGGCAGGATAATGCGTACATTTCTTACCAAGCATTGCAGCCTCCTCCTTTGTTTATCCTTCACATCCCTTCCCAGCCTCCCCCCTTCCCACCCCAGTCCCAATCCTTCTCTACCCCAAGGCCCCCCCGCCCCCACACAGACATTGTAAAGCTCGTTATGGACATGACAACTTGTACTTCTCACATTGTTGCAACAGGTCCACCTATACCCTTAAACGACTTGTTTTTCCCCATCTCCTCCACAAGTTATACTGACATCAAATATAGTGAAAGCAGAGGTTATACTGTGGGGGAAGGATATACAAAGCAACAAAGAAATAATCTTATAAATGCGTTAGAGACACATGCAAGAAAGAAAAAAAATATTAAAATACATATCTAAGGGTTCATTTTCCTAACATCACATTATCTGCCCTTTTCCGCTAGACTCATACATATACTACATATTGCAAATAAGGGAAACCATGGGGGCCTATGTTTCTTTGGGCCCGGCTTACTTCGCTTAATATAATTTTTTTCCAAGTCTTTCCATTTCCTAACAAATGGGACAATGTCATTCTTTCTGATGGAGGCATAGAATTCCATTGTGTATATATACCACATTTTCATGATCCATTCATCTACTTGGGGGCATCTGGGTTGGTTCCAGATATTAGCTATGGTGAATAATGCTGCACTAAACATAGTTGTTCTGGTAGCTTTAGTGTGGTCTTGTTTGTAAACATTTGGGTAAATGCCCAAAAGTGGGATTGCTGGGTCATAGGGGAGTTCTATGTGGAGTCTTTTGAGGAACCTCCATACTGCTTTCCAAAGTGGTTGAACAAGTTTACATTCCCAACAACAATGAAGTAAATTTCCCTTCTGTCCACATGCCCTCCAGCATCTGTTGTTGTTAGAGTTCTTGATTTTTGCCATTCTAACTGGAGTGAGGTGGTATCTCAATGTTGTTCTGATTTCCATTTCTTTTATGGCTAGGGAGGTTGAGGATTTCTTCATGTGTCTATTGGACATCCTTCTTTCTTCTTCAGAAAAGTTTCTCTTTAAGTCTTTCAACCACTTGTTTATTGGGCAGTTGTTTCTTTGAGGATTTGTTATTGGAGGGTTTAATTTTTTGAGTTCCAAGTATATTTTAGATATGAGACCCTTGTCCGTTGTATGGCTAGTAAAGATCTTTTCACAATCCGTGGGATTTCTATTGATCTTGCTAGCTATGTCTTTTGCCATGCAGAAGCTCTGCAACTTTATGCGATCCCATTTGTCCAACCTTTTTTGATTTGTTGTGTTTCCGGGTCACTATGCAGAAAATTTCGGCCTGAGCCAAGGAGACCTAGGGTTTCTCCTATTCCATCCTGTAATGTTTTCAGAGTGTCTGTTTTGACTTCGAGGTCTTTGATCCATTTGGAGTTGATTCTGGTGCAGGGTGATATATAAGGATCTAGCTTTAGTTTTGTAAAAGTAGTTAACCAATTTTGCCAGCACCATTTACTGAAGAGGCTGCCTTTCTTCCATTCTATTTTTTTACATCCCTTATCAAAGATTAGATGGCTATAGTTCTGTAGGTTCATTTCTGGCTTTTCAATTCTATTCCATTGGTCCTGAGGTCTGTTCTTGTGCCAGTACCAAGCTGTTTTGTTTACTATGACTTTATAGTAGAGTCTCCAATTTGGTATTGATATTCCTCCAACAGTGTTCATTCCATTGATGAGCGTTTTTGCTATTCGGGGTCTTTATTGTTCCATATGGATTTTTAGAATGCCTCTTCTATTTCCTTGAAGAATGAGCTTGGAATTTTGATAGATTTCGGGTTGAATTTATAGATAGCCTTGGGAAGTATTGCCATTTTCACGATGTTAATCTTTCCAATCCAGGAGCATGAGAGGTTTTGCCATTTTTTAAGTTCTGTGTTGATTTCCTTTTTCAAGATTTTAAAGTTTTCATCATAAAGTTGCTTCACTTCTTTGGTTAAGTTAATTCTTAGTTATTTAATTTTTTTGGGGATATTACACATGGAGTTGCTTTCCTAATTTCAGCCACTCTATTCTCATTGTTGGTGTACAGAAAGGCCATTGATTTTGGGGAGTTAATTTTATACCCTGCTACTTTGCCAAAGTTTTGAATCAGCTTGAGTAATTTGGGAGTGGAGTCTATGGGATTCTTTAAATACAAGATCATGTCGTCTGCAAAGAGGGAGTGTTTTATTTCTTCTTTCCCTATTTGGATCCCCCTTATGTCTGCATCTTGTCTTATTGCTGTAGCTAGGCATTCTAACACTATATTGAAGAGAAGTGGAGAGAGTGGACATCCTTGTCTTGTTCCTGAGTTAAGAGGAAATGGCTTTAGTTTTTCACCATTAAGTATAATGCTGGCTGTAGGTTTGTCATATACAGCCTTTATTGTATTGAGGAATGTTCCATGGATTCCTAATTTTTCCAAAACCTTCATCATAAAGGGGTGTTGGATCTTGTCAAATGCTTTTTCTCTATCTATTGAGATAACCGTGTGGTTCTTATTCTTGCTGCTGTTGATGTGATGAATAATATTAATTGATTTGCGTATATTAAACCAGCTTTGCATCCCTGAAATGAATCCTGTTTGATCATGGTGTATCATTTTTTTGGATGAATTGTTGAAATCGGTTGGCCAATATTTTGTTGAGAAGTTTTGCATCAATGTTCATCAAAGAAATAGGTCTACAGTTCTCTTTCTTTGATGAGTCGCTGCCTGGTTTTGGGATCAGGGTTATGATGGTTTCATAGAATGTGTTCGGTACTGACCTTCCTCTTTCGATTTGATTGAAGAGTTGGAGGAGTATTGGTGTGAGCTCTACTTTGAAGGCCTTGTAAAATTCCGCTGTAAAAACATCGGTTCCTAGAATTTTCTTAGCTGGAAGGTCTCTTACTGCTGTTTCTATTTCAACGTTTGATATGGGCCTGTTAAGCTGGTTTAACTCATCTTGGTTTAGTTTTGCCATGTCAATATTTGCTAGGAAAAGGTCCATTTCTGTCAAGTTCTCAAACTTATTAGCATAAAGTTTTAGAAGTATTCCCTTATAATGTTTTGAATCTTGGTTGTTTCCGTGGTGATGTTTCCATTCTTGTCTCTGAGTTTATTTATTTGGATGTGTTCTCTTCTTTTTCTGATAAGATTTGCTAAGGGTCTGTCAATTTTGTTAATTTTTTCGAAGAACCAACTCTTTGTTTTGTTGATTCTTTCTATAGTTGTTTTGGATTGTAATTCCTTTTATTCTGATTTAATTTTGATTATTTCTTTCCGTCTACTGGATTGGGGTTTATCTTGCTGCTCTTTTTCTAGGAGGTTTAGATGTGTCATTAGATTGGTTTCAGATCTCTCCAATTTGTTGATGTAGGAGCTCAGAGCTATAAACTTGACTCTGAGTACTGCCTTTGCTGTGTCCCAGAGGAGCTGGTAATTTGTGTGTTCATTTTTGTTAAATAGCATGAACATTTGAATTTCCTTTCTAATCTCTTCCATGACCCACTCTTGATTCAGCAGTGTGTTGTTCAGCCTCCATGTGATACCAGACTTTCTTAGGTGGCTTTTGGTGTTGAGTTCTAATTTTATTCCCTTGTGGTCAGAGAGAATGCAAGGTATAATTTCTGTGTTTCTGAATTTGGACAAGTTTGCTTTGTGGTCTAAAATGTGGTCTATTTTAGAAAATGTACCATGTGCTGCTGAGAAAAACGTGTATTCTGATGCTGCTGGTTGAAATGTTCGGTAGATATCTGTTAAATCTAGTTGATCTCTGCAGCTGTTTAGAACTGTAGTATCTCTGTTGAGTTTTTGCCGAGTTGATCTATCTAGTCGTGATAGTTGTGTGTTAAAATCCCCAACAATTAATGTGAGATCCCTTAATTAGTATGTAGCCACCTTCTTTATCTCTTCTCACGAGTTTTAATTTGAAGTCCATTTTATCTGATATTAGGATTGCAACTCCTGTCTGTTTATGGAGGCCGTTTGCTTGGTAGATTTTGTTCCAACCTTTAACATTGAAAATGTGTTTGTTTTTAGGGGTAAGATGTGACTCCTGAAGGCAGCAGATTGAAGGGTCTTGTTTTTTAATCCAACTAGACAGTCTATGTCGCTTAATTGGAGAGTTCAGTCCGTTAACGTTAAGAGAAGGGAATGAGAGGTTTTTGGGAGTTCCTGCCATGTTATCCATCTTCTTGGGGGTTGCGAAAACTGGGTTCTTCCTATGGTTCTTGGATTCAGTTTGGGTGCAGTTTCTTGACCTTTATTGTGGTCTTGTAGGTTTTCTATGTGTAGGACATCTTTAAGAATCTTTTGTAGGGCTGGTTTGGTGGAGATGTATTGTTTCAATTTTTCTTTGCTATGGAAGGTTTTTATTTGGCCTTCAGTTATGAAGGAGAGTTTAGCTGGGTACAGTATTCTTGGTTGATAGTTGTTTGTTTTTAGGAATGGCATACATCGTTCCAGGCTCTTCTTGCTTCGATTGTCTCTGCTGAGAAATCTGAGGTGATTCTAATTGGTTTTCCTTTATAGGTGATGATTCTTTTCTCCTTGAAAGCTTTAAGGATCTTTTCCTTGGTCTGAGTTGATCCTGTGTGGATTATACATATTTTTTTTAATTTAATTTTATTTTATTTGAGAACATACTGTACAGAGGGGCTACAATTACATGGGCAGGATAATGCATACAATTCTTACCAAGCATTGCAGCCTCCTCCTTTGTTTACCCTTCACCTCCCTTCCCAGCTTCCTCCCCCCCCACCCAATTATACCCCCCTCCCCCCTACACCGACATTGTAAAGCTGGTTTTGACATGACATTTTGTACTTCTCATTGTTGCAACAGGTCCACCTGAATCCTTAAACGACTTGTTTGTCCCCATCTCCTCCACATGTTATAATGACATCAAATATAGTGAAAGCGGGGGTTACATTGTGGGGGAGGGACATACAAAGCAACAAAGAAATAATCTTATAAATGCGTTAGAAACACATGCATGAAAGAAACGAAAGCATTAAAATACATATTTAGGGGTTCTTGGAAAAAAATTATATTAAGTGAAGTAAGCCAGGCCAAAAGAAGCATAGGTCCCATGGTTTCCCTTATTTGCAATATCTAGTATAGGTATGAGTTAAGCGGAAAAGGTCAGATAATGTGATGTTAGGAAAATGAACCTGTGTGGATTATAATGTGACGCAGGGATGTCCTATTCTTGTCTCGTCTGTTTGGAGTTCTAAAAGCTTCTTGTATCTGAATAGGCCTGTCTTTTTGCGTGTTTGGGAAGTTCTCTGCTAGGTGCCTGTTAAAAAAAATTTCCTAGGCCATTGACTTCTGTTTCTAGGTGCTCCTCTACACCCATTATCCTTAGATTAGGCCTTCTGATGGTGTCTTCCAAGTGTTGGATAGATCTATCATATTTCTTGGACTTGTCTTGGATGGTTGTGTGTTCTTTCTCTATAATATCTAGGCTGTCTTCAATCCCTGAGATTCGATCTTCTGCATGGTCTAACCTGCTGTCAAGTCTTTCTACTTTGTTTTTTATCTCTTTTCCTTCTAATTGGTCAGCTTTGATGGGTTCACGTTCTTTGTTGAAGCTTTGTTTTAGATCTTGTATGAACTTCTTTACTTCCTTAAATTGATGTTCCGTGTTTATTCTCCGATCACTTGCTTCATTGGTTATGGTTTCCTTGGACTCCTATTCCTTCTGTTGGGTTCCATTCAGCATTCCCTTTGTGGTCTCCCTGACTTCCTTCAGCTCTTTGTTACTGGATTCCATGAATGCCTTTAGTGATCTTTGTATATTCTCTTCCTTCTCTCTCAATTCCTGTATTAATCTTTGATAAGCTTCCTCCTGTTCGTGGGATTCCTGTAGTTCTTTTTGAGTGTTCCCAGCCTGTTCATGCCATTCCTGTCTTTCTCTTTGAGTATTCTCAAGATGCTCATACAAATCCTATATCAGCTTTTGAGTAGCTTCCTTATGCTTATGATATTTCTGTATAAACTTTTGAAATGCCTCCTCTCTCTCCTTATCACGCTCATACAGAGACCTTTGTATGCTTTCAATCTTTTGATTTATCATGTTTGCCAGCTGTGTTTGTAAAGCTGTTTGGGAATTCTCCTCTGGATTATTCATTATCTGTTCTGTCCCCTGATTATCGGGATTGGGAATTGAGATACCCGAGTTTGCCATTTTTCTTGTGTTTTTCCAGTTTACTCTGCCCATTTGAGATGAAAATAGCACCAGTTTTTTGCTAGAACACTATCTTAAGGGAAGCATCAACCCAAGTCTGAATTTGCACAGTCAATAGTCTACAGATACAATCTAGTTCAACAGATACATCTATTCAACATCAAACAAATATACGTTAATGGACTACGGACTGCAAAGAAGAATTAGGAAGACCAGAAATTATTAGGGTTAGGGAGAGATGTGGGTAAAAAAATAGGAATAGATTGATGTGGGGAGGCTCTGGGGGAGTTAACTAAGTCTTAATCTCAAAGCAGGAAATAGGTTGGGTAGGATGAAAGTAGAGAGAGAGAAAAAACAGGAAAAAAAAAAAAAAGAAAGGGAACCGGAAAAGAAAAGAGACCAGAAAAAATAGAAAGGTAGAAATTAATAAAAATTATGTAGATTCGATAACAATCTGTTTAGATAAGAACGTGAATTTATTCAGAGAAGAGGAGGGATATAAAGTAGATGTGAAAAATTTAAAAATAAAAATGCTTAAAATATTATATAGGTATAAAGAGGTAGTACTGCTATTAGGGAACTTATGTCTTAGAGGTTTTAACTTGTGTAATAAATTTGTGGATTAAGTGTGTACACAATGGGGGATAGGGTCTAATACTCAACTACAAGTTTATCTGAGGGTGTGCAGGACAAGGATTAAGTCACATAAAGAAGAACGAAAGAGAGGAGAAGGTGAAAAAGATAAGGAAGGAAGAAGAAAAAGATGAGAAATTCAGTAGAGCTAAACAAAAAACAAAAAGATAATTTAAAAAGAGAAAAAAAAAATGAGAAGACAAAAAAAGAAAGCAAGAACGCACACTAAAGTATCCCCAAAATAAAAATTATAAGAGGAAAAGAAACTTTCTCGAAAACATTTTTTTATCAAAAAAGGCAAAGATTAAAGATTGAAAAAAGTTTTAGAAAAGAAAAAAAAATTGTTTGTATAAGGTACCAAAAGTAAAAACTAAAAAAAAGAAAAAAAAACAACAAAAAACAACAAAAAAACAAAAAACAAAAAACAAAGAAAACCCAAAAATTTCTTTCATTTTTCTTTTGGGGGTAGGAGTGGGAAAAATCCTATATCTCCCTTGTGTCCGTAACCAGCCTCTTATTGGAGTCTCTGGTCTGCTTGTGGTCCTGTGGCATGGTTGGTTTCTTAAGTCAGTTTGTTCGAACAGGCAGTAAAATGCTCTGTTTTACCCAGGATTTGGTGATCCTCCTCCCAGGCTAGTTCATTGGGAGACAGATCTGCTTTGATTATCACAAAAGAGGGGGATGCAGTGATGAGGCTAGGTTCTGGTAGCTTTTCCGGGGCTGGTTTGTGAAAACCTCACAGAGCCCATCCTGGAGCCATTCACAGGGTTTCTGTTTACTGATTTTCAATTGCTTGTGGAGGCTGCTAGAGTGAGGGGCAGCCTCTGGCTCTGATTACCCAGTGAAGAAACCCACTCCTCGGGCTGGCGCCCGAGCTGGGTTAATTTTTCCTGGGTGGAGCTGAGTCTGGCAGGTCATGCCGCCATTAAGTTCTTGTGACCTGCTAAATGACTCATTTTCTTCCAAGGCCTGAGTTGGAGCTAGCAGCTCCTCCGAGCTTTGTTAGTATCCAGGATGGAGATCACCGGTGCTGGCGGGGGGGGATGGGTGGCCTTCCCTCCTCTGCTCCCTGAGAAGGAGTGAGGACGTCTGGCTTTTACTCATGCGGAGTCTTTGTTCCTGGGTCGTCTCTGGTCTGCGAAATGCAGGATGAAGATGTCTGCTGCTTGTGGGTTCTTGCTGGTGTTGAGTAGAATCTGCTCGCCTGCTGCGTCTGGCTCCTTCGTCCCCAACTCTCTCCAGAAGTTTGCTTTTTAAAAATTGTCTTGAATCTGTGCTTTGGTGGCTCATGCCTGTAATCCTAGCTACCCAAAAGTCTGATGGGGAAAAACAAGTCGATTAAAGATTCAGGTAGACCTGTTGCAACAATGAGAAGTACAAATTGTCATGTCAAAAATGAGCTTAACAATATCGGTGGGGGGGGAGGGGAGGGAAGGACTGGGTGGGGAGAAGGGGGCAGCTGGGAAGGGAGGTGAAGGGTAAACAAAGGAGGAGGCTGCAATGCTTGGTAAGAAATGTATGCATTATCCTGCCCATGTAATTGTAAACCCTCTGTACAGTATGTTCACAAATAAAATAAAATAAATTTTAAAAAAAGTCTGAGATCTGAGGATAGTGGTTCAAAGCCAGACTGCGCAGAAAAGTCTGTGAGACTTTTATCTCCAATATATCTCTTGAAAACTAGAAACAGCACTGTGACTCAAGTGGTAAAGTGCTATCTCTAAGCTGAAGAGCTGAGGGACAGTGCCCAGACCCAGCATTCAAGCCCCACAAAAGACAAAAAAATTGGCATGGATTTTAACTTTGTTATTTCATGATTTTTTAATGTGAACATACAGAGGGTTCTAAAATTACATGAAGAAAGTAATGAGTACATTTCTTTTTTTTTCATTTCATTTTATTTTATTTTATTTTTGTGAACATACTGTAGAGAGAGGTTACAATTACATGGGCAGGAAAATGTGTACATTTCTTATCAAGCATTACAACCTCCTTCTTTGTTTACCCTTCACATCCCTTCCCAGCCTCCCCCCCCACCCAATCCTACCCCTTCCCCCCTCCCACCAACGTTGTAAAGCTCATTTTCGACATGACAACTTGTACTTCTCATTGTTGCAACAGTTCCACCTGTATCCTTAACGACTTTTTTTTCCCCATCTCCTATACAAGTTATACTGACATCACATATAGTGAAAGCAGGGGTTATACTGTGGGGGAGGGATATACAAAGCAACAAAGAAATAATCTTATAAATGCGTTAGAAACAAATGCATGAAAGAAAAAAAACCTTAAAATACATATCTAAGAGTTCATTTTCCTAACATCACATTATCTGACCTTTTCCGCTTGACTCATACATATACTAGATATTGGAAATAAGGGAAACCATGGGACCTGTTTCTTTGGGCCTGGCTTACTTCACTTACTATGATTTTTTCCAAGTTTTTCCATTTCCTAAAAATGGGGCAATGTCATTCTTTCTGATGGAGGCATAGAATTCCATTGTGTGTATATACCACATTTTTTTGATCCATTCATCTACTGAAGGGCATCTGGATTGGTTCCATATCTTAGCCATGGTAAATAATGCTGCAATAAACATAGTTGTGATGGTAGCTTTAGTGTGCTATTGTATGATCAAGCATTATTACCTCCTCCCTTGTTTCCCCTTTCCATCCCATCCCATCTCCCTTTATGCCCCCCACAAACCACGCCCCCCCGCCATGTACATGTCATTGTGGCAATGAGTCCACCTGTATCCCACGTTGTTTTTCTGTTCCCCTCACCAAATTATACCAACATCAATACGGTGAAAATAGAGGTTAAAGCATAGGGGAGGGACAGACAAAGCAACAATGAAATCATCTTGTAAATATGCTAGAAACAATAGCAAGAAAGAAAAACCATTTGAGTCCTTATCTTGGTGTTCATTTCACCTAACATCAACTTGTCTGACAGTTTGTGTTTATCTCCGACATATACTAGTTATTGCAAATAAAGGAAACCATGGAACCTATGTTTCTTTGGGCATGGATTACTTCACTTAATATAATTTTTTCCATGGCTTTCCATTTCCTAACAAACGGTACAATGCCTGCCATTTTTTTCTGATGAAGGCAAAGAATTCCTTTGTGCATATATACCATATTTTTTTTGATCCATTCATCTACTGAGGGGCATCTGGCTTGGTTCCATATCTGAACTATGTTAAATAATGCTGCAATAAACATAGTTATGCTGGTAGATTTAGTATGGTCCTTTTTGTGATTATTTGGATAAAAGCTCAAAAGTGGGATTGCTGTGTCATAGGGGAACTCTATGTGGAGTCTTTTGAGGAAGCTCCACACTACTTTCCAACGTGGTTATACAAGATTATAGTACCACCAACATCCCGTCCAGCTTCTGTTATATTACATTATAGCCATTCTAACTGGGGTAAGGTAGTATTTCAGTGTAGTTTAGATTTGCATTTCTTTTATTGCTAGGGAGTTTGAGCACTTCTTCATGTGTCTATTGGCCATCCTTCTTTGCTCTTCAGAGAGATTTCTTTTTAGTCTTTAGCCCACTTATTTATTGGGCACTTGTTTCTTTGAGGATTTGTTGTTGGGGGATTTAATTTTTTTGAGTTCTAGGTATATTTTAGATATGAGACCCTTGTCTGTTTTATGGCTAGTGAAGATCTTCTCCTAATCCATGGGCTTTGTATTGATTTTGCTAGTTTTGTCCTTTGCCATGCAGAAACTCTTCAATGTCATACAATTTCATTTGTCCAACCTTTCTTTGATTTGTTGTGTTTCTGGTATCTATTAAGAAAATTTTGGCCTGTGCCAAGGAGACATAGGTTATCTCCTAGTTTGTCATGCAATGTTTTCAGGCTGTCTGCTTTGACTCCGAGGTCTTTCATCCATTTGGGGTTGATTCTTGTGCAGTGTGATATATATGGATCTAGCTTTAGTTTTCTACAAGGGATTAACCAATTTTGTCAGCACCATATACTGAAGAGGCTGTCTTTCTTCCATTCTATTTTTTTAGCTCCCTTATCGAAGATTAGGTGGCTATAGGTCTGTTGGTTCATTTCTGGCTTTTCAATTCTATTCCAGTATTCCTGAGGTCTGTTCTTGTGCCAATACCTAGCTCTTTTGATTACTATGGCTTTGTAGTAGAGTTTGAAATTTGGTATTAATATTCCTGCAGCACTGTTCTTTCTGTTAAGGATCATTTTTGCTATCTGGGGTCTTTTATTGTTCCATATGAATTATTAGATTGCCTCTTCTATTTTCTTGAGGAATGAGTTTGTAAGATTGATAAGTATTGAATTGAATTTTTAGATAGCCTAGGGAAGTATTGTCATTTTCACGATGTTGTTTCTTCCAATCCACGAGCATGGGAAGGTTTTCCACTTTGTAAGTTCCGTTTTGATTTCCTTTTTCAGGCTTTTATAGTTTTCATCATAAAGATCATTCACTTCTTTGATTAATTCCTAGGTATTTTATTTTTTTGTGGGGCAATAATGAATGGAATTGCTTTCCTGATTTCAGCCATGCTTTTCTCATTGTTGGCATACAGAAAAGCTATTGATTTTTGAGAGTTAATTTTTCCCCTGCTATTTGCCAATGTTCTGAATCAACATGAATAATTTGAGAGTTGAGTCGGTGGGATTATTTAAATATAACATCATGTCATCTGCAAATAGGGAGAGTTTTATATCATCTTTCCATATTTTGATCCCTTTTATGTTTGCATCCTGTCTTATTGCTGTAGCTAGGCATTCTAAGAGTAAATTGAAGAGAAGTGGAGAGATTGGACATCCTTGTCTTGTTCCTGAGTTAAGAGGAAATGGCATTATTTTTTCACCATTAAGTATAATGATGTCTGTAGGTTTGTCATATACAGGTTTTATTGTATTGAGGAATGTTCTCTGGATTCATAGGTTTTCCAGAGCCTTCATCATAAAGGGGTGTTGGATCTTGTCAAAGGCTTTTTCTGCATCTATTGAGATAACCATGTTCTTATTCTTGCTCTTGTTGATGTGATGAATTATATTAATTGATTTGCAAATATAGAACCAGATTGGCATCCTGGAAATAAATCCTGTATGATTATTTGGAGGAATTGTCAAAGGCAATTGGCCAAAATTTTGTTGAGAAGTTTTTCATCAATGTTCATCAAAGAAATCGGTCTATAATTCTTTCTTTGTTGAGTCCCCGCTTGCTTTTGGGATGATGGCTTTATAGAATGAATTTGGTAGTGAACTTTCCCTTTCAATTTCATTGAAGAGTTGGAGGAGTATTGGTGTGAGCTCTGCTTTGAAGGCCTTTTGAAGGCCTTTGAAGTTCTGCTGTAAATCCATCTGGTCCTGGGCTTTTCTTACATGGGATGTCTCTTATTGCTGTTTCTATTGCTATGCTTGATACGGGCATGTTAAGTTGATTTAACTCATCTTGGTTGAGTTTTGTCATGGAAACTCAACGGCATGGAAACGGCTAGGAAAAGGTCCATTTCTGCCAGGTTCTTAAACTTATTAGCATAAATGTTTGAGAAGTATTCTCTTATAATGTTCGGAATCTTGGTTGCTTCTCATTCCCATTCTCATCTCTGAGTTTGTTTATTTGGTATGTTCTCTTCTTTTTGAAACGATTTGCTAAGAGAATGTCAATTTTGTTATTTTTTTCGAAGAACCAACTCTTTGTTTTGTTGATTCTTTTTATGGTGATTTTGGGTTCTAATTCATTTAATTCTGATGTAATTTTAATTATTTCTTTCCATTTACTTGATTGGGGTTTATCTTGCTGCTCTTTTTCAAGGAGGTTCAGATGTCTTATTAAATTGTTGGATTCAGATCTCTCTAATTTGTTGTTGTAGGACCTCAGAGCTATAAACTTGCCTCTGAGTTCTGCCTTTGCTGTGTCCCAGAGAAGCTAGTAATTTGTGTGTTGATTATTTTTGAATATCATGAACATTTGCATTTCCTTTCTAATCTCTTCCATGACGCACTGGTGATTCAACAGTTGTTCTGCCTCCATGTTGTACAGGACTTTCTTTGTTGGCTTTCGATGTTGAGTTCTAATTTTATTCCCTTGGATGCTGTTTCTTGGCTCTTGCTGTGCTCTTGATGGTTTTCAATGTGTAGGATAACTTTAATGTCTTTTATAGGGCTGGATTGGTGGAGATATACTGTTTTAATTTTTCTTTGCTATGGACCGTTTTTATTTGACCTTCGGTTATGAAGGAGAGTTTAGCTGGGTTCGGTATTCTTGATTGATAATTGTTTGTCTTTACCGCATGGCATCTCCCATTCCAGGCTCTTCTTGCTTTAATCGTCTCTGCTAAAAATCTGGGGTGATTCTAATTGGTTTGTGTTTATAGGTGATTGTTCTTTTCTCTTTGAGAAATTTCAGGATCCTTTCCTTGGTCTGAAATGATCCTGTGCAGATTATAATGTGACTGGCGGGATATCCTGCTCTGGTCTGGTCGATGTAGGGTCCTATAAGCTTCTTATATATGAATAGGCCTACCTTTTTGCATGTTTGGGAAGTTATCTGCTAGCATTCTGTTAAATAAATTTCCTAGACCATTAACTTCTTTCTCTAGGTGCTCCTCTACACCCATTATCCTCAGATTATGATTTCTGATGTTGTCTTCCAAGTGTTGAATAGATCTACCATATTTCTTGTATTGTCTTGGATATTTGTATGTTCTTTCTCTATAATATCTAGGCTGTCTGCAATCCCGAGATTCAATCTTCTGCATGGCCTAACCTACTGTCAAGACTTTCTACTTTTTTATTTATTTTCCTTATAGTTGGTCAGCTTGGATGGCTTCAAATTCTTTGTTGGAACTTTGTTTTAGATTTTGTATGAACTTTACTTCCTTAATTTGATGTCCACTGTTTATTCTCAAATCACTTAGTTGACTGGTTATGGTTTCCCTGGAAACCCATTCTTTCTGTCGGGCTACATTCAGCATTCCATTTGTGGTCTACCTGAATTGTTTCAGCTGTCTATTTATGGATTCCATGAATGCCTCTATTGATCTTTGTCTATTCTCATCCCGCTCTCTCAATCCCTGTATTACTCTTTGATTATCTTCGTCACGTTCATGCAATTCCTGTAATTCTCTAGACTGTGCTCAGCCTACTCACGCATTTCCTGTATTTCTCTTTTACTCTTCTCAACATGCTTATGCAATTCCTGCATTAATCTTTAAGTAGCTTCCTAAATTAAATCCCCCAACAACAAATCCTCAAAGAAACAACTGCCCAATTAATAAGTGGGCTAAAGACTTAAAGAGAAACTTCTCTGAAAAAGAAAGAAGCATGGCCAATAGACACATGAAGAAATGGTCAACCTCACTAGCCATAAAAGAAATGCAAATCAAAACAACATTGAGATATCACCTCACCCTAGTAAGAATGGCAAAAATCAAGAACTCTAATAACAACAGATGCTGGAGGGAATGTGGACAGAAGGGAACCTGACTGCATTGTTGGTGGGACTGTAAACTTGTTCAACCACTTTGGAAAGCAGTATGGAGGTTCCTCAAAAGACTCCACATAGTGCTCCCCTATGACCCAGCAGTCCCAGGTTTGGGCATTTACCCAAATGTTTACAAACAAGGCCACACTAAAGCTACCAGCACAACTATGTTTATTGCAGCATTATTCACCATAGCTAAGATCTGGAATCAACCCAGATGAATGGATCAAGAAAATGTGGTATATATACACAATGGAATTCTATGCCTCCATCAGAAAGAATGACATTGCCCCATTTGTCAGGAAATGAAAAGACTTGGAAAAAATTATATTAAGTGAAATAAGCCAAGCCCAAAGTAACATAGGTCCCATGATTTCCTTTATTTGCAATATCTATTATATGTATGAGTCAAGCAGAAAAGTTCAGATAAGGTGATGTTAGGAAAATGAACCCTAAGATATGTATTTTAAATGTTTTTTTCTTTCATGCATTTGTTTCAAACACAATTATAAGATTATTTCTTTGTTGCTTTGTATGTCCCTCCCCCACAGAATAACCCCTGATTTCACTCTATTTGATGTCGGTATAATTTGTGGAGGGGAAGGGGAAAAAATCATTTAAATAAGGATACAGGCGGACCTGTTGCAACAATGAGAAGTACAAGTTTTCATGTCGAAAACGAACATTACAACTTGGGTGAGGAGGATTGTGTGCGGGGGGGGGGGGGGAGGATGGGAAGGGATGGGAAGGGTAAACAAAGGAGGAGGCTACAATGCTTGATAAGAAATGTACTCACTATCTTGCCCATGTAATTGTAACCCCACTGTACAGTATTTTCACAAAAAATATTAAAAGCCTAAAAAAAAAAAAGAAAAAAATCTTTAAGTAGCTTCCTAATGCTGACAAGATTCCTGTATTAATCCTTGGTTTCACTCCTCTCGCTCCTTAGCATGCTCACACTGAATCCTTTTCAAGTTTTCAATCATTCCATTCACCATGTTTACCAGTAGAGTTTGCACAGCTTTTTGGGAACTCCTCTGGATTATTCATTAACTATTCTGTCACCTGATTATCATTAGTGGGAGGTCAGATACCTGGACTTGCCTTTTTCTTGTGCTTTTCGGCTTTTTCTGCCCATTTGGTATGAAAGAAACACAAATTTTGTACTAGAACACTATTTTAAGGCAAGCATCAACCAGAGTTCTCTAGTTGCAAAATCAAAATGGCTGCAGATACAATCTAGTTCAACAGATACAATCTATTCAACATCAAACAACTATGTATTAATGGGCTACAAGCAGCAAAAAAGGATTTGGCAAACCAGAAATTATTAGCTTTAGGAAGAAATGTGGGGACAAATAGGACTAGAGGGATATGGAGAGGTAAAAGGAGAGTAAATTTAACCACGTCCTAATCTCAGAGAGGGAAATGGATTAGACAGACTGATAGGAAAGAATAAAAAAAAAACAAGTAAATTGGAAAAACAAAATTTATATTTAAGAAGTGAAACACTTAAAAATTATGTAAGTTTAAAGAAATGATATCGAGAGAAGAACAGGATAGGATGAGAGGAGAGAAGGGATAGAAAGGAAACATGAAAATTTAAAAAATTTAAATTAACTTAAATTTAACTTAAAGAAGTTAAGCCTAAGAAGTTGTGAATTGAGTAATAAATTTCTGGATTAGGTATGTACACAATGGGTGATAAGTTCTAATAATTGATGACAGGTATATGTCTGGGGATGAGCAAAACAGCAATTAAGTCATGCAAAAAAAAAGAAAGAGAAAAAATGAAAACAATAAAACGGACCAAAAGGTCAAAACAGATTAAACACCCACACAAATACATACATACACTTACACCGAAAATAAAAATTATGAGAAAAAAAGATAAACAGAAAACACTATAAAAATAAAAGTTTAAGAAAAGTTTCAAAAAAGAGTTCCTTGATTTTTTGGGTTTTTTGTGTGTGTGTGGGGGGGGGGTGAATGGGAAGACCTGTATCTCCCCTGTGTCCATAACCAGTTTTTTGGTGGAGTCTCTGGTCTGCTTGTGATATTTGGTTTTCCTATGGCTTGATTGGTTTCTTTTCTGTTTGGGCAGGCAGAAACTGCTCTGTGTTAGGCATGATTTTGTGATCCTCCTCCCAGGCTAGTTCAGTGGGAGGGAGATCAGTTTTGACTATCACAAAAGTGGGAGATGGCTGTTTCCTCTAGTATGGAGATGCTGTGTTGAGGCTAGGTTCTGGGTAGGGTTGAGGCCTTTCAGCAAACAGTAGCATTTCCCTGAGGAGCTAGCTCCTGAGACACTCACAGAGCCCAGCTTGGTTCCTTTCTTGGGGTTTATGTTTGCTGAATTTCAATTGTTTGTCTAGGCCACTGTAGGGAGTGACAGCCTCTGGCTGACATCATAGACCTATTGTGACATATTGTGTCATCATAAACCTATTGTGACCTCATCACCAACTAATTATACCATCAAAATATTATTATAATTTGATATTGTGATGTCATATTGCTATTGAAATATCACTGTCCCTTTGGGTTTTTCAAACCTATTATGACTATATAACATTTTTCAAAACTCGTGGCCTTTGAGACTATTAACTTGTGAACTTGTATACTTATGATGCATAAAACACAAGACAATCCATTGAGGCACATTGAAGATAACTTTATTTACACTAGAAATGGGCTTGCATTTACCTTGTTCTAGGCTGTACACTCTGTGACAGGCCAGCCCAACCACCAAATCTCAGACGTCCAATGGGCAGCCCCGCACATAGTTAATTGGTTTGCAAACCAGCAACCCCCCAATTTATCATCTCCACGCTCCAAAAAAAGGTCGAAGATTCTCTCCAGCTACTTCCTCTTTGCAAAGGGTGTCAACAGTAGGTGTAAAAGGCTGAGATGTGATCCCCTCAGGGAGAAGGCAGAAGGCAACAGCTGTCAATTGGGCAATGAGTCCTTAGATGAAGTCTGGAGGAGAGAAGTTTCTTGGATGAAGTATGGCGACGTTTCATGAGGCATTGAGGGACTGAAAAAAATACTAGAGAGAAAATAAATGGCAAGAGGAAGGATTTGGGGCTGGAAATGTTGTTAGAAATTTCCCTAGTTACTTCTGACACCCAGCGACTAGGTAGGGAAGAAGTCAAGTGACAAAGGCAAGAAGATAAATTCCTGTCCATTTGAAAGGTAGAGAGATATGGACATTAGATAGGCAGTCTTCTTTCTTCTCTTGACCTCCTGGCTCTGGTTTGTCTTGAAAGGGGAGGCACAAAATGGCTGATGTGATATCATCTCCTCTTACTCCTCTTCATGTTCCCTTGTTCGCCAGACTGGCTGAGTCTAGGTGCTCATTGCTGGGATGGTTTGTCCCAGTTGGTATTCAAGGAGGTTTGAACTCAAGGCCTGGGCACTGTCCCTGAGCACTTCTGCTGAAGGCTAGCACTCTACCATTTTGAGTTATAGAAACACTTGCAGTGTTTTCTGGTTAGAGATAAGAGGCTCGAGCCATGCTTCCACACTGGCTCTTTGCAGGTTAGTTAGTTGCGAGATGGATTTTTAGGGAATTTTCAGCCCAGGCTGGCTTTGAATTGCAATCTTTACCACAAAAGGCCTTTGGTATTTCCCATTATAGCAACAAGGAGATCAAATGGAATAAGTAGAGCTTAAATGGTCCTTATCAAGAACTGACCAACAAATATTCTGCAATGACAAAATTGTTAGATGGGAGAATCTTAGCATACATATACTAATATGCTTGCTTTGCATGCATGAGGCCTTGGGTTCAATTCCTCAGCACCACATAAGCAAAAAGAAAAAAAAAGCCAGAAGTGGCCCTGTGGTTCAAGTGGTAGAGCACTAGCCTTGAGCTTAAGAGTTGAGGGACAGCGCCCAGGCCCAGAGTTCAGGCCCCACAACCAGACCCCCCCAAAAAAAACAAGAGTCATGTAGTCAGTTCTAGATTACACAACACAAAACCAAAAGGGCAAAACTCAAAACCTAAAATTTTTGACAACAATGTTTAGACATCTTTGGTAACAAAGCACATCAGATGTTTGGGGCTCAGCTACCAAAGTCTGTGAAAAGAGCAACTTGTGAGCAGGACAAATTTGAACAGATGGATGTAGAAGAACTAAGCTTGGTGGAAGGGTCAGGATTGGAGGGGGCCAAATGCTTAACCCACCATTTGGCCAAGATGGCGAACTCAAGATGGCAAATTTCTTAAAAAATGCAAAGAATGCCTGAACAAAAAATCAAGCCTAGCCGGGCGCTGGTGGCTCACGCCTGTAATCCTAGCTACTCAGGAGGCTGAGATCTGAGGATTGCGTTTCAAAGCCAGCCCGGGGAAGGAGAGACCGTGAGACTCCTATCACCAATAAACCACCAGAAAACCGGAAGTGGCGCTGTAGCTCAAGTGGTAGAGCGCTCGCCTTGAGCTGAAGAGCTGAGGGACAGCGCCCAGGCCCAGAGTTCAAGCCCCACGGCCGACCAAAAAAAAAAAAAAAATCAAGCCTAGTTTGGCTAGCCTTTTAGAGGGAATCTAGAGGGGATTCCTTGAACCTAGCCTATGTCACACTCTTCAGGGCACAATAAAAATAATTGTAGAAAAGAAAGGAAGAGATATAGAAAGTTGGACATGAATAGCAGAGAGCAAAGAGAGCCTAACAGTAAGCAGACTTCTGACCATGTACCATTGCAGAGGCAAAAATTGTCTAAATCAGACAACAACATAAAAATATTAGGTGCTCTGCTATCCAAGGAGCACAAGAGGCATTTCAGAGGGGTTTCATAGTTCAGGCATGACTCGCAACACCCCATTAAATGTGTAGGATAGTCAGTCTGATGAGTAAAGGAGAGATGAAGAGGCAGAAGCAGTGTCCTGACTTCTCCCATAGCCCACTAGAAATTAATGGCGATGCCCCCAAAACCAAGTATCCTCTGCTTCGGAAGTGACCAGCCTTTTGGCTAAAAGGCCATAGGAGTTCTCTGGTGTGGTGTCATATCCGAACAGAGATTGAGAACCATAGAGAGTAGTTTCACTCACCAGAGTAGAGAAGTGGTGTGGACCTGGATGGGAAGGCCAGCAATGGTATTGGTGAAAAGTCTCGCTTGGTGTCTCAAGGCAGTTTGGTTCACAGAAAAGGGGTGGTTAGGAAATTCTAACATTTCCAAATCAAAAACCGTATCCAAGTCATGGCCCCATATGTACGATATATTAAAAAGGTAGGTTTCATTCGGTAGCCTATGAAGAGAATGCCACACACTATTAAGGTAGGAAAAGACGTTTATTTACCGAACTGCTGCCCCCACCATACATGGTGGAGAAGCATGGCTGAAAAGGAAAGGGGGGATAGCAATTTCTATTTCTGTATATCCATCTCTGCTAGGTTTCCCTTCCTTTGTGAGTAGAGTCTGGAGTTATTTCTTTATGATTGTTTGAATGTCCTGGATGTTTGTTGTAATTTTCCCTGTGGTATCTCTGATATTATTGATATGGGTCTCCTCTCTTATTTTGTTAGTTACTCAAGCCAGTGGTCCATCAGGTTTATTGATTTTTTTCTTAAAAACAGCTTTTTAAAATTAATTTTATTTATAATTTTCTCAGTCTATATCTCATTAATTTCAGCTTTTATTTCGATTATCTCTTTCTGCCGAGCAACTTTAGGTTCAATTTTTTCTTGTTTCTCTAGCAGTTTTGGTTGCTTCATAAGATTGCTTACTTGGTCTCTGTTTTCTTGATATGTGCACTGAGAACAATAAATTTGCCCCTCAGGACTGCTTTTGCTGGGTCACATAGGTTTCTTTGTGATGTTTCTTCATTTTCACTGAATTGTAGGAACTTTTTAATTTCTTCTTTAATTTCTTCTGTAACCCATGTATTGTTCAACTGAGTGCTGTTTAATTTCCGTGTGTTTAAGTTTTTCCTTCTTTATGCCTTGTTATAGAGAACTAGTTTGATTCCACTATGGTCAGATTGAATACAGGGTATTATGTCGATCCTTTTGTATTTGCTTAAATTCCTTGTGATTTATTGTAGAAAAAGTTAGGGGTTTGGCAAGAGTAAGACCCTGCTGGTGTGAATGTCTGTAATTCTAGCTACTCAGGTGGCTCAGATCTGTGTATTCAGGTTCAAAGCCACCCCAGGCAGGAAAGTTCATGAGGCTTTTTCTGGGGTTGTTCAACACCAAACCCTGCCTCATGTCTGGGTTTGTTCACCAACTTTGCCACCATGGGCTGGGCTGGGCTGCTTATGCAAGCCGGTATGGAGAGGCCCTCCACCCCACCAGGAGTCAGGTGTTAACCAGTGATGTTGCCTCAGGCTGGGCTGGGCTGCTTATGTGGGCCAGTATGGAGAGGCACAAAGCAACATGGGTCTAGCTTTGTTCACTGCAACTGTCCCTGTCCAACTATCGCTGAAGCCCTGGGCTGGTCTGGGCTGTTCCTGTGAGCTAGAGCCAAGAATCATTGTGCCCAGAGTCTGAGTGCTTTTCCACTACTGCCAGCTGCTGCTGCTGCTTCAGGGTAGGCTAGGTTGTTTATACCAGCAGGACAGAGGTGCCACGCTATGTGCATAGGGTCGTTTGCCACTGCAGACAGCTGCTGCTGCTCCAGACTGGGTGGTGCTGCTTGCACCAGCCAGGAAGAGGCGCCATGCCAGGGAGGTTGAGGGGAGTCTTCATGCCAGCTCTGCCTTCTGAGATTTGTTTGTATTCTCTGGGTTGGCACCAGCTGGTGAGAGTCTTCTGGGAGTCTTGAAATGCTTATGGGTATGTGGTCCTCCGAGGGTCCAGAGCCAGGCCACTTAAGCAGCCTGGCAAGAAGCTCCACTACTTAAGCTGCTCAGCATGGAACCCTATCACCAACAAGGGGTGGCTGAAGGTTATTTCCACTTTACTGTCTGTGTAGGTTTTTCCCTTTTCTTTTTTCACTTATTGTACCTCTCTGAGTAATCTCCTTTTTTTTGTGGGTCACTTGGAGAAACTGAGCATTGAAATTCAAACTGTATTTGGTTGGGGAGAGCTGTGGTGTTTACCTACTGTTCCATCACCATCTTGGCCTCTTCCCTTCAGGTGGAGTTTCTCTTAGGTGGATGGTGGGCCTTAGTTAACAAAGGATAGGTACATAAAAGAATATGTTGTAAAGCCTGCAGATTGTAGTTAGACATTTCTGTTAATATAGCCTTCCCAAATTTAGGAACCAAAGGGGGTGGTCTACCCTAAAGTATTTCAAAGGGATTAAATGCTTTAACATAAGGGCTACATCTTGCTCGAAGGAGAGCAAAGTGGAGGAGGCTCACCTAGCCATGGACAGTCTCTGTATTTAATTTAGTCTCTGTATTTAATTTAATTTAATTTAATTTAACTAAATTAAATTCTTTCAAATGCCTTGAACTCTGAGTTCTATAAATGGATTGTAACTTCCAATTTATTCCTAGAGCACTAGTTAATAATTGAGAACTTAGACCATGAATGCAGGGCCATCTTTGTACACCACAAATAAGGGTAAGCCAAATCAAGAAATTATTACATGCCTCACCTCAGCCTGAAAAACTGTCCACTATTACTAACAGATGCGAACCCCCATACTTTCCAGGCTTAACCTCTGTGAAGTCCACTTTCCCAAATTCACCATCTGAGGTTCCTCACATAAGAATTCTTTCCATATGTTCCAGCTTTTCAGCATTTACCTGTTTGGAAATTACATTCACATATTACAAAGGATTGTCAGCCTGAGGCCCCACTGGTTTTTGAACAGTTTTAGGCAGTTGCCTGGAGCAATTTACCAGGGTGCAAATATCTACACGTAAACTGAAAGAAAGCTTGATTTACAATGTCAGTGTGTGTGGGGGGGGTATGATTGGGTGGGGGGGAGGGGGGAGGCTGGGAAGGGAGGTGTAGGGTAAACAAAGGAGGAGGCTGCAATGCTTGGTAAGAAATGTATGCATTATCCTGCCAATGTAATTGTAACCCCTCTGTACAGTATGTTCTCAAATAAAATAAAATTAAATTAAAAAAAAAACTGAAAGAAAGCTTGAGAGTGTTTACATTTTTCACAAGTCCAGTGTCAACATTTGACCACATATTACCACTGTATTTGTTTCTTCCCTTAATCTTAACGACTAGTAACTCTAGAGACCCCACTGGTTTTAGAGAGGTCTCCCAAGCTACCTGATCAGCTCATATGTTTCCCTGTATCTTAAGGTCTCTAGGTTCTTTTACTCCTGTATAGTACTCTGAACCTTGGAGACTTCTTCCATATTATTCTCCTTTTCTCTCAAACTTGCTTTCTTGATCCCACTCTCCTTGTCAATGACCTCCTTAACCTACAAGTGTTTTCCCAGGGTCACAGGAGAGTTCGTTTCACTGGCCAACTGCTGCTCCTTCTCACAACACCTTTGCTTGCTCTACAGCTCCTCACTTAAGTTCACAAAGATGCTATTGAGAGGTATTTTTCCATCTCTTCCTGTTCCATTGGGACAAGATGTTTCTGCATTACATTTATGGTGAAGATCTCAGCAGTCTTTTTGGCCTTTTACTCTATTAGTTTCCCTTTCTAGTTTTCGACTTCAGTGTATTTTTGCGACAGATCTTTCAACTGTTTGTTTAGCTTTTCTGTTTTTCTTCCTAATGCTCTTTCCTTTTGCCTGGCATTGTCTATCAGAGCATGTGGTCCTCTAACTCTTTCTGAAGAGTAACACTCTCTTTCTTGAGCCTGATATTTTCCTGTTCAATTTTCTTGGCCTCATCTTCTATGACACAGCACTTCCCCGTCTTCTCTGCTAGCTACTTTTTCCCTCTTTCTCTGTTGCTTTGAATTTCTGGTGACACTCTTCAAGGCTTATAATAGACATTTACTTCACCCTAATACATTCTTATATTAGGTCTGCCTCCATTTTCATGGCCACAATTTCTTAATGCAGCATCAGGATCTCTTTTGGGCCTCACTTGATGTTAGCAAGGATGGCAGCATTGCTGTCTTGTGCTTCTGTCGACCTCTGACCTGTGGTCTCCTAATTTGCCTCATGCTCACCCAGGCCAATGTACTTGAATTTCATTTTATTCTAAGTGTTTTCTAGGTTCCTTTTGAGGATTTTCTTCTCATTTTGACTCTCACAAGTTTATAACTTCAAATCTTTTCTTCAGGTCAAATTATTCTCCCTGTTTTCTCCAGTGTCCAGTGCTTTTAAAATCTTGGTGGGTTTGGACTGGCACATATTGGAGATTCAGTCTTTTATAAGCCTGTGTTTTGAGATAGAAGTGTGTGAATTTTTCTTTGCCTCATTTCTTAAATTCAGAGGGCTAATTTTTAAATTGAACACAATTGGAATTCAGAGCCTCAAGCTCCTTTTCATGTTACTCCAGAGACATGAACACATTTTCCAGGTGGTTAATGTGAATACATAAGCTGTCATTTTCTATCTTTCTCCTCCTTGGATATTGCTTTTCCCAATGTACATTTTGCTTGCAATAAGGAAACTGATCTAGTCCTAGAGGTTCCCTACTGCCATTTGCAAATGAATTGTACTGTCTTTGCCAAGGGTTTCTTGATCCCTATTCTGGTACTCCTATCAAAACTCAACCCCCCTTCTTAGAGTCTTTTTTTCCAGGGTATCTCTGTTATCAAACACCTCCTGGCCAACCACTTCTAACTTAAAATACACCTTTCTTTCAAAACCTTCTAACTTTTGAAGCTTTCTTCTAATATCTGGGGGTGACTGGGTAACAAAGGCCATATTTAAGGCTCATTGATTCTCCAGGGCTTCAAGATCTATAGGCCTATAAATCCTATAGAATTCTCAGAGAAATTTCAGAAGAACATTTGGGTACTCACTGAGGAACTGTACCATCTCACTCACCATAGATTGATGACTTGGCTTTCTAGCCACTGTGGTATCCCTGCCAATCGAACCTGTCAATAATAGGTAAACACTTCCATACCGCAATCACTGTTAGTCTCTGCTTGGGTAAGTATGTGGAAAGACTTGCTCCAAATGGTCTGGTACATTAGTTGGGATAATGTCTGGTCCAAGGACCACCTTCAAGTCACCGAGCAGGATTCACTCCCTTTTCTACCAGGTGAAAAGCACCTGTAAAATTTGCTGACACTCATCCAACATGTGCTTGTGTGTGAAAATTACTGTCTCTAATGAAGTAAGGAGCCCCTCTTTTTTTCTGAAAATGATGCAGTTTTCTGTTTCCAGTTATACAGGTCACTAGTTGTAAAGGGAACATATATTAAAAAGGGGGCCTGCCCACCATCTCCTCCATGCTCCTATCTCAAGGGTAATAAGGGTAACTTACCACATTGTACCACCTCAGACTGGTACAAGTAACCACTTTTGGTATGTGAGGACTTAACATTAGAGGTGCTGATGGCAAAGAACAGGAGAGAGATTACATCAATGAATCTTCCTCTGAGGGACTCTATAACCCTGGGGGAGAATATTTTTTGGATATGGCAAGTTTAGGCCTTGTTCCCCCATCCTGAGAAAAAGAGTAAGCAGAAGTGCATACAGGACACAGAACTATCAGCATACACACACAGACCAATAGTCACAGACACTTAAATTACATGTCCCACACCACTCAATGTTGAACTCTACAGGAAGTCCCAGATGACAGAGAGAATGTCCCAGATTGCCTCTTGAGAAGACCACAGATGACCTCTGGTGGATGTCACATATGTCCTCTGTAGGAGGCTCGAGATAACCTCTCATGGAGGTTCAAAATGGCTCCCGAAGATAGTGTCCTCTCAAGGAGGCTGAGATTACCTCTCAAGAAGCTCCCAGATGGCCACTCAAGGAGGAGACATAAAAACTCCAGAGGAGGTTCCAGATATCTCTCTTGAGAAAAGCACAGATGACCTCCAGAGAAGGCCCTATATGTCTTCTCAAGGAAGTCGCACATGATGTCCGAAGATGGTCATACATTTCTCATCCAGGTAACCCGAGATGACCTCCCAAAGAAGTTCCAGATGACCTCAAGAGGTGGTCCTAGATTGCCTCTTAAGGAAGCCCCAATGACTATTTTTGAAGAGGTCTCAGGAGGCCTCCTGAGGAAGCACCAGATGACCTCAGCATAAAGCCCAATATGGCCTCTGGAGAAGGCCCCAAATGACCTCCAGGTTAGGTCTCAGATGGCTTCTCAAGGAAGTCACAGATGTACTCTTGATAATGTTCCAGATGGCTTCCCAAAGAAACCCTACATGACCTCTCAAGGAGTTCCCAGATGGCTTCCCAATGATGCCATAAATGACCTCCAGAAGGGTTCCCCAAAACCGGCTGGCAAGCTTGCACAGACGCACCCCTAGTGGAGTCTAAATGACTTTTATCCATGTTGGTCCTCCGGAGACAAAAACTCGAGGTAGACTCTCAACCCTGAGGGTTGACACTCTCACCTATGGAGATTTTTCCCTGGGCCTGATGTCATCCAAATGGATGATCTCGATGAGGTCTCTGAAAATTAGGAACTCTATAGTGGAAGAGAATCCATTGAGACACATATAATAAATGTTCTCCAGACCACCAACCCCCAAAATTATGATATCCAAAGCTCCAAACATCAATGGGCAAGCCTTTTTTTCCCCTTCCCTTTGTCTCTCCTTCGCTACAGAACTATACTTCCTTCGAGGTCTTTCCATTTTTCCCTTCTAACAGTTCCTTCTTCTCTTTAGGCCTCTCCATTCTCCAAATGCCTGAACTGTTTTGCCTGGGTCGTCAGTTGTCATCCTTCACCTCCTACCCCCTCTCAACTTCCTCTTCTCCCAGGTCTTTCCCCTTCTGCTATCACACCACTTCCTTTCTTCCAGGACTTTCCCCTTTTTCTCTTTCCTTCTATTGCTCTGAACACTAGCCTGTAAACAATCTGTACCCATCCTACACTCCATCTGCCTAACAGTTTTCAACTGTCACATCTGAAACTGCCCAAAGCCCAATCACTTCTTAACAGCTCAATAGACGGGGATTAATGCACCAGCCCCTCCCACAGAATGCCCCACATTCTTTGGTGGCATACTTTGTCCTCTCCAGCTGTCCAGGTGATGGTGCCTGGCTGATTATCGGACCCTATAGATTATCGTGGCCTTGATGGTTATTACAGTATCCTCCTCGTAAATTAGTTGCAATTGAAATTGGAAATTTGATTGTGATATTACAAACTCATTATGACATCATTTTGGCATCATCATAACACGACATCACAAACCCATTGTGACAATGTTGTCATTGTGATATCATGATTCCTTTGTAACATCTCAAATCTATTATGATCAATTAGCTCCTTTGAAAAATCACATGACTTTTTCAACATCATAGTCCCTTTGTGTACCCATATCCTTGTTGTTAACCAATGACAATTGAGATCAGACATGCCATTATAACATCAAAAAGTGTTTGTGACATCCTCAACAGTGTGACATCACATTTTCATTATGAGAGCATCACCAAACTCAATGACATAATCGCATTATGACAACAATTCTCATTGTGACATCAAAGACACATTGTGAATGCCTGTTCTGTGATTTCATTGTATTTCAAATGTGGCATGAGAGTTGATATCAGAAACGCATGTTTGTGCCTACACAATCATTTTGACATCATAATCACTTTGTGATAGCACAGGGCCATTGTGATATCACTAACACAATGAGACATCACAAAACTCTCCTGTCCTTATAACTTTTGTGACATGCTAACATTGTGATATCTTAGACCTTTTTGCCCTCAAAATTTGTTTTCAACCTCATATTTCATGTATGACATGAGATAACATCACACTGACAGATGTCATGATCACCGTGTCACATGACATCACAAAAGGTTTTGATGTCACAATTAGTTGGTGATGCCATACAGGTAAGGGGTCACAGTAGTTCTATGATGTCACAATTTGTTAGAGATATCCAAATGGCATAAAGGATCTCATTTGTCATTAAATCACAGAGAATATGAGTTCACAAACGGACTGTGGTATCTTCAAAGGCATGTGTTTTCACAAGTGTGATGAAGTCCTAGGAGGAATATGATATCACAGTGTGACACAATGTGCATGATATCTGTCAGTATGATGTCACAATTGTCATGATGTCACAGTGGATTTCTGATATCACATATCATAACAAATATTATAAGGTTGAAAACAGATTACAAGCTCATAAAGGGCCTAAGTCATCACAATTGCAGCACGTCACAAGACTTATGAGGACAGGGCAGGTTTGTGTTGTCACAGGGTGTTAACGATATCACCATAGCACTGTGATGTCACAAAGTGGTTGTGATGCCATATATTTATGAGATAATAATGGTTTTTTCATATCAACCCACATGCCAAATTTGAAATAGAATGAACTAAGAGAATAGGCATTTACAATGTGTCTATAACCTCACAATGACAATATAATGTCATAATGCTATGAGGTTATTATAAATTGGTGACATTGCAAGGACATAATGGTGTCATAATGAATATTTGTTGTCTCATTTGTGATGGGGTAACAAATGGTGATGTTACAATGGCATGTATGAATTCCATTGTCATGAGTTCACAATGAGGATATGGGCATACAAAGGGACTGTGATGTCACAAATGCCATGTGTGTTTTCAAAGGTACTTAACGGTCATGATAGCTTTATGATAAACTGTTGTGATGAGTTCACCAAGGGTTTTTGATGACATAATAATTTTGTAATATCTCAAACACAGGTCCAATTTCAATTGCTAGTATTTCACAATGTGCATACAAGTTCACAGAAGGATCTTGAAGTCCTAATGGACATGAATTTTTTTTAAGTTATGAGGTCATATTAGGTTTGTGAATACACAATGGGACAGATAGCATCATGGCAATATTAACTCACTACATCATGTCAAAATATTGTGTTGTCACAATTGGTGATGAGGTCACAAAAGATTAGTGATGTCACAATGTGTTGGGCATGTCACAATGACATGATGGTTCCCAATTGTCTTTAACTTACAATAAGTATAGGATTTCACAAAGGGACTGTGGTTTCTCCAAAAGTATGTGTTGTCACAAATATATTGAAATCCTAAAAGGTTTGTGAGGTTAAAATTTAACACAATGGTTATGAAATCTGGCAGTGTGATCTCACCATGGTCATGATGTCACTGGGAATTTGTGATATCAAGTGTCATATGTGAAATCTAATGAGGTTGAACACAGATTATGAGGACAAAAAACCCAAAAGTATTAGAATTGCAGTATGTCACAAAAGTTATGATGACAGAATGGGTTTGTGATGTCACAGTGTGTTAGAGATATCCCAATGGAAATGTGATGTACAAAGGGATTTTAATGTCACAATGGTTAGGAGTTCTTGATTTGCTTATGATATCAACCTACAGGCCACATTTTAAATAGAATGAAATACGAGAAAAGGCATTAATAATGTGTCTATGATGTCACATGAAAAGGTGAAATTATAAATATATCATATCATTTTAGTTTTGTGATTTCACAATGAACAGATGGTGTCAAAATGACAATGTGATGTCACAATTGTGATAAACTCACAAACTGTTTTTGATGTTAAAATGTCATGTCTGATTCTTAATTGTCAATATTTCACAGTGGGGATTTGAGTACACAAAGGGAATGCGATGTCACAAAGCTATGTATTTTTTCAAAATGCATAAGAGGTCATAATAGATTTGGGATATAACAATGTGATAATGGTATTAAAAATATCAATGTGCTGTCACAATGGTTTTGTGATGTCACAGTGGTGATGAGGTCACAATGGGTTAGTTATGTCACGAGTTTTTAATATCACAATTATTTGTCCAATTTCAATTGCTCCTAGTTCACCATGAGGACAGTGTAATAACCATCAGTGCCCGTATAATCCATGGGAACAGATAGTCATCATGGCCTCTTGGTTTGGACCACCAGAGAGAGAGGTGTATGATGCTGTTGAAGGAGATAGGATGTCAAGCCCCACATGGTGAGCTGCCTAGAAGTGATTGGGCATGGACATTTGGGAAGTGATGATTGAAAACTGTTATGTAGGAAACATATTGCAGTAGGGGAAGGGTACGGCCTAAATATAGGCTGCATGTTTAGAGCAGCAGAAGGGGACAGAAAAAGGGGAAAGACCTGGAAGGAAAGAAGTGATGAGACTGCAGGAGGATAAAGAGCTTGGAGGAAAGGAAATTGAGGGAGAGCAGGAGCTGAAGGATGGCACCTGGACACCTGGATAGGGCACGGCAGGCCTGTCAAGAGTAGAACAGCCTGAAGAGAAGAAGGGAATGGTGGAAGGAAAAAAAATAAGACCTGAAATGTCGGACAGGTCTGTAGTGAAGGAGGCTGAGGAGATAAGAAAAAGCCTTGTCCTTTGAAATGTGGAGCTTTGGATATCATTATTTTTGGGGTTGGTTGTTTGAAGACCAGTTAACAAATGGCTGGGCTGCTCTGTGGAGTTCTGAGGGTTCATGGTTGAGGCTGCATTTAGCTCTGGGCATCCAGCCCAGGTCAAGGTAGTCGCTTCTTATAAAATTTATAAGGACAAGACAGATTTGTGATGTTACATTGCATTAATGATCTCACAATGTCAATATGAGGTCACAAAGGGATTGTAATGTCACAATGGTGATGTGGTCACAATGGGTTTCTGAAATCAACCTATATGCCACATTTGAGATAGAATGAAATCACAGAATATGCAATCACATTGTCTCTAGGACCTCACAATGAATATGTGATGTCATAATGCTATGGTGTCATTGTCATTTAAGGATATCACAATGGGCTCATGGTATGCTATCAACAATGTGATCTCACTCTGGAGATGATGTCACAAAACGTTTGTAATGGTACAATGGCATGTCTGATGTCAGTTGCTAAGAGGTGCTAAGAGGTCACAACAGATTTGGGATATCACAATGTGATCGTGATATCACTGTGGAAATGTGATGTCACAATGGGTTTGTGATGTCACAGTGGTGATAAAGTCACACTTGGATAGTGATGTCACAATGAATTTGTAATATCACCATTATATATCTAATTTCATTCTACTAGATCACAATGAAGCTACACATTTACATAAGGAGCAAGAAGTCAGAAAGGCCATGGATTTTGTAAAATATTATGCGGACATAAGAGATTGGTGAAAATGCAATGGGACAGAGATATCCCACTGGCAATGTGATGTTACCATTACATGGGATAGTATTGTTCTGAAGTCACAAATAGTTGGTAATGCCATACAGCTGATGAGGTCACATAGATTTGTGATTTCACAATGGGATGTTGATGTCACAATCTCATGCCAGGTCTCTAACAATAAATACATAAGTTCACAAGGCATAATGTATACAAAGGCATATGTTGGCACAAGTGGAATGAGTATTAACAGGTTTGTGATGTCACAATGTGACTCAGTGGTCATGACATCTGTCAGTGTGATGTCACAGTGGATTTCTGATATCACATGTCATACATGAAGAATTATGAGTTAAACAATTTATGAGCTTAGAGAGGTCAGAGATCACACTGGCAGCATGTCAAAACATTTATGAAGATAGGAGAGACTGTGGGTTAGTGATATCATACTGGCAATGTAGAGTCATTGAGGTATTCTGATGCCATAATGGTTATGTGTTCACAATCTATTTCTGATATCAACACACCTGCCACATTTGAAATAGAATGAAATCACAGAATAGACATTCCAATGTATCTGTGACATCACAATGACCATGTGATGTCATAATTCTATGATGTCATTGTTGTTTTATGATGTCACAATGGGATGATGTTGTCTTAATGACAATGTGATGTTACAGTGGTGATGATGTCACAAAGCTTTTGAGATGTTAAAATGGCATGTCTGATCTCAATTGTCATTAGCTCAAAATGAGGATTTGGGTGAACAAAGGTCCTGTGATGACACAATGGCCATGCTTTCTTTCAAAGCTTCTGAGGTCATAATAGGATTGAGATGTCACAATGTGATCATGGTGACACAATGGCAATGTGATATCACAATGAGTTTGTGATGTCACCACGGTGATGAGGTCACAATGGGTTAGTGATGTCTCATCAAGTATTATAACAATGACATACAATTTCAATTTCTTCTAATTCAGTATGAGGATACTGTAATAACCAGCGAGGCCAGAATTATCTGTGGGAGCTGATAATCATTATAAATTCTTGGCCTGGCCCACCAGAGAGTGTGGGGAATATCGCCAAAGGTGGAGGTGTCAAGCCTCACATGGTGAGTTGTCAAGAAGTAATTGAACATTGGGCAGTTTGGGAAGTGACAGTTGAAAACTGTTAGGCAGAAGACACATTGGAGTGAGGAGGGGTACAACCTATATATGAAGTGCATTTTCAGAACATTGGAAGGGGACATAAAAATGAAAGCAACCCAGATGGAAGAAAGTGGTGAGACAGCAGGAAGGGAAAACTTGAGAGGAGAGGAAGTTGAGGGAGAGCAGAAGGTTGGCAAGTGTTCACTGGGGCAGAGTAGGGCAGGCCTGTGGAGACTGGAGAGGCCAGAAGGAAGTGGTGGAAGGGAAATAGGGAAAGACCAGGAAGGAAGGACAAGTCTGTAGTGAAGGAGGGAGGAATGGAAAAGTAAAAAGCCTTGCCCATTGAGGTTTGGAGTTTTGGAGATCATAATTTTTTGACTGGTGGTTTGCGGACCAATAAAGAAAGGGTGGGGCTGCCCATTGAAGGTCTGAGGTTTGGTGGTCAAGGCTACTCTTGGACCTGGGTATCTGTTCCAGCATAAGGTAATCACAGTCCGCTTTCTAGTGTAAATTGGATTATTATACTAAATGTGACTTGCTGGTTTTCTATTTGCCTTAGAAGTTATAAGTACACGAGTTCACAGAAAGAGCTTGAAGTCTCAAAGGCCATGAATTTTCTAAGATGTGATGTGGCCATATAAGTTTGTAAAAACACAATGGGACAGTGATATCACAATGGCAATACCACAATATCATGTCAAAATAATGCTTTGATACCACAATTAGTTGTTGATGCCATTCTTGTGATGAGGTCACAATAAGTTTGTGATGTCAGAAAGGGTTCATGATGTCAGAGTGGCATGGCAGATCTCAATTGTCATTAATTGGCAATGAATATATGATTTCAAAAAGGGACTGTAATGTCTCCAAAGGCATGTGTTGTCACAAATGTGATGCCGTTCTAACATGTTTGTGATGTCACAATGTGACACAATACTCATGATATATAGCAGTATGATGTCACAAGGGATTTCTGATATCACATGTCATACCAGAAATATGAGATTTAAAACAGATTATGAGCTAACAAAGGGCTTAACATATGACAATGGCAGCATGTCACAAAACTTATAAGGACTGGTTTGTGATGGCACAGCAGATTAATGACGTCACAAAAGATTGTGATATCACAATGGTTATATGGTCAAAATGGGTTACTGATATAGAATGAATTCACAGGATAGGCCTTCACACTGTTATGACTATGATGTAACAATGTCATTGTGATTTATCATGCTATGATGCCATTGTTGTTTGGTGATGTCACAACGAGATGAAGGTGTCATAATGACAATTTGATGTCACTGCTTATTTATGATGTTACAATGGTTATGAGGTCACATTATGTTTCTGATATCAACACACATGTCAAATTTGAAAAAAGAATGAAAAGGACAGGCGCCAGTGGCTCATGACTAATCCAAGCTACTCAGGAGGCTGAGATCTAAGAATTGCACTTCAAAGCCACTTTAGGCAGGGAAGTCCATGAGACTATCTCCAATAAAAACCATTAGAAAACCAGAAGTGGTGCTGTGACTGAAGCGATAGATTGCTTGCCTTGAGCTGAAGAGCAGAGACAAAACCAAAGCCCAGAGATCAAGCTTCACAACCGACAAAAAAAATTAAATCAGGCATTCACAATCTCTCTATAACATCACAATGACAATGTGATCTCATAATGCTATCTTGTCATAGTTTTGTGATGTCAAAAGTAGTTAATCCTGTCATAATGAGAATGTTATGTGACACTGGTGATGTCTCAAAGAGTTCATGATGTTACAATGGCATGTCTTATATCAATTGTCAGTTCATAATCAGGGTATCGTTACACAAAGGGACTGTGATCTCACAAAGGCCATGTGTTTTTTCAAATGTGCTGAGAGGTCCAAATAGGTTTGAGATGTCACAATGTGATAGTGATATCAAATGGCAATGAAAGCTTACAATGGGTTTGTAATGTTATATTGGTGATGAAATCAACATTTTGTGAAGTCACATCTCATACTCACATGTCCAATTTCAGTTGCTACTATTTCACAATGAGGATATAAGTTCACAGAAGAAGACTGAAATATAAAAGGCCATGAATTTTCTAAAATGCTACTAAGACATGCTAGGTTTTTGAAAAAACATTGGAACAGTGATATCGCTATGGCAATGGGATGTTGCAATATGATGACTTAATAAAGTTTTGTTACCACAATTGGTGATGCCATACTGGTGATGAGTTTACAAGAGGTGTGCGATGTCACAATGGGTTGGTGACATCAAAATGACACATGTGATCTCAATTGTCAACTCACAATGAGTATATGGGCTCACAAAGGGACTGTAATGTCTCCAAAGTCAGGCATTGTCTCAAAAATGATGAAATCCTAACAGGTGTGTGTTGTCAGAATATGACAAAATGCTCATAACATCTATCAGTGTGATGTCGCCATGATCTAGATGTCACACTGGATTCAGGTATCACATTTCATACCTGGATTGGGTATGAGAGGATTGGAATTTCACAGTGGGTTAGTGATATCACTATGGAAATATGGGGTCACAAAGGGATTGTGCTACCACAATGGCTATTATATCACAATGTGTTTCTACTATAATAGGTTTGTGCTGTCACAATTGGTTGGAAATGTCACAATGACATGCCGATTCTCAAATGTCTTTAATTCAAAATGAAGATATGAGTTCATAAAAGGACTGTGTTGTCTCCAAAGTCATGTGTTGAGGCAAATATGATGGTCCTAACACATTTGTGAGTTCACAATGTGACACCCTGGTCTTGATGTCTATCAATGTGATGTCACAATGTTCATATTGTCAGAGTCAATTTCTGATATCAGATGTCATGCCTGAATTATGAGTTTGAAAACAGAATATAATCTTACTAAAGGCCTAAAATATCCTAATGGCAGAATATCACACGTTATGACTAACAGTTCATGGTCTTTGGAGCTTCAGATTCTTTCTTTGAAATTGTATCCCATTTTGAACTAGTAGAAATTGAAATTGGACATGTCATTGTAATACTACAAACTCATAGTGACATCACAAACTCATTGTGACCTCATCATCACTGTGACATCACAAACCCATTGTGATATCACATTACTGTTGTGCCTTCACAATCACATTGTGACATCACAAAGCAATTGTGAACTCTTCGCACCTTTAAAATACACATGACCTCTGTGTCATCACAGACCCTTTGTGTACCCATATCCTCATAGTGAACTAATGAAAATTGTGATCACACATAGCATTGTAGCATCACAAATACTTTGTACAATAAATATGACTGTGAAATCACATTGTCATGATGACACCATCATCTCATTGTGACAATACAAAACCGCAATGACACAATACCATTTTTCTCTTTTTTTCTTCTGTACGTTTTTTTTATTGTAAGTGTACTGTACAGAGGGATTGCAGTTACATGAGTAAGGTAATGAGTACATATCCTATCAAACATTGCTGCCTTGACATCACCTTGTCACTTTAATGTCATAGACCCATTGTGAATGCCTATTCTTTGATTTCATTCTATTTCAAATGTGCCATGTAGGTTGATATCAGGAAATCATTGTGAACTCATAACCTTTGTGACATCAAAATGTCTTTGTCACAGCACTTTGCATTTGTTATATCATTAATCCACTGTGACATCAAATACCTCTCCTGTCCTCATAACTTTTGTGAAATGCCATTGTGATATCTTAGGCCCTTTGTGAGTTGAAAATCTGTGTTCGACTTCATATTTCAAATATGACATGAGATATCTAAAATCCAATGTAACATCATGATATCACACCCCTGGACATCATAAACATTGTGTCACTTTGTGACATCTCAGACCTGTTAGTTCTTCACTTTCTTGACTGCATTTATTTTGGTGACATCAGAATCCCTTCGCAAACTCATATACTCATGGTGAGTTAATGAAAATTAAGATCCCACATGCCATTGTGACATCAACCCCTTGGGACATCTCAAATCTATTGTGACCTCCTCATCAGTATGGCATCCCAATTGTGACATCAAAACATTATTATAACATGATGTTGAGACATCACATTGTCATTGTGAAATCACTGTTCCATTGGGTTTTCACATAGTATGACCACATACTATGAAGCTCCTTCTATCACCCGGTATCCTCATATTGAATTATGAGTAATTGAAATTGGATGTATCATTCTGATATTACAAACTGTGACATTACTAAACCATTTTGACCTCATCACCATTGTGGCATCAAAAACCCAATGGGACATCTCATTTTCATTGTGACATTATGGATCACATTGTTCCCTTTGAAACCTGTTATGACCTCTTACCACCTTTGAAAACACACATGGCCTCTGTGACATCACAGAACATTTTTGTATCCATATCCTCATGGGGAACTGACAACTGACATCAGACATACTATTTAAACATTAAAAAATCCTTTCTTACATTATCATAATTGTGATATCATGTTGCAATTATGACACCATCAGCTCATTTTGACATGTAAAACTACAATGACATCATAGCATTGTAACATCTCATTGTCATTCTGATATCATAGACATGTTGTGTTTGCCTATTATGTTATTTGATTCTATTTCTAATGTGGCATGTCGGTTGATATCAGAAACCCATTGTGAGTTCATGACCATTGTGATATCATGGTGCCTTAGTAGCATCATATTGCTATTGTGATGTCACATTGCCAAATTTATGTCACAAAGGGATTCTGATGTGACAATGGTTATGACATCACAATGAGTTTCTGATATCAACCCACATGCCACATTTCAAATACAATGAAATCACAGATTTGGCATTCATAATGTGAATATGATGTCACAATGACATAATGGCAAATGCTATAATGTCATTCTCATTTTGTGTTGTCACCATAAGCTAAAGATGTGATAACAACAATATGGTGTCACAATGGTTATGACATCACACCGGGTTTATAATGTTACAATGGATATGAGGTCACAATGTGTTTCTGATATCAACTATTATGCCACATTTGAAATAGAAAGAAATCACAGGATATATATTCACAATATGTCTATGACAGCAAAATGGCAATGCGATGTCTTAATGCTATGATGTCACTGTAGCTTGGTGATATCACAATGAGCTGATGATATCATAATGACAGTTTGATGATGTCACAAAGGATTTTTGATGTCACAATGGCATGTCAGATCTTAACTGCCATTAGTTTATAATGAGGATATGAGAATGAAGTCACAATGACATACACAAATGAACTGTGATGACAAAAAGGCCATGTTTTTTTTTTGTCAAAAGTGCTAAGGTTCCTAACAGGTTTCATTTGTCAAAGTGTTAATGATATAAAAATGTGTAAGTGATGTCAAACTAGTTTGTAATATCACACCTTATTTCAAATTTCAATTGCTACAAGTTCACAATGATACAAATTCAGAGAAGGAGCTTGATGTCCCAAAGGCCATGCATTTTCTAAGATGTGATGAGGTCGTAATAGGTTTGTGAAAGCATGATGGTACAGTAATATCACAATTGTAATATGATGTCAAATTATAATGTCATAAGAGTGTTGTTATAATCACAATTAGTTGGTGATGCCATAATAGTGATGAGTTCAAAATAGTTTTGTGACGTTGCAATAGCTTGGTGATGTGACAATGGCATTCTACACCTCAATTGTCAATAGCTCACAATGAGTATCTGAGTTTAGAATGGGATTGTGAGGATTCCAAAGGCATTTGTTGGCACAAATGTGATGAAGTCCAATAGATATGTAATGTGACAATGTGACACAATGGTTATTACATCTAGCAGTGTGATGTCACAATACTTAAGATGTCACAGTACATTATTAATATTTTATGACATACCTGAAATAATATGAGGTCAAAAATAGAATGAGCTCTCAATGGTCCTAACATAACACAGTGGCAACATGTCAAAACTTATGAAGACAGGACATGTTTGAGTTGTCACAGTTGTTTAGAGATATCACAATGGCAACATTTTGTCTCAAAGGGATTGTGATGTCACAATGGTTATGAAGTCAAAATGTGTTTCTGATATGAACCCACATGCCACATTTGAAATATAATGAAATCACATAATAGGCATTCATAATGTAAATATGATGTCACAATGAAAATGTGATGTCATAATGGTAAGATATCATTATAGATTTGGGATATCATAATGACCTGATGTTGTCATAATGACAATGTGATGTCACAGTATGATTATATTGTAAATGTTTGTGATATCACAATGGCATATCTGATCTCAATTGACATTTCACAATGAAGATATGGATACAAAAAGGGACTGTGGTGTCACAAAGGCCATGTGTTTTTTCAAAGGTGCTAAAGATGTCATAATTGGTTTGGGAGGTCTCAGGGTGATTGTAATGTCACAACAGCAATGTGATATAACAATGGCTTTGTGATGTCACATTGGTGAGGAGGTCACAATGGACAGGACAGCCTTGTGATGTCACAACAGGTTAATGATATCACAATGGCACTACGATATCACAAAAGGATTTTCAAGTCCAATGGCTTTGAGGTCACAATGGATTTCTGATATCCACCAATATTGCTTGCTTGAACTAGAATGAAATCACAAAATAGGCATTCACAATATGTCTATAATTTCACTGTGATGTATGCTGTCATAATTTTATGATATTTAAGCTTGGTGATGTCAAAATGGCATGTCTAATTTTATTGGTCATTAGATTACCATGAGGATCCCAAAGGTTGTTATGTGCTGAGTCCTTCAAAAGACGCATTGTGCTGAGTCCATTACACAGGTTTCTTTGTGCTATTTTTTTAAAGTATGTTGTGTGCTGTCATCCAAAAGGGTGCTATGTTCTGAGTCCTTGTGAGGTAGGTATCCCTGAAAATCACACACACACACACACACACACACACACACACACACACACACACACACACACACACACTAACAGAGGGTAACTGTGCACCTGCTTAGTGTGTGAGGTGAGGTGGATAGAGAAGAGTCTCTCCCAGCCGTTGGGCAGAGGGAGGGGTTCGATGCCATGGGCAGCTGCTGGGGTTGGGAGGAAGCCCTGAGCTGAGGTGAGGCTGCTTCTTCCTAAGGCCTGTTAGCCTTAGGGCAGTGAGGGCACCACAAGGTCAGGGATAGCGGGTGTGGTCGAGTGGGGAGGGGGCATGACTGAGGAGAGGAAAGGATGTGGCCGAAGGGACACATATCTGCTGCAGCCAGGGGCACATGGGGGCTGGCTCACTTGTGCAGCGTGGGTGTGGCAGCCCGGGAGAAAAGTGGGGGTCAGAGAGAGACAGCAGAGAGAAGAGCAGGCACAAGCACCAGGGAAGGTGGCATCAATGGCTGGCTTCTGCTGCTGTAGGATCACGGGTCTGTGCCAGGAGCACAGAGCACACAAAGCCAGCACAGCAGGCACATCCCCCCACAGGCCCTGGGAGGCTCAGAGACCAAGGAGGCACTGAATCTGAGATTCCAGTGCCATGAGCATAGCTGGGCCTAAGGTGGGCTCAACCCTGCCACCCGCCTGCCCCTGTCCTGGCCCCCTTTCCTGCTGTCCCCGTGGCATCACGTTTCAAACATGGGCTGCTGGCTCGGACCGGCAGGACCTCTGAGTCATCCAGTGATGTGCCCCAGGCCAGCTTGTGGCCCTGACCACGTCCTGGCCCCCCATCCTCTGCTCTGAGCCTGAGCATCTGCCATGATGCTGCCATTGCTGCCTGCTACACCCAGAATGGCAGGCTATAGCATCTGCCAGCAGCACACATGAGTGGCTGTCCCATAGACCCGCACCCTGTGACCTCTCCCAACCCCCCTTCCCCACCCCACCCAGACCCGCGACTCCCACTTCCCTTCTCACATCCCAACCTTGCCTCACCTGTGCCAGGGGCCAGCCCTGGCTATGCCACAAATACTCCCCAGGAGTGGGGGGGGAGTGGGTGTCATCTCAAGGATCCCACCCCCATCCCTAGTGTCAGTGTCCCAGGAAATGGGGAGATGCAGGGTTGGGTGAGAAGGGGGCATCACCAAACCCCTGGCCTGGAGCAGTGGGAACCACATAGCCCCACATCTTCACCCTTCCTCTCCTAGGTTGGAATTTTGTGGCTTTATAAAGAGGTGGGGAGCAGCAACTCCACACCTGCCTTCTCAGGTCTTTTCCTTTTTTCTGGGGGTGGGGGGATTGGATGCCGAAGATAGGGGCCCTTTGCTGTGTGAGTTCTTGTCCTCTGTTCTCAGTCACCCTCTCACCTGAGGAGGGTATCAGAAAATCACACTAGGTAGGTGACAGCGCTGGGGGTCAGATGAAAGGTGAATATCTGGGAGGAACACACTCTCTGTGACACATATACACCTGGCCTATACCCCCCACCCCAGCTGTCAACAGTACTCACAGTTTGGTCACATTTCCCAGCTCTTCCAGCATCTGCTGGTGCTCCTGGTCCATCTGTTCTCCTTGTCCCTCCAAGAATCCACCCAGTCTCCCAGAAGCATCTAGGCTGGAAATAGGGAGTGTGTCCATGCATGTAGCCTTTAGAACCCCATCCATTTCCTCAACACCATGCCCACCCCAGGTTAGACATTCCCTTGGGGACCCCATGACCCCCTGCTTGTTTTCAGTCCTTGCTCTGAGGAGCCAGCTGTCTGGGGATTCCATCACCCAGTGTCCTGGCTTAGGGTTTTGGTGAATGGGGATATAAGGCTGGTTGTTCCCAAGGGGAAGAGTTTGGCCCTGGAGAAGGCGAGAGGCAGGGTGGTGCTGTGTCATTACAGTGGTGCTCCCCTTGGGTGGGAACCCTTGGTTCTGAAAAGGGAATGGGGAATGGGAACATGCATGATCTAGCTGTACATTGCCCCAGATGAGTAACCAACAAACTTAAGAGAGGCACTACTCTGAGTCTGAGTGTGTGTATGTGTGTCTGTGTGTGTCTGTGTGTGTGTGTGTGTGTGCGTGAGAGAGAGAGAGAGAGAGAGAGAGAGAGAGAGAGAGAGAGAGAGAGAGAGAGAGAGAGAGAGAGAGAGAGAGATCATCTTTCTCCTTGTACAGCCTGACTGTGCTCAGGTGAGTGATCATTTGGCAAATTGTAGGTGCTGCATGGAAGACACTTCTGTCACTGTTCTGGATTTGTGTGTGTGTGTGTGTGTGTGTGTGTGTGTGTGTGTGTGTGTGTGTGTGTGTGTGTGTGTGTGTGTGTGTGTCACCATGTCTAAAAATAGCAAAAGCATTTTATTTCTCTGTGTGTATGTACTTGTTGTTGTTCTTTTTTCATCAGTACCAAGTATGAGCCCAGCCACAATTTTTGTTTTCTCCTTCACAGTTTCATGGATCCTTTATGGAAGATTTCAGTAGACATTCCTTTCCTCCCCTTTCTACCTCACTTTTCCCCCTTTCCTGTAGCCCACAATAGCTGCTGGGCCTGCGTGGCCCTCCCCTAGGAGACCTGTGTGAACTCGAGTGGACACCTGTCCTTCTATCCCAGGCCAGAAGCTTGGTGAGGCAAGTGTGTCCACAGCCACAATCTTCCAGACAGACACTCTGCTCTCAGTGTATAGTTGGAGCTAATTCAAGGGTTGGGAATGTGTCTGCCAAACATAATTAGGGAAGGAGATGGGGGAAAGGGTAGGGCAGGGGCTGTGAAGCTATGAGGTTTTGGGGGCTGGAGTACAGTGTGACATGGCAGATGTTTCACCATGACCGAGGATGAGAGGGGAACCTTACCTAGGGCGTTTATGGTCTCTGTGGGCATCCAAGCCCAGGGCTCCGGGGCCCCACTGGTGGCATGGATTCTCTCCTGGGGCAGTGCACCAGTGGTCAATCCTCCCTGGATTCCTGCAGACTCCAATCGGTGTCCTGTCTGGGACGTTTCATGCTGGACAATGGTAGGCAAGTCCATTCCCCCTGCTGGAGCCCGCTTGGTATCAGGATATGGCAGTTAGATAGGGATCGATGAATGCCAGTTTCTGTAACCTGCTGTAGGCTGTCTGGAAGCAAAAGGGGACCACTGATTTTGGAACCCTTTAAGTTTGATTGGGACAATTTAAATGCTACATTTTCCAGGTTTTTTTAATTTAAGCTGGCAATTTCCACTAATGCCTTGGATGGACGTTTTTAGCTGCCAAAAATGTCGTTCAAAGCGTCACAGGCAGAGGTCCCAAACCAGATTATTTTCTTGCTTTGAACCTTGTGCCTTGACTAAGCCTTTCTCTGGCAGCTGCTGAATCTCCTCCAGTTCTCTCTAGGGTGACCACCTAAGTCGGGGACGTCCTGGGGAGCAGGGATTGTGACCTTGCCATCCCCAGCCTGCCAGCTGTGAGCAAAGAGGATTCCCAGCAACTGCACTGGATTATGGGAGATTCAGAGACCCCAGGCTGCCTCAAAGATCCTTTGTCTGCAACATGAAACGTGGGGGCGGGATGTGGTAGACCATCCTAGCTGGTCCCAGGGGGAGGAGAGGAGGCCTCTTGAGCCAGTCTTTCAGCTCATGGCAAACTTGTTCATACCTGAGTGGGGAATTGAGTGCCACAGAGCTGGTCAGCCACTGCACAGAGATCTTTGAGAAGATATGCATCCTAGAGGCCCTGGAATACATTGAGTACATCATAGCTCACATCCTATGAGTCAAAACAGTTAAGTGTGGTGCCACCAGGAGGGCATGAAGAGTGAGGAGAGAGAACTGTGGGAGAGCTACATCAGGCTTCATCAGAGGAATAATTACAGGGGATACTTACCTGAATCAGATGGGACTTTTCTGTAGTATTGTCATAGACAGATGCTCATTTATTTATCCAACAAACGTATACAGTGTGCACCATGCTCTGGGAGGTCTTAGACAATGAAAGGTTCCAGGCTGTTTCCACAGAACATGAAGAAACCTTGGTTTGAGCTGGATGCTGGTGCTTCAGGCCTGTCATCCTACTTACTTAGGAAGCTGAGATCCAAGGATGGAAACTTTTGGCCCAAGCAGGAATGGCTGTAAGACTCTTGTCTTCAATTAACTACCAAAAACAAAACAACAGAAGTGGATGTATGCCTCAAGCCATAGACTGCTAGCCTTGAGTAAAAAGGCTCAGGGATAGCACCTAGGCTCTGAGTTCAAGGCCCATGACTGACACAAAGAAATGAAAGACAGAGAGAGAAACAGAGAGAGAGAGACATAGACAGAGACAGAGAGAGACAGAGAGAGAGAGAGGAGGGAAAGACAGAGGGAGAAAAAGAGGAAAGGAAGGAAGAAGGGATAACATGCAAGACTAGGTTTGGTGTCCCTGGATCAAGGGAGCCAACCATTCACAAGCTCTGTAGGGACAGTTTCAGAGATTAAAGCCAGTATGTTGGATCAAGCGACTGACCCCTCAGCAAGTTCATGACATCCAGGAGCTGTGTGCTCAACCGAGTGCAGAGCAGCCTCAGTAGACCCTAGGGATCAGGGTGGGTTACCAGTTTCCCTGGCCTCAACGAGTTTATTTTCTGGTCAGATAAGAAGAAAGTGTCCAAGGGCTAGGAAGGTATTGGGGTGAGGGAGTGTAAAGGGCGGGGGCAAGTGATAATTAGGGAGACGAAGAGGGAGGATGATCCCAGGTCAGGTGTGTCAGGATATTTTAGCTATGATCTCACCTGACAAACCAGACTACCGGTGATCGAGCCTTTCATCCAGCCACAATGCTATTAAAAGTCCTGGCACCTTGGTTTCACCGTTGACGACCTGGCTGTTGTTCACTGCAGGATGCATGTGCAGTACATCCTTGGGGGCTGGGGCTTTTGAGTGCTCAATCGGGCTCAATCTGAAGATGACACCCCTGGTGTTCATTCCTCCATGAGAGACAGAGGTAAGCATGCCACTGGCACAGGACAGCCTGGGAATGAGGGCGGGTGTTGGGACCCATGTTGCTCTGAGACTTCATAGAGAAGGTGCTAGGGCCCTGTGACTGCCATTCTCAGTGGCAGAAGGGGGTCTCTTTGGTGGCTCAGTCTTTAATCTAGATGGCAGATTTGGGATTCAGAGAGGGCAGGCTGAAGGTGGGGCAGGGCTGGGTAGAGACTGGTGGGAAAACCAGAGGCACTGGGATCTGAGCAGGGTTGCTTTTTTGATAATACTCAAACAGAGGAACATTCCTGGGATAGAACAGCCCTTTTCACCTTCCCAAGAGAGGGAGCTAGAGCTCCCCAGTCTCAGTCCCTTGACCAAGAAACCCTTTGGTTCCCATATCATGTGTTTGGATAACTACATCTCACTTTACTGTCCAGTGTTGAGGCAGAACTCTGAGAGATCCTGAGTCTTTGATAATGTCAGGGGATCCTCAGTATGAGATCATACTTGAACGTCCTAATTTGTTGCATGGTCAGTCCCATCTAAGACTGCCATGGTGTAGGACAAATTATCTAGAGAATCATAGCAGGGTGGGATCTGTTCTGAGAGTCTTGATTATTACGTGTGAGCTTTGAGCACCCGTGTGCCCACCTGCTTCCCTTTCTTGAGTGGATCTTTGCTAGGAAATGCTTAAAATTAGGGGTTGTCTTGTCTTTTATGCTCCAAGATAGGACTCTAACATTTGAACCAGAGCTTTACTTCTAGCTTTTTTGGGTTTAATTGGAGATAAAGAGTTCTTATGGACTTGTTGCCAAGGGTGGCATCCAACTGCAGTCCTCAGATCTTAATCTCCTAAGGAGATAAGATGACAATCATGGAAAAGTTTCTTTAGCCAGGTGCCAGTAGCTCATGACTGTCATCCTCGGTACTCAGGAGGTGAGATCTGAGGATCACAGTTCAAAGCCAGCCTGGGTAGGAAAGACCCTGAGACTCTTTTTTTAGTTTTTTTTTTTTTTTTTTTTTTTTTTTTTGTCGGTCGTGGGGCTTGAACTCTGGGCCTGGGCGCTGTTCCTCAGCTCTTCAGCTCAAGGCGAGCGCTCTACCACTTGAGCTACAGCGCCACTTCCGGTTTTCTGGTGGTTTATTGGAGATAGGAGTCTCACGGTCTCTCCTGCCCGGGCTGTCTTTGAACCGTGATCCTCAGATCTCAGCCTCCTGAGTAGCTAGGATTACAGGCATGAGCCACCAGCGCCCAGCCCTGAGACTCTTATATCCAACAAACCAGCACAAAACCAGAAGGGGTGCTGTGGCTCAAGCCTTGAGCTGAAGAGCTCAGGGAAAACACCCAGGCCCAGAGTTCAAACCCTACAACCAAAAAAAAGAAAGAAAGTAAAACATCTTTGCCTGCAAAAATGTGGAGGTGTGTGGGGGGGTGCTGTGGTTGAGAGACCAGGTGTTGGCCTCACTGTACAGACACTTCTAAGAACTCCCCAAGTTTTCCCCAGTTTGAAGCCACAGTAGGATGAGCAGTACCTTACCAAGTACTCAAGAGGATGAGGCCTTTGGCAGGCAGTGAGTGGGTGAATGGGTGCAGAGGTCGGATTGTTGTGCCTGTATTCTCTCCATTGAAGGATGGATTTGGATGCTGAGTGTCAAAGTTTGAAGTCAAGGGCTGCAAGAAGTTCGTGGCCTGACAAATTGGGTTTCCTCTGGGTATATGAACGTGGCTAAAGCAGGGTGCTGCTGGTGGCTCACAACTGGCATCCTAGCTACTCATAAAGCTGAGATGTAAAGACCACAGTTCAAGGCCAGCTTGGTGATACTTCATATCCAATGAACCACTAGAAAACAGGAACTGGCACTGTGGCTCAAGTGGTAGAGTGATCATCTTCAGCTGAAGAGCTGAAAGTCAGTGCCCTGACCCAGAGTTCAAACCCCATGACCAGCAATAAACAAAGAGGTGGCTGAGTTTTCAACATAGCAGTGTGTATGGTAGGAAATTCCATGCTAGGTTATGAGACATTCCAGATATGTTAGAGGCTCAATCTTGTGTCTACAGTTGGACTGAGTACAATAGTGCCATCTTCTCACAGGTCAGATATGATCCAAATGGAGGGAGTTCGTGGTTCTGTTCTCAGGAACCGCTGAGGCCTAGGAATGTCCGTGTGTGTGTGTGTGTGTGTGTGTGTGTGTGTGTGTGTGTGTGTGTGTGTGTGTGTGTGTGTGTGTGTGTGTCTGTTTATGTGTCTGTGTGTCTGTGTGTCTGTGTGTGTGTGTAATTTTCCCTCATCTTTCTCTGTCCCCTTCTTAGGTGCCTATCCTCCTCTTTCTGACTTCAGATGGTGCCCTTCCTCCACACTGACCTTGCCTTTAGCTCCCTATCAGGGTCTACAATGAGTCGTAAATTGCCAGTGGCCTGTGTTCCATATTTTCTCTGGGGCACAAGTCTGGCTGTCCAAATATTTGGCCACCTCCAGCAGATTCTGGTACAGCAGTGCCAGCTGGCATAGGGTCTCCCATGCCTCAGAGGGAGGGCCTCAGTCATACGATGTCCTGTCCTTTTCCTCAGCTGGGCCTATGACATCCCTTTCAACAGGCTGGCAGTGGACTGGGGAATGGGGGGTGCTGGTGGCTCTGGCTAACTCAAGCTTGACAGCTGACTGAAGGCCACCCGAGCAAGGAGGATCCAGGGCTACATGGGAGGTGAGACTAAGGTGGCTTGGAAATATTGGTCAGTGTCTAGGAAATGTAAATGTACTTTATCATAGGAAAGTCTATCTTCTGGCCCCACCTGGGCCTTCTACACAATTCCGGATGCCCAGAATACAGAGGCACAGACTTTAGATTCCAGGGCCAAGGAGCTGGGGGATGAGACTGGTATGACCAAAAACTCAATGTTCTGGGATATTAGTCTTGACCTGCCTATGCCCCTCCCTCCTTGTGTACGTTCACTTCTTAACCCAGTGTTGGCCACACACTGGCCACATGTGGCAGTACTGTCAAAGTGGCGGAAATGGAGGTGAGATCTAGGATGACCAAAATCTGGATTTATGGCCTGCGGGGCTGGCAAAGGGTGTCTTAAAAAAAATCTTTGAGCTGTAACTCAGGACCTAGGCACTGTCCCTGAACTTCCTTTACTCAAAGCTAACATTCTACCACTTGAACCACAGCTGAACTTTCATCTTTTTAGTTGTTTATAAGGGTCTCATGGACTTTCCTGCCTGGGCTGGCTTCAAGCTGCCATCCTAAGAGCTCAGCCTCTTGAGTAGCTAGGATTGCTGGCACCTGCTAATGATGTTAGTGTGTGTGTGTGTGTGTGTGTGTGTGTGTGTGTGTGTGTGTGTGTGTGTGTGTGTGTGTGTTTACCGGGACAAGAACTCAGAGCCTAGATGTTATCCTTTAGCTTGTTTACACTAGGTTTGTGCTGTTCCACTTGAACTACAGTAGCTCAAATTCCCAGCTTTTTGGTGAGTCATTGGAGATAAGATTCTGCCCAGGCTAGCTTTGAATCTTGATTGATCCTCAGGTCTCAGCCTTGAGTAGCTAGGATGACAGGCTTGAGCCACTTTCACCCAGCTGATAATGGCCTTTCTCCACAGTGGACTTAGAGCTTCTGAAATCTTCTTTATTTTTTCTGTGCCTGTACTGGGGCTTGAACTCAGGGTCTGGGCTCTGGTCTCTTAACATTTTCCCTCAAGGCTGGTACTCTACCACTTGAGCCACAGCTCCATTTCTGGCTTTTGGTGGTTCATTGGCAAGAAGAGTCTCACTAACTTTCTTCCCCTGAGCTGGCTTTGACCCACGAGCACTGATTTCGGTCTCTTGAGTAGCTAGGATTTACAGAGGATGAGCCACTGGTGGCATTGGGTAGAAGCTTTTCTTAAGCAAGTGATCTTCCCTGCGTTTGCCCTGACTCCTCCATGCAAAGGAGGCCTTAGGGTCAAGGGCTGTGAAAAATAGGCGTTCAGCCACAGGAAATGGCTAGGGTCCATTGTGAAAAGTCAAGCTAATCTTCCCCTGGGCCCCATTCTGGACCCTACCCTCTGCCCTACCTGTGACTCAAGTACAAACCTTGACCCAGCCTTGAGTGTTCAGCCAGACTTGTCTGAACACACAGAACATTCATTCCCCCCATACCACCTGCTCTACACCACACCTCAGGACCTTTGTCCATGCTGTGTACCTTCTGCCTGAGGCACTTTGTCCTGTTCCACATCTTAGAACTCCAGTGGAATTTTGGCACTAGTTATATCACCTCCTGGAGCAAGTCCTTCCTTCCATTCTCCCTCTTTTTAAAATAATATTGAGTTCCAAGAGATGGAACTTGGTAGGCTGACTGGCAAATGCTCTATATTGGTGTGTGTGTTTGTGTGTGTGTGTGTGTGTGTGTGTGTGTGTGTGTGTGTGTGTGTGTGTTTGTGTGTGTTTGTGGGCCAGTCCTTGGGTTGAAATTCATGGCCTGGATGTTATTCCTGAGTTTTTATGTTCAAGGCTAGAACTCTACTACTTGGAACACAGCTCTCCTTCTGGCTTTTTGGGTGTTTAATTGGAGAAAAGATTCTCATATAGACTTTCCTGCATGCACTGTCTTGCAATTATGATCCTCAGATTTCAGCCTCCAGAGTAGCAAAGAGTATAGGGGTGAGCCACCAGCACCTGCCATCTCCCTCTTCCCTATAACCTCGGCCCTCCTCTGAGTCCCAGAAGAGTATGTCTCACCAAGCTCACATATTTTGCTAATCATGGACTTGAACTAAGGGTCTGGGCATCTTCCTGAGTTGCTTTTCCTCAAGGGTACATTCTATCACTTAAGCCACAGTGCCACTTTTGGTTTTTTCTGTTTATGTAGTACTGAGGAATCGAACCTCGGGCTTCATGCTCTCTAGGTAAGCACTCTATCACAAAGCCAAATTCGCAGCCCAAGGCTCACTTCTAACAGGATCTAGGAGGGTGGTATTTCAGCACAGAAATCGCTGGCCATTTTATATCTTTGCCAGGATTTGGGACCAGCCTGAGACTCGGCAATGAGGAATGATGAATGTGTGATAGCCACCAGGCCCCAGAGATCTAGGCTCACATCCTACAGAGGGAAAAGAAATATGGAGCCAGAACCTTCCACAACTCCTACAGCCTAGGAACTGTGGCCTCCCTGGAGGTAGTGGCTGGCTGCTAGATGTCCCAATAAGATACCTCAGCCAGAATGTTATGCACCTGTAGCATACAGCAGCCCAGGCAAGCCTTCGGGGTTTCACTTATTAAATGGCAGAGAAGGATGCTTTGTTCAAGCTACTGGCTCATACTTAGTACTCTCTGAGGGCTTTTCCCAGCTTGCCCAGGTTGGAGTTCTGGGTAAGGGCAACCTGCTGAAAGCCCATTGTACATACATCATCCAAAACTATACACAGAGACATGGAGTTACTGAATTCTTTTATTTCTTTGGCAGGTCCGAGGTTGAAATATGAGACTAGGCCCTATTCCTGATCTCCTTTTGCTCAAGGGTAGAGCTCTGCCCTTGAGGCACAGGCCCAACCCATGGGCATATTTTCCTGTGATCTCTTAGAAATAAGAGTGTCTAGGACTTTCCTGCCCTGGCTGAATTCAAATTGGCATTCTCTACACCTCAGCCTCCTGAGGAGCTAGCATTAAATACAGGAGCCACTGACACCTGGCTTTCTTTTCTTCTTGTGTTCTTTTTAAAATCATGACAATCTGAAATCTTCACAGTGTTATTCCAATTGTTTACATTTGAAATAAATCATCTAGGCCTGGAGTTAGAATGCCAGGACTGCCACTCACAAATGGAGGGAGATCCTGACAAACTCATTCCTATTTATGTGAATGCTAATGGAATGTTATCAAAGTAATCAAAGTAATAATTAAATTTGTAGTTAATTCATGATTCTATTTCAGAATGCCACAGAAAAATTATTGAACTTAAATCTTCCATTCTAGCACCATGGTATGATTCCTCAAATGGAAGGATATTGACTAATTTTTAATTAATGCTTTTATAAGTATTCAGCCATTATATTTCATTAAATGGAGACATAACTTAAACTAATAATTGGTAACTATATATATATATAATTTAATGATATCCTCACATTCTCTCTCTAAATGTGTGTGTATATATATATATATATATATATATATATATATATATATATACACACACAGCTATCAGTATATATATTGGGCACTATTGTGGCTTGATCACAGGTCCTCAGCATTTCCTGGCAGCTCAGTTTGCCAGAGGATGGTGAGCTAAGACTGTGACCTCACTTATGGATTGGGCATTCTAGCCCATGAGTTGAAATCCCAGCATGGCCAAAAATTTATTCATGGAATAAGAAGCCACTTTTGACACATTTTTTTTTCCTGAAAAATATCCTGGGTCTCAGTATGATATATAATCTATATGCAAATATATCCTGTGTGATAGGTTGTAATAAATGAAATGTTATGTGTGTAATAATACTACATAAATAAGTGTAATAAACGTCATACTCACTAAACCCATGCATGTAAATAAATCTCATATATGAATATTTTTTTTTTCAGTTCTGGGGCTTCTATTCAGGCCCTGGGAACTGGTCTAAAATTTCTTGTATTCAAGCATGGTGAGATTCCCCTTCAACCACAGTGCCACAGAGTTACCCAGAACCTGAGTTCAAATCCCAGGCCTGCCAGAAAAGTGGTCCAAATTCCAAGCCAGGGCATTTTTCCTTTGGCCAAGCACAGGGCTTGAACTCAGGTTTTGTCATCTCTGCCACAGTTGACCCTTTGATCCTAGGACCCAAGTTCAAATCTCGGGGTTGGCAAAAAATAAAAAGAAGAAGGATAAAACAGAGAAGATCGATAACGTCGTTTTACATTTTTTTCCCTTTGCATTCTGACAATCCTGGACCTAAATGAAAAGGCCCAGAAAGTGTACATGACCTTGCGTGCTGATCTTTGCCTGGCTATTAGGGAAGCCATAACCGAAACTTTAACTTAGGCCTGGTCTGCCACTAATGATTGTTGGGAGATTCTAAGAAATGCATGCCAATATACATCCATACAAATGGAATGTTATAAAAGTAACAATTAAATTAGTAGTTAGTGTATGAGTATACTATAAAATTATACAAAATAATTATACTACTTTGACTAATTTTCAATTAATACCTTATTATATATTCAACCATGGTTCTTAAAACTTGAAGGAATAATTTATTTGTTAATAATTACTAGTAATATATGTAATTTCATAATATACAGACAACTTCCTCTTGTTTTATACATATGTATACATATATATATATATACATATATATATATAAATATCAATCTACATATTTATCTGTTTATACACTTGTCATTCCTGGGGCTCAGTTGTATAGTGATGGCTTGTACATACAAAGCCCTGGATTCGATTCTTCACTACCACATGCACATAAAAATCCGGAAGTTGTGCTGTCACTCAAGCAGTTGAGCACTAGCTTTGAGCATAAAACATAAGGACTGTGTCTAGACTCTTACTCAAGACCAAGGACTGGCACCGCTGCAACTCTATAAGTAGAGGACTTCAAATACCTCATCACAGAGCAAGCCATGAGTCTGGTGCTGACAGCTGCCATCTAACCTGACTTAGCCAGAGGTATGCCACTGCAACCCAGCTCCACAGAACCACATGCTGCTGGCTTGCTCACCCCTGTCATCCAAGATATTCGGGGGCTGAGATCAGACATTGATGGGTTTAAAACCCAGCCCTGGCAGGATGTCTGTGAAACTCTGTGCTGTGGCTCAAGCAAAAGTTCTTAGGACACTACCCCCAACATTTTAGTGCAATCCCTATGGCTGACTCCGCCCCCCCAAAAAACCCCCACCAACCTCAATCATTAGTTGTGAACTTTGTGCAGTTTGTGATGTGTTTCTGAAAGAATGGTGATACTGATGAAAGCACCCTAATACTAATGACAGCTTGTGGGATACAGCTATGTGATGAGTTCTTCCTGAGGTGCTGGGTCCTTCGTTTGGTGCTGTCTGCTGAGTCCTGCTCAGGATGCTATGTGCTGAGTCCTTCACAATGTGCAGTGTTCTGAGTCCTGCATTGGGTGCTGGGTGCTGGGTGCTGAATACTGTAAAGAGTGTAATGTGTTTTGTCCTTCAAAGGGTGCATTCTTTCATCTTGCCCTTGTAATAGCTCCACAACTTGGATGATTAGGCAGACAAGAATATTGAGGCTCAGATATGTCCCCATGGCAGGGACAAAATTATGTATTACTGAAGTCTAGTGAGTTGTCTACTCCAGACAATTGTTTGGTTTTGCTTTTTTCTCAGTCATAAACCTTCAACTCAGAGTCTAGGCGCTGATCCTTACCTCTTGGACTCATGGCCAGCACTCCACCACATGGAGCCAAGGACCCCCTTGCAGCAGAGTGCCACAGCCTAGGGTTGTATAGCCAAGGTCTGTCATCCTGGCTTCTCAGGAGGCTGAGATCAGAGTATCTGGGTTCCAAACTATCCCAGACACAAAAGGTCCCATGAGACTATTATCTCCAATTCATCACTAAGAAACGTGAAATGGAAGCTGGGTGCTTGTGGCTCATGCTAGTCATCCTAGCTACTCAGTAGGATGAGATCTGAGGATCATGGTTCAAAGCTAGGCTGGGCAGGAAAGTCCGTGAGACACTTAGCTCCAATGAACCACCAGAAAACCGGTGGCTCAAGTGGTAGAGCACAAGATTAGAGCTGAATTGCTCAGGGACAGCACCCAGAACCAGACTTCAACTCATACAACTGACAACAACAAAAAAGACATAAGCAAACTAACAAACCTGAAGTAGAGGGCTGAGAATGTGCCTTAAGGGTAGAGTGCTTTGCATACATGAAACCCTAGGCTTGTTACTCTGGACCACATCACTAGGAAAAAGCCTGAAATGGCTCTGTGTTTCAAGTAGGGGAGGGCAATCATTGTACAAGAGAAACTAGATACAGTGCTTATGTCCTGTGTTCAAGCTCCAGGACTAGTGTATGCACATGCACAATCACACGTGCTCTCGCTCACTCACACACAAACACACACAGAAAGTAGAAGTGAAGCTGTGACACAAAATGGGAAAGCTGTAGACTTCTGCTCTGAGATCATGGTCATCACCCATGCCCTGTTTTTAACCCCAAAACTTAGCCTCTCAGGGCCCAACTAGGAGAGGTCAAAGGTTTCAAATCCTGATGAGCTTCACCAGCCCTAGATGACAGGAAATTTTGTGATATCTGACATGTTCTTGGATATCCGAATCTTCCGGAAAGCTAAGAGAGGCATCATAGGCCCATCATTGCAGGTTATGAAACATTTAATTAGGTTCAGTGCCCTAGTTGTCTGCCAGAAGGACTACTGAATTATATTGAGCCCTGTATCTGAACATCAGAATATAGTCTCACAGAGGCAGAATAAGTGCATAGAACTTGGCCTTCCATGGGAGGTGGCATAAATGAAGGCTTCCTGTCAAAATTGAGCACTGGGGAGAGGGATAGCTTGTCTTTCAGAGCCTGCCCACACTCCTCCTCACTAAGTGGCCCATATGGAGTTGCTTGTTACACAGCTGTACAGGATTGAGGCCTTTTGTCTGCCTGTCCAGACAATGAGAGAGACTTCTTCCAGCAGGACTGGGGTGCAGAGCAACCTTCAGGCTATACTGGGAGCAGTGAGGGGAGCCCTGGAACATGCAATGTCATAAAAGCAACCTCTGTGTTATGAAGTCATAGTATTGAATACAAATTTCCTAGTTGGTACCATTCATCATAGCTCCTCTTACTCTGGAGCTTCACCTGTAGGAATACATCCATACATAGACAAAGACGTGGAGATAAGGCTCTTTTTGAGGGGGCAGATCCTGGGGTTGAACTATGAGCCTGTGTGCTGTCCCTGAGCTCCTTTTACTCAAGGGTAGTGCATTAAGCTTGAGTCAAAGCCCATTTCTGGGTTTTTCTGTGATCTCTTAGAAATAACAGTGTCAAGGACTTTATTACACTGGCTGGATTCAAATTCAGATTCTCCACATCTCAGCCTCCTGAGGATCTGAGATTACAGTCAGCAGCCACTGGTAACATCTTTCTTTTCTTAATTTTTTTAATCTGGACAATCTGACTTTTTAGCGGGTCATTCCAATGGTTTGAACTTACAAGAGACTACCCAATGTTCTTTATAGCTGCTTTCTCAGAGAAGGATTTTCTCTCCTCATGTTCCACTCTGGTCACAGGTTTGAAGTCAAAAGTGAGAAATGAGTGTCACAGGATTGAGGAGCAAATGTCCACAGGACATGCCAGTTCTGTCACTTAGCAATGAGCTGCAGTTAATTTACTATCTTAGGATGAGAGGACCAAAAGCTGGAGCGATCTTCATAGTGTCTGCATTGATCGATTTGCCTATAAAATTATCTAATAATTTTGAATGTTGTGTGTCTCCAACCTTAACTATCTAGGACACACTAGAAGCATCTGCACATTTCTATTTTTATCTAGTACCTCCTGAGATTTAGATTAAAGTTTTGTGTGGAGCGGCTCCTTGGCAAATCCCTAAAGAAAACTGCTTGAATCCTCTTCAGGAGATCGCCTTCCAAAGCCAGCCCAAGCAGGAATCTGTGAGACTCTTATTGCCAATAAACCACCAGAAAACCAGAAGTGGAGCAGTGGCCTAGAGGGTAGAGCTCCAGTTTTGGGAGAGAAAGCCTAGCAGGAGATACAGGCCAGACCAGGCAGGGAAGTCTGAGTTGCTTATGGCCAATTAACAACCAGGTGGCTGGAAGTAGAGCTATGGCAGTATTAGAAGCTCAGCCTTGAGCAAAACACCTGAGGAACACATCACACCCTGAGTTTAAGCCCTGAGATGTCCAAAAAATAAAATTCAAAAAGAGAAGGCCAAGTTTACGTATCAGTGCCCTACTTACTTACTTGTGTATGTTACTTCCTTGAGTGCCAACAGACTGTATGCAAAGCTTTTGCTTTCATATACTAATTGATTTTTCAGATATGCTTGTTATGCATACTGCATCATTGTCTTTATTTCAGCCCCATTGCTTTGCTCTTCCAGGGTTCCAGGCCTCTGTCCTTATAAGATGCACATTGCAGCTCTCAGCAGCTATAGTTACATTTTATTATGAAGCTAATCCAGGAACAGTCACAAATAAGGCAAGGGAAGAGATCAGAGTTTATAGAAATAACCAGTATTCAGAAAATTACACTAGGGGACACAAACTGTAGCATACTTATGTAAAAACTATCATTAAGAAAAAAGATGGGGCAGGGAATGTGGATTAGTGAGAGAGTGCTTGCCTAGCATGCAAGAAGCCCTGGCTTCTATTCTTCAGTCGCATATACAGAGAAAAAGCCAGAATTGGTGCTGTGGCTCAAGTAGTAGAGTGCTAGAGACAGTGCCCTGGCTTTGAGTTCATCCCAAGAAATGTCAAAGAGATATATAGGTAGGTAGGTAGGTAGAGAGAGAGAGAGAGAGAGAGAGAGAGAGAGAGAGAGAGAGAGAGAGAGAGAGAGAGAGAGAGAGAGAGAGAGAGAGAGAGAGAGAGAGAGAGAGAGAGAGAGATAGGGAGAAAGAGATAGAGAGATAGATAGAAAAATGATATATGAATCTGGTCTTGGATATCAGGAGGAAAGAAGGGAACAATTCCCAGTCATGAGGCCTTCTACAGTGTGCCAGGATACCAGTATCGCCTTCACATGACCAAAGAGCAGGAAGACTGTCTCTTTCCCACTTCTCAGGCAGATGAAGGCCCCAGAAACAACAAGGCAAAGCCAGGTTCTAACTCAGGTGCTTGGAAACAGAAGAGAAACGGCCCTGCCTGTCCTTGGACTGGGGATTTGCATTAATAATGTGGAGAATAAAGGAAGGAGAATGGACTCGCAGAGGTAAGAAGGGCCTTCAAATCTGACAGATGTAACAAATCCACTCCCTAAGAACAGAGAGCAGAGTTTTTCTACCCTGTTCCTGCCCTCTCTCTCACTAAACTGACTCTATTGGTAACCTAAAGATAGCCTGAGGCTCCCTTCACCTAAATGAGGAAGGTTATTCATTGTTTGAAGAGCCTGAGAAAGACTGACCATGGTGTAACTCTAACAAATGTTTCAGGTTTCCCCTCATTGCTGGGTGTGCCTGGAATGAATGAATGAAGTGGTTTGCAGCTCACTTCCTTGTTGAGTGTGTACCTTCTGCCTCCTAATCCTACAAGCCTAGGTCTCTTCACCTAGCCTGGCTTTTGATACTGTTTTCTGTCCTTCAAATACAGTGTTACACTGGAGTTCTTCCTGCTAACAGGGCTAGGGCTTGAATCCTGAGAATTTCATTTGAACCTTGGATGAGTCAATGATGTTTCTTTCCTTCTTCTATAGCACAAGAATTCTAATAACATTTAGAGTTCAAGTAACTTCTCATCACCAAGGTAAACACAAGAAGCTGTTGAACATCTAACCTTTCAGAAGTGGAAGTCAGAGTGTCATAGACTTTCCTGCCCTGGTTGGCTTCACCCTGTAATCCTGAGACCTCAGCCTCCTTAGCTAGGTTGATGGGTGTAAGCTACTGGTGTTCTGCTAGGTTCAGGACTGTAATGACATTGACAATACAAGTCAACTGCTTATCACAAAGGGCTTGGGGAGCATATTAAGCCTTTCAACATTGGACCATTCAGATCCCTTTAGCACACAAGGTTATAATGCTAGAGTCTGAGAGGCTGGACAAGTGGATCTGCTACACTTCAACCTTAAGCTCTGACTCCAATTCTGGTTTACATCAGCGTTTATTTTCCAGGGAATGTTCTCCTAATTAGCAGATAAGAAAAGTACTTTGATTAACCCTTACTTTTTTCCAGTTGTGTGTCTTGTATCAAGCCTGGGCCCTGTCCCTGGGCAATTCAGCTCAAGGCTAACACTCTACCACTTGAGCCACAGCGCCACTACGGGATTTTTTTTTTTGGTGGTACATTGGACATAAGAGTCTAACAGGCTTTCCTTGCCTAGGCTCTCTTTGAACTGTGGTCTTCAAATCTCAGCATCCTGAGAAGCTGGGGTTCCAAGTGTGAGCCACCCGCATCTGGCCAATTGTATATGACAGTCCTGGGGCTTATTTTTTTCAAGGCTAGGACTCTGCCATTTGAGCCACTCCACTGCTTCTGGCTTTTTCTGAGTATGTGGCACTGAATATTCAAACTCTGGTAATCATGCATGTTGAGCCAGCTATTTAGCACTAAGCCACATTTCTAGGCTCGTGCTTACAATCTCATCCCACAACTTGTCTGTCCAAAAAAAAAAGGCTTCTGAGTATAAATCATTGAAGAAATCCCTATAGGAAGGTGTTCAAAGATAAATAAGACAAAGCTCATACTTGAGAGAGACTCTAAACTTGTGAAGACTATTACAAATGCCTCCATTTAATTATGTATCATGTTTCAACACAAAAAGTTTTAATGAAAAATGAGTCAATGTCCTAAATTATTGTGTAATTTTATAATAGATGTGCGAAATGTAATAAATATGTGTATGATAACTCTAAATAAAATACACAATAAATGAATGAATCAAAAATAAAATAAATACAAAATCAATAATTAAAATCATAATATGTAACAAACATAATTATGTAAGTATATATCCTATATTACATATGTGTAGAAATATCTTTTCCATTACAGGGCCTCCATTCAGGCCATGGGAACTCTAGCCTGAATTTCATTTTGTCAAGGACAGTAAGCTTCGCCTTCACCCATGGTACAAAAGAGTTACTTGGACGGTGAGATCAAATCCCACCAATGGTAAAAATATTGGCCCAGTTCCAAGATAGTGACTTAATTTTTTAAGGAAAGCAGTTATGTTTATTCAGTTACATACTGAACATTAAAAAAAGCAGTGTAGAGTTTTGTACAGCTATTCAGATATCCTTCCCTTACTCCCAAAGTGATTCTCTGAAAACTACATTGTTTTTCTTTTTTGTATGTTTTTTTATTATAAAAATGTTATATGGAGGGGTCACAGTTACTTGAGCAAGGTCATCAGTATATTTCCTATTGAGCATTGTTGGCTCCTCCTTTGTTTTCCCCCTACCATCCCTTCCCTCCCATCTCCAAAACTACTCCCCCTGCCAAGCTGAGTGACTTATTTTTAGTTTTGGCTTGGCATGGGGTTTGAATTCCAGTAGTGGCAAATCTGCACTTTCCCTCACATTGCTACAGATTTACCAAGATCCTGAGGTCAAATCCCGGGCTAGGAAAGAAAACTGACAGAAATTCCAAATCAGGGAGCTTTTTTTTTTTTAATTTACTTACTTAATTAATTACTTTCTTTTCTTTTCTTTTCTTTTCTTTTTTTTTTTTTTTTTTTTTTTGGCCAACCATGGGGCTTGAACTGAGGTCTTGGCAACTCTGCCTCAGCTTCGATCACCCTAGGCTAGGTGCTGCTCGGGACCCATACCCAATCCTGGAATCCTAGGCCCAAAGGGCTTGCATGAGGAAAATAAAGTGGGATAGAACGAAAATTGGGGAGATGCAGAGGGCTAGGGGGTTTTATGTTTTTCTCTTTGCACAGTGACCATCCTGGGTCTGAATCAGACGGCTGCAAAATGGATCTGACCTGCCATATCTGAAGGCTGGCGTGCTATCAAGGAAACCATAGGACAACCTGTCAACATAGGCCCTGGCTTCAAATCACGGTCATGACACCTACCAATGGCAGGAGATCACAAGAGACTCATTCCTGCCGGGCGCTGGTGGCTCACACCTGTAATCTTAGCTGCTCAGGAGGCTGAGATCTGAGGATCCCGGTTCAAAGCCAGCCCGGGCAAGAGAGACCATGAGACTCCTATCTCCAATAGACCACCAGAAAACCGGAAGTGGTGCTGTAGCTCAAGTGAGCTGAATCGCTTAGGGACAGTGCCCAAGCCCAGACTTCAGGCCCCACGACTGACCAAAAAAAAAAAAAAAAGAGACTCATTCCTATGATAGGAATACCTATTGAAAGAGAAGTTTGTGAATCGGTCGAGTCTAAAATTGGATGCAATAATCCCAGGACACTGATCGATCTCAATACTTTATTAATCATGAAAAAGAATGCTATTCCCTTAATTGTGGTATAATAAATACCTAAGAGTTAGTAGGAACGTAGTATATGTCATTCAATCATAGATAGGCGGCTATGGCTCTTTTTACCAATATATATTTATTTGTAAACCACTGTCTGCCTATCCATGTATAGCTGTTTTGTACAATCCTGGGGCAAGATCTCATCACCTGGGAACCACTTGACAGCTTCATTGGCTAGAGGCTGCCGTGCTCACACTCACCCATTCATGAATTGGGACTGTATGTCCCTGAGTTCAGATCCTAGCACTGCCAAAAATTTAATCTTGGATTAAGAAGGCAATCTGTTTTCCTTTTCCGGGAGAGTCCTGGGTGTCAGGCATGATTGAGAAGACATCTACAAATCTAGATGCTATGTGATAGCATGCAAACAATATAATACATTGTTAGGTGTCATCACAGTCAATAAAATAAACGGTAAATAAATGAATAAAACAAAAAAAATTCAATGAATAACCACCCCAAACATAATATAATCTGACATCTGTATGGAAGTTCAATCCTATCTTTAAAATGTATGTAAGGAGTATGCTTTCCCGGAATAGGCCTTGAATTCAGGCCTATGGAACAGGCCTGACTTTCTGGTCTTCAAGCACGATGAGCTTCCCCTTCCCGCAGAGTGCAACAGAGTTACCCAGACCCCGTGTTTAAATCCCAGGCCTTGCAGACAAAAAAATGCCGCACATTCCAAGCAAGGGAGCTTCATTCTCATTTTAAATATTTTTTTAAGTTCACTTCGCCTTTATTTGATACATTTTGATTTTATAACACTAGAGTTTTTCAAAAAAGGGGTTTAAACTTTTACGTTTCAGCATAGCACATTGGTGTTTCTATTTTGACCATCTTCCATGAAGAGTGAACATGAAAATAAGAACACCATTTCTCCCTAGAAGGTTGGGACAGTTGATTTTATTTATATTTAGAGTTATTTCTATAATTATAAACTCTCAACATTTGTGTCATTTTAGTTTGCCTCAGTGCCTACAACAAAATACACTAAGGGAGTCATAGCACAAAAAGTTGGGTTTCTGAATAAAAACTCACTTTTGTGAGGACAGCAGGTACTTGTAAGCATTTGGGGAATAAACTAGATTGTAAAATGAAAAACAAAAACATTGGGAGTTGGATGTAATCAGTAGTGGAGTATTTGCCTGAAGAGCATAAGACTCTGGAATAAATGTTTCCTAAAGCTCAAAGTGTTAGAATTTTATGATCTGTATAAACAAAAATTTTTTTTGGTCGTGAGCCTGAACTCAGGGGTTGTCCCTGCACTCTTCAACTCAATATGATTAATCTATTGCTTAAGTCACAATGCTACTTCTGGTTTTCTAGTGGTTTATTGGAGATAAGAGTCTCACGGACTTTCCTGTCCAGGCTGGCTTTGAACCACTATCCTCAAATCTCAGCCTCCTGATTAGCTAGGATTATAGGCATGAGCCACCGTGTCAGGCACGTGAATAAACTTCTTAAAGATTGATTCTGAGAAAAGAAACCTGGAATATACTTTTAGTATAAATAATTTATAATGCCATGTTTAAGGCACTAATTCAGAAGTATTTATTCATTGGCTGCTTTTTAGTTTATTTAAAGTTTATTTATATATATATCCCTAATTAATATATATATTATTAAAAACGTAGATTTGAAGTGTACCTAAGAGCATATGTGCTCATGTAAAGTTATGCAACTGCACAAGCTTCATTATTTTTTTCCAGTTTGGTTGGTACCATAAATTATGTGGGATTTTTCTATTGTTTTGTTCTCTGTTTTTGGAGGATTTCTCTCCCTTTTATCCCCCTCTCCTGCTCCATGAACTTGAACTCAGCTTGCTCTTTCTTGGCTTGGTTGTTCATAGCTAATTTTCTACCACTTCAGCCACACCTGTATCCGGGGTTTTTGCCAGTTTATTGGAGATGATTTCTCTCAGGCTTTTCTGCCTTCATTGGCTTTGAAATTTCATCGTCCATTTTTCAGCCTCCTGAGTAGCTAGAATTACAGATGTGAGCCAATGGGGTACCTAGGGATAAATTAGACTTTGGTTGGTGTATTCTTTCTGTTTTTCTAAGCATGGGATCATCTAATATAGAATTTCGGTGAATGTCCTGGGTCTGAAGTAAGATATATAATACATATGCAAATCTGTATAGTTCTAATAATACGTAATGAATTTAATACGTGTTATAAGTGTAGTAATAGTCAATAAATATAATGAATGACTAATACAAAAAATAAATACCCTCAAAGAAATATACAGTAAACATACGTATGTAGATATTAATCGTTTTTTTCAAGTGTGGATGAATATTACTTAACAGGGCTGGGGATTGAATTCAGACCTAGGGAACAGTCCTGAATTGCTTGTATTCAAAGAGGGTGAGTTTCCCCATTCTCCACAGTGCATTAGAGATTCCCAGACTCTGAGTTCAAATCCCAGGCCTGGCAGAAAAAAACGGACACAAATTTCAAGCCAGGGATCTCCATTAGTATTTTTAATATTTTTGAATTTTAAAAAGATTTATTTTATTTTTTATATACTTTATTAAAATTTATTATATTTATTTATTCATTTATTTTGCCAGGCATGGGGCTTGAACTTAGGTCCTAGCAACTCTGCCTCAGCCTCCATCACCCTAAGCTGGGATGTTGAAGCTTCTGGGCCCACAGACCATCCTGGGATCTGAGGCTTCAGGGCCTGACAGGAAAACAAATTGAAAACAGCACTGAAAAATAGCCGTTAATTGCAGAGAGTTGGTGGTTTCTCCATTTTCCTTCCTTGCATGGTGACCATAACGGTTCCAAATGACACAGCTACAACCTGTAGGTCACCTGGCATTGCTGAAGGCTGGCAGGCTGGCAGTGAACCCATAGGCCAATCTGGACACCTAGGTGTTTGAATCCCAGTCATGGCACTTAGAAAGGGCTGGAGAGCCTAATAAACTATTGCTTGTTCATAGGAACCCCAGAGGAATGTCATCAATGTCATGGTTGGATGAGTAGTTTGTCAATCAGTCTAACATAAAATTAAACCCAGTATTCACAAGATGTGGATTGAATTTAATTCACATTATGCATTATGCATTAAAAGAATACGTGTGTGTGTGTGTGTGTGTGTGTGTGTGTGTGTGTGTGTGTGTGTGTGTGTGTGTGTGTGTGTGTGGTGTGTGTGTTTTGTCAGTAGTGGGGCCTGAACTCTGGTCATGGGAACTCTCCCACAGCTTTTCAGCTTAGGGCTAGTGCTGTACCATTTGAAATACAGCACCATCCCGGCTTTTTCTGATCCTGTGGTGCTGAGGAATAGAACCCAGGGCTCATGCATGCAAGACAAGCACTCTCCCAGTGAGCCACTTTCCCAGCCCCTAAAAGAATACAATTGATTAAATAGACTTCTCACTACATACCTGTGAATCACTAGGAAGGTAGTATATGTCATTGAATACTACTAGATAGACATCATTGGAAGTATCTAAATTTCTAAATATATATTTATTTTTATACCACCGTCTGCATAGAAAAGTATTGCTATTTTGGCCAAAACTGAGTCTCGATCCCAGGTCCTGGGATCCACCTGGCATCTGAATGTGCTAGAGGCTGCCATGCTGACATTCACCCAATCATGAATTGTGCCTCCTAGCTCCTCAGTTCAGGCCCCAGCATTGCTAAAAATGTCTTCCTAGAGAAAGATTCCAAGTGTGATACCTGTTTTCCTTTTCTGTGCAAATGCTGGGTGTCAAGTATTATGTATATAATATGTCTGCAAAGCTCCATGCTATGGAATAGATTTGAATGAATGTAATAAATGTTATAGGTGCACTCACAGTCAGTCCATAAATAAATGGTAAGTAAATAAATAAATAATAAAATATAATGAATCATTCCATCAAACAAGATATAAACTGAATATATGGATGTAAGTATAAATCATATAATAAACATGTCTATAAATGTTATGTTCTCCAGGGCTGGGGCTTGAATTCAGTCCTAGGGAACAGGACTGAATTGCTTGTCTTCAAGGGAGGAGAGCTTTCTTTTCCTCTATCCCCCTCAGAGCATCAGAGTTACCCAGATCTCAAGATGCATCCCTGCCTGGCAAACAACAAAATGGCACAAAATCCAAGACAGGGAGCTTCAGTAATATTATTAATTAATTAATTTAGTTTTTGCCATGCACGGGGCTTTAACTCAGGTCGTGGCAATCCTGCCTCAGTTTCCATCACCCTTGCATGCATGAGCCCTGGGTTCTATTCCTCAGCACCACAGGATCAGAAAAAGCCAGGAATGGTGCTGTATTTCAAATGGTACAGCACTAGCCCTGAGCTGAAAAGCTGAGGGAGAGTTCCCATGACCAGAGTTCAGGCCCCACCCACAGCCCATCCTGGGTCCTAGGCCTCGGTGACTAACAGGAAAACAAAATGAAAACACCACCAAAAAAAAGCCACAAACCGCAGAAGGTCAGCAGTTTCTATCTTTCTTTCTTGCACGGTGACCATCCTGGGTCTGAATGACATGGCTGCAACCTGTAGGTCACCTGGCATTGCTGAAGGCTGGCGGGCTGTCAGTGAAGCCATAGGCCAACCTAGACGCTAGACCCTGAGTTCGAATCCAGATCATGCCACTTAAAAGGGGCTAGAGAGCCTAAGAAACTATTGCCTGCCATAGGAATACCAGAGAAATGTGATCAATGTCATGGTTGGATAAGTAGTCCCTCAAAATGAGTCTAGCATAAAATTAGACCCAATAATCACAGGACACAGATTGATTTTAATTCATAGTTTATTATGCATTAAAAATTATTATTGATTAAATGGAATCCTCACTAAATACATGAGAATTGTTAGGAACGTAGTATATTTCACTGAATATTAGATAGACACCTCTAGCAGTACCTAAATATCTAAATTTATATTTATTTATGTACCACTATCGTCATAGAAAGTTACTGCGATTTTGGCCAAACAGGGGATTGATCCCAGGTTTTGGGATCGACTTGGCAGATGAATGGGCTAGAGGCTGTGGTAGTGACACTCACCCATTCAAGAATTGGGCCTCTCAGGCTTTCAGATCAGGTCCCATCATTGCCAAAAATTTCTTCCTGGTGTAAGATTTCAAGTGTGACATCTGTTTTCCTTTTCTGTGCAAGTTCATAATATGTCTGCAAAGTTACATGCTATGGAATAGATTGGAATAAATGTAATAAATGTTATGGGTGCACTCACAGTCCGTAAAATAAATGCTAAACCAATAAATCAATAATAAAACATAATGAATCGCTCCAACAAACACAATATAGACTGAATATATAGATGTAGTATAAATCGTATATTTAACATGTCTATAAATGTTATGAGGTGCTTGAATTCAGCCCTAGGGAAGAGTTTAGTTCATGCATGATTCTCATAGGAAATGATAGGCAAGACGTATGTCACAACAAAAATTTTTAATTAAGAGTTCATGAAGTGTGACAATAAGAATAACATTGAGGAATTGGAGGAAATGGGAAAGATCCAAGAATCAATACTCACATGTTGTAGAGCCCATGGGCAGCAAAGATGGTGCTGATAGGGAGTTGAGTGGGCAGAGCCTGATTTGCTTTATGTTCAGTGCGTAACCAGACCGTGGAAACTTAGGTGCATGATAGGGTGTGACCTTGACAGTGATTGGTTCCTCTTCCTCCTTATTTGCTCTACAAAAAAAAGACAGAATGCCCCAAGAAGTTACTATAATTTCAGACAGCCATTGGGCAATATTTTTGCAGTTCCAAAAAGCCCTGGATGAAGTTTACCTGAAGGGGTATTCTATTTTTGAGCCCATTTTCCTTTGGTTGTTTGCAGGTGTTACATTGATTTCTGCAGTTTTAACTCAAAAGGGGGAGCCATTAGAGTAGGTTCACACTCCCCTGGGGGGCACACCTTGGGTGTACTCTCAAGCAGACCAACTTGCACATGCTATGGTAAAGGGAAGGACCCAAGCCCAAAGGCATTATTGCCTTGACCCTCACTCCATTATTTTTCCTTTTCCGTTGAATGCTCACTCGAGCCAATGCTCATCTTGCTCTCTTCTTAGAGGGGTTTCTAGGCCAAATTGACTGCCATTATGGGCCATTCAAATAGACTGTCATGTTATGGTGACCCCTCAAAATGCCATCTCTATTTTCTGCTACGCCTATTCTTGGCGCCCTCCATGTTTTTACTGATGGAGGTAAAGCAGGCTCTGCGTATGCAGCCTTTGAAGAGCCAGACACAAAGATTCCCACCTTGTCAAGGGTCAGCACAATATAAAGAAGTGCTGGCCATAATTATGGCCCTTCAGGACATTCAAAAACCCTTTAGTTTGTATTCTGATAGCCTATAAAACAAAAAAGGGGAGTTAATCCCCATATACAGTTACAGATAGCTTTGTTTACCATTAACATTTTAAAATTTTCAAAAGGGGCAACTGAATCCAGATTTCAGAAGCACTGGGGACAACTATTCCCTAAGCCCCAAATAAAAGTCAGGTGGAAGGACCCCCTGACACAACAATGAAGAGGACCTGACCCCCTAGTTTCCATGGGCAGGGGATTTGGATGCGTTTTTGCCATAGGGGAGACAGCCCCCATTTGGATTCCTGCCAGGAATCTTAAGTTTTTACCTATCTCCTCTATACAGGAAGATACATAAGGATAAGCTAACTAACAAGGAAGAAAAATGGCTATGGTGGCCTAGGATTGTGTTTAAAAGAGAAAAGCCGAAAGATAATTATTAACCAACCCCAACGGCAACCAACCCTTGAGAAACTCTTGTGTTCTCTAACAATTGCAGATGGCGATACTCCAGCTGTTGGCTGTCCTGACCCTCCCAGTCCTGACAATGGCCCTATGGAACCTGCATCAACTTCGATGAGTGACCTGGGCAGTGATCAGTGCTGGCAATGCAGAAATCATCAATAGCACCACAAGAGAAGTTGTCCCTTTGACCTGGTGGCCTGACATTCATTTTGATCACACCCTATGTCATTATGTATAGACCATTTAATATTTATGTTGGAGCTAATTATTTTAATGTCACCTGCTCTAATTGTTCTTTTAGTAATTGTTTGTATAGCGGCATTATTGAATCCATACTTATTGTTAAACAACCACCTTTTGTTATGCTTCCAGTTTAGATCTTTTTCAGCCCCAGAGCCAAATAGCTGGATTAGAACAAGCCCCACCTCTGCACTCTGAAGTGGCAAAGACTGTATTCCATCCTTGACAAATGTTAAAGGACTAGTAATGGCATTGCTTGGCATGGAAATGCTTTTGCTGATGGTTTTTCTATGCCTTACTTGCATTATATGTGCACTACAAAACGCTTATGAGCTTATCCAGGCAGTTACATAAGATCAAGATCCAAGTGAATAAATTTCCCTGAGAGGAATCGCAGCCAGAGACGGGTAAGAGGGGTTATCAGTCTGGCCAACCTAAGACAGGGCCTTCAGCTTTGCTCTGAAGAAGTTCCCGATGATGGGTCAGGCAGAAAAGGCGATCCACCCAACCTAAGACAGGCAGGTTCACTTCTTTAAACAAAGACAGGGGAGCTGTTGGGAGCCATTTCGAGCTTAAAGTAAAGCTCAAATTCATCTTGACCCCTGTGCTCGCTTAAAGACATGTACAAGGAACTGGCTTACTTAAAAGACACCAGGTGCCCAGGATTGCTTTGCTAAGTCTGCAGTTTGTTTTAAAATTTCCTTGTTTTTCTGGACTATAGTAGAATGGCCTGAGTGTGGGGGCCCACGAGGATGCACCATGCCGCATGTGTGGAACTCCCAATACCCAGGCTGCTCCCAGGTTCTGAAGAGGATGACCTTATGAGATACTGACTGTTATATATGCCCAGGAATTAATTGAACTGCTTTGGACATTTCTAACTGTGGTGGGACTGATGATTATTATTGTGCTATGTGGGGATGTGAGGTAACTGGGATGGGCTCTTGGATCATGCACAAGGGCCCACCCTATCCTTGTCTGGCGAATCTCACCACCCAGACTTGCCTCAACCCCCCTGCATGGCCAATGCTATCCTTACCAATGGAATCCTTTTAAAATAACCTTTACAGAGGAGGGAAAAAGATAACTAACTTGGAAGTGGGTCTGCCATTAAAACAAAAAAGAGAGAATCTACAGAGCACATGGGCAGCAAAGATGGTGCTGATTAGGGATGTGAGTGGGCAGAGCCCAATTTGCTTTACAGTATGTAACCAGACCTTGGAAGCTTAGGTGCATGATAGGGTGTGACCTTGAAATAATTGGTTCCTCTTCCTCCCCTCGCATGCCACCCACTCTTTCTTGCTTTAAAAATGGCTTGCTCTGTGTTAATAAAGGAGTTTTCCTGCTTGAGTTGACTCCCTGCTGTGTCTGATTGTCTCCCGGGATAAGGGAGGCTGGGGAACAGGCGAGTGGCTGCATGTACCTTTCCTAGGACTCTGTCTGTCTTTTGTGAGATGAACGAAAACCCGACAACATGGTAGATGGGATTCCAACACAGCTAGCCACATCTCCTACTCTATCCAAATAGGTATTTATTAGCATACTAGCTTCAGCTTATGAATGGATGAATATTGTGCCCCACCCCAACCCCGGGGCTCAATCTAAGGTCTCGGGAACCCCCTAGCTCCTTAGTTGCTCACAGGCTGGTATCCTCACCTAGACCCTTTTGCCAATTGGGCCTGCTAAGCTCTGAGTTCAAATCCCAGTACTGCCAAAAGATGAATCCTAATATGAGAAGCCCATTGATCCATCTGTTTTCCTGTCCTGTGAAAGTCCTGGGTCTCAGGGAGGATGGAGAATTCTATATAGGCAACTCTATAACCATAGGAATAGGTTGTTATCCACGTTGGCACAGTTATGTCTGTCATTATACTCAATAAAACACAAATGCATCCATGACTAAGACACACAATAAAAAGAGTAACTACACTGAATGCATGATGCATTTCATACATATATGTAAATAGAGATCCTATGTGTAAAATAGGTGGGTACATTATTTTTTCCAGTGCTGGGGCTTCAGTTCAGGACCTGTGACCTGGCCTGATATTATAGTCTTCAAGGATGGTGAGCTTCCCTTTCCCCCACAGTGTTATAGATTTACCCAGACCTGAGTTGGAATCCCAGCTATAGCAGAAAACTGGTGTGAGTTCTGAGCCAGGTTGCATTATTATGATTATTATTATTATTATTGCCAAGGAAAGGATTTGAACTCAGTTTGTGGTAACTCTGCCTCAGCTTCAATCACCTTAGGGTGGTGGGCTGCAATGGGCCCATAGCCGATCCTGGGATACTAGGCCATGAAGTCTTGCAGGAAAACACACATGCACACACACACACACACCAAGTAAGAGAGAGAGAGAGAGAGAGAGAGAGAGACAGAGACAGAGACAGAGACAGAGACAGAGACAGAGACAGAGACAGAGACAGAGACAGAGACAGAGACAGAGACAGAGACAGAGAGACGGAGAGACAGAGAGACGGAGAGACGGAGAGACGGAGAGACAGAGAGACAGAGAGAGAGAGAGAGAGAGAGAGAGAGAGAGAGAGAGAGAGAGAGAGAGAGAGAGAGAGAGAGAAAGGGGAGAGAGAGAGAGGAAAGCCGTGGGATGGATTTTTACATTTTGTTCCTTTCCAAGGTGACCATCCTGGGTCTTAATGACATGCTTACAAAGAGTACTTCACCTTGCATTGGTGAAGGATAGCGGGCTATCAGGGAAGCCATTGGCCCATGCAGCAATGTAGGCTCTGATTTCGAGTCCTGGTCCTGACACATACCAATATGTGGAATTCCCAATACACTCGTTCTTATGCATCGAAATACCGATGGAATGTGAGCAAACTCATGATTGAATGAGAAGTTTCTGAGTGCATCAATCAGTCTAGTCTAAAATTAGATGCAATGATCCTAGGATGCTGATTGATCTTAATGAATAGTCTATTAAGCATGAAAAGAATCTTATTTCTTCAATGGTGGCATAATAACTACCTAAGAGTTGGTAGGAACCTAGTTGATATACTTGAATCCTAGGCAGATGTCTCTGGCACTCTATACAAACGTATTTATTGGTATACTACCACCTGCCTATCCATGTATGGCTATTTTGTCCTCCCCTGTGGCTCGATCTCAGGGTCTGGGAACTGCCTGGTAGCTTCCTGGGCTAGAGTTTGCCATGTTGACACACCCATTCATGAATTGGGTCTGCTAGGCCCTGAGCTCAGGTCCCAGCACTGCCAACATTTGTATCATGGAGTAAGAAGTGGAGTGTAACACCTGTTTTCCTTTTCTCTGAGTGTCCTGGGTGTAAGACATGAAAGAGAACATGTCTACAAATCTAGATATATGTGATAGGATGTCATCAATATAATAAATGGAATGCGTGTTATCACAGTCAATAAAATAAGTGGTAAATAAATGAATAAAACCGAAATACAATAGATAACCACAACAAACAGGATATGGACTGAACATCAATAGGTAGGTACAAATCCTATCTTCACAATGTATATAAATAGTGTGTTTCCCAGGGCTCGGGCATGAATTCAGGCCTAGGGAGCAGGCCTGACTTTCTTGTCCTCAAGCATGGTGAGCTTCCCTTTCATCCACAGTGCTGCAGAGTTACCCAGACCCTAAGTTCAAATCCAAAGCCTGGCAGATAAAACAGCACCAATTGCAAGCCAGGGAAATTTTTTTGCCAAGCAAGTTCTTGAACTCAGGTCATGGCAACTCTGCCTCAGCTTCCATCACCCTAGGCTGTGGTGCAGCCACTGGAACCACAGACGATCCTGGGATCCTAGACCTCCAGGCCTTGCAAGCTGGGGGGGAATGCACAGAAAATAAGTAGTGGGATGGCCTTTTTAGATTTTGCACCATGACCATCTGGGTCTGAATGACACAGCTCCAAAGGGTACTTCACCTTGCATTGCTTAAGGCTGGTGGGCTATTGGGCTATTGGGCCATAGTCTTGCAGGGCAATATAGGACTAGAGTCGAATCCCAGTCATGTCACTTCTGGAAGATGGGAGATCCTAAGAGACTCATTTCAATCTATAAGAATAACGGTGGAATGTTATAAATGTCACTGTTGAATGAGTTGCTCATGAATGATACTCGTATAAAATTAGACATCATGGTTTTAGTCGGCTGGTTGATTTTATATAATATGAAACATTAAAAGAATACTCTTTCTTACAGGGATGCAATGATTTCAGGACACCAATTTACTTAAGAGTTTATTTATTTATTTTTTTATTGTGAAAATAATGTACAGAGGGTTTACAATTACATGGGGAAGATAATGAGTACATTTCTTATCAAGCATTGTAGCTTCCTCTTTTGTTTCCCTTTCCCATCCATTAACATCCTTCCCCCGCCTCCCAACCCAATCCTCCCCAACCCTCCTTCCTCACCACACCCCCACACCAAAGTTGTAAAATTAGTTTTCAACATAACGACTTGTACATCTCATTGAGGATAAAAACAATAACATTAATTACATGGAGGTATAATAATACCCAAGAATGGTAGGAATGTAGTCTATATAACTGAATAATGGATAGACATCTCTGGCACTCTATAAAGATATATATTTATTAGCGTACTACCATCTGAGTGTCAATCTGTTCTTATTTTGTCAACCGCTGGGGCTCAATCTCAGGCCATGGGAACTTCCTGTCAGCTCAATTTGCCCCAGGATGGCATGCTGACAGTGACCCATTCATGAATTTGTCCCTGTAGGCCATGAGATCAGATGTCAGAACTCCCAAACAACGAATCATGGAATAAAAAGCTGATGGTGACACATATTTTCCTTTTCTGTGAAAGTCCTGGGTGTCAGATATGAAGCAGAATACATATGTACACCTATATCATATGTAATCAATGTAATCATTGTTCTATGTGCCATAATAGACAATAAAATAAAGTCAATACATGAACAAAACAAAAAATAAAATGAATAAATATACTGAACTCAATATGTACATACATATGTGTGTAAATATAAATCATATACTTAAAATGTACATGAATAGGATTTTATTTAGTGCAGAGGATCGATTTCAGGCCTAAGGAACAGATTGAATTTCTTGACTTCAAGGAGGCAAGCTTCCTCTTCCCACACGGTGCAACAGAGTTACCAAGACCATGAGTTCAAATCCCAGTCCTGGCAAGAAAAATGGCATCTCTATGCTATATGAAACCCAATTCTTAGGTATTTCATTCGGCCTCCATTTTATGAATGTGATTGTTGAAATGCTTAATAAAGTATTAACTAAAATCGATCAGTGTACTATAATATAATTGTGTATAATTTTATACTGGAATCATTCAAGAACTGCCCATTCAATCATGACATACATCACATTCCATTGGTATTCATATGGATAAATGAGTTTCTTAGTATCTCCTGCCATTTGAAAGTGGGAGGACCAGGATTCGAACTGTGGGTTCCAGCTCCCACCACTTAAACCTGAGGATAGGGAACTCACCGGTCTGTCCAAGAACATCAGCAAGACAAATGATTAGGCAGGCACCAGTGGCTCTCAGCAGTCCTCCTTGATACTTACAAGGCTGTGAAAGGAGGGTCATGTTCAAAGTCACCCTAGGCAGGAAAGTCCTTGAGACAACTATCCAACTTAAGTGGAAACAAAGCCACAAGAAGAGACATGTGGCTCACGCTAGCCTTGATCCAATGCAGCTCACAGACTGTGCCCAGATCCTGAGTTCAAGGTCTGAGACTGGCAACAAACAGCCATACACAACAATTTGTGCAGCCATCCAAGTAAAGCAGGTCACCCTTTTGTACCCAACTGAATTGGACAGAGTTCTCTGGGAAAGGGTCTGGTGAAGCCGCTGTCATTTTTACTCCGCCCATGCTGCATGCATCACAGGATTCCGGCCACAAACCCATTCTTTCCTGGTTCTTTCTGACCAATGGGATTCAAGAATGCTGGCCCACATTCCATGCTGCCCTGCAGCACCAGAATTCCCTCTGTTGGTTGACACCACTACCAGCGATTGAGGAAAGTAGAGGTGGCTGAGTGGTGAGCAAGAGATTCGAGGTAACTTTGGAGTAAGTTAGGATATTGAACTCTTAGTCACTGAGTGGGAGAATAGAGGAGTTCCCAGAGCCTGGGAATGTGGCCAGCCCATCTTTCCCATCACAGCTCTCAGATGTCTGAAACAACAAGATTCCATGAGAGAGCTGAGGACAAGAACTACTACGAGAACACCAGCAGAAGAATACTCCCGTCAGATCTGCAACATTCAACAAAACAAAGAACACGAAAAAGAGAGGGAGGCTCAAGACGAACATCCTCTTATACATATGATAGAAACAATTGCATAAAAGGAAAAAAAAACATTTAAATACTTATCTTGGAGTTCATTCCATTAACATCAACTTATCTGAACTTAGTTATTACAAATAAGGGAAACCCATGGGACTTATGTTTCTTTGGGCCTGGCTTACTTCACTTAATGTAACTTTTTCCAAGTCTTTCCATTTCCTAACAAATGGGGCAATGGCATTCTTTCTGATGGAGGCATAGAATTCCATTGGGTATATATACCACATTGTCTTGATCCATTCATCTACTGAGGGGCATCTGGGTTGGTTCCATAACTTAGCTATGGTAAATAATGCTGCAATAAAAATAGTCATGCCGGTAGCTTTAGTTTGGTCTTGTTTGTGATCATTTGGGTAAATGTCCAAAAGTGGGATTGCTGGCTCATAAAGGAACTCTATGTGGAGTCTTTTGAGGAATCTCCATGCTGCTTTCCAAAGTGGTAGAACAAGTTTACACTCCCACCAACAATGCAGTAAAGTTCCCTTCTGTCCGTATGCCCTCCAGCAGCTGTTGTTATTAGAAATTTTTATTATAACCATTCTAACTGGGATGCGGTGGTATATCATTGTTGTTTTGATTTGCATTTTTTTATGGCTAGAACTTGAGCATTTTTTCATGTGTCTATTGGCCATCCTTCTTTCCTCTTCAGAGAAGTTTCTCGTTAAGTCTTTAGCACAGTCATTTATTGGGCAATTGTTGGTTTGAAGATTTGTTTTGGAGGGATTTAATTTTTTAAGTTCCAGGTATATTTTAGATATCAGACCCTTGTCTGTTGTATGGCTAGTGAAAATCTTCTCCCAATGCGTGGGCTTTCTATTGATCTTCCAAGCTATGTCCTTTGCCATGCAGAAGCTCTGCAATTTCATGCAATACCAGTTTTCCAACCTTTCTTTCATTTGTTGTGTTTCTGGGGCTCTATTAAGAAAATTTCGGCCTATGCCAAGGAGACCTAGGGTTTCTCCTACTCCATTCTGTAATGTTTTCAGAGTGTCTGCTGTGACTCCGAGGTCATTGATACATGTGGAGTTGATTCTGGTGCAAGGTGATATATAATGTTCTAGCTTTAGTTTTCCATAAGTAGTTAACCAATTTTTTTTAAATTTTAAATTTTATTTTATTTTATTTGAGAACATAATGTACAGAGGGGTTACAATTACATGGGCAGGATAATGCATACATTTCTTACCAAGCATTGCATCCTCCTCCTTTGTTTACCCTTCACCTCCCTTCCCAGCCTCCCCCCTCCCCCCCACCCAATCATACCCCCCTCCCCCCCCACACCAACATTGTAAAGCTGGTTTTGACATGACATTTTGTACTTCTCATTGTTGCAACAGGTCCACCTGAATCCTTAAACGACTTGTTTGTCCCCATCTCCTCCACATGTTATACTGACATCAAATGTAGTGAAAGCGGGGGTTACACTGTCGGGGAGGGACATACAAAGTAACAAAGAAATAGTCTTATAAATGCGTTAGAAACACATGTCTGAAAGAAACGAAAACATTAAAATACATATTTAAGGGTTCATTTTCCTAACATCACATTATCTGACCTTTTCCACTTGACTCATACCTATACTAGATATTGCAAATAAGGGAAACCATGGGACCTATGTTTCTTTGGGCCTGGCTTACTTCACTTAATATAATTTTATCAAAAAATTAAAACACCCAACAACAAATCCTCAAAGAAACAACTGCCCAATAAATAATATGGGCAAAAGACTTAAAGAGAAGCTTCTCTGAAGAAGAAAGAAGGATGGCCAATAGACACATGAAGAAATGTCCAACATCCCTAGCCATAAAAGAAATGCAAATCAAAACAACATTGAGATATTACCTCACTCCAGTTAGAACAGCAAAAATCAAGAAATCTAACAACAACAGATGATGGAGCGGATGTGGACAGAAAGGAACCTTACTTAATTATGGTGGGAATGTAAACTTGTTCAATCACTTTGGAAAGTTGTATGGAGGTTCCTCAAAAGACTTCACATAGATCTCCCCTATGATCCAGCAATCCCACTTTTGGGCATTTACCCAAATGTTTATAAGCAAGACCACACTAAAGCTACCAGCACAACTATGTTTATTGCAGCATTATTTACCATAGCTAAGATATGGAACCAACCCAGATGCCCCTCAGTAGATGAATGGATCAAGAAAATGTGGTATATATACACAATGGAATTCTATGCCTCCATCAGAAAGAATGACATTTCCCCATTTGTTAGGAAATGGAAAGGTTTGGAAAAAATTATAGTAAGTGAAGTAGTTAACCAATTTCACCAGCATCATTTACTGAAGAGGCTGTCTTTCTTCCATTCTGTTTTTTTTTTTTTTAGCTCCATTATCGAAGATTAGATGGCTACAGGTCTTTAGGTTCATTTGTGGGTTTTCAAGTCTATTCAAGTGGTCCTGGGGTCTGTTCTTGTGCCAGTACCAAGCTATTTTGATTACTATGGCTTTGTAGTAGAGTTTGAAATTTGGTATTGATATTCCTGCAGCACTGTTCTTTCTGTTAAAGATTGTTTTTGTTATTCAGGGTCTTTTATTGTTCTATATGAATTTTTGGATTGCCTCTTCTATTTCCTTGAAGAATAAGATTGGAATATTGATGGGTATCACATTGAATTTGTAGATAGCCTTGGGAAGTATGGCCATTTTCACAATGCTGATTTTTCCAATCCAGGAGCATGGGAGTTTTTGCCAAATTCTAAGTTCTGTTTTGATTTCGTTTTTCAGGTTTTCAAAGTTTTCATCATAGATGTCCTTCACTTGTTTGGTTAATTCCTAGGTATTTTATTTTTTGTGGGGCTATTACAAATGGAGTTGCTTTCCTGATTTCAGTCACACTTTTCTCATTGTTGGCATATAGAAAAGCCATTGATTTTTGAAGGCTAATTTTATACCCTGCTACTTTGACAAAATTGTGAATCATCTTGAAGAATTTGGGAGCAGAGTCCATGGGATTCTTTGAATGCAAGATCATGTCATCTGCAAAAAGGGAGAGTTTTACTTCTTCTTTTCCTATTTGGAACCCCTTGATGTTTGCATCTTGTATTATTGCTGTAGTTAGGCATTTTAATACTAGATTGAAGAACAATGGAGTGAGTGGGCATCCTTGTCTCGTTCCTGAGTTTCGAGGACATGGAGTTAATTTTTCAACATTGAGCATAATACTGGCTTGAGGTTTTAATATACAGCTTTTATTGTACTGAGGAAGGTTCCATGGATTCCTAGTCTTTGCAGAAACTTCATCATAAAGTGGTGTTTGATCTTGTGAAATGTTTTCTCTGCATCTATTGAGATAACCATGTGGTTCTTATTCTTGCTCTTGTTGATGTGAATTATGTTATCTTGTTTGCGTATATTGAACCAGCTTTGCATTCCTGAAATGAATCCTGTTTGATTGTGACCTATGATTTTTTGGATAAATTTTTGAAGTCGATTGGCCAAAATGTTGTTGAAAAGTTTTGCATCAATGTTCATCAAAGAAATGGGTCTATAGTTCTCTTTCTTTGATGAGTCCCTGCCTGGTTTTGGGATGAGGGTTACTATAGATTCATAGGATGAATTTGGTAGTAAACTTTCTCTTTCAATTCCATTAAAAATTTGAAGGAGCATTGGTGTGAGTTCTGCTTTGAAGGCCTTGTAGAACTCTGCTGTAAAACCATCTGGTCCTGGGCTTTTCTTAGATGGGTGGTCTCTTTTTGCTTTTTCTATTTCAATGCTTGATATGGGGTTGTTAAGATGGTTTAACTTATCCTGATTTAGTTTTGGCCTGTTGATATTTGCTAGGAAAAGTTCCATTTCTGTCAAGTTCTCAAACATATTAGCATAAAGGTTTGAAAATCATTCCCTTATAATTTTCTGAATCTTGTTTGTTTCTGTGGTGACATTTCCATTCTCATCTCTGAGTTTGTTTATTTGGGTGTGTTCTCTTATTTTTCTGATAAGATTTGCTGGGGGTCTGTCTATTTTGTTGATTTTTTTCAAAGAACCAACTCGTTGATTTGTTGATTCTTTCTATTTTTTTATTCTAATTCATTTAATTCTGATTTAATTTTAATTATTTCTTTCCATCTACTGGTTTGGGGTTTATCTTGCTCTTTTTCAAGGAGGCTCAGCTGTCTCATTAAATTGTTAGTTTCAGATCTATCGAATTTGTTGATGTAAGAGCTCAAAGATATAAACTTGCCTCTGAGTACCGCCTTTGCTGTGTCCCAGAGGAGCTAGTAGTTTGTGTGCTCATTTTTGTTGAATACCATGAACACATGAATTTCGTTTCTAATCGCTTCCATGACCTACTTGTGGTTCAACAGTGTGTTGTTCAGCCTCCATATGTTACAGGACTTTCTTTTGTTGCATTTGGTGTTGAGTTCTAATTTTTTTCCTTTGTCATCTGAGAGAATGCAAGATTTTACTTCAGTGTTTCTGAATTTGGAAATATTTGCTTTGTGACCTAAAATGTAGTCTATTTTGGAAAATGTTCCATGTGCTGCTGAGAAGAACATATATTCTGATGCTGCTGGGTGAAATATTTGGTAGGTGTCTTTTAAATCTAGTTGATCCTTGCAGTTTTTTATATCTGCGGTTTCTCTGTTGATTTTTTGCCAAGTTGATCTATCTAGTGGGGATAGTGGTGTATTAAAGCCCCTGACAATTAATGCATTTGGATATATATGAGAGTTGAAAGAAAGTAGTGTTTCTTGTATAAATTTGGATGCTCCATTGTTTGGCGAATAGAGAGTTAGAATTGTAATCTCTCCTGAAGTAGAGATCCCTTAATTAGTATTAAGAGACCTTCTTTATCTCCTCTAACTAATTTTAATTTGAAGTCTATTTTATCTGATATTAGTATTGCAACTTCTGCCTGTTTATTGGACCCGTTTGCTTGATAGATTTTGTTCCAGCCTTTCACATTCAAAATGTGTAGTTTTTCATGGAGAAGGTGGGATTCCTGAAGGCAATAGGTAGAAGTATCTTCCTTTTTAATCCAACTAGACAGTATATGTCGCTTAATTGGAGCGTTAAGTCCATTAATGTTAAGAGATAGGACTTAGAGGTATTTGAGTTCTTGCCCTTTTATTCACCTTCTTTGCGGCTGCCACAACAGGGTTCTTCCTATGGTTCTTGGATTCTCAGTTTGGGTGTGGTTTCTTGGTGTTTATTGTGGTCTTGTGGGTTTTCTATGTGTAGGACATCTTTAGGTATCTTTGTAGAGCTGGTTTGGTGGAGATATATTGTTTCAATTTTTCTTTGCTACGGAAGATTTTTATTTGACCTTCAGTTATGAAGGAGAGTTTAGCTGGATACAGTATTCTTGGTTGAAAGTTGCTTGTCTTTAGGGCATGGCATACATCATTCCAGGCTTTTCTTGCTTTAATTGTCTCTGCTGAGAAATGTGAGGTGATTCTAATTAGTTTCCCTTTATAGGTTATTGATCTTTTCTCCTTGACAGCTTTAAGGATTTTTTTCTTGGTCTGAATTGATCCTGTGCGGATAATAATTTGACAGTAGGATGTCCTGTTCTGGTCTGGTCTATTTGGAGTTCTAAAAGCTTCTTGTATTTGAATAGCCCTATTTTTTTGCATGTTTGAAGTTCTTTGCTAGGATCCTGTTAAACAAATTTCCTAGACCATTAACTTCTGACTCTAGGTGTTCCTTTACACCCATTATCCTCAGATTAGGCTTTCTGATGGTGTTTTCCAAATAGAATTGAATAGATAAATCATATTTCTTGGATTTGTCTTGGATGGTTTTATTTTCTTTCTCTATAGTATCTAGGCTGTATTGAATCCTTGAGATTCAATCTTCTACATGGTCTAACCTACTGTCAAAACTTTCTACTTCGTTTTTTATTTCTTCTCCTTCTAATTGGTCGACTTTGATGACTTCAAATTCTTTGTTGGACCTTTGTTCTAGATCTTGTAAGAAGTTCTTTATTTCCTTAATTTGGTGTTCATTGTTTATTCTCAAATCACTTAGTTGATTTGTTATGGTTTCCTAGGACTCCCATTCCTTCTGTTGTTCTCCACTGAGCATTCCCTTTACAGTCTCCCTGATTTCTTTCAGCTCTCTGTTCCTGTATTCCATTAATGCCTCCATTGATTTTGTCCTTTCTCATCCCGATCTCTCAGTTCCTGTATTTCTCTTTGATTAAGATCCCCATGTTTACACATTTCCTGTATTTCTCTTTGAGTGTTCTCAGCCTGTTCACGCCATTCCTGACTTTCTCTTTGTCTGTTCTCAGCCAGCTCACATAATTGCTGTCTATCTGTTTGACTGATCTCAACCTACTCACACAATTCCTGTCTATCTCTTTCTCTGATCTCATCCTGCTCACACAATTCCTTTATTTCTCTTTGAGTGTTCTCAATCTGCTCACGAAATTCCTGTATCAATCTTTGAGTAGCTTCCTCAAGCTCACGAGTCTCCTGTATTGATCTTTGGTTTGCCTCCTCTCTCTCCCTATCATGCTCACACTGAGAGTTTTGCAGGTTTTAACTCTTTCCATTTACCCTGTTTTTCTGTAGTGTTTGCCGAGCTTTTTGGGAACTCTCCTCTGGATTATTCTTTATCTCTTCTCTCCCCTGATTGTCATGAATGGGAGTTGAGAACCCCAGGCTTGCCATTTTTCTTGTGTTTTTCAGGCTTATTCTGCCCATTTGGGATGAGAATAACATGTTTTGTGCTAGAACACTATTTTAAGTTAAGCATCAACCAAAGTCCGTAGTTGCACAGTCAGAAGTCTGCAGATACAATCTGGTTCAAGAGATACAATCTATTGAACATCAAACAACTATGTCTTAATGGCCTAAGAACAGCAAAGGAGAATTTGGCAACCAGAAATTATTAGGTTTAGGTAAAATTTGGGGAACAATAGGATTGGAGGGATGTGGGAAGGTGAGGAAGAGCGGATTTAACCATGTCCTCATCTCAAAGAGGGAAATTGATTGGACAGAATGATAGCAGTGAGAGAAAAAAGAGTAAGAAAAAAGAAGAAAAAGGAAAAAAATCACAAGAAAAAATGGAAAAACAAAAATTTAATATTAAAAATTGAAACCCTTAAAAACTCAAGTTTGAAGAAGCAGTATTCAGAGAAGAATGGGGATGGGATTAGAGGAGGTGAGGCATAGAAAGGAAACATGAAAAACTAGAAAAATAAAAATGTTTTAAAATGTTATATGGGTATAAAGAAGTAATACTGCTATTAAAGAATTTAAGTCTAAGAGGTTTTGAATTGAGTAATAAATTTCTGGATTAAGTGTGTACACAATAAAGTATAAGATCTAATAATCGACGACGGGTATATTTGAGGTTGAGCAGAACAGCAATTAAGTCATGCAGAAAAGAATGAAAGAGAAGAAGTGAAAAGAATGAGAAAAGATAGAAAGAAAGAAAGAAAGAAAGGAAGAAAGAAAAGGATCAAAAGTTCAATAGAGATTAAAAAATAAGCACACACATATATTCACCTAAAATAAAAATTATATGAGGAAGAAAACAATAAACAATAAAAACAAAAATTTTAAAAAACCAAAAAATAAAAATAATAAAAATAAGGTACAAAAACAAAAAGAAAGTACTTTGATTTTTTTTTGTGGGCTGGGAGATGGGAAGATCCTGTATTTCCCTTGTGTCAGTAACCAGCCTCTTGGTGGAGTCCCTGGTCTGCTTGTGGTGTTTGGTTTTCCTGCGGTTTGATTGGTTACTTAAGGCAGTTTGTTTGGGCAAGCAGAAAATGCTCTGCTTTACCGAGGATTTTGTGATCCTCCTCTCAGGCTAGTTCAGTGGGAGAGGGATCTGTTTTGAGTATTGCAAAAGAGGGAGATGTCTGTTTTCTCTTGTTTGGCGATGCTTTGATGAGGCTAGGTTCTGGGTTGAGTTGAGGCCTTTCAGCAAACAGTAGCTTTTCCCTGAGGGGCTAGCTTCTGAGACACTCACAGAGCACAGCCTGGAGCCTTTCTCAGAGTTTATGTTTACTGAATTTCAATTGACTAGGCTGCTGTAGGGAGGGGCAGCCTCTGGCTCTGTTTACCCAATGAAGAAAGCCACTCCCAGGTGGCAGATTTCCTCTGCCTGGGGTGGGTGACTTTTTTCTGGTGGAGTTGAGCCTGGCAGGTCTGGGCAGGTTCCTGTGACCTGCCAAATAGCTGTCTTGTTATCTCCCAAGGCCTGAATTGGAACTGGCAGTTCAGCAGAGCCTTTGTCAGTATCAAAGATGTAGCTCTCCAGTAGTGGGGTGGGGGATGAATGCCTTCCCTCCTCTGATCCATGAGAAGGATTGAGGATGTCAGGCTTCTACTCATGATGCCAGAGTCTTGGTTCCTGGGTTATCTCTGATCTGCTATCTGCAGTGTGCAGATATCTGCTCCTTGTCAGTTCTTGCTGGTGTTGTGTAGAATCAGCTTGCCCGCTGCATCTGGTGCGTTTGTCCCAGACCCTCTCTGTTGCAGGTGTGACAGCTGCTGCCGATGCCACAGCTCCTGGCAAGTGCTCAGATCTGTCTCTTGGCCTTGATTTTCCCTCTCTGGCCAAACTCTCTGTACTGTGATGGCACACTTGGTGTAATTCTCTGGCCTAGTACTGTTCACTGGAACACTAAAACTGCTTTTTATGCTAAAGTTTGTTTAGCCTCCAGCTTCTCCCCCGCCATTTCCTCACCTTATCTTGAGGCTTATTTTATATTCCTGACATTTTTTCTACAGTTGTAGTTAATTTTCCATAATGGGCTAATGTATTGTATTATATTGGATATACAAAAGTAAACTGAATGCTTATTCCATTAATCCTTTGCCACTTGTCTAATACCAATATAAATTATCCATGTGTTTGAAGTAATGAAAATATCAACAGATATAAACAAGATTAATCAGTCTGTAGTAGACAAGTATTTTCACCTTTATTTTGAAAGTTGGTCCTTTTTTACACTACAGAATATTCTTGAGAAAATGTGCTCCAGTCTCCATAACTGAATAATATTATGGTTTGATCTATCATAAGAGAAGGAAGGAAGAGGAACCTTCCTTCCAAAAGTTTGATCCCAGGAATGTGATGTGCTTTATGTTGCCTAGTTGGAAATGAACAATTTTCACAGTCAACCTTGGAAAGCCATCTTGATAGACAACTTCTGTAAGTGGTTACAAAGCACTATTGATGGCTTTGCAATGATGCCTGATTGCCTCATTGTGGGACAATTAAAACAGGAATTTAGTAAGCTGTTCTTTGTAGTTTTAGAAAAACCCATTGACTCTAAGCCAGGGGATCACAGGGGCCAAGAGAAACTACTAACTTGAATAGTAATCCTAGACCTCTAAAACAAAACAAAACACACACACAGACACACACACACACACACAAACACACAAAAAGCACTCCAGTAAGCATAGCCAGGCAGGGTTGCTATTACAGCCTACATGAAGTCAGGCAAAAAACTGATGCTGAGAGTCATTTACCAGATAACTAAAATATTTTTTATGAAGCAAACTCAAATGAGACTCCAGAGAGAGGGTCAAAAAGACTGATCAGAGAGACTAAAATTGGTCACACAAAGATTGGAAAGTAGAATTCCTTGTAGAACAAATAAATCATAGAAAGCCTGTGCATGTAAGAAAAAGACAGCAGGCCAAATTCCAGAAATTCACATTTTCTTAGAAGTCAGCTTAATCAATTATCAATTCAAATGTTTGAATTCTTAAATATTTGGCCATATGTGGGAGAAGGCTGAAGAGAATGAAAATGTCATCATTCTCTTAGAAGGTCCAATATCACATAAGGAAGTAATCCAGCACAGATTTGTAATAAAAAGAAAACACAATTATTCCAAATGAGGGTTTTATTTCTTTTTATGTAAAAGTTCTTAAATTAGGTGCTAGCAATTACCATACAAATGATCCAGTCCCCCAGCTGAATTGATATTGACTGCAGTATTCCCACATGAAGGAAAAGAGAAAATTTACAAATATCTAATGAAATGAGTAAAATGTGAAGTGTTCCAATAGTAATATCTGAGATTTAGACACAGGTAAAGAGGGCGATTTTCTTTTCTAAAAATTCCCCATTTTTACCTGGTGCCAGTGGTTCACAGCTGTAATCCTAGCTACTCAAGAAGCTGAGATCTGAGGACTTCAATTCAAAGACAGCCTGGGCAAGAAAGTCCCTGAGACTCTTATTTCCATTTAACCCCCAGAAAACCAGAAGAGGCACTGTTGCTCAAGAGGTAGAACAGTCACCTTGAGTTGAAGAGCTCAGGAACCGTGCCCAAGCCCAGACTTCAAGCACCTCGAACAACAACAACATATCCTCATTTCATGGACTGCCTACATCTTCTCCTAACACTCAACAAAGGAGCCATTTTATCACCCACTACCTTTAAGTCCTAAACTAGCTATTGAAAATAGATTCATTTGTTATCTTATATCAAATGGTTCATATTTGCAGAAACAAATACCAGCAGTGGTAAATTTTTTCCAGTCCTTCAACTCTGGGCCTGGGCCCTGAACATGGATATACTGGTAGCTTTCATGTGAGGCTGTTTGTTATTGATTGGATTACTGCCCATGAGGAAAATTACTGGGGCTTAAGGGAGATATAGGTTTAGTCTTTTCAGGAAACTCCGTACTGCATTCCACAATAGTTGAACCAGTTTAATTTCCCACCAACAGTGTAATAGAGTTCCCAATTGGCCAGCGTTTGCTATTGTTAGTTTTCTTAGTAATGGCCATATTAACTGGGACGAAGTAGAATCTGTCTTGTTTATTTATAGATTTGTATGCACCTTCTAGTTTCAATAAATGAATGAATCCATGAAACCTATATTGCTCTTTGTCTGCATTCCTTTCTCTTTTCTCTTAATATAATTTTCCCAAACAAGAGACACATTTTATTGACAAAAACAAACACATACTCAAACTGAAAGGCTGGAAGGAAAAATTTCAAGCAAATGAACACCATAAACAGGCCACAGTTGAATTACTAACATAAGATAAAATAGAATTCAAAATAAAATTACTAGGAAGAGACATTACATATTGATAAAGGCACATCTCCATTAGGTAGATATATCAAGTCTAAGTATCAATGGCTGGAGCACCCCACTTCATCAAACAAATATTACTTAACCAAAAAAACATTTCTCAACACATCATTGAAATGCATGGATAGGTCATCCAGGAAAAACTCAACCAAGCAACTGAAGACCTAAATAACTACATTGAACGCCTAGCCCTAACAGACATCTACAGAATATACATTCAGCATCAGTATACACATTCTTCTCAGCAGCTCGAGAAAGAGTCTCCAAAATAGAACATATCCTATATCACATAGAAATTCTATCCAAATTGAAAGAAAAATTATTTGAATATCCATATCTTGTCAGACCACAACAGAATAAACTTAGAATTAAAAAAGCTAAAGCAAAAAAAAGTTCCCAAACCCATGAAGACTGAACAACACATCTCTGAATGACCAGTGAGGCACTGAATACATTAGAATGAAAATCTGAAAGTTTCTGAAATTTAACAAATTGATCACACAAAATAACAACTCCTCTGGGAAACAGTAAATGCAGTACTTAGAGGAAAATTTATAACTTTAAGTGCCTACATCAAGCAATTGGGGAAATCTGAAGTCTTTTTTTTATTATATACCTGAAAATTCTTGGAAACAGGAAAAAGGCCAAACCCAAAGCACAAGACAGAAACAAATAAAAAAATTAAATCAGAAATATCTAAATAAAGACAAACTAAAACATAAAAAATTCAACAAAACAGAATTGGTTGTTTCAATAAATTAACAGACTTGGCAGACCCTTACCAAATCTAAGAAGAGAACTTACATAGATAGAAAGATAAATAGAAAGCACACAGATTGTGAGAAGTTCGTTACTTGCTCTGCAACAGGCAATGGCCTTACATCTCAAATATATTTAGAGCCCTAGCAGTTAACTCCCCCAAAAAACAAATCTTCAAAGAAACAACCCTCTTAATAAGTGGGCTAAAGATTTAAAGAGAGACCTCTCTGAAGAAGAAATATCAATGGCCAAATGAAACATGAAGGAATATGCAACATTTCTGGCCATAGAAATACAAATAAAAGCAACATTGAGATTCCACCTCCCCCCAGTTTGATAACCATTATGAAGAAAACTAATAATAACAGAGGCTGGTCTGGTGGGAATGTAGCCAAACAGGAATGTTACTACACAATTTGTTGAAAAGTAAACTTGTTCAAATACTCCATAAAGAAGTATACAGGATCCTCAGAATATCTCCCCTTTAACCCAGCAATCCCACATCTGGACAATTACCCAAATGACCACAGACAAGGCCACACTAAAGTTACCATCACAACTATGTCAATTGTAGCAGTATTTATCATACCTAAGATAGGGAACCAATACAGATGCCCCTCAGTAGATGAATCGATCGAGAAAATTTCATATATATTCACAACAAAATTCTATGCTTCCGTCAGAAAGAATGACATTGCCCCATTTGTAAGGAAATGGAAAGACTTGGAAAACATAATACATCTAACAAGCCACACCCAAAGAATCATAGGCTACATGTTTTCACTCATTAAAAAAAACTAGAATATGTCTAGGATATTCTTATAAAAGATCACAACAGCTCAATAGTTACATGCATGTCATCATAGAAAATGATGCTTATTGAAATGAGCTCCAAGAAATGGATACAAGATGATTGTATAGTGAACTGCTTTTAGTTATTTCTATTTACTTTTTCCCCTTTGGATTATTCCCTGTAGTCACTGTTTTTGATTTCTGTACCCTTTGTCTTATACATAAGTTTATCTGATTTGGGGAAGGGAAGGGAAATCACAGAAATGGTCGGACAAAGATTAACCAAAGCAAAAGTGATATACACTAATCACTATGTTAGAAATGAACTTTACAACTTTGGGGAAATGGGATATCAGTGTTGGGGGAAGCAGGAAAAAATGAGGAAGTGATAACACTGTAAAGAAAAAACTACTTTTACTTTTGTAACTGTAACCCACCCTTTGGAATATCACTTTCATAATAAAAATAAACAAAAAATAAAATAAGAGAGCTGACAGGAAGCTCAGCCTGACTTTTCTGCCATGCTCCCTAGGATAATGGGTGCTATTCAGTCCACTTCTTGTGGTGGGAAGTCCACTTTTTGTCAGCCATGGGGCTTGAACTCTGGGCCTGGGCACTGTTCCCGATCTCCTCAGCTCAAGGCTAGCACTCTGCCATTTGAGTCACAGCACCACTTCTGGTTTTCTGGTGATTCTTTGGAGATAAGTGTCTCACAGATGTTCCTGCCCAGGTTGCCTATAAAACATAGTCCTCATATCTCAACCTCCTGTGTATTTAGAATTATAGGCCTGAGCCACCAGCACCTGGCTTAAGTGAAATTATGACTTTCTCTCTCTCTCTCTCTCTCTCTCTCTCTCTCTCTCTCTCTCTCTCTCTCTCTCTCTCTCTCTCTCTCTCTCTCTCTCTCTCTCTCTCTCTCTCTCTAACTTATTTAATGGATGCTAGAGGAGGTGGCCCAGCATCCCCATGTGGCTGGAACCAATGTGGCTCTCTCATTCTGGAGGTGGGCTGTGGGTCAGGAGTTGTCTTGCTCAGTCTGTTGTTCCAGCTCCATGAGGTAAGCCCCTCTGTGCTCTGGCTAGACCATGACGGTTATTCATTGTCCATCTAGGCTTACTGGACTCAGTACTGTGTTCAATGTCCTTTTCTAGCAAAAATTTCTGGCTAAAATTATGATACATATTTACAGAATGAAAAAGTAATGCCATCTTAAGAAAGCCATTTAGGGCTCTGGGAATGTGGCTTCACAGTACGTTGATTGATTAGCATGCATGAAAACTTTGGTTCAATTCTTCAGTACCACATAAACAGAAAAAGAACCACTGGAAATAGTGCTGTGTCTCAAGTGGTAGAGGGTTAGCCTAGAACAACAACAACAAAAATAGCTGAGGAATAATTCCCTATCCCTGAGTTGAAGCCCCAGGACTGGCAAAACAACAAGAACAACAAAAAATATTTAGTTAGTAAATGGAAAATAAACAACTCATACTTGGAATATGTAATTGCTCCTTCCGTACTGATACCTGACAATAGTCCCTAATTCATGTACTTTACCTATATTAGTATACAATATTGAAAAAAAACCAAAAACATTTGTTCATTAAGTCATGGCAATTAATGCCAGGAATGTGCTTAGATGTCAGGTGAAGATTAATTCTGGAAATTCAAAGTTTCCAGGCTTTTGAGTGGTCACTGCTAATCACAATCAGAAGGATAGTATAAGTGAGATTTGGAAATCTTTTTGATAAGATATGGCACCAAAAAGGGAGAGGCTAATTATAGTTTTTACAGAAGAGAAGGAATAACTCCAGATGGAAGGAATAAATGGTAATAACTAAGTTATACCACAAAATGTTCTAGGGAACCATTTTTTGTTATTAAAGAACTAGTCATCCACTAGGCTTATTCCTCATTGCCTTTAGCATTCTAGTAATTAGGCTAATTCTTTATCTCTGTGTGATAAATTGTATATCCTTCTATGCTGTACTTTCATACCTGAACTCCTTTGCTTTCTAAAAATCTCAGTCTTTTATATTTCTCTATGAACAATTTCTGATTCTAAGTCGACAAATGCAGACAGAAGAAGATGCTAATATAAGAGTCCCATAATACATGAATCATTAATGTAACAACATGGAAAATGGGGATAAATTTATTGCTACCTCGATTTTCCTAAAAAGTTGCAATGTCATCATTTGATACAAATTTCCATTCTTTGTCTACATAGTGTCAATAAGTGCACATAAATGCAAATATAAGACGGATGTTGGTGGCTCACACCTGTAATCCTAGCTACTCAGAAAGATGAGACCACAGAATTGTGGTTCAAAACCAGCTTGGTCAGGAAAGTCCATGAGACTCTTATCTTTAATTAACCACATGAAACCCAGAAGTGGTACTGTACCAAAAGTGCCAGGGTGCTCAACTTGAGCTGAAGAATTGAGGGACAGGGTCCAGTATCAGAGTTAAAGCCCCATGACCAACAAAAAAGTGCAAATATGACTTTACGTTTCCCCAAAAGGAACAACAATGTCAATAGTAATCTTCCCAAGTAGAAAAAAAAATATTCCAAAATCATTCAGTGCACCTACTTTTGTTGAGCTATTTAAGGTATGGTTTCTTTGTTGGACATATTCTCTTCTTTTAAAAATTGTCAAATATTAGATTTATATAAACTTCATCTAATATTTCGTGATTCAAAAGAGAATTCCAGGGGGAAACAAAGGAGGGAGCTACAATGCTTGATAAGAAATGTACTCATTATCTTGCCCATCTAATTGTAACCTCTCTGTACAGTATTTTCACAATAAAAAATAAATAAAAATTAAAAAAGAGAAGTCCATACAGTTGAAGTCACTTGGATTTATTACTATCTCATTTAAAAGCCAACCTAGGAAGGGGAGTCTGTCTAACTCTTATCAGTAATTAAACACTAAAAAAAGCCAGAAGTGGAGTTTAGGCTCAAGCAATAGAGTACTAGATTTGGGGGCAGGTGGGCAGGAAAGACAACTGTACAGGGACCGGGGCCACCCTCTGGGTTCAAGCCCCAAAACCAGCACAAACTAAATAAACAAACAAGCAAATGAAAAAAAACCACCTGTTTCTTTGTGACCATCCTTAAAGCATTGGTTTGAGAAGAGGCTCCTTTTGCTGATCATACTCACTGGATCCTGCTTTTTGGAAACCTTATTGCTATGGAGAACTCAGGACCAGACTAAACAATTGGGTAACTGACTCATGCAACAGGAGAATCATCTCAGGAGTGAAATATCCGTGCATAAGTCTCTTTAAAACCCCCATATATTTGTTTCTTTGCAGGAGAACTTTTAAGACAAAGTTATTTCCTTTTATTCTATGCTGGCCTTCAAATGGCATATTGTTAACTTTTGTTATACTCTCAACTAGAAGTTTACAGACATGTTTTATATAAGTAAAGGAAAACTTGAAAATGTCAGGGACAGAGTTTCCTTCAAGCCTTGTATTATTTTCTTGTATCGTAAAAAGGACAGCACAAATTACCTTGAACTTTGTCATTTTTCTATGTTCAATTCCTCTCTTGCAATAACAATTCCTTCCACTTACTTCCAGTAACAATCCATGTGCTGCTCTGTGTAAAATGAATGTTTTCTGGCTTCACTGAAATAGCACAAGTATGTCTTTGGACATGAGGTAACATGTGTTTCAGAGATAACTTCATAGCGAGAAGATATGGAATTTGCATGGCTTATAAAACCTCATTCATGTACATATGGCCATATAAGATGATGTTAAGTGAAATGGAACCCAAGATAGGGACACAACTTGCTTTTTCTTTCTTGCTATTTTTTTTAATGTATCTAACATGTAGTATGCGATTTTTTTGTTTCTCTTCTATTTTCTTCTTCCATGGTGTATAACCCCTGTTTTCACTATATTTATTTTCAGTGACCTGCATCTTGCATATACATTTTTCTAATGCGGGGAGGGGAAGGGAAATAACAAAATTCTTAAACAATTATACAGTATGACCTATTTTAACAATGATTTGTATAAGGCACTATGTAGAAAATTAGCTTTACAACTTGAGGAGGGGAGAAGGGAGTTGGGTTGGTGGGGAGGAAAAGGAGTGAAGGAGAAATACAAAAGAGGAGGTAACAACGCTTGATAGATAATGTACTCATTAACTTTCGTATTTAACTCTAACCCCTCTTTAAACCATTTTTACAATAAAAAACATGAAAAATACATCCTGGACTACTTTAAGTTCAAAACTTCCTAAGTGCTCTGTAATTAAGACCAATTTTATGTGGGAAGAATGTTCTCAGAAACATTTTTTGTGAGTGTGTGTGTTGTGCATTATTTCCCAAGTGTACATAAGTTAGAAGTAGGAGAAACAATAGGAATAATAAGAGAAAACGAAGTTTTGTGCTTAAGTATAATGGTTCAATACACTATAGAAGACTCTTCAATAAGACAACTTTGAAACAAAAAATCCAAGGCCAGTATGTAGATCTATGGGGGTGATATAGGGAAAGCTTTACTACTAAGTGGAATATGAAGGAAGAGGCCTATCTTCTTGTCTACTAGATCTAAATCATGGTAGCTAATCATGCAAATTTGTAAAAAGTAGAACAGAAGATTAATTCTGGTTCCAAAACAAGTCAGATATAAGAGCATAGACAACTGGAAAAAAAGGTCATGTTGAGAGAGCAGGAAATATAGCAGCAATGAACTGATGGATAAGATCACATTTCTTTTTCTTTTTTGGTTTTTTGATTGTTGTGGGTCTTGAACTCTGGGCCTAGGCAATGTCCTTCCCCTCTTCAGCTCAAGGCTAGAGCTCTACAATTTGATCTACAGTTCCAATTCATTTTCTGGTGGTTAATTGGAGATAAGTGCCTCAGAAAACTTTCTTACTGGTGCTTGATCTGAACTGCAATCCTCAGATCTCAACCTCCTGAGTAACTAGGTTTATAGGTTTGAGCCACCAGTACCAGGCTTAAGATCACATTTCTAGCAGTGTACACTCAGGATTTGTAATGGGTATGTTCATCTATCTTTGTATGAATTCTTGAGTTAAAAATCTAGGCTATAGGTTAGACTTTACATCCACAAAAATGTTTGTAGCTTAAAACCATACTCCTGGAAAAAATAAAAACTAAGAATGTAAAAGAGTCTGAAAAGTTCATTTTGCATCCAGCCTCGGCAGAACAGTCTTTGCAACACTACCTATAATTAACCAGCCAAAAGCTGCATTGGACGAATGGCTCAAGTGATGGGATATTAGTTATAAGCAAGAGTGCTCAATAATAGCCTGAGGTTTTTGCATACATACATACAAACATTTACATACACACAGAAGATCTTATATGTGTAAACACACATATGAAACAACTCTCACAATGTGTAGAAAAGTTAGAAAATAATAGAAAATATGTCTTGAGTAAGACTAGAATCAAGTGATAATTTTTAATATTAGAAAGTCGTCAAGTGAACTTTCCCCCCAAAAGATTGAGACTATTACATAGGTACTGACCAGAGATAGTAAAAGAGCCAAGTAATAATTATTAAAGGGATTGGGTCCATGGAAGAATGAATCAGAGACCCCTGCAGGTGCATCTGAAAATGTTCATATCCTGTGTCAAATGTTAGAACATCTTTGAAAATTGCACAGAAATAGTTTGAGCAGTCAGTCATGGATAAGATCATCCGAGAAATTCAGAATTACTAGCATGTTTGTCGGTTAAATAAACCAAGAACCTATGGCAGGGCAATGTGATACAAGTCTGGAATTCTAGCACTCAGACTAATACAGGAGATTAGAGAGTGGATTAAATAGTAATAAGTTCCCTGGACTAGGTAGTATAATTTTGCCTCCATAAAACAAACCAAAGAACAAGAAAGGAATACACAGTTGGAAGTTTGGGCTAATTTTGTCATTATGTTTTGAGAAGTCAAGTTTCCTATTGAAATGCAACTCATATATCATCCTCAGTCATGTTTTAAATGCTCTCTTCATTACAGAATACTTCTAGATACAAAATACGTCAGTATTCCGAACCAAAAATTTGGAAAATTTAGCATCATTCTGTTGGATTCCAAAGAAATAATGAAGGATTACAAAAGCTTAAGCCTGGAGAAACAGCAAAGTTATCTAGTGTAGGACTTTGTAGACCTTACTAAATTCGAATTTAGATTTAAAATAAATATCTTTTGCTTGTAATTTCATATTCTATAGGATACTACAAAATACTTTTTAAGTAGAAGTTTTAATTTACAAATTCACAAATGATTCAACAAATCATTTGTCTAGACTATTCTTTCAAGAGAGTTGTAATTAGGACTTAGTTAATAGTTATTTCCAGCAGTTCATGTATAACATGATAATGTGAATAATCTAGAAAGAGTTGAGAATAAATAGAAGCTATTTATTTATAAATTTAGAAAAAGAGCCATGTTTTGTGACTTTTGTGTAACATGGTATGAAGAGAGTTATTGTTTGAAATCTTTTTTCTTCTACCTGTACATAACATAGGAAGAAATTTCCTTATTTATATACCTATGTATACAATGAGAAAAATGCTAGGTTTGGGGTATGGTTTCATTTTGTTTTTGTTGTTTTGTTTATCCTAGGGTTTGACGTCTGGGCCTGGGCACTGTCCCTGAGCCTGTTTTTTGCTCAAAGAGACTACCAGTTGAACCTCAGTGCTACTTGTGTCTGGCTCTTCCTGAGCAGTTTATTGGAGATAAGAATCTAAGGAACCTTCCTGCCTGGGTGGGATTTGAACCATAATATACAGATCTTTGTGTCATGAATATCTATGGTAGAAGAAAAGACAAGTATAAATAATATTTTCAAGTTTTCTGATCTGAAAGATACCACTTGAGGGAAAACGATGCAGCAAAGTTTAGTGTCGTGTTCTTTCAACAATAGAAAGGTCATAATATTAGCAGAAGTGTAGAATTTTTTCACAATAGTGATAATCTAGTCATGCTGTCAATTTAGGGAATTTTAAGGTGTGGCTTACAAAGTGTAAACTGTTGGGCTAGAATGACTTTACTGCATAAAATGTTGGGATTGATTGTCATTGAAATAATAGCTTACTATGATGAAAAAATGTTTACTCTAGAGGAATTAATTATTATAGATACTTCATAGTTTTATCTTCTACCAGAATGTGGCTAGTTTCTCTGTTGACCTTTAAATATGTAATGCCCCATTGGAAACTGTATCTATTGAAGAATTAAATAAAATGCATACAGGCACTATTTTAAATGTCTCTGGTATGGCATGCTCAGAATTTGAAAATGAGTAGTTAGTAGAACACATATATTCTGTCCTCTTAACAAATATTCAGTTTCAAAAATTAGGAGTTTCCAGAGAAATGAACTGTTTTCTATTTAGTATGAGACAATACTAAAATAATGTTTTTTTTAATAATGGCAATATATTCTGAAATTTTTGTATAGTTTGATAGGATTCAAGTTGATGACCCTCTGAAAAAGAAAGGGGCAATTAATTCAAATGAGAAGCCAAATATTGTTCATTTTTAAAAAATGAAATACATATAGAATATAATTTACTCTAGAAATACAGTGAAATTATATTTTATGTAGCTTATTTTTAAATTTAATTTTATTGTCAAGGTGATATATGGAAGGGGTTGAAGTAATTGTAAGGTAGTGAATATCTAACAAGTCGAACTTTTTATGCCCTCCCTCATTTTTCTCACACTTTTACTTCAACCAAATACCCCTCACAAGTTGTAATGTGAATATCCTACATGTTGTCTTGTGAGTTTTGCTATTGCATTGGTTTGTCCTTTGTCCTTTGCCTCACCATTTTGTTGTTCCTCTTCCCTTGCCAAATTAAAATCCATGTGTATATAATACACAGGATACTGAAATCAAATACAGCAGGGAATAAACCGTAGGGGAAAACACAAAAGAAAAAAGAAATCACATAGTACAGTAAAAACAACAACCACAAACAAACTCCATGTCTAGGAGTTCATTTTGCTCAGCATCCTCTTATATGTATATTTATACATAGCTATTGAGCCATCCTGCTCATCCGCTAGGACTATCTTAGACATTACCTAATTATTACACATGAGGAAAATCACGAAATCTGTTTCTTTGTGTCTTGCTTATTTTTCTTAGTAGGATTTTTCCAAGTCTTTCCATTTTCTTATGAATTGGAAGCTTAGAATTCCACTGTGTGTGTGTTTAATGGATTTGTTCATCTTCTGAGTGGCACATTGGTTTAAATCATGATTGCATGTAAGTATCATTAGGGTCATACAAAAATGACAGATGCCACCTTCCCAGATATACTAAAATCACGATTTCTAAGTAAGATAGTTTTTTATGGTGGTACAAGTGTTGAGATACCTGGATAACTCTAATGTATTTCTTGCAGAGATAGGCAGGAAGACATCATATAGGATAAAAATGGTAGTGACAAAATATTCCCTTGAAAAAGATATAGGAGGCTTCCAGAAATATGAAGAAATTCAGATAATTTTGAAGAATTTAGAAATGCAAGCTCAAGTAAGTCTCTTTAAATAAAAATATGTTAGTGGAAGGGCAAAAGAAGAGGAAGAGAAGAAATAACTGACAACAGATCATTGTTCTAAGTTAGAGTATAAAAAGACATAATCTATAGCTTCCCAGTTAAAAAGAGACCAATATAATGTGTCCCACTTAATTTAGGTACATGCAAAATATTGGCTTTTTCCTACTTTAAAGCTCCAAAAAAAAATGAAGACTTATAAGAAAAGTTATGTGATTGCCATTACTTCAATCAGAACACTAACTGTGATGAGCCTTCTTTTTCGTACTTTGCACTTGGAAAATAGTCCCTAAGTTGATGATGTTGTGATGTGATTAAAGTCAGAGTTAGGAGCTTCTTCTGATAGTTATCCCAAAGTAGTTTAAAGCAGTTATCCACCCAAGATATCCAACTGCATTGTCTGAAGCTGTATTTTGAATACACCCTCAAACGTGAGTACATAATTTGAAATTATACTTCAGCATTTCCTTGACACATTTTACTTTGTGCCTTTGTCTTTTTTGCACATTCCTTTTGAGTTCATAGTTGCTCTATTTCAATTTCATCTTTATAAACTAATAAGAACGTTGTTTAACTATCACTTGTTGTTTGCACACACCCAGTGTCTGTATCAAGGTACTTTGTCTATTTTAAACAATATGGTAGTACTCACTCTCTGAGGAGAAAAGTTCCACAGTATAACCCTATGCCCATCTTAGAGGGTGTAGAATTTAAAGCATTTTGAGACAAACAGTGATATTAGTAGTGAAAGCCTCGGAAGATGGCGGAGGAGAAGCTGGTGGCTAAACAAGCTCTTGCATAGAAAGCAGTTTTAGAGTTCCAGTGAACAGTCCTAAGCCAGAGAATTACAACAAGTGTGCCATCACAGGACAGAAAGTTAGGCCAGAGAAGGAAAATCCAGGCAAGGAGAGAAATTTGAGCTCTTGCCACCGCTGCAGTGGCCGAACCCACCATACTTGAATCACAGAGAGTGCGAGACCAAGGAACCACCACTGCAGGCAAGCGGATTCTACTCAACACCAGCAAGAACCAACAAGGAGCAGACATCTTCATCCTGCAGTTCTCAGACCAGAAACAACCCAGGAACCAAGACTTGGCATGAGTAGAAGCCTGACATCCTCACTCCTTCTCAGGGAGCAAAGGAGGGAAGGCCACCCCACTCCCCCCAGTACCAGAGATCTCCATCTTGGATACCGACAAAGCTCGATGGAGCTGCTAGCTCCAACTCAGGCCTTTGAATAAAATTAGAGTCATTTAGCAGGTCACAAGAACTTAAGCTGACCTGCCAGACTCAGCTACACCGAGGGAAAAGACACCCAGCTCGGGCAGCAGCCCCAGGAGTGGCTTTCTTCAACAGGTAATCCGAGCCAGAGGCTGCCCCTCCCTTTAGTAGCCTCGACAATCAATTGAAATTCAGTAAACAGAAACCCTGAGAATGGCTCCAGGCTGGGCTCTGTGAGTTTCTCACAAACTAGCCCCCAGGAAAAGCTACTGTTTGCTGAAAGGCCTCAACACTACCCAGAATCTAGCCTGAACACAGCATCTCCAAATTTGAGGAAAAAGCTATCTCCCTCTTTTGTGATATTCAAAGCAGATCCTACTCCCATTGAACTAGCCTAGGAGGAGGAACGCAAAATTCTGGGTAAAGCAGAGTATTTTTCTCCCTGTTCAAACACACTGACTTAAGAAATCAACCAAGCCACAGGACCACAAGCAGAACAGAGACTCCAACAAAAGGCTGGTTACAGACAAAAGGGAGATACAGGATTTTTTCCATCCCTCCCAAAAAAATGAAAGAATTTTTGGTCTTTTTTTTTTTTTTTTTTTTTTTTTTGCTACATTTCATAATTTTTTTTCTTTTCTAAAACTTTTTTTTTATTTTTACCATTTTTGGAAAAAATTGTTTTGTAGTAACTTTTTTTTCCTCTTATAATTTTTATTTTAGGGATCCATGTGTGTGTGCATTTTTCTTTCTTTTTTTTTCTTTCTTTTTTTTTTTAATTTTTATTTTTGATTTTTGTTTAGCTCTACTGAACTTCTGATCTTTTTTTCTTCCTTTCTTATCCTTTTAACCTTTTCTTCTCTTTCGTTCTTCTTTATGTGACTTAATTGTTGTCCTGCACATCCTCAGATAAAACCGAGGTTGACTATTATACCCTACCCCAATTGTGTGCACACTTAATCCACAAATTTATTACTCAATTCAAAACCTCTAAGACTTAAATTCCTTAATAGCCGTACTACCTCTTTATACCTATATAATATTTTAAGTATTTTTATTTTTAACTTTTTCACATCTCCTTTATATCCCTCCCATAGTCTCATTATATTCATGTTCTTCTCTGAATAGTTTGTTTTTGTTCTGCATAATATTATTATTATTTTCTATTTTTTTCTGGTCTCTTTTCTTTTCCTTTTCTCTTTCTTCTTTTTTTTCTCTCTCTCTACTTCCATCCTATCCAACCTATTTCCTGTTTTGAGATTAGGACTTAGTTAAGATAACTCTCCCTGTGCCTTCCCAGATCACTTTTTCCATATTTTTTTACCCACATCTCTCCCTAACGCTAATAATTTCTGGTTTTCCAAATTCTACTTTGAGTTCGTAGCCCTTAGTTGTTTGATGTTGAATAGATTTATCTGTTGAACTAGATTGTATCTGCAGACTATTGACTGTGCTAATTCAGACTTTGGTTGATGCTTGCCTTAAAATAGCATTCTAGCACAAAACTGGTGTTATTTTCATCCCAAATGGGCAGAGTAAGCCGGAAAAACACAAGCAAAATGGCAAGTCCGGGTATCTCAATTCCCACTCATGATAATCCGGACACAGAACAGATAATGAATAATCCAGAGGAGAGTTACAAAATAGCTCTACAAACACTGCTAGCAAACTTGATAAATGAAAAGATTGAAAACACACAAAGGACTCTGATTGAGCATGATAGGGAGAGAGAGGAGGCAAAGAAAAGATCAATGCAGGAAACGATTGAAAACCTACAAAGGACTCTGTATGAGCATGATAGGGAGAGAGAGGAGGCAATCTAAAGGTTTATACAGGAATATTATGAGCATGAGGAAGCTACTCAAAAACTAATACAGGAATTGCGTGAGCAGCTTGAGAATACTCAAAGAGAAAGGCAGGAATGGCGTGAACAGGCTGAGAACACTCAAAGAGAACTACAGGAATGGCAAGAAAAGGAGCAGGAGGAAGTTAAGCAAAGAGTAATACAGGAATTAAGAGAGCAGGATGAGAATACACAAAGATCACCAAAGGCAGTCATGGGATCCATTAACAAAGAGCTGAAGGAATTCAGGGAAACAACAAAGGGAATGCTGAATGGAAACCAACAGAAGGAACGGGAGTCCAAGGAAACCATAACCAATCAATTAAATGATTTCAGAATAAACACTGAACACCAAATTAAGGAAGAAAAGAAGTTCATACCAGATCTAAAAAAAAGCTTCAACAAGGAATTTGACCAATCAAAGGTGACCAATTAGAAGGAAAAGAAATAAAAAACAAAGTAGAAAGCCTTGACAGCAGGTTAGACTGTGTAGAAGATCGAATCTCGGGGATTGAAGACAGCTTAGATAATATAGAGAAACAACATACAAAAATCCAAGACAAGTCCAAGAAATATGACAGAACTATCCAAAACTTGAAAGACACCATCAAAAGGCCTAATCTAAGGATAATGGGTGTAGGGGAGCACATAGAAACAGAAGTTAATGGTCTAGGAAATGTGTTTAACAGGATCCAAGCAGAGAACTTCCCAAACATACAAAAAGACAGGCCTATTCAAATACATGAAGCTTTTAGAACTACAAATAGACCAGACCAGAATAGGACATCCCACCGTCACATTATAACCCACACAGGATCAACTCAGACCAAGCAAAAGATCCTGAAAGCTGTCAAAGAGAAAAGATTAATAACCTATAAAGGGAAACCAATTAGAATCACCTCAGATTTCAAAGCAGAGACAATCAAATCAAGAAGAGCCTGGAATGATGTATGCCATGCCTTAAAAACAAACAATTATCAACCAAGAATACTGTACCCAGCTAAACTCTCCTTCATAATTGATGGCCAAATAAAAACCTTCCATAGCAAAGAAAAATTGAAACAATACATCTCCACCAAACCAGTCCTACAAAAGATTTTTAAAGATGTCCTACACATAGAAAACCAACAAGACCACAATAAAGACCAAGAAAGTGCACCCAAACTGAGAATCCAACAATCATATGAAGAACCCAGATTTCGCAGCCCCCATGGCAGGAGCTCCCATATAACTCTCAGTCCCTTCTCTTAACATTAACGGACTTAACTCTCCAATTAAGCGACATAGACTCTCTAGTTGGATTAAAAAACAAGATCCTTCTGTCTGCTGCCTTCAGGAGTCACATCTTGCCCATAAAAACGAACACATTTTCAATGGTAAAGGCTGGGGCAAAATCTATCAAGCAAACGGCCCCAATAAACAGGTGGGAGTGGCAATCCTAATATCAGATAAAATAGACTTCAAATTAAAATTCTTGAGAAGAGATAAAGAAGGTCGCTACATACTAATTAAGGGCTCTCTCCTTCAGGAGGATATTACCATTCTAAATATCTATTCGCCAAACAATGGAGGACCCAAATTTATCCAAGAAACACTACTTTCCCTCAAATCCCACATAGATTCAAAGACATTAATAGTTGGGGATTTTAGCACACCACTCTCCCCACTAGAGAGATCAACTCAGCAAAAACTCAACAGAGAAACCGCAGATCTAAACAGCTGCATAGATCAACTAGATTTAACAGACATCTACCGAATATTTTATCCAGCAGCAACAGAATACATGTTTTTCTCAGCATCACATGGAACATTTTCTAAAATAGACCACATTTTGGGCCACAAAGCAAACTTGTCCAAATTCAGAAACATTGAAGTTATCCTGTGCATTCTCTCTGACCACAAGGGAATAAAACTAGAACTCAACACCAAAAGCCACCAAAGAAAGTCCAGTAATACATGGAGGGTGAACAACACACTGCTGAATCACGAGTGGGTCATGGAAGAGATTAGAAAGGAAATTCAAATGTTCAATGCTATTCAACAAAAGTGAGCACTCAAAATTCCAGCTCCTCTGGGACACAGCAAAGGAAGTACTCAGAGGCAAGTTTATAGCGCTGAACTCCTACATCAACAAATTGGGGAGATATGAAACCAACAATTTAATCACACATCTAAACCCCCTTGAAACAGAGCAGCAAGATAAACCCCAATCCAGTAGATGGAAAGAAATAATTAAAATGAAATCAGAATTAAAAGAATTAGAATCCAAAAAAACTATAGAAAGAATCAACAAAACAAAGAGTTCGTTCTTCGAAAAAATTAACAAAATTGACAGACACTTAGCAAATCTTATCAGAAAAAGAAGAGAACACACCCAAACAAATAAACTCATAGATGAGAGTTAAACCATCTTTACAGGCCCATATCAAGCATTGAAATAAAAACAGCAATAAGAGACCTCCCAGCTATGAAAAGTCCAGGACCAGATGGTTTTTCAGCAGAATTCTTCAAGGCCTTCAAAGCAGAGCTCACACCAATACTCCTCCATGTCTTCAATGAAAATGAAAGAGAAAGTTCACTACCGAATGTCGCGACCACATCGACCAGCAAGGAAGATGCGACTCGGGATTCTTCTCAATGCGGTTTATTCAGGACCTTGCTACAAGCTTCTCTCCTGCTTCTCTGGCCGCTTCTTCTCCACCTCCCCCGCACCCGCGCTCCGGTTATAAGCCTCCTGGATGGCCAATCCCGAAGCGCCAAGTGGCATATAACGATAGGGTCGCAAACACGGAAGTAAACTAGGAGCCAAGTCATAGCCATATAAGGAGTTGTTTTCACACAGAGCACTCGTCCCCGGGAAGACGGAAAGCAGGAGCCAGTGCCATCTTTGGTCACAGCTGCGCCATTTGGCCGTGCCATTTTTGTGGCTGCTCCTTATGGCCACGCCATCTTTTGTCGCGGCTCTTGCAGCTCTCCAAAGCTCCCCGTTTTTTGTTTTATTAAGCAACAGGTAAGAGTAGAGGTTGGGCCTCTGTCTAAAACATTAATGAAAGGACTTTGCACTGGGCTTCGCCTGAGGGGCTCCTACCCCAGTGATGACCAGGCCCGTCAGATGCCTTTTTTGCAGAGGTGGGATCTTGGGCATCAACCCACTTGCAACCCAACATGCACTTCTTGGGGTCACGCCAGGGAGTGATTCCCAAGTGCAGTGCGTTTGCCTCGCACCCTGTGCTATTTCTTTAACGTGGCAAGCCACGCGTAGTGGGACTGTCCAGCCTCAATGGCAGTGAAGGCCTGGACCACCATAGCCATACTCCTGCTCTGCGAGCTCCTAATCCGGCATATGCACCACAGGCACAATAAGATCACCAATGCCAGGATACCAATAAGGGAACCCATTCCCACCTACTCCTTCAAATGATCCATAGCTGTCAATATCCAGGAGGAAACATCTTGTAACAGGGCATCATCCATCCGGGTAGAGTTTATCTCGACAATAGCCGATCGTAGCTGCAACATCAATTGGTCAAATTCCCCCGTCAAGTTGCGTAAAAGATAACTTGACAGTTGTTTAGACAAATTTGCTGCTTGGGTATAGTTATAATACTGAATAGCAGTAATACAAAGCCCTTCATATTTTTGAACACATCCCAGCTGAGCCAACTGCCACAGGATATCAACCTGCTCCTGCACAAGGTCAACCCTTTGATTTAACAGCATCAGTCCTCCTTTTAATTTTGCATTGGCCGCTTGTTGTAAATCCAGAGCTCTGGCTGTAGTAGCCGACAAGTTATTTAAAGTCTGAGCCATCTGCATAGTATGTGACATGGCAACAGCAGCAGCCATCGTACCTGCAGCAGCCACAGCTATAGCAGTTACAATGGCCACAGTGATGCCAAAATCTCTCATGCCTAAACAAGGTTACAGCTTGAGAAGCATCTACTGGCACAGGCACCCAACATAGGATGCGTGCAACTATAGCTAACGGATACTGAGAACTCCAGCAGGTAGCATAATAGCAGGTTTCATTAGTGCAAGCACATACATCATCTGAGCATACAGAGGTGTTGTTAATTACCAAAAACACAACAGGGAAACCACACACACGGGTGTAGGCTGATAGCTAAATACCGTATAATTCTTACTAAAATGCATTTGGCACCCACAGTACGGGCAGTACTAGTCAAATTGCAAGTCATGTTTGCTATAAAAAAGTGACCTCCTTGCAGCATAACTATAGGCTCGGCCTGCAAGCAACTTCCATTAAGACCACATAACAGCCCAGGGATTAATTCCAGCCCAGAATTGTACACTAGCATTGGACAAAACACTAGGGGAGAATGAAAAACGCTCAGACTCATCAGCCCAAACAGCGCGTCGTGATTGGCAACCTGTCCAAGGCCAAGCCTCCCCCATACGGTCAGGCAAGCAAAAAGGGGCCCATTTAGGTTGCTTTACAATCCATGGGTCAGTACTTAACTTTAAGCTTTCATAATATCTGCCTAAAACAGTACCAACAAATCCAGTAGCATTTGCCCAAACCTCAGTTGATCCCAGATTCCCATACCAATATCTAAAATAAGCGGCCGGGGAACGAGTCAAGGCCATGCAACTACCATTATGGGTCACATCACTTAAGCAAAAGCATAGCATGCCAATCAAGCTAATATTTCTAGCTTCACCTATCCCTGCTATTTGTTTATTCTCTGGGTAAAAGGGAAGGTTAAGAGTCTTATTTTTAGTGAAAAATCTAAGGAAAAGAGAGGTGTCATGTCTCACGGGCATGGGCCTTGGGAATGCAGACAGTATCCCCCATCTAGCTACCGTCTGCCCCTGTTGGATCATCAGGAGCTGTATAATAAGCAACGCAATCTTTTGTTTCTTCCGTGTTCCGTTCATCTTGGACTCGATGCACAAGTCGTTTGGGCACCCACACTGGATCCGAACGATTCTGAGGAAAAACACAAACAGATCCTCGTGCCCATACCAGCACGGGGTCAGGCCCGTTCCAGAGGCCCGTGAGCACATCCTTTCACAAAGCCGATCCTAAGGCCGAAGGAGTGGAACAGTTATGCCTATCCGCCGCTGAGCGACCAGCGTTATCCAAATTCAAAAAATTTAGGGTGAAAAGTGTCATGGCTATTCTTTGTCTTGCTGTAGCCATCAGGAGTCCAGCTCCCCCTTTCTGTTTTATTAACATTTCCTTGATAGTACGATGAGCTCTTTCCACAATTCCTTGTCCTTGAGGGTTATAGGGCAGTCCATGCACCAGGGTAACACCCATTTGAGTGCAAAAGGAAACAAAGCGCTGCCCAGTATAGGCCGGACCATTATCAGTTTTTAGCTGTTTTGGCATTGCCCAGGCCACCTACGCTTCCAGGCAGTGAGATATTACATCAGTAGTCTTTACCCCTGACAGGGGGGTGGCAAGTATAACACCCGAAAAGGTGTCAACAGAAACATGTAGATATTTTAAGCGGCCAAATTCTGGTACATGAGTTACATCCATTTGCCATACTTGTAAGGGTCTTAGACCACGTGGATTAACTCCAAACATAGGGGGCTTATGGTAAATAATACATCGGGGACACTCCTTTACCACTTGACGTGCATCCGCTCTAGAAAGGGAAAAGCGGCTTTGTAAAGTCCTGGCGTTTACATGAAATTTGTCATGAAAATCTTTTGCTAAGTCAACAGAAACATGGAGGGCCCACTCAGCACGAGTGTGTACATCAGGCAGGGCATTACCCTTTGTCAGTGGTCCTGGGAGGCCCGTATGTGCTCAAATATGCATTGGAAAAAAAGGTTCGTTGTGTTGCCATATAAGGGATTGTAGCAAGGTAAAGGGAGCTAGAACAGAACTGGTAGCCTTTATTGTACCAACCGCTTCCAATATCTTTAAAGCATTTATTACATAGGCTGAATCTGATATTAAATTAAAGGGACAGGGGAAAGCTTTAAATACTTCAATTACAATCATCAACTCAACAATCTGTGGATTACCAGGGACAAATTGATGCTGCACGGGGTCTTGGTTACCTGCGACGTAACCCGTTACGTCGGTTACCCCACATCCCATTTTGGAACCATCCGTAAAAATATTTATAGCCCCTCCAATAGGCTTTTGGGCAGTTACCTTTGGAAAAATCACTGGATGTTCCTTTACAAATTTCAGTAGGGGGTCTTTGGGCAAATGATTATCAATATCTCCTGGAAACATGCATCTCAAAATGGACCAATTATCAATAGTGGCACATAAAGTCTGAACTTGGTAGGCATTGTAGGGAACAATGATGGAGTGCGGATAAATTCCAAAAAATTGTAAACTCTGTTGAACTCCTTGCAGAGCTAAGCCCGTTACCACCTCAGGGTAATACTCCAGCGCCTTTCCAGGGGAAACATGAGAGTGTAACCACATCAACGGCCCCTCTTGCCAAAGTACCCCAGTTGGTTGGGTCTCAGTGGGAAGAATGCATAAATCAAAGGGTTGGCTATCTTGTAGCCTGTTTAAACAGGCAGCACTTAAAGCCTCCTTCACCCTTTTGAGAGCAAATCAGGCGCTCTCAGTCAGGTCTCGTGGGGAGTTTAAATCTATATCTCCTTTTAACATATCAAATAAGGGTTTTAATTCATAATTTGGAAATTTCAAATACCCCCTTATCCAATTAATATCCCCCAACAATTTTTGAAAATCATTTAAAGTCTTTAAGTTATCTTTTCTCAGGGTCAATTTTTGGGGCATGATCGACCTGGGATATATCTTAGCTCCCAGGTACTCCACCACTCTGCCTGTTTGTATTTTTTCTGGTGCTGGATAAAGACTGTGTTCCATTAAGGCAAAAACCAATTCTGCATAGGCCTTTTGTAACCCAGCTTCTTCCTTATGAGCTATCAAAATGTCATCCATATAATGGACCACCCTGAGTTTAGGATGCCGTTCTTTAACAGGAGCTATAGCCCTGCCAACAAACAGCTGACACATAGTGGGGCTGTTGGCCATACCCTGAGGCAGCAAGACACACTCATATCTTTGGTCAGGTTCTTCATGGTTACAAGAGGGCACAGTAAAGGCAAAATGCTCACAATCAGCAGAATGCAAGGGGATAGAAAAGAAACAATCTTTTATATCTATTACCATAATAGGCCAATGGGCAGGGAGTACGGAAAGCAAAGGTAACCCTCTTTGTACAGGGCCCATAATTTGCATTTGTGTGTTTATGGCACACAAATCATGAAGTAATCGCCATTTACCCGACTTCTTTTTTATCACAAATATTGGAGTATTCCATGGTGAAACTGAGGGTCTCACATGGCCCAGGGCTACTTGTTCTTCTACCAGTTTATGAGTGGCTAAAAGCTTTTCGGAGGATAGAGGCCACTGAACTACCCATACCGGTTCCTCCGTCTTCCAGGTAATGGGAACTTGATTCTCAGCGGCCCCTATGAAAAACCCAGCCCATGTCTATCAAGTTTTTGGTGGACATCAATAGGCTCTTTCCAGCCTTGCAAGTTTTTTTCCCAGTCCTTGCCCTGGGCAGTAGCCCATTTGTAATATCATTTCCTTTGAGGTAAGAGAATATTCATTACTAAGGCAAAACCCCATCTCTTTTAGTAAATCTTGACCCCACAGGGAGACAGGCAATTCTAAAACATAAGGCTGGATGTTTCCAGAGTGTCCTCCATCCTTCCAGTTGAGGGGTCTTGCACTTATGTCAGGGGCTTTGGCATAGCCTAACCCTCTCAGGGTTTGTTCTGAGGCCTGTAATGGCCACCCTCTCGGCCAATCCTTTTTGGCAATAATGCTACGATCGGCCCCTGTGTCTAACCGTCCTATAATCATTTTTCCTTCAATCTCCAGCTCAAGCGTGGGTCTCTGGTCTAAATCCAGGGCTAGGTACACTGACTCAATTCCTGAGGAGCCAAAACCCTTTTTACCTCTCTCAGACTGTATGGCAGGAAAATTTTCATGTAGGTTAGGCAGGAGTAACAATTGGGCAATTTTGTCTCCAGGGGAAATTGCTACAATACCTTTTGGAGCTTCTACCATGATTTTAACTATACCTGTATAATCTGGGTCAATAACTCCTGGGTGAATTTTAAGCAATCTAAGAGTAACGGAAGACCGGCCCAGTAGTAACCCCACTGTGCCCCGTTCTAGAGGACCTTGAAAATCTGACTCTATTAACTGAACGCCCATTTGTGGGGTTAGTACGAGTCTGGTGGTGGCACGGAGGTCCAGTCCCGCCGAGCCTGTAGTGGCTCTCCGCAGTTCTTGGGATGCCTCAGGGTAGGCCATCCTTCTTGGGAAATTTCCTCATTTGGGCTCTCCATTGCCCCATACATTTGCGGGCCCTGGGGACGGGGGCCCCTCTGCCAGTTTTTTGGCTGCATGATGGGGCCCAAGGGCTGTTTACCTGTTGTAACTCCTCCAGCCCTTCCAGTTCCTTTTCTCTCTGGGCAATCTCTCTTAAAATGACCAGCCTTACCACACTTAAAACATACTCCAGATGTCACTCCAGAATTTCCCCCCCCCCCGCCTATTTGAATACTGGAGTACTGAGGCAGCAAGGCCTGCATTAGTTAGAGGTCCTCCCAGCTCCCTGCACACTTTCATCCATGCCTCCAACCCTCTATGTTTATACGGGGTAATGGCAACTCTGCATTCTTTGGTGCATTGCTTATAGACTAATTGTTTTATAAGAGGCATAGCCATGTCAGGGTCCCCAAATATTCTGCCTGCTGCTTCCACCTTCTGGCCACAAAATCTGAAAAAGGCTCTGTAGCCCCCTGCAGGATCTTGGTGAGATTGCCGCTAACTTCCCATTTATTAGGTAGTGATTTCCATGCCTTAATGCAAACATCATTTATCTGTTGATTCACTTCAGGGGGATATCCTGTCTGAGCATTAGCAAAGCGACCTTGTCCTAGGAGCATGTCTCTGTCCCAAGCCTGGTGTCCGTTTGCTTGATTGATGGCTGCCTGGTCATTACAAATTTCTAGCATAAATGCCCTCCAATCCAAGTATTGGCCTGGACTCCAACATGTCCGTGCTAGGCTCGCCCAATCAGAGGGGGTCATGCAGTATCTCTTTATAGCTTCCACTTGAGCTACGGTAAAAGAGGCTATAATCCCATATGTCCGAACAGACTCAGCCAGGGACTTAATTACTTTAAATTCTAGAGGCTCATGGAGTCTCCGTTGATTATTGTCTTGAAAAACTGGGAAGGCAAGTTCTGCTCGAGCAGTTGGCCAAGTGTCCAGGCAAAACGTGTGCCCATTGGCTCCATGTTGATATGGAGGAGGAGCTAAAGGGGTCTGACCGGAAGTTCTTTCTACGTCCTCATTAAGTGCAGGTTGGCTTAGCTTACGTTCCCCTTGTTTTATACGGCTCCTTTTCATCTGTTGAATAGGTGCTCTTACTTTTTCTTCCACTAACTCGCTGGAACTCCCTCTTTCCGATTTTAGCTCGGACAGATCTGAGTATAGTTGCCCCCTTTTGTCCTGTTCACTGTCTCCCTTTTTACTGATCGCCTTCTCTGACCTCTCCTCCTGTAACTGCTCCAGTGCTGAGTGTCCATTTTCTATAATCTCACAGCAGCTCTTATCCTCTAGGCAGCCACTAATCAATCTCCTAATGGGGCGGACTCCTGCCTTTAATGTGCCCTGTTCATAGGCAAAGTCCAAAACCCTCCCTAATTTATCCCATGATGAGGCTATTGTAAGGCTCCCGGACACTATAAACCAAGGAGCTACAATGTTGCATTCTTCAAGGAACCTCTGTAAAGTACCCTTCTTTAACTTTAGTCCTTTCGAGCGTAGTAGCTCTTCCAGGGCCAGAAAAATTGGATGTGGCGTCACGGCGCCCATCTCAGTTACTTTCACTTTAGGCCTGTATTTTATTTCTTCCCTGCTTTCCACTCTTTCTTTTATCTACAAAGAAGAGCCCCGTATTATGCCCTTTTTAATCTCGGATTCCCACTTCACCTGGGAACTTACCTCCGCTCTTGTCGCGGATTCCCCCTTTTCCAGGGAACTTACCAGTGCACCACCCTGACTGCAGAGAGTTCTGAATTCCCCATACGGGCCACCAGCTGTCGCGACCAACTTGACCAGCAAGGAAGACGCAACCCGGGATTCTTCTCAATGCGGTTTATTCAGGACATTGCTGCAAGCTTCTCTCCCGCTTCTCTGCCCGCTTCTTCTCTCCCTCCCCCACACCCGCGCTCCGGTTATAAGCCTCCTGGATGGCCAATCCCGAAGTGCCACGTGGCATATAATGATAGGGTCGCAAACACGGAAGCAAACTAGGAGCCAAGTCATAGCCATATAAGGAGTTGTTTTTACAGAGAGCACTCGTCACCGGGAAGACGGAAGGCGGGAGCCAGCGCCATCTTTGGTCGCAGCCGCGCCATGTGGCCGCGCCATTTTTGCAGCTGTGCCTTATGGCCGCGCCGTCTTTGGTCGAGGCTCCCGCAGCTCTCCACAACCGAACACATTCTATGAAGCCATCATAACCCTCACCCAAAAGTAGGCAGGGACTCATCAAAGAAAGAGAACTATAGACTCATTTCTTTGATGAATGTTGATGCAAATCTTCTCAATAACATATTGGCTAATCGACTTCAACAATTCATCAAAAATACAAAACACGATCAAAGAGGATTCATTTCAGGGATGCAAATCTGGCTCAATATAAGCAAATCAATTAATATTATTCATCACATCAAAAAAAGCAAGAATAAGAACCACATGGTTATCACAATAGATGCACAAATACTTTCGACAAGATCCAACATCCCTTTATGATGAAGGTTTTGGAAAAATTAGGAATCCATGGAACATTCTTCAATACAATAAAGAGTATATGACAAACCTACAGCCAGCATTATACTTAATGGTGAAAAACTAAAGCCATTTTCTCTTAACTCAGGAACAAGACAAGGATGTCCACTCTCTCCACTTCTCTTCAACCTAGTATTAGAATGTCTAGCTACAGCAAAAAGACAAGATGGAAACATAAAAGGGATCCAAATAGGGAAAGAAGAAATAAAACTCTCCCTCTTTACAGATGACATGATCTTGTATGTAAAGAATCCCATAGACTCCACTCCCAAGTTACTCAAACAGATTCAAAACTTTGGCAAAGTAGCAGGGTATAAAATTAACCCCCCAAAATCAATGGCTTTTCTGTATGCATGCCAACAATGAGAAAAGTGGGGTTGAAATTAGGAAAGCAACTCCATTTGTAATAGCCCCACAAAAAATAAAATACCTAGGAATTAACTTAACCAAAGAAGTGAAGGACCTCTATGATGAAAACTTTAAAAAATTCAAAAAGGAAATCAAAACAGAATTTTAAAAATGGCAAATACTCCCATGCTCATGGATTGGAAAGATTAACACCGTGAAAATGGCAATACTTCCCAAGGCTATCTACAAATTCAATGCGATACCTATCAAAATTCTAAACTCATTCTTCAAGGAAATACAAGAGGCAATACAAAAATTCATATGGAACAATAAAAGACCACGAATAGCCAAAACGCTCCTCAATGGAAAGAACACTGCTGGCAGAATAGCAATACCAAATTTCAAACTCTACTATAAAGCCATAGTAATCAAAACAGCTTGGTATTGGCATAAGAACAGACCTCAGGACCAATGGAATAGAATTGAAGTCCCTGAAATGAACCTAGAGACCTATAGCGATCTAATCTTCGGGAAGGGTGCTAAAAAAATAGAATGGAAGAAAGACAGCCTCATCAGTAAATGGTGTTGGCAAAATTGGTTAACTACTTGTAGAAAACTAAAGCTAGATCCTTATTTATCACCTTGCACCAGAATCAACTCCAAAGGGATCAAAGACCTCAGAGTCATGAAGACACTCTGAAAACATTACAGGATGGAATAGGGGAAACCCTACGTCTCCTTGGCCCAGGCTGAAATTTTCTTAATAGAGATCCGGAAACACAACAAATCACAGAAATGTTGGGCAAATGGGATTGCATGAAGTTGCAGAGTTTGTACATGGCAAAGGACATAGCTAGCAAGATCAATAGAAAGCCCACGGATTGGGAGAAGATCTTCACTAGCCATACAATGGACAAGGGTCTCATATCTAAAATATACTTGGAACTCAAAAAATTAAATCCCCCAACAACAAATCCTCAAAGAAACAATTGCCCATTAAATAAGTGAGCTAAAGACTTAAAGAGAAACTTCTCTGAAGAAGAAAGAAGGATGGCCAATAGACTCATGAAGAAATGCTCAACCTCTCTAGCCATAAAAGAAATGCAAATCAAAACAACATTGAGATCCCACCTCACCCCAGTTAGAATGGCAAAAATCAAGAACTCTAATAACAATTGATGCTGGAGGGGATGTGGACAGAAGGGAACCTTACTTCATTGTTGGTGGGAGTGTAAACTTGTTCAACCACTTTGGAAAGTAATATGGATGTTCCTCAAAAGACTCCACATAGAGTTCCCCTATGACCCAGCAGTCTCACTTTTGGGCATTTACCCAAATGTTTACAAACAAGACCATACTAAAGCTACCAGCACAACTATGTTTATTGCAGCATTATTTACCATAGCTAAGACGTGGAACCAACCCAGATGCCCCTCAATAGAAGAATGGATCAAGAAAATGTGGGATATATACACAATGGAATTCTATGCCTCCATCAGAAAGAATGGCATTGCCCAATTTGTTAGGAAATGGAAAGACTTGGAAAAAATTTTATTAAGTGAAGTAAGCCAAGCGCAAAAAATATAGGTCCCATGATTTCCCTTATTTGCAATACCTAGTATAGGTATGATTCAAGCAGAAAAGGTCAGATAAGGTGATGTTAGGAAAATGAACCCTAAGATATGTATTTTAAATGTTTTTTTTCTTTCATGCATTTCTTACTAAGGCAATTTTAAAATTATTTCTTTGTTTCTTTGTAAGTCCCCCTACAGTATAACCCCTGCTTTCACTGTATTTGATGTCGATATAATTTGTGGAGGGGAAGGGGAAAAACAAGTTGTTTATTTAAGAATACAGGTGGACCTGTTGCAACAATGAGAAGTACAAGTTGTCATGTCAAAAACGAACTTTACAACTTGGGTGGGGGGGAGGATTGGGTGAAGGGGAAGGGAGAATGGGAAGGGATGTGAAGGGTAAACAAAGGAGGAGGCTATAATGCTTGATAAGGAAAGTACTCACTATCTTCCCCATATAATTGTAACTGCTTTGTACAGTATTTTCACAATAAAAAAAAAAAGAAAAGTGAGTATACATTAGAGAGACTGCAGAAATAACATTAGGTTTTTACTGTCTCTACCTATTAATGTAATTTTATTTCTTGGTATTGAAACTCTCCTCTTGTTATTATTGTATATAATCCAATTCAGTTTATAATTGTATTCAATGTGGGAACTCTAGCTTCAAAGTATTGTAAAGTTTTTTTCCTTTTCAATAACTTTATCATTGTCAGGCTACACAGTGGTCATCATCATCTTTATCAAAATTATTATTAGCATCATAAGTGCTAATTAATGAAAGTCTTATATGTCCCTATGATTTTGCTATTATTTTCTTTTGATTAGTATTTTTAATGTTAAAACTGTGCATGCGTCCATATTAAAATTTTGAACAAATAAAGAAACAAAAAAACTAAACCATATCAAGTGGCTTGACTATGAGTTTATAACAAATTATGGAATAGATTTTTGAAGCTTTGCTAATTCCTAACCAGTATGAATTAACTTCCTCTCTCCCCCTCATTACACACAAATATTTAAGAGTTTGGACAGAACTTTTTCAAGTAATACACTGTAAATATTATTACAATGTCATAAGTAGACTTAAAATTTCCTTGAAAGTAAAAGCTCTAATTTCTATTGAAATATTAGTCATTTTATTCTTGGAAACTTTTACAAAAATAGACTGTATATCTTTGAAATATAAAAGTTCAAAAATAGTAGCAAAAATTTTTAGAGAGAGTCTGTCTTCAGAAATATTTTTATATATAAATATTAATGTTATGTGTAGAATGATATATATTTTTAGAGATTGTCATGAGAAATATATACATATTTCTAAATTTATGTGTAGAATGATGTGCACTATAGTGAAACAAAAGTCTTAAAACATAATTAAAATAAAAGAAAAATACATCACAACAAGTGCCAGTGACTCACTCTTAAAATTCGACCTATTCTGGGTAATGAGATCTTAAAAATGTGTTTGAAAGTGGCCCAGATAGAAAAGTACTTGTTAGATTCTTATCTATAATTAACCACTAGAAACATGAATTAGCTCTGTGCCTCAAGTTGGAGATTGCTGTCCTTGAGCATAAAAAGTCCAGGCCTTTCAAACAACAACAACAACAACAACAATAACAAAATGTATCACATTAATTTCACAAAAGCATCTTTTAACTGCTGTGAACATTTCTTAGAAACATGAGTACATGCCCCTGGAAAATGTTAAGTAAAACATATAGAATATTTACGTCTATGTTAAAGACATGACTATTTAGATTGTTTAAGATATTTAGGTAATGATAAGGAATTAAGAATAATGATGGGTAGGTAATATATTGGGAGTGGTTTGTCATTCTATTTTATGATAGGAATAGAATGATACTTATAATGGTTATATAAAATTACTCTTGCTTCATATTTGAATTATAATAAATGATAAACATTTTTAAATGTTTCCAATGGAAAGGAATATCAATTCTTATGTAATTTCAAAGCAACTGAGAAAATTATTCCAAGGCTGGTTTGCTCAAAGACTATATTTCTTTTCTTGTTCTAGTTTTCATATGTTCATAGAAATTAAAATTCCCAAAATTCAATGGATTTTGGCATTCAGGAACATCTTCATAGATACTAATATTGGAATATCTTAAGTGGAATTGTTTATTTCATTTGTTACTTTCACAAATAAATCAAGATGATAGTGTATTTTGTTTCTTTTCACTGCTATTGGCTCTTATCTTGAGAATACTTTTTCCCTAGCAAAGTAGAGAAAAACAATTGGATTGACCAAGTAACATATGGCTTTCATAAGATGCAGATGCATAGATTTGTGTCTTCTGTCATTTGCCAAAAGTTTCTTCCAGAAAAGGTTATCAATTATTTATAAGTGTTGCTTAATTCCTAGGTATTCCAGTTATCACATACACTTTTTGACTGAGTTATCTCTGAATAAACTCAAAATAAACAGACAAAAATTCCTCAAAATGAACGGAAATCATATTATTGTTTTAAATGTTGCAGTTTACAAAGTTTTTAAGCAAACACAGAAAATATCTTTTTAGGTATTCTGCATTTTGTGTGAAGTATTTTAACAATAGTTTTTTTTTGCTGACATGTAATTCACTTGAAATATATCATCTCCTTTTATTGTATGCATTTTAGTGCTTTGGAAGTGAATTGTACAATCATAGGTTTTCCAAGCTTAATTTTCACGAATTTGCTTATCTTCAAATAAAAATGCTCCAAATTTTAGAACAGACATTAAAGTAGATATAAAATTCATTTACAGGAATTTGTCAGGCCTACATCCTATATAGTGAGCCTTTTCAAAATTTCTTTTTTGGGATTATTTCCAGGGTCTCACACAAAGTATTCAAGTGCATTCTCAATGAACCACATTCCCTGTCCAAACAAGTTTTTTACTTCTCTTTAATACATACATAGACGTGTAATGGATAGAACCTTTTCAATTCTCTTTGACCTTTTGAAAACTTGCTTGCTTTAATGATTGAAGTATTTTACAAATTCATTTGCTATGTGGAGTATATCAATTTCTCCACAAGTATATTATTATATTTGTGTCATCTTTTTATATTATGGTCCTACTAGTGAGCTTTCTCTTTATTTATTCTTGGATACTAAAGAGGAAATTAATTCATATGCTCCTACTATTTACATATGTTCTTTAAAGAAATATCCTATTTGGGGTAAAGTTATATGGAATTAGAAGATATAAAAATACTTAGACTCAGAATCATTGTAGCATTAACATTGTAGCATTAAAAAATATGTGTCATCTATCTGTTAGATATGTTTTCACTTCTGTTATATTGTCCTTTGAATTATGAAAGATTGTAAGTTGACATTATCCAGTTCAGTCTTGTTTTTCTTTACCCACTAATGTTTTCCATGTCATATTTTAGAAACCTTTACTGATCCAATGCCATGAATTTTATGTTTATGTTTTATATGTTTTTATATCTCACATTTAGTTTGCTAATCATTTTTATTTAAAATTTTTAAATTTTTGTATAAGGATTGAGGTAGTAGTCTAAGAACTTTTGTTTTAAATCTAGGGAGGCAATAGTGCCACTACACCCATTTAAGATTCTATTTTTATTTCATAAAGTCATGACATCCTTTTCAAAATCTATTGACCATAAATCAGTGATTTTTTATTGTGAAAATACCATACAGAGGGGTTACAATTACACAACAGTATTAACCAAAGCATGCTATTTGCAGAGGAGTATTTAAAAGGTGTAATTTCTTATAAAATTGAACTTTTAATCCAACAAAATGAATATCAGGAATCTATCACTTGGAAGATGTGAGGGGAAGTCAAAGGGAAGGAATAAAGAGAGTTATGGAGGAAGAGAGTGAAGACATACTATACAATGCAGATAGTATGAAACTAGAAAACATGAAAGTGGGGTGAGGTTTGGAAGAGTATGGGAAGGTTATGTAAAGATCCATTGTACTTATACACTGATTTGTGGAATGGAAATTCTTTTGAACAACTATTTAATAAAAATATAATTGAAAACAATGGAGACATCTGATCTTAAACTGCATTCTCTTAAACCATGAATCAATATAATAGTTTCCTCCTCAGAAATTTTCTTTGCAGGCATTTTTCTTATAATGTCAAAAAACTGACTAATGCAATGAATATCAATATATCACATTGCAAATTGTAAATAGACACAATATAAAAATCACAGTAAAAATGTTAGAATTCATCACATGATAAAATAACAGGTAGAAAGTATCAAATGTTGAATGATAGTTTTTCCAATTACTTTACCTATGGTATGTAACTTAATCCTCACAATAATTCCTTAAAGTGGAACTACTTCTATTTTTAATTCTCAGATGATGTTATTGAAATCTTCAGAATTGGAATTACTAGTACAGCATTGCACGCATGGTAAGTGTTAGCCTGAGGCCCATCTCCCACTCTATCAAATAACCTCATTTTATTTTATGACTAAAATACCAGCACTTAGTCTACTAATTCTAGGAAAATTTCCCAGAATTATTGTGTACACTCTAATAATATTTGACTTTATCTTTGTTAGAAAATAGGTAGCTGTAATATGAAAACTCCAAGCTCATAATCAATTTAAACATCCCTGGTGAAATGAACTGCTAAAGTATAACATTCTTGATTTCTAGCTCAAAATAGTAGAAATCATATTCTATCCTTTCACTCAACACTGCACTGCCTGGGGACCCCATCTCTCTTTAACACACTCATACCGAAAGAGTGTCCTGCTCAATTCTCGATGGAAACAGATTGCAGGTGTTATGGACCAATCATTTCCACATTGTAGCTCACCTAGGTTGTTTACCATTATAAATATTTTGATTGCGTTTTATACACAACATTCTGAGGAAAATGTACTACTTTAAAAGGTTATTAAGGGCTGGGAAGGTGGCTCATTGGTAGAATGCTTGCCTTGCATGCATGAGGCCCTGGGTTTGATTCCTCAGCAACACATAAACAGAAAAAGCTGGAAGTGGAGTTTAGGCCCCACAACCAAAATAAAATAAAATAAAATAAAATAAAATAAAATGTTATTAAAGCAAGACTGATATAAAAATCATCTTTGACTCCAGATAAATATTTTGCCTTTCATATACCCCAAAATGCAGTCTGAACTATCATTAATGTCAGGAACAAGAGGTTAAAAATCATAGACCCAAGACCTAAGCATGAATTAAAGACTCTCCGCCTTGTCAATACAATTGGTTTAAAAAATCGTCAATACTACTGCATTTTTAAAATTTTCTTATGAAATGAAGATTCAATTATAAACTATTAACACTTGAAAATAACTCATTTTCTTGGGAGTAGGACACAAAGGTCAAGATTAATCCGAATCATTTTAAAGGACCTTTATTTATACTACAAATTCACTCCCATAACTACAATGATATGAAAAATAACTGAAGTACAGAAACACAAAGGAAATAATTTAACTGCATCATCTACATTCAAAGGACTCTGTTAATAGAAAACAAAGTTAAACTAATACTTAGCTTACCAAATTCACTTACATTCTTTTATTCTATTTCATTTAGTTTCATAAAAACTGGATTTTCATAAGATTATGCATAAAAAAGCCTATATACCCACTTCCATTTTCAGATCTTAATATTTATTTCAGAAATGTCTTTAGCTCTATAGTCAATGAACTGAAATAATTACTAAAGTATTCAAAGGGTTTTCCGAAATTGCAAGACTCGCTCTAGTATGTTATTTATATTGGAAAAGATATTCAAAAAGCCTTATTTGTTAAGTTGCAATAGTTACTCCCACAAAAGAGCCATTAGCCCTTTGCATGTACAAAACAACTTCAGATACATCCACTATCTGAAGATGACACATGCTTTTTGTTCGTTTGTTTTTGAAAGAAATATCTAACAAGCATATCAACAATACCGATTTTCAGTCAATATGATGGGATATTCAAACTTGATAAATATTGGGTTGATTACCTCTTAGTGTGAATAGATATGATCTTACAAAGAAAGTTATTTTCAACAGAAAGCCAGAAAGATTTTATCCACTTTGTGTTTCACGGGAATAACCAGAGAGCAATACCTATTTAGTCCAGTTGGTCAAACTCACTCCATGAGCATATGTTAAATGTATAACACATTTAAGAGGTCAAATACATATTTTGTACCGACAGTCATCATACAGCACTAATTTACTACCAAAATATGTCTGAATCTTCTCACCTGACATATAATAAGAGCTGAAAGCAGTCTCTTTTATCTAACTTAATATGGTAAATCCTTTGATTCTGATGATATTATTTGACAAATAAAATGTACAAAAGGGTGGTCCAACTGAAATGACATGACAGAATACTGATAAATAAAAACATTGCAACAAAGTTACCTCTTTTCAGCCTCACCCTGTCCACATTGGCAAGCAACATTGCAACAGCACATGCACACATATACACACACACACATATGCACACATGTACACACACCTATACATACATGCTAAATTCAGGATTTATTGTACAAAAAAGTTCAAATAAAAAATTAATGATTAGTACAAATAATAATTTGCCTTACTACAAAAAATACACAATCCAGTCACCACAGATGTTACATTATACCTGCCTATCCACATGTGACCACTTAATTTAAATTTAATTACTTAATTAACGAATTAATTCAATTGTTTGGTGCTAATACTAAGGCTGGAACTCAGGAACTGTCTCTGTCCCAGAATTTGTTATTTTTTTTGTTTTAGTTTTCTCAAGGATATCATTTTACTGCTTGTACCACATCTCCAGTTCTAGCTTTGGTGGTTTCTTTCAAAGCAGAATCTAATGGACTTTTTTTTTTGTTTGGTCTGGTTTCAAACCACAATCCTCAGACTTCATCTTTCTGATTAGGTAGGATTAATGACATGAGCCACCAGCGTGGCTTCTGCTTTTTCCTCTATAGTTATCTATTGCACATACTTAGATAGTAATTTAAAAATGAGAGTATAAAAGCAAGATGTACATGATGATTTTGTCCTGTCATAAATTCCAGTTAGTAATGTAAATTTCTTCTTAAGAACATACACAAAAAATACCATGATATAGTATAAGAGAACTCACAATTGGACATATGAGCTTTAAGAGCTTTCTAATAGATCCATTATTTATTGGTACCCAACATTAGAAAAAAAGTGTATAATCTAGTACTAAAATAGAAGTCCTTTACATGAATGACAAGTTACATTCCATGTTTTTTTAAAGACACTTGTTTTCATCTAAAAAAATAGGCCTGTCTATTTTCTTCATGTGGTTTCAATGATTGAAGGTGCTTAATGAGAAATAAAAATGTATTAGTAGTTCTTTGCTATCAATTAAATCTCACTTTGTCTTTTTGGAGAATATAATGATCAAAGCAATAGTTGAGAATCAGCAAGCAATTGTTCAGAATCATGCTTCCAGTGCAAGTGGATCAACAGTAAGTAATGCTCAATACCATTTTCCACAAAGTTTTGTCACAGATACAATCAGCCTGACTACTTTTGCTGCTTTCCTAGCCTGGATCTATTCCTTCATTGTACGTGAAAAGTGTGATTCAACTGATTTCATACAGATCTGTTCCTAGAATTATCAAGGATTTAGATTCTTGTCTGTAATAAGATTAAACCTACATCTCTTCATGTAGGCTGCTAAAAATGTATTTACCAAATTCAAGTAAATACATAAATTCTATTTCCATCTTTTTTAAAACATAAAATTCTGTTTGCTCTATAAATTGATCAGAGGCATGCATTTGTGGCTATCTAGGTCATTGCACATGTGTCTCTCTTCCCCTCTCTTTAATGTTTCTCACAGATAATAGGATTGCTCTATAATTATTGTAATTTATTTTGCTTTTATATTTTTGGTTGCATCATTTTACTTTCTGCTCTGCTATTTCCCAAATCATTTATATAGAAGGCATTATTTCATCTTTTCTCATTCATAGAATAAGCTGCACATGAAGACACTACTGGTCCTTATTTTCAGTCTGTATCTTTGAATACAGAGGAAAATCTTTCCTCTGCTATCCATCAATTCCCTACTCTCCAGTTAGAATAATTTGGAATAGTAAAAATGGAAAAAGGGAAAATAAATCATGGTGAAAAAACAGATGCAGAAAATTCACAGGATTTTTCTGAACAGTTCAACTAATGTGAACTATTAGGGAAATACATGGGCGCCTCATTCCCACTGTCACTCAAAGTCTCTAGTTAGGCAATTTTTAGGAATATGAGGAACCTGATGAAAAAGTGAGGGATGGTATCAATTGCAAAAAAAATGGAGAAGGATCCATGCAAATTTCTTCTTTGGGCTGCTGAAAATAATCAGGTTATTACAGTGCGGAGACTACTTTCCAAAAAGGCCACTCATGTGAATACTAGGGATGACGATGAGTATACCCATATTCATCAAGAAGCCTACAGTCCTACAGTGGACACTTAGACACTGTCCATGAGTTGTTGCCTCAAGCAGCAGATATTCATGCAATAACTGTAGATGGTTGGACAACCCTGTGCAGTGCTTATATGTGGAATAATACTATAGTGGCTTTTTTCTTACTTCATTATGATGCAGATACCAATGGCCCCCTTGCATCTTGCTGCTGGGAATAGAGATAACAAAGACATGTTGGATCTGCTTCTGTTGAACCATTATGTCAAATCAGGTCTGAAAAACAACTTGGAAAAACTGTATTTGATATTGCAAAAGGATAAGTATGTATCAATATCTCTTTGAAGTTTTGTAAGGCTGCACAAATTGCTCTCCTAAGTCATAATAGTTCGGTTAACTTTATTAAATTTCAAAAATGCCATTGCATACTTTGTTTCCATACAAAATATTTTCAGAATCCAAATAACAACAATAGCTTATTGTAACAATTAATAGATTCCATGGAAGTCTTCCAAGTGAATTGCCTGACTTTTATGTCAAAATGTATTCAAGAGTTAGTTGTATATATCTATAATGATTTCTGGAGAGTTTTGGTATTTTTATTGTAATTAAGTGGTTACATAATTTCCCTAATTTCACAGTATTGTGGAATAGTGATGCTCAGTTAAAGTCACAAACACATTCTAACATTTCTGGAGCAAATTGTCTATCACAGTCTTTAACATTCATGAGTTCTATGAGCTTTGCGATACAGTTATTCCTTCCACATTGGTTGGTATGTACATTTCTTTTGTTTTGTATAACATCAGCTGTTCCTGTTTTCCCACTTGTTTCCTCCCTCCCATCCCTGCCATTAACTTGCTTTGTTCATTTTGGTCAATGTCCAGTGCAGCTGATAGGTTTTTCCCTTATTCCCTCTAGTTCTATGTCATCTTCCTGGTTCCCCTCCATTGTACACATATACAACATACATGTGATCAGCAGCATGGGGTTATTTAGTACAGATTTGACCAGATTGTTTCTTAAGTCCTGTTAATTTTGTCATATTACCTAACATTTTGGTTTTAACATCCACTTATCAGGGAGACCATGTACTGTTTGTCTCTTTGCTCTTGGCTTACCTTGCTCAACATGATCACCTTCTAGCTCCATCCATTTCCCTGCAAATGCCATTATTTGTCATTTCTAATGGCTGCATAATATTCCATTGTGTATAGATACCACAATTTTGGGATCCATTCTTCTGTGGTGGGACATCTGGGTTGTTTCCATATTCTGGTTATTACCAACAGTATGGCAATAAACAAGGAGGTGCATGTGTCCTTGTATACTGGTTCCTGTTGTTCAGGATGGATGCCTAGAAGTGGTATGACTGGGTCATAAGGGAGGTCAATATTTAGCTTTCTTAGGACCCCCCAGACTGTTTTCCAAAGTGGTTGTATGAGTGTACATTACCAACAGCAGTGTAGTAGGGTTCCTCTTTCTCCGCATACCCTCCAGCATTTGTCATTGGCTGACTTGAGGATGTGGGACATTCTGACTGGGGTAAGGTGGTATCTCATGGTTTCTTTATTTACATGTCCTTCAAAACCAGGGATGGTGAACATTTCCTCATGTGTTTCTTTGCCATTTTTATCTCTTCTTCTGAGAAGTCTCTCTTTAGTTCCCTTGTCCATTTAGTAATTGGTTTGTTAGCTCTGGGAGGGATTAGTTTCTTGAGTTACCTGTATATACTGGATATTAACCCCTTGTTGGATATATTGCTGGTAAATATTTTCCCAATTAATTGGTTGTTTTTCTAGCTTTGCAGAAGCTTTTTATTTTAAGGTAGTACCATTTGTCGTGTCTCACTCCAGTTTGTTGTGACCCTGGGACTCTGTTGATGAAATTCTTTCCTAGGCCTATAAGTTCAAGTGTCTCTCCTACTCTGCCTGCAGAGGTTTCAGAGATTCAGGTTTAATGCTAAGGTCTTTAATCCATTTTGAGCTGATGTTGGTGTATGGTGATATGCTGGGGTCCATTTTTATTCTTCTGCATACGGCCACCTGTGGAGAGCTGCGGGAGCCATGACCAAAGCCGGCCACAAAAGCAACATTGTAGCTAAAATGGTGGGGCCGCGTGGGGCAGCTGCAACCTAAGATGGCGCGGGTTCCCGCCTTCTGTCTTCCCGGTGACGAGTGCTCTCTCTAAAAAACAACTCCTTATATGGCTATGACTTGGCTCCTAGTTTGCTTTCGTGTTTGCAGCCCTATCGGTATATGCCACGTGGCGCTTCCGGATTGGCCATTCAGGAGGCTTATAACCAGAGCACGGGGGCGGAGGGGAAAGAGAAGCAGGAAGAAGCAGGAAGAAGCTGGCAGGAGAGAAGTGGAAGAGAAGCTTGTTACAAGGTTCCTGAATAAACTGCATTGAGAAGAATCCCGGGTCGCGTCTTCCTTGCTGGTCGAGGTGGTCACGACAGCTGGCGGCCCGTACGGGGAATTCAGAACTCTCTGCGGTCAGGTGCACCGGTAAGTTCCCAGGAAAAGCGGGAATCCGAGACAAGAGCGGGGGTAAGTTCCCAGGTGAAGTGGGATCTGCGATTAAAGCAGGCATAATACGGGGCTCTTCTCTGTAGATAAAAGAGAGAGCGGAAAGCTGGGAAGAAATAAAATACAGGTCTAAAGTGAAAGTAACAAAAAATAAAATTTTTATTAACTAAGATTGGCGCCGCGAGGTCACATCCAATTTTTCTGGCCCTGGAAGAGCTACTACGCTCAAAAGGACTAAAGTTAAAGAAGGGTACTTACAGAGGTTCCTTGAAGAATGCAACATTGTAGCTCCTTGGTTCATAGTGTCCGGGAGCATTACCTCAAAGGAAATGATGTTACAAATTGTCTACTGCCCAGGGCAAGGACTGGGAAAAAACTTGCAAGGCTGTAAAGAGCCTATTGATGCCCACCAAAAACTTGATAGACATAGGCTGGGTTTTTCATAGGGGCCTCTGAGAATCATATTTGAAAGAGTTATATTTTACTGTTCATCATTGTCATACCTTGTAACTAGCATTTAGATATTTAAAGGATCTATTAAATTAGCATTGTATTTGGACAAAACATAACCAAACTGCAGGCCTATTTTCTTTCATACCTAATTAGAAATAAAAGCTAGAAGTTCTTTAAATTCAGTAGGCCAGTAACAGCTTATAATTATCTTTCTTTAATTGACTCTTCTGCTGTCAGCTTTCTAATGACTTTATTTTCGAAGTTCCTGCTCACGAACTTGAGGAAAAAATGCTTGGATTCAGGTTGATTTTGAATGTAAGTTTCCTATAACTCAAACACAAATTTTAATTAGTTTTAATTGGATCCTAAGTGTGTTGAATTTCTTGATTGATATAGTAGGATAATAGAATGATTCAAGTTTCATAGACTCACGAACATTAGAAGACAGTACAGGGTACATTTATGTAATGCTAAGATCTTTTGATATGTAACTTCTTAACCTACTTCAGGAGTGAACAGTCTTAAATTGTGCATTCCAATGATCTGTATCAAATACTGGAAAGTTTTAACATAAGCTTTCAATTAACACATTTTTAAGTACTAAGTGATACTAGGAAATGTTTAATAGAGTAAAGAGTAGAGTTTTTAAAGTTTTACTTAGTTATTTGCAGTTATACTTAGGACTGACATATTCTTTTGAAGAGAAGTGAAATTTGTTTTTCTAAGTGATGAAGAAAATTGTGATATTTGTAAAAAGCAGGTACTACGTATGTATGTGCTTGCACTAATGAAACTTGCTTTTATGCTACCTGCTGGAGTTCTCAGTATCCGTTAGCTATAGTTGCACGCATCCTATGTTGGGTGCCTGTGCCAGTAAATGCTTCTCAAGCTGTAACCTTGTTTAGGCATAAGAGAGATTTTGGCATCACTGTGGCCATTGTAACTGCTATAGCTGTGGCTGCTGCGGGTACGACGGCTGCTGCTGTTGCCATGTCACATACTATGCAGATGGCTCAGACTTTAAATAACTTGTCGGCTACTACAGCCAGAGCTCTGGATTTACAACAAGCGGCCAATGCACAAGTAAAAGGAAGACTGATGCTGCTAAATCAAAGGGTTGAACTTGTGCAGGAGCAGGTTGATGTCCTGTGGCAGTTGGCTCAGCTGGGATGTGTTCAAAAATATGAAGGGCTTTGTATTACTGCTATTCAGTATTATAACTATATCCAAGCAGCAAATTTGTCTAAACAACTGTCAAGTTATCTTTTACGCAACTTGATGGGGGAATTTGACCAATTGATGTTGCAGCTACGATCGGCCATTGTCGAGATAAACTCTACCCGGATGGATGATGCCCTGTTACAAGATTTTTCCTCCTGGATTTTGACAGCTGTGGATCATTTGAAGGGGGGAAATGGGCTCCCTTATTGGTATCCTGGCATTGGTGATCTTATTGTGCCTGTGGTGCATATACCGGGTTAGGAGCTCGCAGCGCAGAAGTATGGCTACGGTGGTCCAGGCCTTCACTGCCATTGAGGCCGGACAGTCCCCCTACACATGGCTTGCCACGTTAAAGAAATAGCACAGGGTGTGAGGCAAACGCACTGCACTTGGGAATCAGTCCCTGGCGTGAGCCCAAGAAGAGCATGTTGGGTTGCAAGTGGGTTGATGCCCAAGATCCCACCTCTGCAAAAAAGGCATCGGACGGGCCTGGTCATCACTGGGGAAGGCACCGCTCAGGCGAAGAACAGTGCAAGGTCCTCTCATTAATGTTTTAGACAGAGGCCCAACCTCTACTCTTACCTGTTGCTTAATAAAACAAAAAAGGGGGGGCTGTGGAGAGCTGCGGGAGCCATGAACAAAGATGGCTGCAAAAGCAACATTGTAGCTAAAATGGCGGGGCCATGTGGTGTGGCTGCGACCTAAGATGGCGCGGGCTCCCGCCTTCCGTCTTCCCAGTGACGAGTGCTCTCTGTAAAAAACAACTCCTTATATGTGTATGACTTGGCTCCTAGTTTGCTTCCATGTTTGCAGCCTTATCGGTATATGCCACGTGGCGCTTCGGGATTGGCCATCCAGGAGGCTTATAACCAGAGCACGGGGGCGGAGGGGAAAGAGAAGCAGGAAGAAGCAGGAAGAAGCGACCAGGAGAGAAGTGGGAGAGAAGCTTGTTACAAGGTTCCTGAATAAACCGCATTGAGAAGAATCCTGGGTCGCATCTTCCTTGCTGGTCGAGGTGGTTGCGACAGCCACCCAGTTTTCCCAGCACTAGTGGTTGAAGAGGCTGTGATTCTTCCATGTCTGTCTTTGGTTCCTTTGTCAAATATCAGCTGACTGTAGGCATGTGGATTTATTTCTGGATCTTCTATTCTATTCTATTGTTCTTCGAGTCTGTGTTTGTGCCAGTACCATGCTGTCTTTGTTATTATGGCTCTATAGTAGAGTTTGAAGTACGACATGGATATAACTCCCATGTTGTCTTTATATGCTAGAATTGTTTTGGATATTCTAGGTTTTTGTGGTTCCATATGAATTTTTGGACTGTTTTCTGTATTTCAGAGAAATACATCATTGAGATTTTAATAGGAATTGCATTGAATTTGTATATTAATTTGGGCAGAATTGCCATTTTCAGTATATTGTCTGCCTATCCAAGAGCATGGGAGGTCTTTCCATTTCCTAGTGTCTTCGGTAATTTTTTTCTTTAACTTTTTATAGTTTTCATTAAATATTACTTTTACGTCTTTGGTTAGGTTAGTTTCTGAATATTTTATTTTGGGGGATGTTATTGTGAATAGGCTTGCTTTCCTTTATTTCCCTCTCTGCTTGTACATTGTCAGTGTACAGGAATGCAACTGATTTTTGTGGGTTTATTTTATATCCTGCTACTTTGCCGAAGTGATTCATGATTTCTAAGAGTTTTGGGGATGGAATTTTTCGAATCGTGAAGGTATAGTATGATGTCATCTGCAAAAAGGGATAGTTTAATTTCTTCTTTCCATATACAGATATTTTAATGTCTTTTTCTTGCCTTATTGACCTGGCTAAGAGTTCCAGGGCTATATTGAACAGGAGTATAGACAGTGCACATCCTTGCCTTGTTCCTGATTTTAAGAGAATTGGTTGTAGCTTTTCCCCATTAAGTATAGTATTAGCTATTGGTCTGTCTTAAATGGCTTTTAATGTTTTAAGAAATGTTCCTTCTATTCCTATTGCCTCCAGAGCTTTTAGCAGGAATGAATGTTGAATTTTATCAAAAACCTTTTCTGCATTTGTGGAGATAATCATGTGATTCTTGACCTTGGCTCTGTTGATGTGTTGGATTATATTTATTGACTTAAGTATGTTAAACCATCCCTGAATCTCTGGGATGAAGCCTACTTGGTTTTAGTGTATGGGTTTTTTTATGTGTTTCTGGATTCTGTTAGCTAGAATCTTGTTAATGACCTTTGCACCTGTTTTCATCAAGGAAATTGGCCTGTAATTCTCCTTTTTGGTTGGGTCTTTGCCTGGTTTGGGGATGAGTGTGATATTGGCTTCGTAGAATGTGTTTGGGATAGCTCCCTCCTTCTCTGTTTCTCTGAAGAGCTTGAAGAGAATAGGTGTTAGTTCTTCTTTAAAGGACGTATAGAATTCTGTTATGAATCCATCTGGTCCTGGTTTTTTTTTTGTTGCTGCAAGACCTCTGATTGCTTCCTGTATCTCGTTGTAGGATATTGGCTTATTTAATTGATTTACTTCTTCCTTGCTCAATTTGGGAAACTTGTATTTCTCTGAAAATGCATCCATTTCTGCCAGGTTTTCTTTCTTTAGAGGGTATAACTTTTCAAAGTAGTTCGTTAAAATTGTTTGGGCATCTTGGGTATGTGTTGTGATTTTTCCCATGGCATCCCTAATCCTGTTAAAATGGGTTTCCTCTCTTCTTTTTTAAATTAATCTTGCCAAATATCTATCAATTTTATTTATTTTTTCAACCAGCTTTTTGTTTGGTTAATTTTGGCTATGATTCTCCAAATCTCTATTTCAATAATCTCCGCTCTTAATTTGGTTATCTGGCTCTTTAATAACTTTAGGTTCCATTTTTTCATGTTTTTCTAGCTGTTTTAATTGCAACATGAGATTATTTTCTTGGTCTGTCTCTATTTTCTTGATGTGGGCACTGATGGCAATAAATTTGTCCATCAGTACTGCGTTTGCTCTGTCCCAAAAGGTTTTTGCGAGGTATTTTCATTTTCATTGTGTTGTAGGAATTTTTTAATTTCTTCTTTAATCACTTCCATTACTCAGGCATTGCTTTGAAGTGAGCTGTTAAATTTCCATGTATTTGAGTAATTTCTGCAGTATGTTTTGTTATTGAGAACTAGCTTGATTCCACTATGGTCAGATAGGATACAGGGGATTATGTCAATCTCCTTGAATTTGCTTAAGTTTCTTGCATGAACTATTATATGGTCTATTTTGGAGAAAGTACCATGAGCTGCTGAGAAGAAAGTGTACTGTGTTGTTTTTAGGGTGAAATACTTGGTAAATGTCAGTTCTGCTTGAAGTATGGCCTCATTAATTCAATAGCTTCTTTGCCAATACTCTGGTTGGTAGACCTGTCCTTTGGTGAGAGTGGGGTGTTGAAAGTCTCCTAGTATTATCATATTGGATCTATTTTATTCTGTAAGTTTGAGAGTATTTGCTTAACATATTTGGGTGCACTGATGTTTGGGGAATGATAAGTAGATGATGGTAATATCCTCCTCTTGTATTGTTCCCTGTATTAATATGTAGTGTCCATCCTTGTCTTTTTGTATTGATTTTAGTTTTTTTTTTTTTTTACTGTTGATTGGATCTTTTTTTAAATTTTTTATTGTAAAGATACTATACAGAGGTTACAATTACATGAGCAAAGTAATGAGTACACTTCCTATTGAGCATTGTTACCCCCTCTATTGTTTTCCCCCTACCATTCCTTCCCTCCTTACTTCCCTGAGGTTCTTTCTTTTTATTGTGATTAAGTGATTACATAACTTCCCAAATTTCACAGTATTGTGAAATAATGATGCTCATTTAAAGTCACAAGTTCATTCTAACTTTCCTGGAGCAAATTGTCTATCACAGTCTATAACATATAACGGTGTACACAATACAACATACATGTGATCAGCGGTATGGGGATATTTAGTAGTGTTTTGACCAGATGAGTGGGAGTTCTTTGTTTCTTAAGTCCTGTTAATTTTTTCGTATCACCTAACATTTTGGATTTAGAATCCACTTATCAGGGAAACCATGTACCGTTTGTCTCTTTGCTCTTGGCTTACCTTGCTCAACATGATCACCTTCTAGCTCCATCCATTTCCCTGCAAATGCCATTATTTTGTCATTTCTAATGGCTGCATAATATTCCATTGTTTGTAGATACCACAATTTTTGGATACATTCATCTGTGGTGGGGCATCTGGGTTGTTTCCATATCCTAGCTATTGTGAACAGTGCTGCAATAAACATTGTGGTGCACGTGTCATTGTATATTGGTTCCTGTTGTTCAGGGTAGATGCCTAAAAGTGGTATGACTGGGTTATAAGGGAGATCAATCTTTATCTTTCTAAGGACCTTCCAGAGTGCTTTCCAAAGTGGTTGTATAAGTGTACATTCCCATCAGCAGTGTAATGGGGTTCCTCTTTCTCCACATCCCCTCCAGCAATTGTCGTTGGCTGATTTGTGGATGTGTGACATTCTGACTGGGGTAAGGTGGTATCTCATGGTTGTCTTTATTTGCGTTTCCTTCACCACCAGGGATGATGAACATTTCCTCATGTGTTTCTTTGCCATTTTTATTTCTTCCTCTAAGAAGTCCCTCTTTACTTCCCTTGCCCATTTAGTAATTGATTTGTTAGGTTTAGGAGGGATTAGTTTCTTGAGTTCCCTGTATATACTGGATGTTAACTCCTTGTCTGATATATTGCTGGTAAATATTTTTCCCAATTAGTTATTTGTCTTTCTAGCTTGGTTGCAATAGATTTAGCTGTGCAGGAGCTTTTTATTTTAAAGTAGTCCCATTTGTGGAGTCTCTCTCCAATTTGTTGTGATCCTGGGACTCTGTTCAAGAAGTTCCTTCCTGTGCCTATTAGTTCAAGTGTCTCTCTTACTCTGTCCTGCAGTAGTTTCAGAGATTCAGTTTTAATGTTAATATCTTTAATCTATTTTGAGTTGATATTGGTGCATGGTGATAGGCTGGGGTCCATTTTTAGTTTTCTGCATGGGGCAGCCCAGTTTTCCCAGCACTAGTGGTTGAAGAGGCTGTGTTTCTTCCATTGTATGTCTTGGGCTCCTTTGTCTATTATCAGCTGGCTGTAGGCCTGTGGATTTATTTCTGGATCTTCTGTTCTGTTCCATTGGTCTTCTGATCTGTTTTTGTGCTAGTACCATGCTGTCTATATTATTATAGCTCTGTAGTATAGTTTGAAGTACAGCATGGATATCCCTCCCATTTTGTCTTTGTTCCCTAGAATTGGTTTGGCTATTCTAGGTCTTTTGTTGTTCCATATGAATTTTTGGACTATTTTCTGTATTTTAGTGATGTAAGTCATTAGGATTTTAATAGGAATTGCATTGAATTTGTATATTAAGTTTGGCAATATTGCCATCTTCACTATATTAAGTTGGCCTATGCAAGAGCATGGGAGGTCTTTCCATTTCCTAGTGTCTTCTGAAATTTCTTTCTTTACTTTTTATAGTCTTCATTAAATAGTTCTTTTACATCTTTGGTTAGGTTAATTCCAAAATATTGTATTTTTGGGGATGTTATTGTGAATAGGATTACTCCCTTTATTTCCCTCTCTTCTTGTACATTGTCAGTGTACAGGAAGGCAGCTGATTTTTGTGGGTTTATTTTGTATCCTGCTACTTTGCCGAAGTGATTTATGATTTCTAAGAGTTTGGGGATGGAATTTTTGGGATCATGAAAGTATAGTATCATGTTGTCTGAAAAAAGGAATAGTTTAACCTCTTCTTTCCCTATGCGGATCCCTTTCATGTATTTTTCTTGTCTTATTGACCTGGCTAAGGGTTCCAGGACTATATTGAAGAGCAGTGGAGACAGTTGGCATCCTTGCCTTCTTTCTGATTTTAGGAGAATTGGTTGTAGCTTTTCCCCATTAAGTATAATATTGTCTATTGGTCTGTCATAAATGGTTTTATTGTTTTAAGAAATGTTGCTGCTATTTCTGTTTTCTCCAGAGCCTTTAGCATGAATGAATGTTGAATTTTATTAAAGGCCTTTTCTGCATCTGTGGTGAAAATCATGTGATTCTTGACTTTGGCTCTATTGATGGGTTGGATTATATTTATTGACTTACAGAATAAAATAGATCCCAATACGATAATACTAGGAGACTTCAACACACCACTCTCACCAAAGGACAGGCCTACCAACCAGAGGATTGGCAAAGAAGCTACCAAATTAAGTGAGGCCATACTTCAAGCGGAATTAACTGACATCTACCGAGTATTTCACTGTAAAACAACACAGTACACATTCTTCTCAGCAGCTCATGGAACTTTCTCCAAAATAGACCATATCATAGTTCATGCAAGGAACTTAAGCAAATACAAAGGGACGACATAATCCCCTGTATCCTATCTGACCATAGTGGAATCAAGCCAGTTCTCAATAACAAAGCATACCACAGAAATTTCTCTAATACATGCAAATTGAACAGCACACTCCATAGCAAATGCCTGGGTAATGGAAGAGATCAGAGAAGAAATAAAACATTTCCTACAACTCAATGAAAATGAAAAAAATCTCACAAAGAAACTTGTGGGACACAGCAAAATCAGTCCTGAGGGGCAAATTTATTGCCCTCATTGCCCAAATCAAGAAAATGGAGACAGACCAAGTAAATAATCTCATGTTGCAATTAAAACAGCTAGAAAAACAAGAAAAAATGGAACGTAAAGTTACTAGACGGAGCCAGATAACCAAATTAAGAGCAGAGATTAACCAATTAGAAAATAAAAAAAATTACAGCCAAAATTAACCAAACAAAAAGCTGGTTCTTTGAAAAAATAAACAAAATTGATGGACCATTTGCAAGATTAATTAAAAAAGGAAGAGAGGAAAGCCATTGTAACAGGATTAGGGATGCCACGGGAAAAATCATAACACGTACCCAAGATATCCAAACAATCCTAATGGACTATTTTCAAAAGTTATAATCTCTAAAGGAAGAAAACCTGGTAGATATTGATGCATTTTTAGAAAAATCCAAGTTGCCCAAACTGAGCAAAGAAGAAACCAATTAAATAAGCCAATATCCTACAACGAGATACAGGAAGCTATCAAAAGTCTTCCAAACAAAAAAGCCCAGGACCAGATAGATTCATAGCAAAATTCTATAAGACCTTTAAAGAAGAACTAATACCCACATTCCTCAAGCTCTTCAGAGAAACAGAGAAGGAGGGAGCTATCCCAAACTCATTCTATGAAGCCAATATCACACTCATCCCCAAACCAGGCAAAGACCCAACCAAAAAGGAGAATTACAGGCCAATTTCCTTGATGAACACAGGTGCAAAGATCCTTAAGATTCTAGCTAAAAGAATCCAGAAACACATTTAAAAAATCATACACTATGACCAGGTAGGCTTCATCCCAGAGATGCAGGGATGGTTTGACATTGTAATGATTTTAATGACAAGTTTATTTTGTCAGATATAAGGATTGCTACGCCTGCTCTCTTACTAGGGACATTTGATTGGTAGATCCTTTTCTAACCCTTCACTCTGAGTTTGTTTGCATGTTTGGCTTAGAGGTGGGTCTCCTGAAGGCAACAGATGGATGGGTCGTGTTTTAGGATCCAAACTGCAGTTATTTTTCTTTTGATTGGTGAAGTAAGCCCGTTAATCTTAAGAGATAGTATAGAGAGATGCATTATGGTCACTGTTTTTCTTCTTTCCTTTCCTCTGTCCTTGCTCAGATAGACTTCTATTAATGCCTGTCTGGGTGTAGTTCTCTGTTTTTGGTTGCTTTTCTCAGGTTGTGTTCCACCTCTTAGTAGTCTTTGTAACGCTGGCTTAATGTTTATGTATTAATTTAGTTTTTCTTTGCTATTAAAAATTTTCAGTTCTCCATCGAATGTGAATGCTAGCTTTTCTGAGTATATCGGTCTGGGTTGGCAGTTATTGGCTCTCAGGGCTCATGTGGTACTTTCCCAGGCCTTTCTTGCATTCAGTGTTTGTGTGGAGAGATCTGTAGTGATTCTAATATTTTTCCTATAGTAGTATAGCTCCTTCTTCATTTTTGCTGCATGCAAGATTGTTTCCTTATCATTCAGATCTATCATTTATTCTATAATGTGTCTAGAAATGTTTCTCCTGGGATCCTGCTTGTTAGGTGTTCTATATGCTTCTGTTATGTGGGTAAGATGTTCTTTTTTGAGATGGGGAAAATTTTCACCGATTATCTTGTGGAATAGGTGTTGCATTCCCTTGCTTTGATATTCCTCACCTTCGTATATGAAGGTTAATTTTCTTGGCACTATCTGCTTGCCCTTGAATTTCCCTTTGGTATAATTTAAGTGAATTTTCCATATCTGTCATTTTTTGTTCCAGTTGATGTATTCTGTCTTCTGAATTCCATTTTGTTCACTCTGTTAACTGTGGCTTCCATTGTGTTTTGCATGGAGGAAATGGACTCATTGTTGATTTCAATGGATTCAATGTTGGTTTTCAAAATACTAATCTCACCTCTTAATGAGGTGTGTACTGCCTCTATTTTGTCACTTATCTCATGGCTTAGTGAGGTGTGTGCTACCTCTATTTTTGCATGCATCTCCTGTTTGATGTCCTGCACCTCTTTTGGTATTTTGACCTAGTGTTCTTTCAAATTCTGGTCTATTTCTCACTTTATTTCTTGAGTCATTGCCTCCAGCATGTCTTGGATGTAGTGTTTGTCTTCCATTCCTGCTTTGCTCCCAGTGGTGCTCTCCCCTGGCTTGCTGCTGGCTTTTAGAGATAGCTTGCTATCCTAGCTGTTGATAAACCTTATAATATTTCTCTGTGATTTTCTCATGGTTATTCAGGGATTATTGCAGACTAATCTGAAATTTTGTTTTGGTCAATAGGTGTCTGTCTTTGCTTGGTTACTGTTTCTGTGCTGGTAGAGGGAGTCTGTACCTGATCTCGGTTCTGTTGGGGGCCGACCTCCAGCTGCTGGTCTGACCCACACAGGATTCTCAGCTCTCTGCTGTAGATCACTGGCAGTTCCCGCCGTTAGAAGGGTTGAGCAGCCTAGACTGCTCCTGTTTGTTCCTACAGGTGCTCTTGGCTAGTTTGGATGTGCTGGATGTATTCTCCCAGATGCTGGAGTCTGCTATGGTCTCCTGATGTTTTGTTTTGTTTTACTTTTTTGGCTATTTGTGGGCTTGAACTCTGGTCTTGTGTGCTGTCCCTCAGCTCTTCAACTCAAGGCTGGTACCCTACCATTTGACCCATAGCACCACATCTGGCCCTTTCAGCTTATGTTTTGCTGAGGAATCAGATCCAGGGCCTCTTGCACCTAAGACAACACTGTACTGTTGAGCACCTTACCAGCCTGAGCTCCTGACTATTATCGGGTGCTGAAGGCCTGTGTTGTTCAATTCTTAGCCTAGAATACATGGGTCAGGTTCTTGTGGAGTTTGGGCTTCTCTTGTCCTGAACCCCCCCGCATCTTTTGCTGTCACAGGCATGATTACCAGGAGTGTAGTTCCCTGTTTTTCTCCCCTCTACTGAGGCGTACGCTCAGCTTCTGATTTCAGTTGGGAGGAGTTGGTTATGTTGCTCAGGAACCAGATCCCCAGGCCTGGTCCCAGACCCCAGCCTGGGCACACCTGTTGGACCTGTGCTGCTCTGTTTCCCACCTAGATTACGCAGCTTGGAGTACACAGTTCAAATTTCTTCCACCGTTGGGTTCTTGACCCAGTGGCGCTGTACCAGGCTTGGGCTTTTAAGCTTCCTTCCAGGGTCTCTCTTGTTCTAGCCTGGCCAGCTGAGTGTGATTCATGGGCTGGTGGAGCTCTTGAACAGTTTCTAGTTTTAGTGGGTCCTGTGGTGCAGGTTTTGGGGTAGGGGGTCTGGGGATTCCCACCAGCTCTGGTCTCCCTTGAGGAATACACTGTCCCCTGCGGGGTACTCACCCTGGAGCTATTTGTTTCCGTGTGATGTAGGTTGTTGTTGGTTGCCATTGCAGTCAGAGTTCAATTGAGGTGGTTGTGGGCTAGGCTGAGAGGTGGTGGCTCTGTGTGTTTCTTTTCTGTCACTGCCTCCATTGACACTGTTTGGGTCCGCTCCACGGGATGGGCCTCTGGCCTCCACCCGAGGGGTGGGGCAGGGACTCTGTTCAGGTTCTGATTGCTGGGGTTTGTCTCTGTTTGTGCTCTCTGGATCAGCACCACTTCCTTTCAGTTCTTCTGCTCTGGTGTTCTGTGGGCATCTCATGTATCTCTGAGGTTCCTGCCATGGGGCTGAGTGGCTTTGGTGGGATGGAGCCTCTCTGCTCCAATGGAGAGTGAGGGGAATGGGTGGGATCTTTGTGTAAGTTCCCTGCTCGGAGGTTTCTTCATTCGTCAGGATCAGCCGGTCTGACACTGATACCTCAGGGGTCTTTGGTGCCGGTGATCTGCAGACAACTCCCTGTGTATCTGGGCCACCGATAGCTCCCACCAGGCCGGGCTGGCCATGGCTTGGCACGCTGCTTTGTGGCCAATAGACATTGGGGGAGGCGTCTTCAAGCTTCTCTGTTGTGAAATTCTTCTTTTCAACTCCTATTTTTCTCTGGATGTTGATTTTTTTGTTGTTGTCGGTCTCTTGGGGAGATTAAACGTTGGAACTCAAACTCTCTTTTTGGTTGGGGAGAGCTGTGGCGTTCCCCCAGTTCCCCGTCACCATCTTGGACCCCCTCGAGTTTTTGCTTTTTTTTATTCAGAAATAATTTTAATTTATCTGTTGAAATGAGTACTAAAGAAACTAAAGATATTTCTGGTGCTTATGTGAAAAATTATACCTTAAAATATTCTGTATTCTGTTTGTATAATGCCCATAATCTATTTTATTCTTTCCTAGATATAAGACTTTGAATTCTACATTGTTTTATAATATATAGGTTCATTAATAAATGTGTCCTTTCAGATTGCATTCCATACCAAAACAGTTTAAGATTCCTTTTTTACTAGGTCTTTATAGTATATTTCTTTGGAATAAAATGACAATGTTGTCTAATTTAAAAGTTTTATAACGATTATGCTATATAAAGGCCTTTCTACAGTGAAGATTTAATACACTGATGTCAAACTAACTTTTATTTATATGGATTACATGTATTGTTACACTAGTAATTTTGTAATCAACTTTTTAATAATTGTTTTTCATTTCTTGCATCTGAAGAATGAAAAATCTGGAATAATTCACAAATTTTCATATCATCCTTTGCAATTGCCATGTAAATCTCTGTATTGGTGTAATTTGGGTTCATGTGCTGCTGAAGCATGTAATGTCCTCTAAATTTAGGTAGTTAATGATGCAATATTTATACAGGATTATATCCTTGGGTGCCTGTTTGTAATAAGGAAACCTTATTGTTTCTAACAATGCTACTGATCTTATTTCCCTAAAATTCTGTGTATAATGGAAAATAATTATATTGTTCAGTTGATTGCTCACGTTTGTAATTTTTTTTGTCAATGACTATTTTAAATCTTTTTCATTTTAGTTTAATCATACTTTGAAGCATTTTTAGCTAGGTCCAAAGGGGATGGCTTTTTCAAATACTTATTTATTCAACTGAGTTTGCTCTGTGTAGCTAACGGATTCAAAGTAAGCCTTGCTTAAGAGCTACTTCTAAACTTCTGCAGCTGAAATTTTCCCAAATGTGGTCTCATTGGCACAAATGTCTACCTGATGCTTTACCCTTCTTCCATGTAGGATCAGACCAACCAGAATATCTTACCCTGATCGCGTAAATTGTCTTACTTGAACAAAATAAATCTTAGTTCCAAGGGATCATAGAAAAATGAATATTTCAGACAGAACTTTTCAGACTAGAAGGTTTTTTTTATCAAAATATAATGGTTTATTATACCTACCATTTCAAAAGTAGCTAAAGACAAGAAGGTGAAAAAAAATTGTTCATATGCATGATTACCTAATGTCCTGGCCTGTCTACCTTCCAACCAGGCAGGAACTTAGACTACTGCCTTTCTATCACCAAATATTTTCATAGCTCCAGGAGAAGTCCATATGTTTCTCCTTGTTATTAGGCCTTAAATTGGTAATGTTTCCTCTTGCCTCCAATCTGTAAATCTACAAAAGGTAAAGGTTTAAATCTAACTCTATCAAACACTGAGGTAGAGATAATGGAAAAATACTTTAAAACAGAGTTGCTTTGGATACCCTAACCAAAACAGAACAATGCAAAACATGTGCCATTTTATTATATTATATATAGTTATATATTTTATATTTATATATGCTGATTTTATATTTCACACAGTGAAACTAACTAGAATCAATTGATAATTTGACAAATAAATTGATATTTATTTATTCCAATAAATAGAATTTGAATGTAAATAATTAGGTTTAGAATATATATTAGAATATAAAAAGTATCAATGCAATGTCTTCGGTATAAACTTATGATACCTTCTAAGTGTTCATGGTCTTCTGAATTCACATTGTTAAAAATCAATGTTGTTTTCCTCTAATCTATAAGAGATTTTACTCTGATGATCTGTTTATTGCTTTAACTCACTGGTCCCAAACTGTTTTTCTCCATATTTCTGATGCATTCCTCCTACATATTATACTCCAATTTTGCTAATATGATATCTAAAAGACATTTTTCTTCTATAGACCCATGGGTCCTAATATCTTATGGCTGAGTTACCTGCATCATCAGATAACAGGGGCAATACTTCTCACCTAGGCCTACGCAACATGCCAGCAGACAGTAACTGAAAATCCATCTCAATTTCTCATTTCTTATATTTCAGGCTCCAATTCCTTGAGAAACAAGAATTAGCAGCAAGCAATTGTATAATGTAGGGCAACTTAAAATGAAAGATGAAGTCACAAAATCGAGAGAAATTACTGTATTTCAACCTGAATTGACAGATGACCAGCCCATATGAGTGAACAAGATCAGAAAGGGTCACAAGATTATTTTTAATACCCCTCCCCTAATGACTAATGTTATATTTCAGTCCAGCATAAGTGGGCCCAAAAAATAGTTCCTGGAAGGATAGATCCGTGATTGATCTACCATGGTCAGGAAAATGACTTAGAGGTTAAATTTAATTCAGCAAAACATTAATTGAGAAGATCGTTTGTGCTTCAAAACACTGGTACTTTAGTACAACTTGGTTCTGTGGTATAAAAATGTTGTCATTCTCAAACCAACCTACATTTAATCTCCTGAAAGTGTATTCCTTTTCAAATAAACTTTTTGAAATCACACTTACCAAAATAACATTTGATAAGTAGATGACACTTAGTGACACTACAAGTTTTTCAAGTGTAGGGAGCAAGTTACAATAGAGTTGATTCATTCACCCAGCACTAATGACAGACAGGTTCAACCATTCATTAAAGTCTAAAAGTAGTACCACGCACCATTTGTGTTGCTTAGTAGGTGCCTTCCAGAAATTTGTTTAATAGATCAGCCTCCCATATTTTAACCCTAAACATTAGCTAATAAAGTAAATTTCATCACTTAATAAGGGGCATTTTAAAAAGTCACAAATACTTGCCTTATCATATGCTGTTTTGTTTTCCCTCTGTCTAACACAGTAAGAAATATGTCTTTAAGTCTTGAATATGGGTACTCATCTGAGATGTGACAAAATCTATCTTCTATTTCTATCATATTCTTCTATAGTAGTATATGTTACTTTCCTTCTTTTTCCAAAACTTATAGGTAGTAGAAAGTTTTATTCCATGTAATATAAAATAATCACACATCATTGTACAAAACCATTTATAAAAACTGGTAGTTAAGAATACATTCAAAGCCATTTTTAAACTTTCTTGTTGACTAATGATTAATCTTCAAATGGATGAGAATATAATCATGTCTAGGTGTTTCAAGTCTCCAGTCTTGCAAATTGTTATTGCAGATGAATGAATTATGGAAATATAAGCTGACATCAGTTCAAGTATGTGCAGGACTGAAACTCCATGGAATGTATATAAACCTTTCAAATATTAACAGACAGTTTAACAGAATGACTATCAGGAAGTTGAAACCAGAGAGCCATAATAGTAAAGACATAGAATGAATGAAAAAATGGAACAAGGGGCAAGTACAGCTAGAATACTCAATGTACACATTTGAGAAAGGAAGTGGTAAATCGGAAATAAATCTTGGAGAATGGGGTGGTTGAGAATGATAGAAGGTGTCACTGTGATCCAGGAGCAATGGATAATTAGGTGGACATATTTAATTGTAAGACACTTGCACAACCTTTGGAAATTCAGTTAAAAAACACAAAAACACATAAAAATCACAACCAAACAGCACTCTGTAGGGAGTATGAATATGACCTCTCAAAAATTTTAAGCAGTTAATGGAGGGAAGTCTTAGTAATAGCAAACAAAGATTTTCAAAGAGGGCAGTTTGGCGTAGGGGAGGATTTTGAACAGATTTAAATAGATTATCTAAGGTTATAAATCACATATATCTGCTGCGAATATTATCTTTCTTCTATGAGTTCTCTTTGTCTGAACTTGATACTCCAGTCCTGAGCCACAATTGATAGCTTGGAAAAATGGAATGGAAGAAACAAAATGAAGAACCCATTACTCCACTGTAGAGAAAACAATCCTTTATGTTTTCCTCTCATCTCTCTTCACTACATTTTATTCATACTTTTAGGTCAATTTATTTTGAATTACATTTTCCTTCTTTATTCTGGCAAAGTAATTGGTCAAATAATTCACTAAAAGTTATTTGCCATTTTTTTTTATTTTGCTGTTTAATTGACTAAGCGAGTCCATTAAACTTTCCTCTTGTATTTGGTTGCCATGAAACAACATCTATGTTAATGAGGACAAATCTAATGTAAAAATTGTCTCCAGAAAACCAGTCCAAGAAACTGTGATTACAAATACTTGGCTAACTTTTTTCTTTTTCCTTTACCTTGAAAGTCTTCTTGTGTCTAAATTGCTCAGAAAAATAGGTGCTCCATCACTTTTTGTTTCAATCAATTCTAACCTCAAGGATATATTTTGCTAACAAGATGCTTAGAGGAAACCAAAAAATACTCCATTTTTATCTTCTCACTTAAGACTCTCCTTAGATACCATATCAGGAACAGTGAAGTTTTTCTTTGCAAAATCATTTCAATATATTATTTTTCTCTTGTTCTTGCATTTGCTCACCAAGATGTATGGAGAAGAATAGAAGTAAATCACCCATACCTTGGAAGACAGGTCTGTTACAAAAGGACAACACTTCTGTGTCCTACTTCTGTGTCCTCCTCTCAGCTCTTTCCTGATTTCCAATTAAACACAGCTTCTTGGCTATTGAAGCCTCACCCACTGCTTCATCTTCATAGTTTCTCTTTTAAAACTCTTTTAAGGGTAGAGACCCAGCTATATAAAACCAATCTGAAAAGGATCCCAAACCTCAAAATCTAAAGGAGTTTTATGATTCTTCAGGAGTACGATTGGGAGACCTAGGACTCCCCATGCCAATCGTTTGATCATCACATTCCTGCCTCATTTTGTCCCCTTTCCTATTAGCCAATATTCGTCTCTGTAACTGATCTGGATATGACCAGGTGTCAGGAATGGTAGTGGTTAGAGCCCGTCTAGGAGACAACTCCTCCGCTACTTGCACTCTCAGCAATCACTGGTAACCCAATGACTCATATCCTTTTGCAGGTTTGGTACGTGTTCCCCCATTTATTGTTCTGGCTACTAATGACTCTCAGTTTTCCCAGGTTCAATTGATTCATCCGCGCACTAAAAGAGCAGTAGGATTGATCCTTGCAATCAGGTCCGCAATCATCGCTACTGTGGCTTCAGCTACCACCGCCGCTGTATTGCTGTCCCAAAGCGTGTCCACTGTGCAACAAATAAACCAGCTCATCCCTCAACTGTCATCCATAGAATTATAACATTTACAAGTTGCCAATCATCTTAAGGGAGGCCTCCTTGTGCTCCAACAACAAATAGACTTGCTCCAAGAACAGATTACGTTTCTTTGATTACAACAAGGAGGACTATGTAATGCTATGACTAATTCTGTCTGTTAGCTTACCACTCCCGCACCCAATTTCACTGAAGTTAGTAACTACCTCAAAGGCCCTAAGTCCCTTAAGTACTTAAACTTCAACCAAAACCTGCTGCATGATGTTACCCACCTAAACCAGACCACCATTCAGCTTATTCCCGCTGTCTCCTTTTTAGAAGATGTGCTTAAAAAGTTACAACAATGGTTTTCGCCATCCTCTCTGGTCATCGGGGAGGCCGTGCCCATGTAGGGCTTACTCTCCTAGGAATTATTAAATGCTTGCACTCCCGGCAAAAATGCCTCCAATGACGGGTCACCATAATGACGGTCCTTTTAAAAGAAAAGGGAAAATTTGTGGGTAGAGCCGGTAAGATCTGGTTGAGTCAGCTAGAGTAGCAGTTGAAGCACAGTTCCTGCTCATAGAGACGTGACCCACAGGCACGTCTGCCTAGCTTTCCAGCCATGAGCTGTCTATGCTCCCTACATGCCCCCAGGGGACCAATCAGTGCCTGTCACCAAGCAGTGCCCATCATCAACTCCCCGCTAAGTAATTGGCTGGGAAGGACTCAGGAGGTTGGGAAAGCTGGAGCTATAAAATCCCAACCCTTGTGCAGAAATAAACCAGAACTGCTTAAGCCTGTTCTCCCAACGTGTGTTCCTTGAGTGCGTCATTCACGCTTACCTCCTGCCAGAGATCTAGCCCTACAATGTAGCAATGGGGGAGGCCTTATAGTCCTTCACCTTCATTAGACTTGAAGCTAAGAATCTGTGATTAGTTGGAAATCAGGCAAGAGCTAAGAGGAGGACAGAGAAATAGGACATAGGAGCATTGTCCTTTTGTAAAAGACACTGTCATCCATGGTATGGGTGATTCAACTCTATTCTCCATACATCTTGTTGAGCAAATGCAAGATGAAGAGAAAAAAATGATCTATTGAAATAATTTTGCAAAGAATAACTTCACTGTTCCTGATATGGTATCTAAGGAGAGTCTTAAGAGAGAAGATAAAAGTGCAGTATTCTTCGGTTTCCTCTAAGCATATTGTTAGCAAAATATCTTTGAGGTTATAAGTGATTGATCCAAAAATTGGAAGAGTACTTATTTTTGAGGGCACTTTAGACAAAGAAGACTTTCAAGGTAAAAGAAAAAAGAAAAATGTATAGCTAAATATTTGTGATCACAGCTTCTTGGACTGGTATTTTGGAGGCAAAGTTTTACATTAGAGATTGTCCTCATTAACATTCATGCTGGGTTTCCGTGGCAACCAAATGCAAGCGGGAAGTTTAATGGACTCGCTTGGACAAGAAAACAGCATGATAGAAAAAAATGGCTAATAATATTTAGTGAATAATTTTGACCAATTACTTTGCCAGAACAAAGAAGGAAATATTTAATTCAAATCACTTGACTTAAACTTATGAATAAAAGTAGTCAATAGAAATGAGAGAAAACGTAGACTACTGTTTCCTCTCCAATGGAGTAATGGGTTCTTGATCTTGTTTCTTCCATTCTATCTTCACAAGCTATCAAGTGTGGCTCAGGACTGGAATATCCTTTCAGACCAAGAGAACTCGCAGAAGAAAATATTTGCAGCAGATGTAGGTGATTTATAACCTTAAACAGTCTATTTAAATCTGTTAAAATTTCTCCTCTACCCCAAATTGCTCACTTCGAACAGCTTTGTATGCTTTTCCCAAGATTGTCCTTCATTAACTATTTAAAATTTTGAGAGGTCATAATCAGACTCTATAGAGATTGCTGTTTGGTTGTGCTTTTTGTGTGTTTTTGCTTTTTGTTGTGTTTTTTCACTGAATTTCAAAAAGTTGTGAAAGTGTGTTACAAAAATGTCCATCTAATTGTCCAATGTTCCGGGATCAGAGTCACTCCTTCTATCATTCTCAACCAACCTCTTCTACAAGATTTATTTCTGATTTACCATTTCCTTTCTCACATGTGTATATAAGTATTCTAGCTGTACTTGCCCCTTGTTCCATTCTTCGTTCATTTTATGGCTTTATTATTATTCCTTTACTATTATTACTATTAATTCAATTTCCTGATACTCATTCTGTTAAACTGTCTGTTAGTACTTTGAAAGGTTTATATACATTCCATGGAGTTTCAATTCTGCATATACTTGAACTGATATCAGCTTATATTTCCATAATTCATTCATCTGAAGTAACAATTTGCAAGACTGGAGACATGAAGCACCTAGACATGATTTCATTGCCCTCCATTTGGAAGATTAATCTGTAGTCAACAAGAAAGTTTAAAAATGGCTTAGAATGTATTCCTAACTACCAGTTTTTCTAAATGGCTTTGTACAGTGGTGTGTGATTATTTTATTTTACATGGGATAATATTTTCAACTACCTATAAGTATTGGCAAAAGAAGAAATATAAAATTAACTACGGTAGAGGAATATGATAGAAATAGAAGACAGATTGTATGTTTGTCAAATCTCTGATGAGTACCCATATTCAAGACTTAAAGTCATATTTCTTACTATGTTAGACATATAGGGAAAACATAAAACACCATATGATAAGGCAACTATTCATGACTTTTTAAAATGTACTTATCTGATGAAATTTACTTTATTAGCTAATGTTTTGGTTTGAAATATTGGAAGCTGAACTATTTAACAAATTTTTGAAGGCACCTACTGAAAAACACAAATGGTGGGGGGTACTATTCCTACACTTTAATGAATGGTTGAACCTGTTTGGCATTAGTGCTGGGTGAATAAATCAACTCTATTGAAACTTGCTCCCTACACTTGAAAGACTAGTAACCTCACTAAATATCATCACTTGTAAAGTGTTATTTTGGCAAATGTGATTTTTAAAAGTTTATTTGAAAAGGAATATACTTTCAGCAGATTAAATTTAGGTTATCATTTGTTTGAGAATGACAACATTTTTATACTACAGAACCAAGTTTACTGAAGTACCAGTGTTTTGAAGCACTAAGGATCTTCTCAATTAATGTTTTTTGAATTACATTTGACCTCTATGTCAAGTATTCCTAGCATTGGTAGACCAATTATGGATCTATCGTTCAGGAACTATTTTTTAGCCTGCTGATACTGGACTGAAATCATTCATTAATCATTAGGAGAAGGGTATTACAAATAATCTTGTGACATTTGTGGTCTTTTCCACTCATATGGCATGGTCATCTGAAAATTGAAAGTTTGAATTACTGTACTTTCACATTTTGTGATTTCATCTTGCATTTTAAGTTGCTTTGCATTTCCCAATTGCTCACTGCTAATTCCTGCATTTCAAGGAATTGGGGCCCTGAAATATAAGAAATGAGAAATTGAGATGGGTCTTCAATTACTTTCTCTTGGCATGTTGCATGGGCATAGGTAGGAACTTTTGCCCTAGTTATCTGATGATGCAGATAACTGGGACCTGGGATCCTAGGACCCATGGATCCTGTAGAAGAATAATACCTTTTAGACATCATATTAGCAAAATTTGAGTATAATCAGTAGGAATGCTTCAGAAATATGGAGAAAAACAATTTGGGACCAGCGAGTTAAAACAATAAACAGAGCAGCAGAGTAAAATCCCTTATAGATTAGAGGAAAACAACATTGCTTTTTTTACCATGTGAATTCAGAAGACCAAGAACACGTAGAAAGTATCACAAGTTTATACTGAAAACATTGCATTGATACTTTTTATATTCTAATATATGTTCTAATCCTGATTATTTATATTCCAATCTATTTATTGGAATAATATAAAATAATTTGTCAAATTATCAATTAATTCCAGTAAGATCCACTGTGTGAAATATAAAATCAACACATATAAATATAAAATATATAATTATCTATAAGAAAATGTTTTGCATTGTTCCGTTGTGGTTAGGGAATCAAAGGCAACTGTTTTAAAGTATTATTCCATTGCCTCTACCTCATTGTTTGGGAGAATTAGAACTAAAGCTTTACCATTCGGGGATGTACAGCTTAGAGGCAAGAGGAAACACTGTGGTTAAAACACTACCAATTTAAGGCCTAATAACGAGGAGAAACATATGGACTTCTCCTGGAGCTATGGAATATATTTGGTGATAGAAAATCAGTGGTGTAACTTCCTGCCTGGTTGGATGGTAGTCAGGCCAAGACATTAGGTAATCATGCATATGAACAACTTTTTCACCTTCTTGGCTTTAGCTACTTTTGAAATGGTAGGGTGTAATAAGCAGTTATATTTTGAAAAAATACCTTCTAGTCCGAACAGTTCTGTCTGAACTGTTCGTCTCTATATAATCCCTTGTAACTAAGATTAGTTTTGCTCCAGTAAGACAATCTATGCTGTCAGGGTAAGACATTCTGGTTGGGCTGTTCCTACATGAAGCAAGGGTAAAAGGTCAAGGAGACATTTTTGCCAGCAAGACCTCATTTGGGAAATTTTAAGCTGCAGAAATTTAGAAGTAGCTCTTAAGCAAGGCTTACTTTGAATCCATTAGCTCCACAAAGCTAAATCAGTTAATAAATAAGTACTTGAAAATCCATCACCTTTGCACCTATCTATAACGGCTTCAAAGTATGATCAAATTTCAAATGAAAAAGACTTAAAATAGTCATTTACAAAAACTTGCAAATGTGAGCAATCGAACAAACAACATAAGTTTTTTCCACCATACACAGAATTTTACAGAAATAAGATGAATAGCAATTTTGGGAACAATAAAGTTTCCTTGTTACAAATAGGCAACCAAGGATATATACCTGTCTTAAGATTGCATCATTGATTACTTAAGTTTATAGGATACTACATGCTTCAGCAGCAGGTCTACCCGAATTACAATACAGAGATTTACATGCCTCTTGCACAAGGATGATATGAAAATTTGTGAAGTATTCCATATTTTTCATTCTTCAGATGCAAGAAATGAAAAAACAGTTATTCAAAAGTTGATTACAAATATACAAGTGTAATAATATATGTAATTCATAGAAATAAAAGTTAGTTTGACATCAGTGTATTCAATCTTCACTGTTTTAGAAAGGCCTTTACATAGCATAACCTTTATAAAACTTTTGAAATAAATAACATTGTCATTTTATCCCAAAGAAATAAAATTTTATAAGGACCTAGGAATTAAAAGAATCTTAAAATGTTTCTATATGGAATGCAATCTGAAAGGACACATTTATTAATGAACGTATGTATTATAAAACAATGTCGAATTCAAAGTACTATATCTAGGAGCGAATGAAATAGATTATGGACATTATACAAACAGAATACTAAATATTTTAAAATATACTTTTTCAGACAAGCACCAGAAATATCTTTAGTTTTTGTACTACTCATTTCAACAGATAAATTAACATTTTTTCTGATTTAAAAAATCACAAACTCTATAGAAATCATTATAGATGTATACAAACAACTCAAATATATTTTGACATCAAAGTCAGGCAATTCACTTGGAAGAATACCATGGAATACATGAATTTTTAAAGTAAGGTATTGCTGTTGCTTTGTATTGTGAAAATATTTTCTATGGTCACATAGGATGGACTGGCAATTTTGAAATTAAAGAAACTTAACTGATCCATTAGGACTTAGGAGAACAATTTGTACAGCTTTCCACAACTTCAAAGAGGTAGTGATACACACTTATCCTTTTGGCAATATCAAATTCAGTTTCTTCCAAGTTGTGCTTCAGACCTGGCTTGATATAATGGTTCAATAGAAGGAGATCCAGCGTATCATTGCTAAATCTATTCCCAGCAGCAAGATGCATGGGGGTCAAGAGGCCTTTAACTTGGCCATTGGTATCTGCATCATGATGAAATAAAGAAGCCACTCTGTTATTATTCCATATATAAGTACTGTGCAGGGATGTCCAGCCATTCGCAGTTATTGCATGAATATCTGCCTTGAGCCTCCAACTCATGGACAATATCTAAGTGTCCACTGTAGGCTTCTCGATGAAGAGGGGTATACTCATCGTCATCCCTAGTAATCACATGAGTGACCTTTTTGGAAAGTAGTCTCTGCACTGTAGTAAGGCGATTATTTTCAGCAGAACAAATAAGAAATTTGCTTGGATACTATTTCATTTTTTTTGCAATTGATACCATTTCTCACTTTTTCATCTTGTTCCTCAACTTCATCAGAATTGCCTAACCAGAGACTTTGAGTGCCAGTGAGAATGAGCTGTCCATGTATTTCCCCAATAGTTCACATTGGATGATATGGTCAGAAAAATCTGGTGAATTTGCTGCATCTGTTTTTTTCACTATTATTTCTTTTCTCTTTTTTCATTTTTACTATTCTAAATTATTCTAACTGGAGAGTGGGGAATTGGTAGAGAGCAGAGGAAAGATTTTCCTCCGTATTTAAAGGTACAGACTGAAAATGAGGACCAGTGTTGTCTTCTTGTGCAGCTTATTCTAAAAATGAGAAAACAGGAAATAATGTCTTCTATGTAAATGAATTGGGATATGGCAGAGCAGAAAGTGAAATGATGCAACCAAAAATATAAAAGCAAAATAAATTATGATAATTATGGAGCAATCATATTACTTATAAGAACCATGAAAGGGAGAGAGGAAGAGAGAGACAGATGTGCAATGATTTAGCTAGCCACAAAATCCATCCCTCTCATCAAATTATAGAGCAAATAAATTTAGTTTTTAAAAGAGATGGAAATAGAATTTAAGATCAGATGTCTCCATTGTTTTAAATTATATTCTTATTATCTTAAATACTTGTACAAGGGAATTTTCATTCAACATATCAGTTTTTTAAAGTAAAATGGATCTTTATATAACTTTTCCACGCCCTTCGAAACCTCACCCCACTTTAATTTTTTCTAGTTTCATACTATCTGTATTGAATATTATACCTTCAGGCTCCTCCTCCATAACTCTCTTTATTCCTTCCTTTTGACTTTCACTCACATATTCCAAGTGATAGTTTCCTGGTATTCATTTTGTTTGAGTAAAATTCAATTTTATAAGAAATTACACCTTTGAAATACTCCTCTGCAAATAGCATGCTTTGGTTAATATTTTTGTGTAAACTTGTATAAATTTCTAGCTTCCAAATATGGCTCTGACTTAGTTCCATTAATATATTTTTAGATCTATCCATTTCGTTGCAAATAATGTAACAGTCTTCAAAATGGATGGGTTCAATCCAATTGTGTATATGTGCCACTCTTTCTCTAATCATCACTCTGCCAAAGGGCATCTGGGCTGTTTCCGTAACGTGGCTACAGTGAATAGTGCAGCAGTGAACATGATTGTGAAAGTGATTTTACTGTTACGTTTTGGAATAATTCATCACTTCCTTTGTGGGAGCAATACTCTATCCAGTTTTCCATAATAAGAACATCCTTCCCTTCATCTTCATCACAATGTATTGCAAGTCCTCAAAAACACACTTACCCCTACACTTACCCCTACAGGTCTCAATAAGCTAAAACACCACTGTGCCCATATTCTTTCAAAACATTTTTTTCATAATTGTACATATAATTTAGTGAGAACCTTCTATGTACTTTCCTAATGTGGGAATGAGGGACATGACAGAGTAAACGGAAGAAATATGCAACTTAATTAGCTATTATCATATTTAAAATCATGTTCAGCTCTAATTCATAGCCTCACATAATATTATTTTAATCTTTATTTGATTACTTCATCTAACCCGTAAATTATATCAGGTGAGTTAAAAGCAAAGGCAAAAAGTGTGGTTTGATTTTGACACTCATGTGTGAGGTTGCACAACATGGGCAAATAGATGGATTGGAATTAATAGCTCTTATCCATTTTGTTAACGTAGAGATGATTTTCCCAACCTGATTCTTGAATTCTTATTCCATTCAACAACAAGAAACATGTGATAATTTCCTTTGTTTTGCTCCTTATTAACTTTTTTTCCATTTTATTTTATAATGGATGATTTCATAAATGTACTGTAGATACAAAAATATGCTAAATATTTCTATCCGTATGCATTGATATATACATACACACATATATTATGCAGGTTATATGATAATGTATAATTTCAGTAACTGTACAATTTACTAAATTATTAAAACTATCGACGGCTCATGCCTGGCATCCTGGTTACTCGGGAGGCTGAGATCTGACAATCATAGTTTGAAGCCATCCTGGGCAAGAATGTCCAGGAGCCTCTTATCACCAAACAATCAACAGAAAATCAGAATTGGAACTGTGGTTCAAATAGTAGAGTGGTAGCCTTGAGAGAAAAATCTCAGGGTTATCATCCAGGTTCTTAGTTTAGGAAGTACAATCTACCCAAATAAAATCTATTTAATTTACACCTATGTAATTAAAGTATTTCCATCACCCAAATGCACAACCATGCTCATTTGCAAGGTAACTCTGTTTTGTCTGAAGTACCATAAAATATTTTCACTTAAGGTGAAAGCATTGGAACGTGGGTTCATTCTATCTCTCTCATGCATTTTTCCACTCAAATATTCAAATCTTACAATTATTCCAATTATTTAAAATAATAGCCTTTTACTTTAATACCCAAATATTAGAGTTTGAATTGAGTGTCTTGTGCCCCCTAAATGGGTGCTCTTACCACTTTGTCATGTCTCCAGCGCTAAATTATCCTGATTATTTTTCAGATCCTTGTGTATGACCTTGGGCTCAGTCCATGTTATGTTATTCTTCCTG